>NC_138575.1:69878629-70514020 GCF_964289735.1 Phaethon aethereus
TTGTTCCTGGTACTTGACACTGACCATCTTGTCTGTGAAAGGAAGCACACCAGCTGGCTTGCCTGATCAGAAGAAAGGAAAGTTTGCTTGGTTTAGTCACTCCACAGAAACCCATGGTAATGTTCCACTGCACTCTGTGTCCACACTGTGTATATCTCTGTGTGTGTGTGTCTATATTATCTCTATACAGACTGACGTATAATATAGCTTTGTGTACTTGTGCATGTGTGTGCCTTGCTTTTTCTATTTCTTGTGTAGTGTCCTCTTCATGCACTCAAGATAATAAGCTGCTCTGCAAATCAATCTCTTGCTAATGTCTTCAAAATCGTTTTCCATTTTTAAATAAGTTCAAATATGTCTTGAAAGTGCTTTACCTCATCTTCAAAGATGACTTGCAAAATAGCAATGTTTTGGTTTTTTCCTGAAGGGCTAAGTCTGGACCGAAAATTTTAATTATGAATGTTATTTTTTCTTACAGCTTACTTGACTGTTTCATGTGCATCAAAATATGAATTCAGTTGATTCCTTAATTTGTCTTTCCAACCAGACAAGATTATTTTAAAACATCTAGTCTTTGTAAAGGTATAGGCACCATTAGAGGACAGTATTTCATACTTATGTCAAGAGTACTAGAGAGTCCATTATTTAATATGGTCCAAAACACACAGCAGAAGAAGTTTAGATTTCCCAAGACATATGTTGTAGGCATGTGAACTGCTGGGATGGGATGAAGGAAAGATAGTTCATTATGAGGGACATTTCTACCAAAATGCTTTCAAAGCAGGAACCAGGACCTCTTTGGAAGAACCTTCTGATATCTTTCTAGAGTCTGAAAGAAGAGCTGGTCCCATGACCTGTTAAACACCTGTCCAGTTGAAATGCAGGACCTATTTATTGGTCCTCCTTTTGTGCCAAGGACCCACAAATAGATACGTTCTTAGCATTGAGTAACGTATTCTTACAGGTTGTTAGAAACCTCTCCAACAGCTAATAGTGCATGCTCTCAAGTCTCATCTGAGATATATATTCAACTGTTAATACAGGTCAGGTTCTGAAGTTCTACCAGGCATCTGAGAGATCTGTTTAACTCCTCCATCACTCAGTTTTAAGTATCATTTTTTTAATTTGTTTTGTGTATTTGAAAAAGGGGGAAGCGAGAAGAGGACACATATTGGATTCTATCCATTGTCCTAACTTATGTTGAATGATTATATATTAAGGAGTTATTAGAGCTCATATAGGAGTTGGGAGCAACTAATGGAATGTAAATTGTGATTATCTTTTTTCATGATCTCTAGAAGAAAATAAAATATTGAGGTTTGATAACAGATAGAAGATGTGACAGGTCCTTGAATCCAGATGACATAGGTTCACACCTAAGGTTGTTTTAATTCGATGTTTGTTCCATGATACTTCTGTAAAAGCCTAGGAGATTCTGTCCAGTTCTTAGTTGGCGGGTGTCAACATAAAATCTCCAGCATAGTCCATATTCATTAGCTCCTTTGTTAGTAATATCCAAATGGGTCAGAGAGTCTGAATTCCCCTTATATCCCTATAGGTCCAGTTTGTAAGTGTACAGTTGAAACATATTAATGGTTAGTATATTACAGATGAGCCATCATAATTATTTATGTGGTACTTGCTGCCAGGCTAACAGAAGCCATTTGTTTGAATACCTGTCAGTCTGGTACTTTTTATTTGCACTCTACTCATTGCACAAGAGATTGGGGAGGGTAGTGAGATAGTTGGGCTGGCGCAAGTAAAGGGGCATTTTTTCAAGTGTTTCATTGAATCAAGCAAAAGCTTCTCTGTTGGCTTTGCCAGGTTCTCCAATTTTCAGTGGTTGTCATGCATAAAATTTCCAGGAACTGGCTCTGAAAGAAAGCAAGCAGCTGCTTCTTCCCTTTTCTTTAGCATTTGTGTAACCTATATAGGTTCCTGAAGGCTACCTGCCCCGCCTGGCCTGTGCAGGGAGGCACTAGACTTGCTCAGCAAATTACTTAATCCTCAGGAGCTGCAGCTGAGGGTCTTTTCCTTAAGCCAGTTCCTTCACTTATGTGATTTATTAATAGTTACACCAGGTTCTAATGGCCAACCTTCTGTTTTTCTTCCCTTTGACTCTTACAGTGAGCATGCCCACCAGTGAGACCGAGTCCGTGAACACAGACAACGTCCCTGGAGCAGATATTGAAGGAGAAAACTGCGGTGCTAGGCTAGCGTGAGTACATATACACAGCTATATGTATGTAGGGGTTGGGTCAAGCTTGGTGGGTTAAAGCCAGGGCAAATGTCAGGCTTTTTAGGGGGAAGAAAATCCCATGATGAGTGAAAAGAGAGGGTGCAGAAGGTCTATTGATCCCAGTTCTTACCTTAATTTCAATGTAAACTCACTCTGGACATTAGTGGAGAGCCTCTGGGTTTACATAGATGTAAATGAAGTACAGAATGTCCAGGATAAGCAGATCTGGTTTTGCATAATAACTAAAAGAAGAACTGATGGATAACAGTGTTCTTATTTTAACATTCCTCTTTGGTGATAGATAATCAAATCCAGTATATGTAGACCAAAGAGTGGAAATGACTGGTCTATTTTAATTTCTCTAATGATTCCTGTACACTTTACAGTGTCTTGTAACAGAAATACACGGATGATAACTCCCATCCTGCAGCCTGAATTACACCCTTCAAATGCTGAACATAATACTCTAGTGACAAAGAAATGCATCAGTTAGGAGGAAGTAACGTCTCCTTGAAATTGTACCATTGTATTAATGGTATTAATGCTCAAGAATGTGTGCGATAGCACCATATTATATAGTATATTTCTTAGCATCACAGAGAGCAAGAATAGGCAAGAGAGGTCCTTTCTTCCCTTTTGCATGATCTGAACAAGAATGGACATTATGCCGTGGGGGAATATGTTAGTCCCTCCAAAATTCCTTGAAAAATGGGCTAAGCATATCAGTGCTACAGCTGGTACAATGCTGGAGTATTCTGAGGCTCTGTCCTGTTCTTGGCCATACCTTGACCCCTTCAGTGATGGTCAAATGCTCATCATAAGTACATAAGAAATGCTCTCTTTTGTCAGACCTGTGGTCAAGCTGGTGCAGCGCTCAAGTCCTGACAGACACAGGAGGGCAAATGTGCAAGCCTGGCCCTTTCCTACTTTCCAGTCCCCTTTTACTGCCACCAAACTTATGCTTATTGGATTAGAGGTGTTAGAGGCCACACTTCGGCCTTTTGCCTTTAGTGCCCATTTATGGACCCGTTGTCCATGGATTTATCTGAACTCGCTGAGGCTCTCTGCCCTCATAGTATCCTGTGGCAACAACTTTCAGAAGTGTACTACCTGCTGTGTAGACATGTATTTTCTTGTATCTGTTTTAAGCTGATCTAGTACTACTTTCAGTCAATGTCCTCTCCTTCTACTACTGTGAGATCTGGTGATCAACAGTTCCACATTCAGCTTATCTATCACTTTCATGACTTCGTTAACCTTGATTGTATCTCACACACACCCTTGGCCCTCTCTACAAACTGAAGAGGAGGAGATCTTATCTGTATTACAAGATGTGATATGTGGAATATGTTGTAAATTCAATCTGTTTTCCTGTGTCAGCCAGCACATTACAAACCCCAAGAGAAATTATTTGTGATAGCTTTCCCTCACCTGCCTGCTGTTGCCTACCTGCTGAGTGTGGCGTTTTAGTTTGGATTATGAACTCTCTTCTGAAGGAACCAGGCTAAATCTATTCATGGAGCTGAGGCAGTTGTAGCCCTCCCTTTAGGAACCCACCAAGTTGCTTGTCCTCGTTCCATTACAGAAAGCAGCAGCTGGATATGTGACCACTTCTTCCAGCTGGATCCAGTTTGGAGAACCATCTCTATTCTGCAATTATGGTTTCCAACACAATGGGTCCCCTGACTGTGCAGTGCCAACAACAATGGCAACTGTTACTATAAAGTTGCATTTTTTAAAATATTACAGCTTGTATTGATTTAATGTTCTTAATTCCAAAGGTTCCTAAGGAACTTTAAAACTGTAAATGCAGGGATTGTTTTCACAGCGTTAGAGTTCAGCCACCTTCAAGGTAAAATGTGGCAGGTGTTTAAAAACAAAGGGCACAAGTGTATAAGGAGATGTATGAGGGATAGCTTGTTTTGCACTGAAACTGCATGGGGAATTTTGGCAAGCAGAATATAACTATCTTAGCTGGAGCATGACTGGGAGACATGAAGTTAAACCCAACTCTAAATGTAATCATGACTTAGAATGATGTTAAAATAGCCCACAGGAGAATGGCAGTACTGTGGTCTGGCACCGTGATCACTATACTTTTGGCATTAGGAGAAGGCATGGCTACGTCCATTCTTTTAGGGAAGAATACATAGGAAAATAGCAGGAAAGTAGAGCTTCATTTCTTCTTCCCATGTTGTAAATGTTAAAATAGGGTCCTAAGTTTCACCAGAGCAGGATTCACGGAGATAAACAGTTTCCTTGCCACTTTCCACTTCATTTGAAAATGAGTGATATATTGTAGGGGAATTGAAGTCTGTTATTGAGATGCGTTTTTTACCCCTTACCCAAGGACAGCTGAGATCCTCAAGGCTTCACTCTGACTGCTTTTCATCTCTAAGAGATGGATAGGCTCCTTACAGCCATTCATTTTCCTGGGTTGATCATTGTATTTTAAATTCTGGAGTGAGATAAAGATTCTGCCAATGCTTCCTGCTTTTGTAAAATGTTTGCTTCAAACTTGTAGAGCTGCAAATTCCTCAGTTATAGGTAAATTCAGCTCTGCCTTTAATTCTGAGTCTTGGACTCCTTTCTGGTTTGTTTTGTAACTGTATCACATACTCAGGCAGAGAGGGAAACCAGCTTTCCTGGTTTCAAGCACTATTAAGTCCTCTTCTTCTCACAGAGCCTTCATTTAAACCTCCCATAGGCTTATGTTCCTGATAGAACATATAAAATGTAAGCAAGAATTTATTCAAATTAGTATTTTCCATTTATTTGAACCTATTAAAAGCATCAGAATTTGGCCCAGTGTTCAAGGATATAGATAATTCACATGGGAAGTCAGCTGAGCTTTTCAAATAAGTTCCTTATCTAGTACTAGTGACTTTCAGTAAACATTAATAATTATAGTCATGCCATCCTGATTTACTCTAGTTGAAGATTAGGCCTGGATTTTGAGCAGTCCTCTGCCCTTTGGATTTTGTTTTTACAATTGAAATGGCTGGACAAGTTTTTTGTTCGATTGCTGAGTTTCATCTATTGCAGATGAGTCTTCATTTTTACCAGCCTGCTAAAATCACCTAGTGGCCATGACACCCCACTGCCTTGCTATAAACACATTTTTTCCCAGAGGGCAGAGACTGTACTGGGAGAGCTGCACGAGGCATGACTGAAGCAACAGGGAGATTTCAAGTTAAAGGTAATAAATTTACTTATTTAGTGGCATCAGGGCTGCTAGGGCATTTAACCACCTTAGCACCACCATCATGTTTACAGGCTGACCTTGCTATCAGAATGCGCTCATGATAAAAGGAAAAAAAGTACCCAGGAGACTGAAAGAAAAAAGCATTTTTATTGAAGATAACTTAGAACTACTGGCTGTTCTTTCTGTTCGTATAAAAATCAGTACATTTTTGAAAGGCTGGGTCTGTGAATGACAGAAAGATCTACTTGAGAAGCCAGGCTCAAGCATGCCTTTTGGAAAAGGAAATCTTCCCTGACAGCCTTTCTCAGCTCCACAGAGACATATGCTATGTGAGATCAGGAGAGTACCTCTCAAACACAAGCTATCTCCTGCTGATGAATTGTCTCAAAGAAGCTTTTATTTCTATAGTATCCATACTATAAAAACTGCCTTCATCAGCTGTGCTGTCTGGAGCAATGCCAGTCTTCAAACCAGCAGAAGGAGTTTCAGGAGGAATCCAACATCTAATCTCTCTTTGTTTATTGTGTAAATCCAGTTTCTTAGAACTAAAATAAAAAAAAACCTCATTCACATTAATTCCTGGTGTAATTCTGTTGCCATCAGGAGAGCTGTGGCAGGGAATAGTCCCCTTCCTAACATGAGTGTTAGCTTTATCAGGCTTCTGAATTCAAAAAGGTTTTGTAGTGTTCCACAGGATGTTGAGAAACAGCCTACAGGTTCCACATCATGGGTCTATCACCCCTGCCATGGTTTTGCCTTGTACTGCACTAATATCTGCCCTACCACAACAGCTTTTATCCTCAAGGGCAACATCTGGAAGTCGAACTTATCTTATTTCTGATGTGTCACAGCTTTAATAACCTGTTGCCTCTGGGTACAAAGAAACGTGTTTCTTCTGCGGCAAGCACCAGTGGGATAAACCCAGAACTAGGAGCAATAGGTTCCTATTTACAGGATAGTCTTATACTTCCCAACAGCGAGTAATTTCCCTGAGCCTCTGTGGTTACTGCTGTGCAGGACTTAGATTCCTGAGGACAGGCTATTGCTCATAATCAGTAGTAATCTGTTCTGTGCGAGATGTCAGCTTATATAATCTTCCAATAAAACCAGAATATTAATTTTCTAATACAAGCATACAGATCTGGAATGCCACAATAGAGCTTGCTTTTATACATATGTATTAGCTAGAAAAGAAGTCCTTTTTGGAAACTGATGTTCCGTAGAACCTCAACAGAAGAGTGAAGCACTTGAGCTCAAAGGGAAAGAGTGCTTAAAATTATCTGATTTCATTGAGAATTATCTGCTTTCATTTTCATCTTCTTTCAAGGCATTTTCACCTTGGCCAGAATTTCCATATATGTTGGGGACAGTTCAGTTGCTTTTCCATCAAAGAGGGTTAAAATAATAAAACAGGATAAAACAAAATGAACAACCTACACTGGCTTTCCAGACGAAAACAGTGTGTCCTGAAAGTATTATGAAAAATGGAAGCTTCCGTGACAGATGAACCATCAGTGATTTTCCCTTGGTGCTTTTTTGGATAGGAAGATAATTCCTATGCAGTTCTTGCAATAATCAGTGTAGGAGCCAGTGGTAAAGGTGAAAGAGTCTGTTTGCTTGCAGATTCACTATAGTTGCTGCAAGTATTCACCTAATGAGAAGATAACCTCCTTCTGTGAAGACCAAAGTCCCCATCACATCAGGAGCAGTGGAAAGAAAAGTCTGCCAAAAGCTCTGAAACCACTGCAGACTTCAGCAGGAAAACACATAGAGTCTCCCCTTATGTGTCAGCCTCAGCTACTGCTCTCCAATTTATTATGAGCAAGGTGGTTTTGATATTCACAGTCAGCTTTAGATATGTGTCTAAAGGACAATAGCATGCCCTTGTGGAGGAGGAATTATCTTCCTACTTTGGATTCTGTGACAGGCCTTGCCTGTGACTTGCCACAGGGAGAGCAAGATTATGAACTAAACGCTCAAGTGCTGGCTTCTTCTCCCAGCCTGTAAGAAAGCCTGTTGAATAGCAAACCAGCTCAGTTTTAAGCTAGACAGATTCCAGTTTTCTTAAGGATGTTCTATAGATTGTTACTGCTGCTGGCCAACAACTACTTCTCTTAAAACCAGCATTGCTCCCATCAGGTTGGCATGTTCTCCAGTGCATCTAGAAGAAGGGCAAGAATGTAAAAAAAACCCTAAGAGGCATCACTGTGTGGACCCTGATGAAATTCAGTGATTGCCTCAGCAGGAAGATCTCAGTCCACATCAGAACGCAAGCTCTCCAGGGCTAGTCATCTGTTCTGTTTTGCTGGAAGCTTTTAATTAATGGTCAGAAATGAGAAATGGTCACTGCATGTCCCTGTACAACTTCCCAGTGTTTATTGCATTGTACAGAGGATAGCAAGCAGAAGGATGGAGGCCCCTTGCTTCAGTTTGAATCACAGAGGCATAGCTGAAGATAGAACCTAGCCCTAACACTTTATTAGGCTGAGAGATTATCAGGTGTGCAGCATACATACCTGAAAATGTCATGTCACTATATGCTCTTGTCCCAGTAGTATGTAGAAGAAGGATCCTAGGATGGGCACATTCTCTTCAGGGGTACCAGCATCCCAGCTAGAAGCAATGAAATGTCATCAGCAGGAACAGAGAGAGGGAAAAATGTTGTGCTGCTTGACCAGTAACTACATGAATGCACCATATTGCACCAAAACAGAATCAATATCACACACGACTGTGTTCTCACAGTTCTAAAATCTGTAAGATATGCACAGTGCAGCTCTTTGGATGTTCCTGTATAACCTAGAGGCATAGTAAGTAAATTTCTGTGTTACTGGTTTTCTGAGGGCTTTTACCAATATCCAAGGCCTTTTGTAAGTCCTCATGAAGATAGTTGCCTATAGGCGGGTTCATGTAGTGTAAAAGTAGTTGTGACCAGCTAATTTCATGGTCATGTTTAGTACTGAATTTCTATACCCAGAAAACAACTGTAACATGGCCTTTGTGTCATGCTTGGAGACCTACAAGATTTTTCCAGAATTGTTTGTTGTGTGTACAATTACACAAAGTCCTCAATCCCTGTTATACTAGAGTGTCACATCCTTCACAAGTGCATAGGTGCTCTTCTCTGGTGTCCACCATGAACAGAGAAATGAAGATTTATCTCTCAGAACGCAGGTGATCTCACTACATTGGAATTATGCTGATTATCCTGAGTTTATGTTGATAAATAGAATTTCAACGTGTTATCTGTATGTGGTACATAACTATGCAAGGTTAGAAGAGTTTTAGAGAATTTAAAAGACAGCTAGTCAAACAGTAGATGTCTGATTTTTGTGTTTGTCTTTTAGAAAGATAATTTGAGTTACATGGTTCCTATAATAAAAATACTCAGTAGTGATCTGAAATGGTTTTCTTATAGGCTCCTATACCATGATTTTAAGCAATAGTTTCTCAAGATGTTCCAGAGCTGGACACAAATGGGGACACTCTCTTTCTCCCAATGACATAAAGCTCCCGGGATACCAGGGCTGCAAGAGATCCATGTTTAAACTCAACAGGGAATTTGGTCCACCCTGAGCCCCCAGCAAGTGCCAGTTTGGAGTGTCACAAAGAAGCCATGGCAAGGCCCCAAATCCAGACTATTTGACAGTCCCTAGTGATGCCATAAAGGCTTTTTTTTAATATGACATAGTTAACCCTGGTTCTGAAAGACAAAAGATTCTTGATCATAAGGGTCATTTGAGAAATATGTTTCAGTTTCGGGCATAATGTTTTCAGAATCAGTTATTGTACAGTTCACGTTTCCAAAATTCCATTTCACTCTTGGATTCTGCCTCTAAATATAAATCTCTTCCTCCTTCCTTGTCCTGTTCTATATATATAGCACACCCACATGTGATAAAGCCTTCTGCCATAGCAGTAAGGCAATGGGGGGCGAGGCTGTAGCTAACCTGTGGGAGCACTGAATGCACTTGGCTGCTGCTTCTGATGCTCCAAAGATATAATTATCACATGCATTATGAGTACTACACCTGCCACATCTCTTTTGCTTAAATAAAGAAAAGATTCCTTAAATGCCACACAGCTCCCTTACTGGGAAACGATTAGCCAGAGAGGTCACCAGAGGACTTCATGCTCCCTGTCCTTCACCTTCCACCAGTCAGGTTCCCCATGACATCTCTCTTGCTCTCGTTTCCTCCCCTACCCCTAACATTTTCCTATGAAAGTCCTCGCCATTTCCTTTCTCCTTCATTGCGATTTTTTTCTTCTTTTTCTTTCCCCTGTCTTTGTCTGAGCCTTCTTTCCTGTTGCCTGCAAATCTGATCCATTACCGTTTGTAGGTAGTGCTTATCAAGCAAGAATCCTCAGTGAGAAGTTGGGATAGCTTTAACATTAAGGATGTGCTCTGTAGGTGCTTCACTCCTCATCCTTGTTAAAGCTCACTTTGTCTCTGCAGCATAGATTAGCATTCTGTTCAGCCAGTGCATTATTTCTTCTTTATCAAAAGAATTCTTGCATGTGTCTGTAACCACACTGCTGCCTAGTATGTGGCCTAGACAAGCTGCCTGTGACACAGCAGGAATGATGTATTCAGCGCAAAGGCTTTTCTTTTTTGGCTTGGACCATCTGCTGGTGAAATGTTCCTATCACTAAAATCTCTTCCACATAAGGAAACTGACCCATCACTGATTACTTGTCAGCAACTGATGTCCTCAAACAAGAACATGACCATTTTTAAGACTGCTACAGAAAGTAGTGTTAGATGCTTTGAGAATTATTTTGTCCTATGTCTACTAACAGTGAATCCATTTTTAAGCCAGTACAACGAGACCTTTGCTGACTGTTGTCAACAATGAATCACTTTCCTATCATAGAGGGAACCTTAAGAAATGCTTCAACCCAGCAGAAATATCTTCTTCATAGTCATTCCCCAGACTCTCATTTCTTCTGTTGCTGGTATTGGATTTTGCAGCTTCCTAAATCACCTCTGATTCATGTCATTGCATCCACATACCTTTATTTCTGTCCATGCACCATTATGTAAGTACCAAAAACCAGCCAAAGAGTTCAAAGGCCTTATAGGACATGTGTCAAGCAGAGCAAGGTAGTGGTTAGAGAATTGAGGTCTATCTCTAGCTTTGTCTGTGACTTCTCATAAAAGGCTAATGAGATTAGTTAGGTGAATAAATCCAAGTGCATGGAATTAGATATTTAAACACATATATAGTGGGAACATAGCCAAATTTTCAGGAATGCTTAATTCCCCAAAATTTCATTGATAGCAACAGAATCTGTTATTGTTCAGACCCTTTTGAATTCAAACCAATTTACATAGATAACAAAAACAAATAAGTGTTATTATCTAAGTTTGAAAATATCCACCATGCACTGTTTTTCCTTCAATTGATGGAAAAAAAGCATTATTTTCCCTATGGTTTCATAACGTGCTTATATATCCTGAAGTGACAGGTGATGTGTGAAAGCAACAAGTCTGTCTGTATAAAGTCATACATATTTTAATATAAGGAAAAAAAAATAGTCACTAAAATAAAAAAAAGAGTTGTACTTAAAAAATAAATTTAGTAGCAGATGTAGAGTGCCCCTAGCATTAGGCCAGCCTTTTACCCAAGAGAAAAGCTAGTTCACTGATGTCTGTAGGTGCTAGAATCCCATCATGGCATGACTCCTGCTTCATGACTCCCACCAAAAACCAAGATTTGTATATCAGGGAATTCTAGCCATGCCCAGTGCATGCATTGACTTACATGGGATTCAAGAGGAAAACAGCATCCATTAAAAAATTAATTGAGCTTAATGTTGTTTCTTGCTATTGCTATTTTCATAAAAGCCTGGGAGGCATGGGAGAGCTTCAGAGACTTTAATGGCAATTCTTGTCTTTCAGGCATCGGATCTCAAAATCAAAGTTTAGGTAAGTAAAACTGACTTTTGCTTTTCCTCCTTTCCACCGGTTTCGTTCTTTACATTGTGAAGTGGTTTACTCCTGTATCTGTGGGACACCGTGGTGATTCTAGGAGATACTGCCAAACTTGTCAGGGTTTAGTCAGTCATCTACCAAAAATCAAGATCCTTTTTCTTAGTTTCATACTGAAGTAAGGCACCGGGACTAGCGACAGTATTTCACTCAGAAGTACCTATCTGATTGCTACCTCCATATCTCAAGCCATAAAATATAAAAGCAGAAGAAAAAAAAGTTCAATCACATAATTGTGTTGGATCCATCAACATCAACCCTGTCAGCTCAAGGTTCTCTTTCCTGCACTTTGTTGCATTACTCTGCTTTGCTTGCTTGTAAATCTTTCAACTGATGAGATCTGCATCTTATTTGTGAAATGTTCCCTTTCACTATGGGACATCTGGAGGTTTTTCTGGTGGTATTTGTTTTTCTGTTGACTTAAAGCTTTTCAAAATGTGAAACAGTTCCCAGGTGGTCATCCATGGGTTTCTATTGGAAAGGCTGACCGAACTCATGGAACTTGGTTGCTGAGATCTCAGTCCATTTCTATGTCTTCAACAGGAGCCCAGCTGTCTCCGTAGTTCTGAATTCAAAGTCAGTTTTATAAAAAACTAAATTAATTTTCAGAATAACTGGAACAAGTGATCAACTCTGTTCAGCTTACTTAAATAATGAACAGTAATGTAAATACAGGAATGCACATATGCATACATACTGCCAATATGCATCCCTGTGCGAAGAGTTGCATACATGATCAGATTCCCACAATCCATGGATTTATTTGTATGTAGGTGTAAGCATGAAAAACCACTTGTGGTTCATGGTCATGTGCATGCACATTTGTGCACAAATGCACACAAAAGTGTGGGATTACTAATGACTTACTGATAACATGAATATCTAAGTGTTGTGCCCATTTTGAAAGTTGGGAAGATCATATCTTGTCCCAAATCCACTGCAAAACGCACAGCCCTTATTAGTTGTTCGTGCTAGCTGGACTGGGTGACTTTATGAAGTAATCAAATCCAGCCTGTTAAAATGCTGTTGCACAATTCTTGGCCAATGTGCAATGTTCACATTGCCTGGCTTTGGTTCATATAGGTGCTGAACCCTGACCTCAAGCATTGCCATAGTTTATCACTGGAAATAATACATAAGAGAAGATCAGCCGAGAAAAGTTCTCTGTAATGTTGTGTATGTGTCTGTCTCTTTAGACACACACACATGCACGCACACACACACATATGTATATAATATCTATATAAAACTATTAGATTTATTATACAGTGGCAAGTGTTGCCTGGAAACTGGTTGCTATGCAAGTTAAATTCTGAAGAGTAGGAGGTGTGTAATTAGCTTTAAATATCTTCTGTGGTTAGTAATTACCCTCAGAAATCAGTGACACAAGGGGATGTGTTCATGGAAGGCAAACTTTAAAAGGTCTGTTGATGAGCAAATGGTATCCTTCGTTCCAGGCATGAAAGTGAGATGCTGAGGTCCCCTAAGTTCAGTTCAGTTTCTGTTCAGAGTTAGTCCTTGTATTGGGCTTACTCCTGAACATTGCTGAATGTTGGAAATATTCCTCATATTTGACATCATCTCTCCCAGGACTTAGTCCAAAGGTCCATGGTATATAATGGGTATCTTTTCATTGACTGCCCTGAGGCTTGGCAAGGTCCCATTGCAGGCCACAAGCATTAAATAAAAGAAGGATAATTATTTTTGTGGGAGCAGGGCTAAAAATCCTCTCAGGGTAGTTGCAATGGATGTCTTAATCAGATTAAGAGATTGCTTGAAGAGGTTTATTCACCCCTAAATGTTGCAAATTGGCTTAGGACTAACTTTATTCTTGTAGCTAAAGGAAGGATGATAACAACTGTCAACTCTGATGAGAAAGAGAGAACATTTCTCAGGGTGAACCTCGAAGTTATTCTCTATCTCTCTTGAACAATACATCAACACTAGAGTATCTCTTGACAGAGATTTTCAATAGCCTAAGGATCCCTATCTGAAAAGAACTTTTCCTTTTCCAATTTTTCAAGTCGCTACTGGCGCCGATGGAACCGATTCTGCAGAAGAAAGTGCCGCGCCGCTGTCAAGTCCAACGTTTTCTACTGGTTGGTGATCTTCCTTGTGTTTCTCAACACCCTTACCATTGCCTCAGAACACTACAACCAGCCAGACTGGCTCACGGAGGTCCAAGGTGAGGAGAGGCTGATGGTTCTGTTTATTGTGGTCAGTGCCAAAAAAGGGGGCCGAGGGAGGATCTGATGCATTAGACCATACAATGTAAAAGGAGCATACACAGCTCCAAGCAGTCCTCTGTCTGTGGAGGATCTTAAATCATGCAACAAAATATCTGCCTACAATTGAAGAAGTTTCTGGGAAAATGCAAGTTCCAAGTTTCCAGCCAAAGCAGTGTCCCACTGTTCGTAGGTTAGATCAGGAGCGCTTATATATATGTTTGTAGCAACTGGATTTCCAATTTATGGATAGCTACTGGGAGCCACAGGTTCTCCAAGGGTTTCCCTGAAATGGTATTTATGATAAATTCTAGTTACCAGGGGGATGAGGAAGGAAGAGTGATTTGTAAAGTTCTTCTGTCTGCGGAACAGTTGAATCCTCACTGGAGGTGAGAGCAGCTGAAAGGCTTAATTAAGCAACAGTAGGTAGCACAGCAGCTCTTCTATTCCCACTCTCATCTGCAGATGACAAGTGTGATGGGAGGTTGTGCATGGGAAGGCATGTCCCTGCCATGTAGGTTGTGTGGTTGTGTAATACCTCGCAGCTGTATGTGCAATACATAAGAATTGCTGTAAGCATCTTCATAAAACATTTCTGTGAATCAGATGCCCACACTTTTGAAGTCCATTCTTTAACCAAAGCTTATATGAGGTTAACCTTTCAGATGGATCCCAGAAGGGGAATCTTATAGGCAAGGGCTGATGGTTAGCTGTGATGATCTTTTGACTAAGTTTCATTGATCTGTTTCTGTTTGTTTTTCATGAGACACTGCCAATAAGGTGCTGCTAGCTCTTTTCACGGCAGAGATGCTGCTGAAGATGTACAGCCTTGGTCTCCAGGCCTATTTTGTGTCCCTCTTCAACCGCTTTGACTGTTTCATTGTGTGTGGAGGAATCCTGGAAACAATTCTGGTTGAGACAAAGATCATGTCACCACTGGGCATTTCGGTGTTGAGATGTGTTCGACTCCTAAGAATATTTAAAATCACAAGGTACTTTTGTGCTTCTTTGGGAATAAAGGAGGTCTATGGCTCAATGCACAACATATATAGGTACAAGTCACTCACATCCCTGTTTTTTCACTTTTTCTACCACTAACTGGGTAGTGAGAGTGCTAGGTTGACAGTCCTCATCTTCTGAAGGCTGTGACAGGATGGGGAGGGCTGTACAGACTGGGTATCCCTGATGTGAATGATAAGGATTGGTGAGGAGTCTGTCATAGGGGACTGGAGACACTTGATTCCATGCAGATTGTTAAACTGAAATCTGGAAGAATCATGTGAGCTGAGCTTGGACTCTTAGGGTTTCCTGCAAAAGACAAAGTGAAAACAAAACAGTAGATAGCCTTGTGACCTTTTCTGTTGCTTTACGATGACAGAGAGGAGCCTGAAAGACTGCTTTGAGCTGAAACAACGTTTGGCTGAGGAGCTCGTGCCAGCTCCAGTAGACTCAACAGTGGCCTCAATGGGAGATTGTGTCAACACCAGCAGCTATAGGCAAAGGATGTTGCCAGCCCTTCTCCTTCGGAGGAGTCGAGCACGAAGCAGCAGCTTTATGAAGAAACCAGGCTTTTCCAGAGTCCAGTCTCCCCTCTTTTTCCTTTTCCTCCTTTCTCCTCTCCCTCTGCATAAAGGCACAGTGGTGTCTATTAAACAGTTGCTGCTTCCTGCAGTCAGGTACCTCCAAAACACTGGCTTTGTTTGGCAGGAGTTTTCAGCTTGAAGGGAGGTTGTAGGAGAGATATGGGAGCTCTTGGAACAAATCTTTCCAAATGCTCTTCTGAAGCAGCACAGGGTCTGCCTTTTCCCATATGGGCACGAGTCAACACCTTATAAAAAGCTTGACTGAGGTGGTGAAAGAGTGTATTTTCTGCAACCTCAGCGATGAAAATGTCCCTAGAATTGCTATAAACTCTCCCAAAGGAAATTGCTGGGAAATTAGAGATAAAAAACATAGCGCATAAGAAAAACAAGACCAAAACTGGAAGACAGTCAAGATGGCAGAGCTGTGAGGCAGAAAAAACAACAGACTTGAACTTGTGCATCGTACAAGATTTGCCCTTTTTTATAAGCTTCTGAGCCTTAACTCTCTGGCAGGGTGGATAGTTTTCAAGGTCAGATGGCAGAGACAGAAAATCAGTTTACAGTCTCAGAGAGAGAGGCCAAAGAAAGCCTACAACTATTAAAAAAGAATAGGTGGTCTGTTTAGATGTGTGATCATAGAAGAGGTAAAAATGTTCCAGCTAACAAGAGTTTCCAGCAAGAATGGCATCTTTGCCCTTTCAGAAATAGTGGGGGTCTCTGGTCTGGTGACTGTTTTTCCTGGATCTTTGGGTCTGAAAGCTATCATCAGGGCGTCCCAGGCCTGGTTTCTGAGGAAACCAGTAACTGTTTCAGGCATTGGGTAATCAGATACACCCAGGGCAACATACCAATAGCTATAAAAGCATAAGCTTCAACATAGCATCCTGGAGAGGTCATTGTTTTTTCAAGACATTTCTCCACTCCTACACAAAATATATGATCTAGCTAAGAGAATTCTCTAATAGAAAGGCAAATGCTGAGAGAATATCATTAATACTTTAGGAAGCTTGAGATATTGGAGTACTCAAATATTCCTAAAGCTTCTAGCAGAGGTGTAACGTTGGAACTAAATAGCAGTAGGGCTAGTTATATTTACCTTCATTCTGCAGCAGAACTAAAATACAATTTTGCATGGAAGCAAATGTTACCTGGAATACGTCTCCTGCAATATGTACAGGCGTCTGTGTCTAAAGCACAAAGCTGAGGAATAACTCATTATGAATAATGTATTAATCAGATTTTGCCTTCTATCCTGTTCCTAAAATATTGGCAAGTATGTGGTAGTGGTCTCAGATTTATCTGTGCTTTTTAATTATTCATAATTTTCTTCATGATTTTTCCCCTCCGTGGGTGAAGTTCACCCTCATGTGGAAGGCCCTAGCACAAGCCTCCAAGGCAGTATTTTAGACTTCTTCATGTCTTACTGCAGGAGAGAATATTCTGGCATTAAAGCAAAACTTTTACTTCTGATGTTCTCCAGTAAAATACAAATGTTTCCATTATTCATTCAGCTCTAAATACAGTGATGATTTTCTGATGATGTTATCAATACTGGTGGAATACACCACCTGAGTGCAATGATAATACAGCAAGATACAATCCCAGAAAGCTGGGCAGGGTAGGAGGGATGATAGTGTAAAGTTTTGTGTCAAATATATATTCATGAGCAGTGACATGGGGACATAAAGTGGAGTGATAATCAAGGGCATTAAAAAGGCACAAAGCAGTAAAATTATTCTCGTGAGAGTACATCAGTAGGTAGCCTAATCTTTATAGATTTGTATGGATTTTCCATGGTAAACACCAAGCACAAAAAAATTCTGGGTGTGTCAAGATGATACACTTCTAGGAAAGCTCAAATACAGCTCCCTAATATAATAGAAACAAGACACCATCACATGAACACTGCCTCATTTTAAAAACCACATTTAGAATTTCAAGAGCAAATATTTCTTCCATAATTATAAATACTCTTCAGAATCATTTAGTTTTGTACATTAGACAAGCAGACAATATAATTTGTTTGGTTTATTCTCCCTAATTTTTACAGGGCGGTGCACAAAATCTCCCTTTGCTACGAGAAGACAAATTATTTTTTCTTTATAAATAGTCCTTTGCTGTTTTATAAATCCCTATATTTTGTCCTTTATACTTGAAAAATAAATTATTTGCAACAGCATACTGAAAATTGATATTTTATACCTAATCCTGCCACTAGTTATGTCACCGTAGGGAGGCGAGAGGGCACCTTTTTTTGTACCTGCTTTCAAAGTGGTTTTATATTGGATGAACAGTGTGGGAAGCTTTCCTACAATGAGACTGCCAGCTGTTGCTACTGTTTTAAGCTCTGCACCTGTGAATGCTAGTATCATAAAGACATAGTGGAAGGCAATGGAGAGGAGAGGGAAAAGAATAAAGAACACATTAAGTTCTAATCCATTTCTGCAATTGATTTTTGTGTGAGATGTAGAACAAACCATTTAACTTCACTACATCATTCCTCCATTTTGAAACAGGGATCGTAATCGCATCCTACTCACTGGGGTTTTGCAGTGCCTGATTCTCTGGCATCCTCAAGGGTCTGAGATCTGCAAGCGGGAGATGTTAAGCAGCACATTCATTTCCCTATAAGTCTGAGGAAGCAGCAATGCTTTCTCTCATACCTCCCATTATATGCTGCCTGGTCCGAAACCTCTGATTCCATCCAGCAGTGCCACGAGATTTATTGTAACTGTTTATTCTTTGCAGTATATTAACCAAAGAGGATGAAGCAGTGTGACACTTTTTCTTTGTCTGGGCTTCATCCATTCCTGACTTGAAAGCCTTGTGCTTCATTGAGTGACCCCGGATTTCACTTTGAGGGGCTGTTAATGTTATTTCTGCAACCACCTAATGTGACAGATGGTAACCTCCGTTCAGGCTTACTAGGACACTAAGACAAGACAATTGTGATTTTCACATCCCAGTCAAGTCAAGCCTTCCTTATCCTCCCCTTTTTCCTTTTTCTCGTTCTTTCCCCACCCCCCACCAATTGGTTTGTTAACTTTTATAATGGTGCTGTATTTCTAGCACTCAGTACACAGATAAAAGAGCACTAATCTTATCACCAGGTCATCTCAGTTAATTGCTTTAAGTTTGATAGTTACATAAGAAACTGAATCTCAGGTATTGAGCCACTTGTAAGAGCTGATAAAAGTCTGTGCAGTTGTGCTCAGAGATAGCAAGGCATTTAAGCTTAAAGGGAATCACTGAGCCTATTCAGATGGGTAACAGCTCTACTGTATGCCTCTTAAGGGCACGGCTAGAAAGATCTAGAAAATGTGTGTCCTGGCTGACATTGGAGGGCTTGGAGAGATATTCTGGACCCCACCAGTTTCTGGTTTAAGGATGCTAAAGTCAGTCGAGTTTCATCAGAAATGCATTTTTCCCTTTTCCTGTGTCACTTTCCCTTCCTTCCAAAGTGTGAAAGTATGTGAGCTGTAAGCATAAATGCAAATACAGCGAGCTGTTACATTGCACATTCGGTGTGGACATTTGGTGGCATTGAGCCCACAGTTTCCATGCCCTTACCTTTGCTCTGCAGTTTTTCATTGCTCATCTCTTTAATTGCAGTTAAACTTTAAAGCATTCTAGTTTTCTCTGAAGTGCTGAAGCTGGGCTGGAGGGAAAATATCACAGCTCTCTTTGAAGCTCCACCCTTGGAGATGAACCAGTTGCTGAACTTCAGAGGACATGGCGGTGTCCCTCTGCAGATCAGAGGAGATCTAACCTTCATAAAGTGATTGGGCTGCTCATACATTCCTGTCTTCCATGGGACAAGGAAAGTAATTTTTTTATGCTGATATTTTTAAAATAGTAATTTAACTGGGATTTTAAGAATCCTTGTCTCTAATGACTACACTACCTTCATGTATACTGAAGGATCAGCTTCCTAAAAGGAGCGAGAGCACTAGATATGTCTGCCATCCTTCTCAAGTGGAACTTTTGTCTCTGAGGAAAATATGGCTAGAAATTCAGAATCCTCTAAGAAAAGAAAGGTTTGATATTATGGGCTTTGGGAGAAAGGAGTAGAGAAATTTGGCAGTGGTGGAATCTCAAAGCATGGTGGTAGGCCACAAGAGATGGTGCTAGAAGGAAGACTTAGAGATCACAGGCAAACATTACTGGCTTGCTGACCTGTGAAAGCTGTTGAAGCTTGCTGGTAATGTGCATTCAAAATGAGGTGATTGGAAGATGACAGCTAATCTTCAGCCCAGTTTGAATGCTCTGTCAGACTCAAAACTGCATAAAAGAGAAGTGGTCCTGACCAGCTAAGAAGTAGACTAGGAGTAGTTGAGCAGATGCAAGATCAAAGTAGAAGTTGCTTTATGGATGATGTGGTGGATTCTTTAGAAATTTTTTCTAAAGCCTTTTTCCAACACATGGCTACTCTGCAGGCTGGCAAAGAATGCAAGCAAACTGACGTGCTGCAGCAGAGCATGCTGCTGGCATCTCTTTGAACCCTTAAGTGGGACCACAAGGGCAAGAAGGTCCTTTCTCTGCATCATACATCAGTCTGATCTGGCCACAAGCCAGAGAGAACAGGTCTTAGCCATCCTCTCTCTTGAATGAAGCCCTTCCAAAATGTTCTGCAGCCTGTTTGAGGAAGTATAGCGGGTTTGATACCCAAAAAAGCACTAATGATGTGCTCTTCCAAGAAAGAAGGAAACTCTGGACTTTATGGGTGTAGATCTGGAGTCTCTTTCAGGGTCCATGTAAAAGGTCCTTTAATATCTTTCTCATTCCTCTCAATCCCAGAAAGCTTAGCAACCTCTATCTGTGAGTGAGCCTAAGCAAATACTCGTATACACCAGATTTTGGACAAGTGTGAATTTGCATCCAAACTGTTTCCCCATCTGCTCTTGTTAGTTTTTACAGGCCATTCTCTGGAGTGAGGTATTCTGGCTGCCATAACATCTGTGAGTGTTCTAATGAGGTTGGTTAGAATGTAACTCACTGAAGCAGCAAGAACTAATCACCGTATATTGATGTAAGATTTGCAGAGCCTTAGATGGAGAGTGCTGCAATAATCTTCTGGGTGTGCATATGGGGTGGGGGGTGGAGGGAATTGTGTATGTACACGTGTGGTAGTAAAATTACTCATTAGCTGCAGTAGGTCTCATTATCTTAGGGAACCACATCAATGATTCAGTGCTTAACAGGGTATTTGGAAATGCCTGCTTATACGTAGAAGGCAGCCTGAACCCATAACCTGTGCAGTCCATGAGCACCTGTCTTGGATTGCAGGAATTTTAACTGCCTCTATTTTCTCTCCCAGATACTGGAACTCCCTGAGTAACCTTGTGGCTTCACTCCTGAATTCAGTCCGCTCCATTGCCTCCTTGTTGCTGCTGCTATTCCTCTTCATTATCATATTCTCACTCCTGGGGATGCAGCTCTTCGGGGGCAAGTTTAACTTTGACGAGATGCAGACCAGGAGGAGCACATTTGACAACTTCCCCCAGTCCCTCCTCACGGTGTTTCAGGTAAGGGCAAGAGTGGTCCCAGTGGGGCCAACACGTTGTGTTTACACGGGGTGAAACAGAGGGCAGGTCCTGCACCCTTCCCCTTCGGCCTGACAGTCCTCGAGACTGGACATCAGGCCAACAGCTCCAGGAGCAAGGTGCCCTGCTGTGCTGCCAGCACAGGGATATTCCCTCCCAAAGTGGGGAACCAAAGCTAAGGCCCCGGTGTGTAGCAAGGCCACCAGGTCTTAGCAGGGTAGGACAAGAGAATGGCAATTGCCATGTCCCAGGGCAGCATCTGCACACCAAAGCCCAACCCTGCAGCTGTCCTCCCCCCTCCCACAGTTCTGGGGGACAACATGTGCTCACAGGACCAGAGAATTAAGCAAATGGCCTTTGAGCTGACTGAAGTTTTGGGAGTGATCAGCCAAGAGCATCAGGATCATGATTTTGCATGCAAGGTGAAGGGAAGCAGCGGAGAGGGCTGTGCTGAGGGCTGTCTTCAGTGCCATAGGTTGTGCAGCCTGTCTGAAACAGGCACGTGGAAGGGAAATACCTGTGAGAGGTGGGGAGACTTGAACAGAGTTGCCTGCGAGAACCATTTGGCTTCAGCCATTGTCTTCAAGGGAACATCTCTTTTCTTTTTTTTTTTTTTTGATACGGTCTAGGCACAGACCCTCTTTGCATTCTCCCTGTTTTGCAGTGTGGGGTGTTTTTTTATTTTCTAGATGAACACAGACAGAGTCTCCAACCATCCTGGGGGAGGGAGTGTTCTCTAGGACAGTAGATATCTTTGTGTTAATGGGGTTTTCAAATTCTCTGTGTGGTCTAACACTGTATCCCTTATTGGTGGGAATGTGTCATTTAGATCCTGACTGGGGAGGACTGGAATTCGGTGATGTATGATGGGATCATGGCTTATGGCGGCCCCTCTTTTCCAGGAATGTTGGTCTGTATTTACTTCATCATCCTCTTCATTTGTGGAAACTGTATCCTTTGATGCTACTCTTTTCTCCAAGTAGGGCTGAATTTAAAGCTAGCCTTTACTACTTTGTTATGTCAGAAAATAATGAATTTCATACTTTACATTTTTACCTTTCCCTAGGTCTGAATTTTGGCTTTGCACTCCCAAAAGTTAAACAAGTTTGTTTAATTTTAGCTAGTGCTAAGACTTTAGGCATATAAACAGTTGTAAGAGCCAGCTACGTGCCAGTTCCGCAAGCAAGCTTTTATTTAGTAACTTTACATGTTTAGTGTTTTTATTTTTCATTCCCTTAATTCTCTCTTAGGTTTTTCTTTCCTGCCTTCTCCAAAAACTAATCTCTGTGTGTACCTCCTGTACTTACTGCATATTTTTACTTTAATTGCTTTTTCAGTAATATATTCCATGTGCTTTCATCCAAGCCTTATGTGGAAGAAAAATATGTATAATCTACAATATGCTATATACAAATGTTGTAATAGCAGTAACATATGTTTGACATAACTGATTTATGTGAGATCACATATCAATTCACATATAAACTAACAGGAACCATGTTCCATTTCAGTTACTCTAATCTGTGTGTTCTTCAAGCAGAAAATCGTGTGCTATGTTATCTTCCAGCCTGTGCTGGTGTTAAGTAACTTCAGTTCTCTCTGGCTTCAAGGTGAAGTGAGGGCACTGTACGTATCCCAGGAGATACAAAGCACATTGCACAATTGGGCTGTGAGTGTCCTTTCACAGGAATTTGCATATAACATAGAGCTATGGTTCTGTTCCATATCTCAGTTTGCTCCAAATTTGTTCATGTTTAGTTTCTGCTTCCCTAATAAATGGCCCTCCTGTGTCAGAGGTGACATTTCTTTTTATACTGATTCTTCTATAAAGCCACCTTGTAGTCTCAGCCCAGCTCTCCTGGCCTTTCCTCATAATTCAGATCTCTCAAACCCTGTTACTTGACATTTCAGTTGACCTGCATACCCTCTCTTCAAAGTGAGATGGTGCAATTCCACTTATCTGAAGGTCGAGGGAGGCAGTCTGCCTGACAGCTTAAAAAAGCTACAATTTGGATCTCTTTGTGAACTGCAGAGGAAGATGTGAGCCGGCTCTACATGCTGGCTGACTTTGGAGCCATTGGACCTTGGAGCACAGGGAGGGGGGAGACTGTATTTCCAGACTAAGCCTTGAACTCGGGTTTACTTAAAAGTTATCATGGTGTAATAAACCCCACTCTCAAGGAATTTATAAAAGAAGCTGATATTCAGATTTGTAACATGAGATCTGAACACTGACCGGCAAGACAAGAAAACAGTTGTGATCCCTTGCCCTTCAGCTACATAGGCATGACTGCCCATGCATGGACCCTCCGCTAGGAGATGGCAGAGTTGTCAACTCAATCCTTCAATGTCCAGATTAAATGAATTTCTTTTTGGTTGCCTACGAAATGCTAATGACAGTGCTATGCTTGCTGTCCATAAAAAACACATCAGTGAGAATACCTATAATGAGGTTGTTCGACTCCAAGTGCATAGGCCAAAACTGGAAAGCCCAGGTGCCTTAAGGTATGAGGCTCTTGAATATGAGTGCTTTAATAAAAATGACCTAAACTGTCAAAGATGCAAAGCATTCAGCACTCCCTCTATCTTCAGTGGGATTTGTTGCACAAAGCAAGACTCTCTTGGGAAACAGGAAGTCTGGACTAGATGCTTTATATCAGTCATTCTGTTGGGAAATTTTGGAAAGCCCACACAGTGTGTTAGTCATTTGGATGGAAGGTGAAGGTTTTTGCATGCTGAATATGCACATCCTGAACGTTTGCATGAAATGGAAGTTTGGAAAAATCCAGGAGATCTGATGGCAGGTTGCTAAAAAATTTCAATTAAGAAACCTTTGGTATAATGTTCTGCAGTTTTCAAAGCCTGTTTTCTTTAAGTAGCACACAAACAGATATTCTGCTGAATGTATTTTTGGCCATTGCTGTGGACAACCTTGCTGATGCTGAGAGTTTAACATCTGCACAGAAAGAGGAGGAAGAGGAAAAAGAAAGGAAAAAGCTAGCTAGGTAAATCCATTTGCATACACCTATCTACATGCATATGCATTTAATCCTGTGTGTATAATTACACACGTTATGCACATATATATGTGCAAGTAAGTATGTGTGTACATGTAATATATGTATAACTTCTCCGTCATTTTGTATAGACTATATATGTGGTTAATTATATATGGAATTATGTATATATAAATTTTTATGTAAAAGAATTCAAACTAAAGGACAAGAAGGCGTCATGAGCTGGGAGTCCCACAGTTGCAATGGTGTAATCAGAGGAAAGAAGTCTGGGTGACTGATGAGTTTTCAGGGCATCAGCAGAGAATGAATGTGAAATGGTGTCAGTTACAATCCCATTTGAACCTCCTTATTACCTTCTGATTGCTTTGGAGCACAAGGCCTATTTTCAGACTGTCATTCCCACAACAAGGTTCAGCAGCTTCCTTCTCTTTTGAGGCCACATGCTGTCCTTCTCTTACCAGTTCTTTTAGTTTTTGCGCAGACTCTTAGGAGGCATGAGCTGGATGGAGAGCTTCTCTGTCATTCCCAGCTGCCAACAGCAGGGGAGCCTCTGCTTGCTGGTTGTTTCCATTCGCCGTCTTCCAGGCTGCTTGGAGGGCATCTCTTTTGCAGACCTTTGTGCTTCATCCTGCATGCTAGTCAGCAGGTTTCCCTGGCTCGGGGAGTGCAGCGAGGGGCAAAACTTTGTAGGCAACCTAGTGGAAGTCCACAAGATATGGGTTAAAAATTGTTCATGCCTTTGTTATTGGGTGAACAAAGAGATCTCTACTGACAGATCTAGAATACACATATGCACAAACACACAAGCACATACAACCCCCACATGTGCATGCACACCCACCCACACAAACACATGCCATTGAGTGAGCTATAAAATAAAAGGTTACTATATGGAATTAAAGCACAGTTTCTGCCTTTGCTGCAGATGAGGACAAGGTGGAGCTGCTGGAATGTAAACTGGTCTCAGCCAGCTGATCGTTCTCATGATGTGTGCTGTACTACATGAAGTTCATGAAAGGGAAACAGCTTTTCACCTTTGTAACTCTTTTATTTTTGTCTTGTAAAATCATTAGAACTGCTAGTCCTGAAAAGAAACAAGAGATAGAAAAAACAGCTGTGGAGGAGGAGACAAAGGAGGAGAAAATTGAGCTGAAATCTATCACTGCTGATGGAGAATCCCCACCTGCTACCAAGGTAAGGTCTGCTGCCAGCCAGCACACTCTCTCTGTGCAGTGCTGGCATGAACAACTTGGATGTCTGAGGGAATGAAAGCCCTCTGCCTCATCTGATAAAGGCTTTGCTTCTTCTCCTTCCATTTCTGTCAGATCAACATGGATGATTATCAGCCCAATGAAAATGAAGAAAAGAGCCCATATCCCACAGCAGAAGCACCAGGTATATATCTTCTTCCTTTTATCCCTGATTCAACAACGAGAAGTTCCAGTTGCGAACGCACATAAAGCCAAATTGTGGTAGCAGGTACACTGAACATGTAGTGCTTTCATGATGGGACAGGATGATGTGCTTGCCTGTGTTTGCACAGGTGTGGACTTGGTCCTTTGCAGTTCCTATACTGATTAGTCATATTTGATTTGGTTCTCTGTAAAGTTCTGTGCAGAGCTTTAAATCAAAATCACATAGAAATCTCTGTATTTGAAAATATACACATGACTTTGTTTTCAGTCTGTTTTTTCAGTACTTGGCGGTCAGGGGAGACCCACACAGACACTCATGAAAGGCAAAGTGATGAATACATTTTTGCATTTGTTTTTAATGAAAAAAGACAGTGTGACTTATTAACATAATTTTAAAGGCACAAGATCTCAGCCTAGATTTGGAAAAAAACAAGCTAGAGCATTAGTTAGGCCAGTTTTTAAGTCAATTGGACCTAATTAACTCCATCCTCAGATATATAAAAGATTGAACTGATTGAAGAAATCACAGAACTGGGAGCAGGTTTTCTTCAAGAGATCCTGAAGGCTAATGGGGGTGGAGTTGGAGCAGAAGAATTATAAGCTAGTCAGTTCAACTTCCATTCTTGGGAAAGTGCTGGAACAAATGATTAAACAAACTGTATGACTGCAAGATAAGGAGATGACTAGCAGCCAACATAGATTTGCCAAGAACAAATCATGTCGAACCACCATTATTTTCGTCTAAAAGGGACTGACAAGACTTGTAGACAGGAGAAAAGAAGTAGATGTCATATTCTTTAGCTTTGCTAAGACTTCTGACTATCTCTTACTACATTCTCATAAGCCAGATAGAAAACCATGGTCTAGATGATTGGGAGAGAAATTGGTCAGACCCTTTATGTGGAGAGTAGTGATAGCCCAAGTGTCATTCTACAACCCAAGGGCCTATTCTGAGTTCAGTTCAGTTCACTGTTAATGACCTGAATGATGGAAGAGAAAATATGCTTATTACATTTGCAGATGACATGAAGCTAGGAAGGACAGGAAGCATGCTGGAGGACAGCATTAAAATTCAAAGAGCTCTTGAGGAACCAGATAAATGGTCTAAATAAAATTGAAAGTGCCAGGCTCTACATGTAGACAGGAATAAACAACTTACAAATAAAGGATCTTAGGTGACAGCTAGTTAGGTAACAGTCCTTGAGAAAAGGATCTGAATCTTGTGATCACAAGCTCAACAGGTGCCAACAACATTTTGCCATCTTTCAAAAGGCAAGCAAGCAGTGAGATTTTTAAACAGTGAAAACATGACACTTCAGTCATGTTTATGGGTTTCTTCTAACTGGCCACTGAAAGCTAACCAGAGCAAAGCAACAGGGTTTTTTTGTTCACTTTTGATAAAATCTCAGCCTGGGGTATCGTATCTCATTTTGGGTGCTCTGCTTAGCAGAAGTGGGGCTGAATTGTAAGGAGTGTTGAAGAGCATGGTGAAACAATGCTAGTAGGAAGCAAGAGCTAACATTGAAATAATTGTGGTTGTTTGAGCTAAGAAAGGCAGGATAAACATCTTCAAATGCGTAAAAGGCTGTTACAGATAGGAGGGGAATTATCTCCCATTATGAAGAAGTAACAAATTTAAGATTCACACCAGAGGAGAATTTTCTAATGGTCAGGCTAGAAAAGATTGTGAAGATGGTTGTGGAAGCCCAGCATCACTGAATGTTGATAAGAACAGGTCAGAAAAATATCTGCCAGAAAAGGCTTAGATATAATAATTAGTTGATCCTGGCTTAGCAGAGGCATGAACCAGAGGGCCTTTTGTGATCCTTTCCTGCTCTGCCCTTCTGCATTTCTATGATTATGTAACAGGCTGTAATATGTTTTAAAACATATTCTCTTCTATTCCATGATTCCTAATAAGTGTCTGTTAATAGGTTGATGTGATAGGGCGAAAAAAAGACACAATAGTTCATTTTAAATAAATTGTCAAGGGTTTCAGACAAGCAAAAAGGAAAACTTTTCATTGCATTTGATTTTCAGTACAAAAAATCCATACATTTGCTATACTTGTATTCCTCCATATTTATAGCCCATTTATCAGGAGTAGAGTGTGGTTCCAACACCATGCAATACTGCTTTAACATTGTCTGGGGCAGATCACTCTGACTTTAATCTTCCCAGCACCTCTATAGGCACAGGCACTTACTGGATACCCATCTCCAGTTGCCAAGGGGTTTGGAGGAGTCTTTAGTCAGAAGCACAAATTAAAACAGCTTGATACAGTTCTGTTTATGTTTCTCAGCTGGCTTGGATTTGCAGACCATTAAATTTTTTTTCAAGTGAAGGTACAGCCACTTGTATAGCAATTTTAAGCCTACTGATAACACAATTGTGTTTTAGTTACCGTCTGTGGACAGCTTAGAAATAGTCTGGCATGGAAACTGTATGACAGAAACTACATCTACAGTTTGTGTCACGGGCATTTTATCTGCAGCTGTGCATAGGATTAGAGTGCAGAAAATTATGTAAAAACACTTCTAACTCCTGCTTTTGTGTGCCAATCCCTGGTTTGGCATACTTTTGCACAGAACTTAAAATTTGAATGGATGGTCAGGTTTTCTCCTGTCTCCTAGAGTATTAGAAATGCAAAGGGACAGCATCTTGGTTATTTGCCATTGTATGTTGCCATTTGTAAACAGGCCTATTCCTTAAATTGTTTATCAGTTCTGTGTGAAGAGTGAAGTTACTTTTTCTCTGAAAATCTTAGCTTTTTGCTGAAAATCATCTCTAACCACTCACACAATTACCTGACCACTTCTTTCAGAGTGCGTGGAAGTCAACTACAAGGCTCAGATGCAGTAAAGTTTTGTAAATCCTTTGTTACATCAGACTTACCATAGTCATCTATCCCATTCTGCTGTATAAAACTCAGAAACACCAAGGCCCCCTCAGAGCTGATTTGGTGTGTCACATCTGCCTTGTGTAGTCAGCTTTGGGGAACAAGGCTCCAAGGGTTTCCCCAGCATTAGCAAGCAAGAATTTTCCAATCCCTACATGCACACCCGCCCAGTTCCCTTGTGGCCATCTGACCAGTCCAGAATCCTTCTGCTGATTGCTGATCTGTCCAGCTGTGGTGCAGGAGATGCTGTGCAGCCATGTACAGCCCCTCTGGGAACACACCTTTTCCTGCCCACTTGCATGTGGATCCATTTCAGCTGTGCTTTGACTGTTGCATCCTATTGCTTCTTAGATGCAGTCAGCTGGTTGTACCTATTTTCGGTTTATGATTTAAGCTGTTAATGCCTGTGACCCTTCCGCAGCTGTGTACCATTCCATCCTCTGAAAACATCCTTCACCCTAACCCGGTGTTCAGAAACAATTTGAAATTGTCACTTCATTTGTTTTCCCTTTATTCTTTCAACCTACCTCACTCAGTCTCCTATTTGTTTCTGCTTTCTCAACCAGTTTTCTCAATAACCTCTTCTGACTCTATTTGCTACACAGTGTTGCTCTTAGCCCCCAGAATAGTCTGTGTACTTCCAGCTCATCAGATCACCTATGCCCTTTGTTGGAGAGAGAGGCAGGTTTTTCCAGAGATTTGTGTACACTAGAAGGATTATTATGATGATATGTTTATTATAGAAAGACAGGGAGCTAGTCTTGCAGTCTAATACAGAAACAGACAAAGAATTCAGAACGTCAAATGAAGGTAAAAGCTTGGGGTGATTCATGGGAGGTTGAAGCAAAGCAATGTCCTTACACAAGAGCTCTGGTCTTTGTACAGTGAAAAAAACAACTCCTCATCTAATTTTTCACTGATGCTGCAGTGTAGCCTGTGTGTGTTTATGGCTTCAAAACCAAAGGACATCACCATTCTAATGAAACATAATTCAAGACGATCCCCCAGATTTTAATTTCCTTGAACTTTAGAAGAGTTCAAACCTAGATCTGAACTTGGCAGCTCTGAGTCATGTTTCTTTATGATTTCATGGTAAGCTTGACTAGAAGGGTCACTTTTTAAACACAAATATACCTAGGTATAGAAAACAGTCAAAGAACAAGTGTTGGACTGCAGCCAATGTGCTGCCCAGCCCATCTGTGAATACCACCTTGACTTTTGCTTCTATGAATGCTGGCAACTGTGCAACACAGTTTCTATATGCAGGTAGGTAGCTTAGGTAGTGACCTGAGCTGAGGCTGTAATCCTGTTATTCTTTGTGTATTTGGGCCTCAGCGTTTCCTTTCTTCTGTCCCCTAGACCCTACTTTAAATGAAAAATATTTAGAATATTATTCTTTATCTATGGCTGAGGAACTGAACGTGTTTTCCAGTCTGAAGGTATGTGGTTGCCAGAATCATTAATATATTTCTTGCTATATGGCAGACACAACAAAAAGAGGAGAGGAACAATGTTCTTTATGGTCTTCATGGGGCTGATCCTTCTGCTAAGAGTCCATTTTCCTGAGGCATTGTTCCATACCCATTTAAAAGTGTTTTTTAAGCGTTCCTCCAAGTAAAAGAAAAAGGATGATCTAATAGCGAAGGCACAGAACAGGGACTCAGAATACTAGTCTTTATAAGTAAGAGTCTCAAATATCCCACGTGATCATAGGCATTGGCATTCTGGACGAAGAAGAAAAAGAATTTGCTTACCTCGTTCATTGTCAGCCCACTCTGAAACCTATAGATAAAAGGTGCAAGTGCAAAGCATCGTAATACTATATAAATATGACCATTAACATTAACACCAATTTTACAACTACTATGCACAAAATTACTTCTGAAAGAATGTTTCTTTAACTAATAAAGCCTGTAGAAACAGTATTATAAACTATACTACAACATAAAATTAAGCTGTTAAACAATAGACCAGCTTAAAAGTACAAACTCTATGTACCCGCTCAAACATTTATGCAAAAATCCATCAAGTGAATCTGAGCTGAACTCTTGCTACTGGACGTGTAAAGAAAGAATCCTATTTGCATGTAATAATGGTAAACATTGAAAAGGCCACTTTTCTCCTGTCTCCAACGTCTAGATTAGGTTCTGTGCTGATTCATCTGTCTTTTCTGATGCGTCCATTACCAGATCAAGTACAGTACCTGACCCTAAAGGATCAGGCTTTTCCTGGAATTTATCTCACTTTATGGACTCAGGATAAACCTTTTGACTAGAGTTTCCTCCTTTGCATTGGCTGGAAGATTAATCAGTTGCATCTAATATATCAGGCTCCTTTCTCAAAGTATTTTTCCCTGCCTTGCTGATTGAGAGGATTGGAATCTTTAAAATAGCAAAATCCTATCATGACATTTACAAAACAGCATCTGACTTCAGCAGGTAGAAGAAATCCTCAAAGGGGGAAGTTCTCTTTCACATAGCACTTAGCACCCATCTGCATTTTTTCCTTGAGAGTGCTCACTGATCTGCACAGTGCCTGGAGATCTGCTCCCTAGGCATCAGGTTTGAGTGTCTCAGCCTTGTTCCTGCCTTTTCAGTCTTCCCTCCACTGAAGAAAGGGGGAATTGTCATGAAAGGGGACAATTTTAAGAATTTCTGATTGGTATAAGTCAAAGTGCCCGTGCTCCATGTTTGCTCTGGGGCATACATGCGCTCATCCAGACACAATCCCAGATCACAGAATCACAGAATCACAGAATCACTAGGTTGGAAAGGACCTTTAAGATCATCAAGTCCAACCATTAATCCAGCGCCACCATGTCCCCTAAACCATGTCCTGAAGCGCCACATCCACACGTTTTTTGAACACTTCCAGAGATGGCGACTCCACCACCTCCCTGGGCAGCCTGTTGTGGCAGTGGCTCCATGGAGCCACTTACAAAGAGGAGAAAACCAGATCTTGATAATCTGGATGAATGGTCTGAAGAAAAGAAGAGGCAGTTCAATAAGGATGAGGTCAAAGTGCCACTCTAAGGAAGAGTCAGCAGCACAAATGCAAAGCGGGGGAGTGACAGGCTAAGCAGCCGCTCTGTGGTACTTGACCTGTGCTTTGTGCAAACCAGAAACTGATGGCAAATTAATGCCAGAGTGCAATGAAAAGAAGTGCCCATGAAGGACATTTAAACAGGAAGATAGTATTACAAGATATAAGAAGTAAGCCAGCTCTCCTCTGCACCAGTAAAACCTCAACTGCAGGTTAATCTTGCAGATAATCTGGAGGAAAGTAGCAAGAATGATCAGAGACCTAGGGAACACAGCACCTCAGGAAACACTGTTGTTGTTTTGCTCTAGGAACCAGAAATTCTTGCAGAGGCATAATCATGCTCCTCACACATGTAAAAGCTTTCTGTAAGAGGAAGGGAATTCTCTATTTTCTGTGTCCATAGAAAATAAGAAAATAAATAATGGACTTAGACCATAGCAAGAAAGATTCAAGTCAGTCATTAGAATAAGGTTTTTTTGCAGAAGGGACAGTGAAGCATCTAAGGAGACTGTTGTGAGGATATTGTGGGTTTACCACCATTAATGGTTTTACAGAGAGACCGGATCAATGTCTGCTAGGGCGAGCACTGGGCAGCAGATGCTGCCTTGGAGAAAGGAATTGGGCAAGGACTCTCAAGCTTTCATCATCCTATTTCAATGATTCTTAGTTTTTAGCCTTAGTTATGACAGAGGCAAATGCCCCAGCACTCCAGAGTGGGTTGTATTTTGCACTGAAAGACAAAAATGCTTCTTGCAGCAGAAGAAGATGAGGAAGAACCTGAAATGCCTGTTGGCCCTCGGCCTCGCCCGATGTCTGAGCTGCACCTCAAGGAAAAGGCTGTGCCCATGCCTGATGCCAGTGCTTTTTTCATCTTCAGTCCTAACAACAGGTATTTAAGCGACTGCTTAGCTGGAACGAAGATGTGGAGAACAGGTGCCCCTTCCACACTGGGCCCCAAAGGTTATGTGGTGCAGAGCTCCCTTCTAGCAGTTCATACCAGAGACCTCTTTTGACCAATCTCTCTTTTAAAGGATCTGGCATGAAATCCTCATGAAAGCACAACTGTAGGGAGCCCCCTGACAATATTTAATGGGAGTTCATCGCACCTGCAAGGCTGATTGAAGACACAAATCATGAAAGCTTTGGAAATAAGCGACCTGGAGGCCAAGTCAGTAATTGGCATTACCCACCTTATTCAGGTCCAAATTGCAAGCAAACCATCATGCAATCAGTCAAGCGTGAGGTAGGAGCTTCCTGTCCTAATGGCTGCTCAAAATCCACTCCCAGTAGGGAGTTCTTGTGTCTCTGCTCATTCCTACACTCAAGAACAAGCATATGAGAAAAGGGAGGACGAGGATGAGAGTCCATAGCTCTGAAGGGAGGCTGAGAAGAATAATTCTTCTCTCACACTCTTTCCTTGTGCTCCTGCAATCTGGCTTCATATTGCCCCACCTGTCTTTCCAACATGGGTATGTGAGACCAGTACTGTGAGTACTGCCTGAGCTATGACACAATATATCTTTCCAAGGGTGCAGAAATGAGCTCGCTGCTCAGTAGTCTGCGCAGTGCCATGTATCCCAACGTCTCCCCTGTGGACTTGGCTTCCAAACACAGCCCCGAAATGAGGCAGGTCTATAAAAAACCAGCTGAATTCAGAGCCAGTCTTTCCACAGCAGGGCTTGTGCCACTCCTCCTTGGGTATGTGCAACAGGGAGGGACTGATGATGATTAGGACTCAGGGACTCTAATGCCAGCTTTGCCACCCACCCACTGTCACTTGTTGAAGAAGTAAATTAACCTCTGCAATCATCTGTAAAATTGCTATAATAGGGGCTTGGAGGCTTAACAGCCAAAAGTAGAGCTAAACAGATTAATGAAGTGCTTCTAGAATTATGCACAGGACTGTTATGAGGTTTAACTCCTTGTCTCCTGATACTAACATACGGAAGGTACTGTAATGGTCTCCAGTAAGCATGCTTCTGTTTGATGGGAGACTGCTACTTCTTTACTTGCTGGTTTCCCACTAAGAGCATCAAGCACTTCATGTTAGGGTGATGTTTAGTAGATGCCCTGCATGGCATGATGTCCTCCCAGAAGCCCTCTGCAAATGCCAGCCTGCCCTATATCCATTTGGCTAGGTCTGTGCCCTGTTGGCAAGGTAGATCCCCCATAGCTCCTGCTCAGTGTCACTTCAGCCCCAGCTCAGAAAGACATCGGCCACCCCAAAGCCCCTTTCTGTTGCTTTCCCCTTAAATGAATGGGGAATGGTTCTGTGAATGACAGCAAGGGATATAATTTTGGGTTGGCAGGTTTCAGGCCACATCTAAATCACAAAAGGCTCTGTCAGGAGGGAGCGACTGTTCTCCATTCAAACGCAGCAAGCGTGAGTCCTGCGGGCAGCCGATCGCTCCGTGTGCACGGCTGCATGACGTGGAGAGCCGAGGCTGCCCAGCACCCAGCAGGGCCAAGCACGGCTGCCGGGGCCCATCGTTCTCTCTGCTGCTGGGGCAGAGGGAAGCGGCTCCGCAGAACTGTCCTCCAGGCCCAGTCCTGCTGGCAAAGGAGGGGGGGGGATGTTTCCCAGGTCTTGCTGTTCTCCGAGAAATAAAGTTGTGCCTCTCCTCTCTCTTGCAGGTTTCGTGTCCACTGCCATCGAATCGTTAACGATAACATTTTCACCAACCTGATCCTATTTTTCATCTTGCTCAGCAGCATCTCCCTGGCAGCTGAGGACCCTGTCCGACACCTCTCCTTTAGGAACCAAGTATGCTTCCCATCCTCCTTCCCTCACTGTGTGGTACGAGCAGATCATGAGTTGAAGCCAGGAAAGGCAGAACAGACTGCATCAGAGGCTTTGGGAGTGACTCTCTTCTCTGATCTGTGCCTTTTGTGGACTGTGTGTGAAATCATTGGGTTTTGCAGGGAACGTGAGTCAGTGCAGAATTTGGCCTCTGGTTCATTTCAGAGTGTGCATAGGGGAAAGAAGGACAGGAGGTTGAAGCAAAATTATCGTTCCCTGGGATTAAGGCATTAGAAATGGGCTGTAGAAACATTGATTGGGATACAGATAATTCTAATTGGGAGGATTTGGAGGTTCCCTTTGGAACATTTGCTCTCCTGCCCCTTGCTTTCTTTTGAACTAACCCTGGGTGAAATTGGTGTCATCAAGGTTTTGAATTTGGCTATTTGAACACAAGCTGCAAAGCTATCAGTAAATTTGAGATAATTTTCAGAAAATATGCTGTGCTCCTCTCCTCACCAGCCTGGGGGGAGGAGAGGAGGGCATTCAGCACAGAGATACGTTCTCACCTTCTTTCCTGACCATTCTTATTAACCTTTTGAAACGTACCGTGCTCCCTTAACTTTGCTAGTGGTCATTTCCATTAACCTGGGATCATCGCAGAAATCAGAAAAGTCAGCAGTCATATGTGAGACTTCTGATTTCTGGTGTCTGCAGTGGCATTTTTGTATCTTTGTGCTAGAAGAGCTTGTTAGGCTTAAAGAGTGGGAAATTTTTTTGTTGTCGTTTAATAATAAAACCTTAATTTAAGGTTCAGCGTTCTACCTCCTTAAAAGATCCTGGCTTGACAGTGCATTTAAAGGCATATGTGCATGCAGAGAAGGTGTTAATGGAGGTTTATTCCTGAGCTTATCTCAAAGCTGCTTTGAATTTTGTCCTGAAGGAGGATACTAAATGATACAGTCAAACCTGTGCCACCAATGACCCACCTGTCAACGGCTGAGTGTGCCCACCACGTAGGGATAAATGTATGTCAGTATGTATTAGTGCTGCAGCATGATGTCAGCTGGCATATGGGCTTCTGACATGCCACAAAAGCTACCGCAAAATCTGTAGCAGAGAGATTTAAATGAGAAAAAATGTAGTTAAAGCTGGTTGTCCTGGATAAAAGAGCTGATGGTTTGGGGCAAAGTGCTGCCTTGTGTATTTGAAGCCACTGATGTTGCATGAAAAATCTGTGTTTAATTTTTGCAGGTACAGATGTTTAAAATGTATCATACGAGGGGACACTGACAAGATGTTTGGGTTGCAAATGTAGTCTGCCTTTTACACTTTGACAGTAGAACAGTAGGATTGTGTCCTGCCCTGTGCCCACACAGAGGCCTGGGAGGGAAAGCAAGCAAGCAAGCTGAAAGCAAACTGCCTCTGCCTTCGCTCCGGGACAACGTAATCGGGCATTAACTGTGCACAAGGGCTCCTGCAGACTAGTGCTGCTGTTGACACAAACTGTCCCAGAGCAGGAAGAGAGGAACGGGGAGAACCTCCTCCAGCAAGGGCTAGCGAAGAGGTTTGGACACTGCTTCTGTCCCGGTGTGGGCTAGTGGCTGCATCTTCCTTGTGTCACACAGGGCTCAGGCAGCAAGTTTTTGGAAGTGCCTCCCCAGCCTGATCAAACAGGCTTTAAAGCCCAAGCAAGTCCTAAGACTTGATGTGCTCACAACATTCTCCTGTTTGCACCTTGGCAAGGTGCTCGTTCATTTGAATATATTCTAGAGTAAATTCATATTTAGATAATAATAATGCTGATAAATGGTACTGCCTGCACAGGTGGAGCAGTGATCATTTTCATTAGGCACGATTTCATCTATAAGGGACGACTTTACTCTCTGCAGCTTTGGGGCCAGATTCACCAGTATGCTCTAGCTGCTTTGCAGTGCTCTGGTGATGTAAAGCAGCTCAGGTACAGCTTAATCATCCACTTCAATCAAGTTTATGGCTGCTTCATGTTGGTGGAGTCATGCAAAGCGGCCTGAGAGTACTCATGAATCTGGCCCATTGATTATGAAATTATTCCATTGATATGATAACTAAATGTCAGGACGTACAAGGCAGCAATGCAAGAGGACATTGAATTGTAATTTCCAGTTGTAATGTGTGTAAATTAATACAGGATACAATTGAGATCTGTCCATCCTTGAAATGGCCCTTTTTTAATTCTCTAAGTTGCAAAAATTGATAGAGCCCAAGACAGCCTTGAAGAAGTGAGGAAAAACTTGGGGTGAAAAATTGAGCAGTGACCTGAAGAATTTTAAGTTACACAGCAGCAGTAAGTGATACATCCCCCCATTTGACATTCATTGTCTGTAAACTAGTCCAGATTTGGATCATGCTTAAATAGTGCAATCTAAAAGAATCCTGTAGTTTGCAGTAGCTACCCCACTGCCCACAGCATACCAAGCTGTAAGAACCTAGCCACCTATAAATCTGAGTTAGGGTACGAGCATTGAGATACAATAAACACCTGTGGGATGGGAGAGGGCAGTTTACTGCTGTATGTTTATTAGTGTTTTAAAAGTAAAGTTTTAAATTTCACAAGTTACCAGTTTTCTACAGTTTCCATACACCAGCCTACCAGTTGAGAACTTTGTTAAGCTAAACCAACAGTAATCCAAGGGCATGTTACTTTTGATTTTCACCATTTGTAGTGTAGATAACACTAAAATGGCTTGGGATATAGGAATACATTGGAATCAAAGAGAGTTCAGTTCTGGTCCCATTAGTCAATGAGAAAGGTCCCATTTGCTTTTGTGGGATGTCAACTGATCGTCAGTGAAAGACGTTTTGGTCCTTGATGCTGTTACCTTGAAAATCACTTTACACTTCCAGACTTGCTGTTGCCTTCTGTGACACTCTAGGGCCACTTTTTGTGGTCTGCTATGCATGCCACCCATATCCCCACCACTGGGTCTAAATTCATAGGAATGATGAGTGTTTCAGCTTGCCTGTTATGCAGGATGCCAATAGAAAGATGCAAGATCTAAGTTAGGCACCTTTAGCACACGACCAAATTATGGTGGCAATACAAGAGCTGGGATTCTGTTCAATTGGCAGAGTCTCTGTTATTCATCCTAATCCAGGGCAAAGCAGGATAGAGAAAAAAAATAGCTAGAACATGAATTTGCAGTTTTCTTCTTTTGCAAGAGGCACAGAACAAGCCCGAATGGAAGTTAATAAGAAAGGATCTCATTTTTCCACTGAGAGACTAGGCATCCTTGTATTCTCAGTTTGGAAGTCTATTTGGGAAAACCCTTAAATCATCTGTGCTTTATCAGACTAAAAAGAAAAGAAATCCTACAAGAACCACCACAAAGTTATTTTGCCTCTAGAGCCCTCATAGGATTGTAACTCAGAAAAGATTTCATGTAATGTGCTTCTTGTCCTCTGTGCCAGGACCTTCACTGCATTCAACAGGACGTCGTTACAAAACCATTTCCTATATAGTCCTCCTTGTTCCCTTGTTAAAAGGCATATGTATTTGATTTTGAACTGTGATTTCCCATTGGAGTGATCAGTCACTGATCTACCCTCCCCGCTCCTATTCCCTTTTGTTTTTACAGATTCTCTTTTATTTTGATATAGTTTTTACTGTCATTTTCACCATTGAAATTGCTCTGAAGGTAAAGTGCCCATCTTCTCTACCATTACCTGTTCACAAGCTTACTAGTTTTCTGCCACTATCTGTTGCTAACACACACGCCTGTTTGTTCCTGGGTCACGCTCAGTACCACTAACCCGATTGTGCTTATTTTTCAGATCCTAGGCAATGCAGACTATGTCTTCACTAGTATCTTTACATTAGAAATTATTCTTAAGGTAACCAATCTGAGCAATACACTCATTTTCTTTCTTTCTTTCTCTCTTTCTCTTTCTCTCTTTCTCTCTCTCACGCTCTCTTTTTCTTTTTTTTTAACCCCGTTACTATCTCTACACAAAGGATTGTTTATCTTTTCATTTTATTGTCTTGGCAGTTGCTTAAAAAGCCTTCTGTGAAATTTGGATTGTAACTTGTAATTCAGGGCCTATATCAAAACAATACTTTTTAGTGGAAACACAATGAAAGGATGATCCTGTTGGGAAAAGTAAGAGAGGACCAAGAAAAAGGGCATCACCCCATAGATTTCTCTTCTCTACCCTGGCCAGTCTTTCCAAAACAGGTTTTGTTTGCTCTGCAAGGATCCCTGAGCACATACACCTCCTCTTACACCCAAAGAGAAGGTCTCCATTCTGCACAAGTCATAAGGCCAGGCCAGAGGGTGGCCAATGACTTCTGTGAGGTTACAGGGTACACAGTCAAGTAGGAGACAGGGAGAGCAGTGCAGAAGCTCAATTTTTAGGTGTGGAGAGGTAACCAGCAGTACAAATCACTGAAACACCGAAGACCGAAGCTGTGAATGAAAATTGCTGCATCTCCTGTTTTAAACCTGGCTTCTCATTTCACAGGAACGTGCTCTATACCAAGGAAAATGTGCAGGAGAAAGCTTTAGCTTGGAAGAGAATAAAAATAGTCTGCCTTGTTCTTAACTCTGATTTTCCCAAATTGGTAGGCTAATAATTTAAATAACAGTAATTGAGCGAAGTTCTGGCTTTCTAAATGCTAGGTTCACTTGGCAGCTTGTTTTTTTTCTCAGCAAGCTAGTTCTAAGTGCTGGCAGGCAATACCTTAGAGTTGCTCAAATCTTGCAGCTCAAGACCCTAATAACAGTATCCATGCTGGAGGCTGGCAAGCAGGGTAGCCCCCACATATTCTTGTAGAGGGACGTCCTTTTTCATATGACTTAAAATCACCAAAGCCATAATGTTCTCCAAAGAGGTGTACCTATTATGCTTGTGTGCAGTGTGCATCTGTGTTTACACAATAAATCTGAACATTCACATACCAAATGGCTGATCAACCAGGCCTGTCAAAAAAAGAAAACATCTCAACAGCAACATTTAAGAATAAAACCATAGTTCAAGGCCCCTGTTTGAACTTACAATTATGAATTCTACTCCCACTGAAGCAAATGGTAACACTCCTAATGACTTCAGTGGAAGCAGAACCTAATCCAACTCGTTGGCATATTGCTCTGTTATCATCAGAGGAGTGTACTGCATAGTACCCGAGCCTTCCCGATGTCCTCCTGCTAACTTCAGTGGATTTATGTCAACACCCTTGAATATTCTCTGGGTTCAAGTGGAATGCAAGGACTACAAATGTTTAAGAAATTCTTCTGTTCTTACCCTGTCAGTTCCTGCCTCACAAGTTGCTTGGTTTCTCAGGGTGAGTTTCTCTGCTGCCTTGCATTGAGCACAATGTTTTGCACAATAGCAAAGTTAGTGTAAATGGTAAGAAACAAAAGAATAAATGGCCATATGATGTTCAAGGCTGTAGAGAAACAAGCTTCATCTGCCCTCATGTTGCTGATGACACCTGCAACCCTCACACTGCCATGGTGGAGTGTGGTGAATGTTAGCAAGGTGACCACCAGTTGTTTTCTAATTGGCATCCTAAAAGCTTGTTCAGTGCCCCAGATGGGAGGCAGACATAAATTATACACTCTCTGAGAGTCTCTTCTAAGATAAAATCTCTCTCAGAAGGCTTGAGAGAACCACAGTTTGTACAGAACTTAAACTCAGCAGCGCTTCCCCTCCTGATTTCAATGGTGTCTCCTTTCTTTCAAGATTGCCATACAAAATCTAACCAGTAAAGAGCATCTTTACCACCTTTGTTATGGCAAGATCCCCTCCCCGCTTCCCCAATTGAATGTGTCTATAAGTATAAATTCTAAGCCAAGACCAGAGTTTATACTTCCTCCCCTTCTAAGTTCTGTCTGACTGATTTATAGTCAGTTCCCTGATGTCATGATGTTTGGTGAAAAAAATAATCTGATATACCATGTGCCCTTCCACCTTCCTCTGAATAAAGTTGTCACAGGTAGGCATGGCTAGAAATCACTAGCAGGTATGCCATCTGGAGTTATTAGCTGGAGCCAGAAAACTCCAGTTTGAATTTCTAGTTCACACCTCTCCACTGGGAGTCTGGCTAGAGCTTGTCGTTGAGGAACAGTCTCATGGTGTCTGCACCAAGTTACTTTAGACAACTAACTTAGATGAGATCTAAGAGGACCAAATTTAGAAGCCTGTGTTCCTAACCCAGGTAATAGAGGGAGATTAGCAGTTGTGGTCATGGGGTTTCTTCAAAGCAGCTACATTAGATCGCTCACAAAGTCTAAGGTAGGTGGTACAAATACCCACATTGCCTAACCTTCTGTAACCATGCCAGACTCATTTAGTCACATTCTGTAACTGAGCTCAGTCTAAAATTCAAATTCTGAGCTCAGAAATATTTAAGTCTGACATTGTGTGTGCTGAGATCCATTTCTGTTTCCACTGTCACTTAATCCAATTCTGGAGCTGTGACATCCTCCCCAACACCAACAGATATTCAATATCCCTTCATACCTAGAAGGGGCAGAGATTCCCTTGTAAAGTATGTAAAATCTAAAAAATTCCTCTACTGGGTGATGTTCATAATGATTACCTCCACAAAGAAACCACTCTGTCTTGAAGAATCTTACCTTGGGCTTTGTGAGGAAAACCAAGGGGAAAATGCAACTGATTCTAGAATAAAAATGGAGGAAGCTGGGTAGGGGTACGAAAAGACATACACAATTGAGCTGAACAGAAGGAGCAAACTGAAGAAAGAAGGAATTCCTCCTGTTGCTTCAGTTCAGCTCTAAATTATCAAATCCTTGAGGGATTCTGTTTTTTCTTCATGGAGGCAAAAGAGCTCAACTGTCCACTGCAGCTGGTCTAAGCTTTGAAAAACATTACAAAAGAACCCTTTTTATTTTATATTTTTTATTCGGTTTAGGTAAAGAGGCCTTTGTATAATACAAGCATCATACTCAAAAGTGTCTTCTGCCGTTGAAGAAAAAGGGAAAAACATATAATTGCAAAGAGTAATTTTTGCAAGCAGTCATTCTGCTGCTTTGCTGATTCTAAATATTATGTATTCTATGCACTCAAAGTGCATATTTTCCTTGCTGAACCTAGTATTGGCTTTCCCTAGTTAGGTCTTTCATAGTTGCCTTACTGTCTTCTTCACTCTCTTTTCTTTCAATGGGGACTCAACTTCTCCTTTGGGGTCTGGGGGTAAACTGCCTGCTATGTTAGAAATACTGCCCCTCCCCAATTATATGCTGTGAGCACAACCAGGTGGGTTTGGTTTCTGAACAGATGCTAATGGCAAAGTGTGTTTGTGTCTTCATGTGCCTTCCTGCAGATGACCGCATACGGGGCTTTCCTCCATAAGGGCTCCTTCTGCAGAAACTATTTCAACATCTTAGACCTGCTGGTGGTCAGCGTTTCTCTCATCTCTTTTGGGATCCAGTGAGTGAGCTATTTTCAACTGCCTTGTTTTTTGGAATCATAGGGCTGGGTTGGAAGGTGATACCTCAGTCTCGTTGTCTTATCTGGGTAAGATTTTTTTCGTGGGCCTGGAGGTATTTTTCCTCAGACGATTCAAGACCATTAAAATTCATCCTCAAGAAGGGAGGTAATAACTGGGAAATGCTACACTAGTGACCTGGAGGGGGGATCTTCCAGAAAGAGCAAATGAGAACAAGAAACTTGGTCCACTGGGAATCATGACACTTAGCTTTGTTCCAAGATTTCTCATTCACTTTATCAATTTAGGGCAGTTAAGTGTTCCCTCTCAGAGCTCTCATAACCTCTTTGGAAAGTGGGGTGATAACGTTTGCTACTTCCTAAGATGTGGTGGGTTTTGGTCAGTGGAAGACCATCAAGCACTTGAAGAGCTGTATGAGAATCTGCAGAGTACTGGTGGTAGTGACAGCTGATCCTGCTTCTGTCAAGCCACTTTGTATTGGTTGTTCTGTTAATTTGCTTAATAAGTTTATAGATTTACTTGACTATGTGGAATTCTATGTGTCAGGTGGGGAGTTTCCTAAGTAGTATCACTTCTGATAAGAAATAGGCTCCCTAACTGTTACCGTTATAAGTTAGCAGCTCATGTATGTTATGTTCCAGAGTGAAGTCAAGCACAAGGATTTGTCAGGTCCATTGGGCTTTCAGGCATGGTCTTAAGAATGGCATAGTGCTCTTTTTGACCTGCTGTTTCTTTCTTACAGGTGTAACTAGACTCTTAATATGCTAGCAAAAAATTGTTCCCAAAATCAGTAGGAGGGCCTGATGTCATACAGCATGGAGAAGATTCTCAGCCAGGGTTTTGGTCTTGGAAGATGCAGAGAGCTTTGTTGTAGCAGATAGTTGTGTTCACTACTTAATTTTAAGTACATAAGTCATCCTAATCAGTGGGAGTTTCCACATCCTTAAATTTATGTACACACTGAATTGATTTGTGGGATCAGAGGCCAAACACACTGCAGGATCAAACTCCAGGTGGGTGGTATACCTTTAATGCTGGAGTTACCTGGAGTTTCCACTCTTCTATGAATATTTCAGTGGAGTGCTTCTTTGAGCCTTATCTGAAAATGTCTTGGGATGACTACATCTTGGCACTATTTCCATTAGATATCTACAGAGTATTTGGCAGCTTGCCCAGTTTAAAAAAAGACCCTGCCCATGTTCTATTCCTTTGATTAATACAGCAGCGATGGTGAAAGCCAGCAGAATGTATACTGAGCCTGTCCGAAGCAGGAAGATAACATCAGAGAGTAGTTTCCTTACCCCTGAAGTGCCATAGCAAAGAGTTGACTTTCTAACTACCCTAAGCAGTCTAAGGCTATGTAGGATTTCAAACAAGAAAGAGTGTGTGAAATCCATCTGCTCTCACAGCACACCCCCTATATTGCTGTATCTCTCAAACCTTCCAATACTTTCTTTCAGGTCCAGTGCCATCAATGTGGTGAAGATCTTGCGTGTTCTGCGAGTGCTTAGACCACTAAGGGCCATCAATAGAGCCAAAGGACTAAAGGTTAGAAGAGTCCCAATGCATTCTGTAAACTATAAATTCAAATTATTTCAAGCTACAACGACTTTTGCAATGGTTCAAGTAGTGTTTCAGCAGAATCACAGAATGGTTGAGGTTGGAAAGGGACCTCTGGAGGTTGTCTTGTCCAACAACCCTGCTCAAACAAGAGTAGGTTGCTCAGGACCATGCCCAGGTAGCTTTTGAGTATCTCCAAGGAGGGAGACACCACAACCTCTCTGGGCAACCTGTTCCAATGCTTAGTCATCCTCAGAGTTAAAAGGTGTTTCCCCAGTAAAGAAGTGTTTCCCAATGTTTGGAAGAAACACCTGTGTTTCAGTTTGTGCTCATTGCCTTGTCCTTTCTGTGGGTACCACTGAAAAGAGCTTGGCTCTGTCTTCTTTGCACCCTCCCTTCAGTTGTTTCTATACGTTGACAAAATTCCCTTAAGCCTTCTCTTCTCTAGACTAAACAGTCCCAGCTTTCTCAGCCTTTCCTCATGGGAGGGATGCTCCAGTCCCTTAATCATCTTTGTGGCCCTTCGCTGGACTCCCTCCAGTACATCCATGGCTCTCTTGTACTGAGGAGCCCAGAACTGGACACAGTATTCCAGGTGTGGACTCACCAGTGCTGAGCAGAGGGGAAGGATCACCTCCCTCAACCTGCTGGAAGCACTTTGCCTAATGCAGCCCAGGATACCATTCGTGGCCTTTGCAACGAGGGTTCATGTTCAACTTCGTGTCTACCAGGATCCCAGGTCATTTTCTGCCAAGATGTTTTCCAGCTGGATAGCCCAGCATCACTGCTGAGGTTAAATGATGTAGTTTGCTAGGGTTACAGGTGGGCTCACAAGCCTATTTTAACATAGTCTTGCTATATTAGATAAACTCCTTCCTGTGGGCTGGTGAGTGCCCAGCTATGTAAGTCAGTGCTGCTGGAAGTTTGAGAGCGCTGAAATCTGTTATTTTCTTATCCCTTTCTGTCTGCTCCTAAGAGTACTGTGAGGAACATAACAAGTGGGTCTTCTCTCCCCTTTCCTGAGACATTACTTAATGGGTGATAGTTAAATAAAATTCTTTTATTTGTATTTTTAGTCTTGGGCTTCTCCCTTAGCCAGAGCAGCTCAAAACAATCCTGCAAGTTACTTTTGTTCCTATCTTCCATTTGCAGCATGTGGTCCAGTGTGTGTTTGTCGCCATCCGAACCATCGGAAACATTGTGATTGTCACCACTTTGCTGCAGTTCATGTTTGCCTGCATTGGAGTTCAGTTGTTTAAGGTAAAACCATTGGGCCCATTCATTCATCCATTACACTAAGCTGTATTCTGGGGTGGGAATTAAAATAGCATGAAGAAGCCTGAGGAAGGGGAGATGGAGTCTTCTGTGTGAAAGACAAAACATTTGGTGCACTGTCAGTGTTACCTGGGCTCCTGCTACCAGGAGTTCCCCAGAACTGGACCAGACATATTCAGAACTCCTGCCCTTCGTCTGTACTCATAAGAAATCATCAGTAACATCAGTAACTACCTTCTTCCCTAAATAGCTTGTGGCATGACTTAGTGCCAGGGAAGTGAAGGGGGCTGTTCTAAAGGATTCGTACTTGCAGGCTGTCTGGCTGCCATCTTGTAGAGGAAGGGGCATGCCAGATAATCACGGGAGGTTATTCATTCACTTTTTTATGTCTGCTTTTATTTCTTTGCCCTTCACCACCCTTCTGACAGCTAATGTTCTGCAGCACTCTGGTCATGCACCTCAGGACATACACATAAAAGTACTGTGCAAGCAGATGAAAGTCTGTGTTCTGAACTACCCAGATGCAGGCGACTCTTGATCCAGTTTGCTCACACCTACCTGCAAAAGAGCATGTAAACATTCATAGTTGGTTAAGCAAGTAGTAAACGCAGTCTCCTTGCTACATGATCTGCCCTAACCCTTGCACTGTCAGGAAAGGAAGCTTCATTCCTCTTTCTTCCTTTTCAAGGGCAAGCTGTACAGCTGCACTGATAGCTCCAAGCAGACAGCAGCAGAATGCAGGTGAGTCTGACCTTTCCCAGTTAGCACCCTTCACTGGCCACTCACTCTCAGGCCTCGTACTGGAAGCGCAGTTCTGCCATGTTGTCTCTCTGCTCTCCATCCACAGAGGGTACTACATTACGTACAAGGATGGTGAGGTCAACCAGCCGATGATACAGCCCCGGAGCTGGGAGAACAGCAAGTTTGACTTCGACAATGTCTTGACTGCCATGATGGCCCTCTTCACTGTCTCAACCTTTGAGGGCTGGCCAGAGTGAGTGCTTCTTGGGCCAGTGCAACACTAGTAATGTCCTCATTCATTTCAAAAGAGAAAATCCTAATGTAGAGCATAGTCTTTCCCATTCTAAGTAGTTAAATACGTCTAAAGCATTAAATGTAGCAATAGTAGCAGCAGTCATTGTAGTATTATCTACTTTGTAAATTCCTCAGGGCCTGCAGAAATTGCTGTTCCTGTACTTGTAAACAGTGCACAGCACTGTCTCTAGTTCTTAAAAAATGATTGCCAGTAGTAGCAGTGATAGAAATATTTATTACAAATATTACGTGTATGAATGGATATAATATACCTGTCAGGCACTTACTAGTATTGCTAGGTGTTGCAAGTTTCCCGATGGAGCCAGCAGGGATGAAGCACAGCAGTGCTATCTCTGCAGTATGGGCAGACATGGGATGTTTTACCAGGCTGTGCTGTTTGTGCCACGGGACCAAGGACTCTCACAGCTCCACTCTGTTGGAGTGACATGGGCATGCAGAATATCAGGGGGTTGACCCTAAACTGTGTTACCGGGTGATGCCAACAGCAGTGTTAACAAATGTTAAAAGTGCTGACATCCCCTGTTCTCATACAACTCAGTTGCCAACAACACAGACTCTTCTGTCTTCTGCTAAGTGAAGGGCATGCTTTTGGTTTAAATTTTAATTGTTCAGCTGTGAAAATATTTCACCCCTGAACAGGTTCAAAAGTGTAAAGTTAGTAAGAGCCATGTCTTCTCTTTTGCAAGTCTGCACATCTGTGAGTGAAGCAATTTTGATACAAGTAGAAAAAAATCACAAAGTTAAACTTTATAACATCACCTCTAAGGCCTCAAGGCAGTTACAGATTTTCTCTGCATTGGGCTCCTGTTTGCTTTCAGGTTGCTGTATAGGTCTATTGATTCCCACATGGAGGATGTGGGACCCATCTATAATCACAGGGTTGAGATCTCCATCTTCTTTATTATCTACATCATCATCATTGCTTTCTTCATGATGAACATCTTCGTTGGTTTCGTCATCGTCACATTTCAGGAACAAGGAGAACAAGAGTACAAGAACTGTGAGCTGGACAAAAACCAGGTAATTTACAACAACTTGTTACCACTAAAGACGGAAAATACATCAAGAATAAGCATTTAAGAGAGAAATACATACAGAGAGGAGCATGTGAAGATTGCCAACAAGATGAAACACTAAGCTGGCTTCACTGCCATCTTTCAGGAGTCAAGTGAAAAAAACCTTGCTGTAAGATTTGCTCAAGGGACAACATTTACTTAAAAATGTGTGCTATACTATTTGGTTCACTGAGATTAGATAACACGACATTTAGCATTGTCTGGCCAAAGTAAATGCATATGGAACAGGTAGAATATACACATTCCGATTACGACCTAACAGAAATTCTTCTACCAAGCGTTTTCATTTTGGTAAAAAACTTGAAACACATTGTGTTTTTATTATATTTGGAGGTAGCTGACCAACCCTGTATTTCATTTTTGATTTTTAAATCTACCCTGCCTCTTTCACAGCGCCAGTGTGTAGAATATGCCCTGAAGGCCCGGCCTCTGCGGAGATACATCCCTAAAAACCAGTACCAGTACAAAGTTTGGTATGTGGTCAACTCCACCTATTTTGAATACCTGATGTTCGTTCTGATCCTGCTGAACACCATCTGCCTGGCCATGCAAGTAAGTAAGCAAGCAGAAAACCTTACACGTGATGGATTATTAGACTTTGTTGGGGAAAATGTAGAAATGGCGGAGGTTGAGACCTACTTTCATCTTCACACCATGTATTGAGGGAGAGGGGAAGGGACATGATAAAAACCATTGTACCGTGTTTACTCCTGATGACATTTAGTTAAAATTAGGAATCTGCCTCTCCTCCTCTTCCTGCTAATATCTGACACTTTCAGCAAGTCTGTTTTAAGTCCTTAAAAACAAGCAAATGAAAAAAACCAGCAGTTACATCACAGACCAATTCAGTGGCCACTATAATAACAAGGAACTTCTCAATTCTGACTTGTCTTCTGTGAAATGCAGGAATAAGCCTGGAACTGTCACTCATCTGAGATCTGAATTTTAAATTTTAGGGTTTTCTGTGTTAAAAAGTAGAGAGTATGTATTTTGACAAACAAGGCAACAAAGGAAACTGGGGATAGAGGGTAGGAAAGCCCTGTTATCTCCTTTATTCTGTGTTAAGAACCATAGAAACTGTCCAGAAAGAACCTCTAGAGGCCGTATTGTCTATCCCATCGCCTAAAGGCCAGATCAGCTCCACCTAAAGCATTTCTTGATAGGTGCTGCCTAACTTGCTTCACTACTGATGCTACTGATTGCCTTACTACCCACTATGCTGTGTACTCATTTTCCTTACTGTGCGAAGGTTTTCCAACCATCTAATGTGAATCCACCAAAGAAGCATTTGCAGCTGGATCTACAAGAATAGCAAAGAGAGGTAGTAGAGTACCATGTGCGGGTGGAACAGCAGTAAAGGAGAAGGAGTCAAAACCTTTACTAAGGAGCGAGCTTACCAAAAAGAAGTCTCGCGTTCCTTTCAGTCAGGAAATGGGCCCTCATAGACACACACAGTTCTGTACATTTCCCCAAGTCGGTATTTTCCTGGCTTGTTCGTTCCAGTCTGTCTCTGCCCAAGGCCTCCCTCATCTCCCTTTCATGTTCAGTCAGTCCCAGACTCCACCTGCTAAGCCTATCTCTGCACTCCCAGTTTCCTTGGCTACTTGAGCCCTGTTCTCGTCTACGCTCTGTCTGCTTAAGAGCTAGTCTGCCCATCACTCTCCTCCCTGAAACCCATCCTTCCTCCTCACTGAGTCAGTCTCTGAACTCCCTTCCCTGGTCTGTGGCCCAGACAGTCCAGATCCCCATTTCTCAACCAGTCCTTCTCTTCTCATCACTCCACAGACTCCCAGTTGCAGTTACCCCTCCATGGACCTCCTTTCCAATCTCTCTCTGCCTTTTCCATTTGATTGTCTGCTGAACTTTGTTCACAGTCCCTTACTGTGAGTCCAACTCCCTATGCACTCTTGCACTAACTTCCCTTTTGACCTTAGCATCCCACGCCTACGTTTTCCACTGGATCAATCCCAGTCTGCCCCACTCCCAGCCTCCCCTTAAAACTAGCCTCGGTTTCCTATAACTCACTAACAGTCTAAGTCTATATTCACAGTCAGTTTCCACCTTATTTTCTCTCACTGTCTCCAGTCCTATCTCACCAGATTTCTTGACCCTCCTAGTTTTGATTCATCTGGTCTAGCTCTTTCCTGTCCCCACTGAAAAGGCTGCTTCTGCTGCCTTGCCTGAGGTACCAACAAGGGAGTGAGGTAGCGTAAGCACAAGAAAGTGCTCTGCTCTCAGCTGAAGTATCTACTGCCCTGCTGTCATGAAGCAACAGAGGGACTATTGTGTTCACTCTGAAGCTTTGAAGCATGCTCAGTTGCAATGGTGCACGCCCAGGGCAGCTAGAGCTAGAAGCTGTGAGATGTTTGCGAGCCCACAGGCAGCACAACATCTCTGGAGATTCTAGGAAGTCTATGTCTATCTTGAGCAAAGTATGGGTTTTCAAAGGCTTATAGAGTGGCCAGATTTAGGTCAAACAATGTAAGGGACAGCAAACACAAAGCCACATTCCAGTAAAATTCCAAGCTTTTAAGCAGAGTCCTGCAGGTACTAGACTCTTTCTAGGAAAATGTTACAAGAAATTTTGAAAACACCTCAACGATATATTTTACCCTGGCCTGGCTTTTGGCTGCAGCTGAATTATTTTAACTGAAACTCCTTTAAATAAATCACCCTGAGCCAATGCAGAATATGAAAATTCATCACAGACGGTTAAAGTTTATCAAAGTTAAGCAGCTACACCTGGGGTCTTATAACATGAACAGGAAGATGACCTTAGAATAAGGCAGTGCAATCAGTCTTAAGTATAATGATCTGGAAATAGGGATATGAAGAGTGAGGTGGCAACATTTGCAGAAGACACTATTTGAATTAATCAATAGAAGGCAGAGAGTAACTTCATAAGATCTTAATAAAGTTAAGTGAATAGGCAGCATGATTGCAAATTTAATTCAGAGTTGACAAATGCAGCATAATGCATATTGGAAAGATATGATTTGAGCTGCTCAGGTACTTAGCAGAATCCTGAATTAAGTGTAATTACTTGGGGAATGGCTCGATATTATTAGGAAACCCCTGTTCACTGTGCAGTAGCAATCAAACAAAAAAGTAATCCCAGTGTTATGGAAGGGTGAGATAACAAATACAATTGGAGACTGTCTTGTACCATTATGCAAATTTATAATGAGCCCTCAGCTGGAATGCTAAGTGTGATTTTGGTAACCCCCACTCAAAAAGATTTTTTTTTAAATAATAGGCGATCCACAAGCCAGATGGCAAAAATGGCTATAGGTATGGAAATGCTTATGGGTGAAGGGAGGTAGGAATTCTAAGCTGAAAAAAAAATTGAGCATGGTGGGTTTACTTTAGAGGACCTCATCATGAAGGGAGATCAGCAGGAGTCCTGTGGATTCCTAACTAGCTGGTGTGTCTGTTCCTCACGCTGCTGCCGGGATGCTATTTTTCAGCACTACGGTCAGAGCTGCATGTTCAAGGAAGCCATGAACATCCTCAACATGCTCTTCACTGGCCTCTTCACTGTTGAGATGGTCCTGAAATTAATCGCCTTCAAACCCAAGGTAGGTGCTATAGGCATAGAGTTTCCTGGCCTCTGTGTGTGTGTGCATGTGTGCGGGGCAGCTGTGAGGAGAAGGAGGAGGTGAAACTTCCTGATCTATTACCCCACCAATAACTGAGCTGGACAGTTGCTCTCTGGATTGGAGTCTCACATATATTTAATAACTTTTTCACTGGAGAGTAGACACACACACACCCCAAAAAAAAAAAGGCAACACCTGCTAATAGAGAAGGTTCCTAGTTCTCTGTTTTCATTACGTTGTAATAGTGACACTATGTTAAGGCTATGATATGTTTTCCATTCTGAATGTTATTCTAATGTTCTCTGTGACTTTACTTAAATAAATTATAAATAGCATCCATGATTAGTCTCCTGGCCCAAGTGAAGTTAATCAAGCATGACTCATTTTGAGTTATGAGCTCAAAAAACTGTTTCTTCTGGGAGGGCAACATCTCAATGATAGTTTGGATTACTTTAGCTTTGAATTTAAGACTTCATTGATAATATTCAGTACTTCAGCAGGTCCTATATGAAAGTTTTGTCCTGTCCATTGGGCTGTGGCATTCTGCTACTGTAGCTGCACCATGGGGTATGATTATAACCTACAAGCACTTCCAACTAAGTTGGCACAGCTCCGTAGGACAAGAACAAAGATTCTGACCTCACATAATTTAAGATTACACAAGGTTTTCTTGTTTGGGGTTTAAATTCAGTGGTGTGTCATAAGGAGTGGAATCCAGATATATAAACACAGGTACCTCATGCCTCATCTTACCTTCAGTGATACCTTGATACATCAGGGTTGGCAAATACTGTCTGAAGCACCAGTTATGACATTGGTAAAGATGAGAACAATCATGGCTGACAATCATGCTTGTCCTTCATGTTAAACATCTAGGGGATCACTGAAGTTAAGAGCTCATCCCAGGTCTAACCTCATATCTTCCTCATCCTCAGCTCAAAACTTTGCTCTCCAATCCCACAGAATTCGGTCTTACTTTTTCTTGTTAATTCTGTGTTGACTTTACTCCTACCCAGCCCCTCTCTCCTTCTTACACGCTTTCTAGGACTTCCTCTTAGAAGAGTCACAATTTTTTTTTTTTTTTTTTTTCCCGAGCCCCATATTACTATTCTTTCTCAGATGTAGTTCTCTTGAAAGTTAGGAGCTTCTTGTGCAGTCATAGAATCATAGATTCTTTGGGTTGGAAGGGACCTTTAAAGGTCATCTAGTCCAACACCCCTGCAGTGAGTAGGGACATCTTCAACTAGATCAACTTTCTCAGAGCCCCGTCCAACCTGACTTTGAAAGTTTTGAGGAATGGGGCATATCTGGGCAACACGTTCCAGTGTTTCACCACCCTTGTTGTAAAAAAATGTCTTCCTTATATCTGTTCGAGATCTGCCCTCTTTTAGTTTAAAACTGTTACCCCTTGTCCTATCACAACAGGCCCTGCTAAAAAGTCTGTCCCCATCGTCCTTATAGGACCCCTTTAGGGTGAAGTTCTGGTGACGTCCTGGTGAAAGACTGATGTTTTGTTGGGTTTTTTTGGTGGGCTTTTTTTTTTTGAGATCTTGAACACTGTCTTGGGAAATTTATAAGTATCATCATCTGTTTCAGAAGGGATTGTAGCTTTCAGGGGGATCTACCGTTCACTTTTGAGATTTTGCCATGTCTTTGCAAAACAAAACTTCTGGCACTTTATAAAAATATTATCTGCACATTATATACTCAGAAATGTATCTCACGGGCTTTGTAATGTTATTCTGATTTCATGGTTCTACTTTACAGGAGATTCTTAACTTTGAGAAAGATGAGGTTCTCAGCAGAAGTTGTTGCATTTAGGGAAAAAGTTCAACCAGTTCAAATATAGATCTCTGTATACGTACAAGGAAGGCTTTACGTGACCTGGTTGTCTCTGACAATAAGGAATTGGACTTGACGATATTGAGGGTCCTTCCTACTTCCTGCATCTTAATTTCATGTGTTCAGTCTCCTTTTCAAGTTTTGCTGCACAGCAAAGTATTAAACAAAATCAGCTGAGGGTAAACACATATTCTCCAAGTAGCAAAACACTGGAACAGATTTCCTAAAGAGATTGTGGAATCTCCATAATTTGAGGTTTTAAGATTAAATTAGGGGAACCTTTAGTTAGGAACAGTTTAGGAATGTATGATCTGCCTTGGGGCAGGGAAATGAACTAGACTATCTCACAAGGTCCCTCTCAAACCAATTTTCCATGATTCTGTAATTTCCAAACTAAATCCACAACTACTGCGCTATAGTAAAAGTGAGAATATAAAGGAAGTTTTCCATGTCACTAGAACAGTAGAGTATTAATAACGTCTTCTTAACTAAGGATCAGAAAACAACCTCAGGTTGGGTCCTGTCCATCCTGAAAAAATAGCCAGCGAAAAGAATAAATCTGTTTCAAATCCTAGTCTGGCCTGTATGCCAAAAATACTACTAACTCTTAAGCTGCTATTTTAATTAAATGCCTTCAGGGAAATAAACATTTAAAAAAATGGAACCACAGGATTTACAGGGAAGAAAAACGGGAATGAACTTGTGAAAACAACTAATACAGCAAAAAGATTTGCCTCCAGCAGTATATTCACACTGAATTTTGTTGAGTACCAGCTCAGCGACTCAAGTTTGGAAACATCAAAATTCCTTGTGTAACTTGCCATTGTCTGTTCAGTACAAGGATTTGGCCTGCAGCCTTCATTCCCTGCTCCATATTGACTCAACCTGCTCTCCAAAGAAGGCAACCCCCTCTCCCAGATGGCCATTTGGACTGACGTGGACCAACACTGGGGAGCACGATCTGCTTCTCTTTAGGTGGCACACTGGGATTGAAGGTGAACTTGCCTAGAATACGTTCTGATGTGGGAGTCTCCCAGCATAGACAAAGTTGTTGCCTCAGCCCTCTGGTTGGCCAGACCTTGTGTCCTATCATGCAATGCAAATCATAGATTTGCAGTTGGAGGTTGTCCTCAGGAACACCAGCTGAAAAAGTCCACAAAAATTTCATTGTCACCTGGGGAATCATCACTACAGCACAGCCACCATCCTCTTCCCTCTAACCAATCAAGTCACCCAGACAAAGAAATGAGATGCTAAATGATATTAGTGTTTCCCAGATGTGAAATGGCAAGCTTAAACGCTCATGAGATCTCTGCTGAAGACAGATTTGCCTGCCGTTTCCAGAGCAATAAAACACAAACCAGCCTTTGTTTAAGCTGCTTTGTCTCATTTTGATTTTGTGCCCAAACATCACTCTTTTCTATCTGAAGAGTACCCTAAAATGAGAGAGCTGTAAGCTTTATGACTGACAAGAACCAAGCAGGAAACTTGGGTAGCTGAAAGCATTGTGTCCTCGCCTTAGCAACAAGCCCCAGGAGAACGCGGCAGAACAGAACTGAGCACAGAACTGAAGCTGGCAAAATTCACTCCATTTTCTCCAACTTTGTGGTGCTTAACCCAGCAGCGGGTGCTGCAGCTAACCTTCAGCTACAGCAAGCAGTGCAGTAATTGGCTTGTAATTCTGAAGCAGTCGCCACAGAGCTCTCCCTTGCACAGCCACTTTCTAAAGGCACCTTGGAATGAATGGTCTGCAGCAGCAACAGAGGATCACGGTTTTCTCCATCTGTGCAAGGCAGAACGAGCTGCTGTTTATTCATACCTTTACCAGAGAGAATTGCTAAGGGAACTGGGACAGATCCCTGAGGTACTCAGAGCTGCTATCGCCCTAGCTTCTTGCAGAAGTCACCACAGGGATGTGCCCGTGCAGAATAGCTTTGGGGGAAGCCTAATAGGCAGAGTTCCTGCTGCAGGCAGTGGTGTGGCAATCACTATTATATGAAGTAATATAGTGCACTACAGTGCTACCTATGTATTACGTGCACAACAACAGAAAAAGTGGCAGTCTCTGACTGGATAGATTTTTTACGGTATCCAGTTTTTATTTCTTCACTCCCATTCTGTGAGGAGGCATCTCCTTATTTGCTACTCTTGATAGGAAAGGTGTAAAAAAAGCAAACACAGTCAGTTGCAGAGACATTAAGTAGCATCACGTATGTGATTGCCTGCAAAGAATCAGCATGGATAATCCAGCTCTGAAACTAGTTCTTGTGGTAAGAGCAAGGGTTTACTCATTGAAAGGCCAGCTGTAGGAATGCAGAGCCAAGTCTGAGTCAGCGCTCATCTCCTAACACTTACAGAAAGTATGTGAAGGGGGTAGAAAGACAAGAGCCTTCCTAACTAAACATACTGTTACTATTGAGATTGGTTGCTCTAGTCAGAAAATCCCTTTGATACCTGTTCTTTTTACTGGCCATCTTCTGTGAAGAGAGTTTTGGGTTGTTTATTCTCCAGGGAGGCTACAGAGGAGAGGGGTGCATTAGATGGAGCCTCTACAGCTGGTATAGATAATGCATGCCGGGCAGGGACAAGGGCAGCCTCCCGTGTTTCTGTGTGGCACATTTTCTGGAGGAGAGGATCAGTTCTCCCAGGTTTTTTGCAGGATAAATCTAAACACTGTGTAAGACAGCTCATCTATGTCTGATGCAGTCTTGACAGGAGGGTGTGCTAACAATAAGCAAGAGAGATTTGGGATGATTAGGGCTGCTGATAAAGAAAACATCCACTACATGCCCTGCATCTCCTTACAGAGTATTAATGTGCTGCTCTGAAGCAAAATTCCCAAATGGACCTGAGTGTTTGTCTTGGCTGATGCTCATAAACTGATTCAAGACTAGTTACTTCAAAGAGACAGACAGTCTAAAAGTCATGCTGTTGAGCCAAGGCCTTTTGCTGCTTTGTTTTTCTAATTTTATAAATTCTCCAGCCAGTCTGGTGAACTATTTTCCAGTTCCTGCATGGAGCAAGCTGCTGCTGCTTTGTGCTTTTTCCAGACAAAACTACTAAATGGAATAAGAGGTGCTGTGCTGTCTGGGTTGCTCGCAGCTACTACTGCCCTAGCTTCTTAAAGAAGAAATCCCCACAAGCACCAGTCCATGAAGGACCAGCTGCTCTACAGAACCTGCCTAGGGTTTATCTTTTCAACTCAAAGATAACAACTTAAAATTCCTATTCATATGACGCTGCACCATCTGTCAACGTACGTGCTAATATGGGGATGGATATTCCTCCAGGAATTTCAGATCCTTCCAGCTCCCTAGAATGGGCTGCTTTACTAATGAACCACATCTACTTTTTCTTTCAGAAAACATTTAATCTATCCCCTTGTTATCTAGGGCAGGACTAGTAATCAAGAGCTATGAATTTTCTGCTGCTGTCCCTGTCATCTCAAACTAGGGAAGACATATCAATGGAACTACTCTCATGCATAAAGTAAAGCACATGATCATATATTTTGTCAAATCTAGGTCTGCGTGTGGAAAGGGAATCTTGAGGATTTCCTCTGTGGAATTATGACTATCAGAAAGACTACAGATCACAAGTCTATTCCATTTACCAGACACTGTCAGCACCTTCCTTCCCTGGGTGTTTATGGATGTTACTTGCAGAGCAGCCTATAACAATGCCATCTGTCCTGTCTCAGATAGTTAGTTCAGTCCCTCATTTATCACTGCTATTTTAGTCTGAATTCTTGCCATTCTTTAATGTCATTTTCATGTAGCAGAGTTCAGGCTTCTGTGCACTATTTCAAACAAATTTCACATTCAGCACAAGGCATACAATTCCATGTGGTCCCAGGAAGAGCTATGACCCTCTGAGTAGTGGAAGTCATGAGTGTCACCCATGGTTATTTCTTAGTCTCCATTTACTAATGGATCTACATGTCGTCAGTGTTTCTTTCCCCCCGATGATGCATTTGCCTTTCTTTATTCCTCCTTAAGCTCCTCTCAGTCAACATTTATCAAGCATTTGATGCACTGATAGCTCTTCTCAAACCTGCAAAATGACTCATCTGTTTTTGTTCCCTTTTTACTACTCCATTTCTCATACATTTATGCCTATAAACAGATCTTTGAGCAGTCTCTCCTAAAGTCACACTGGCTGCTTCATACTCCTTGCATTCTTCTTTCTCACCATAACCGTAACATGTCAGTCCTTGGTCAGGATAGAGGCTTTAGCATTTTCACAAACAACTGAAATTTATATCCAGTCTATCCCCTTGCACCACAGAAACAAGGTTGGTTAATTTTGGAAATCTAATGGTTTTTGTACTTCTTTATTCTAGTACCTTTAGAAATACCCATATAGTCTAGGATGCTGCCCTGGCATCATTCATCGCAGTGAATTTATTTCTTCAGCTTATATGGATAAACCTGTATATTTTTATATACAGATAAAAGCAAAGTAAAGACATTCTGTACTGATACAAAAATGTCAGAAAAACTGGTTACAATTGAGTGGTCTTTTGCTCAGTGCTGAAAAACATTTCAGGTCCATTCAACAAATATAGGAATCATATTCAGTTAAAAATCACATGATCTGGGATGAAGGATGGTGGTATAAATTGATAGTTTATGGTGTGCAAATGTATATGTGAGCCTATGGTGCAGGCAGCTGCCTCTCTCTCATGGAGTTTGGCCACACAATTCTGGTTGTCAAATGGCTCTTGCTTCGTAGATTTTCTCTTCTGCTTTTGGCAGGTTCTAACCTAAGTAGTCAATTCTTCAGCTTCAGTATTACCCTTTCTGTTTTGGAGGGGCAGTGTCTAGACATGGAGTATTTGCCAAGTCATCTACCCAGTGCAATAGGAAGGGCAGTTGCCAATCCCCACCCAGCCTTTGGCTGGAACAAGTGTTTTAAAAGGCAAAAGAAGGGGTGAGAAAGCTACTATGTTTTAGGATCTGTGGGTGGGGAAAAATATACCTCATTCAACAAAAAGGAAGAGCGAGCTCTTCTTGGTGTTGGGTAAGAAATAGTGAGCATGGAGAGAACTGGGCATAGTCAAAGAAGAGAGTGTGTGAACTGAAGAAAGTGAGAGAACTAAACAAACAGGAAGAGCCATGTCTTGGGGACAAAGAGAGAGAAACCAAACCTGGAGGGGATTAAAAGCCATACACAGATGTGTAAAAGCCACATCCCTGTGTTATCAACACTGTTTTCAGCACAAATCCAAAACATAGCCTCATATTAGCTACTATGAAGAAAATTAACTCTATCTCAGCCAAAACCAGCACAACTCCATTCCCATGGAGTGGGAATGGACAGAATATCCTTAAAGGCAGAAAGAAAAAAAATAAACCAAAGACCCTGAAAGAGCAAAGTATTAATAAAATAGAGAAAGACATGATTGGAAAAAAAAAAGATGCAAGGAAAAGAAAAACAGAAACAGGGTTGGAAGGAAAAGTAAACATTGGAAAGGGATTTTTAGAAAACTGAATTAAAACCCATAGCTTTTAAGCTACTGAACACATTTTTGTGCTTCTACATTTTATTGAAGTTCCCTGGTGGACATCCCAGGTCTCCATGTTCAAACACATCAGCATCTTAGACACAGAGCCTCCCTGTGTACTGTCTCATCAGAATAATTTGCAATAAATGTTGGGTGCAATGCATTTCCCTACTTCTGTGGATTAATCTCAGCCCCATTGCAAAACGCATCAGCATGTTTCCCCAGAAATGTTTTCCTTTTTCACCCCAAATTTTTTTCTGGGTGAAGTCTGAACTGAATATTGAATATTCCTCTGGATCTTCTGTAGAGTCAGTAGCCCAGCTGGAATTAAGCTTAGCTGCTCCAACAAGTCCAGCAGCCATATGACCAGAGATCCCTGACATCTCTGTAGTTCACAACCAGACACTGCACTGTATATGTGCAGTCAGCCCGAAGCTCTCAAGGAACTGCTGAATCAGGCTCAAAGGTTTGGGAAATACACTAGAAAAGGGAAAAAAAATCTTAATCCCTCATTAATCGCTCCTCTGCTTTCTCTTTACTGTGATTACCTGTCTGCCAGGAGTTTCATGCATTTTGCATAGCATACATGTCATGTGGAGATTTGGCCATATGGTCTTTCATGTCCACAGGTCTGGGAGATAAAATGAGCATCTTTTCTAAGCTCTTTCTTCAAAAGTAAATACTAAAACTACTGTATGTCAGGACAGCATGCTTACGTGACTTTGATGTGAAGAAATATTTGGGATAACTATTCAGGACATAGATGATCAGGTCATCCCAGTCCTTTATACCTATGAGAGGGCTGGAAAAGAGGGTCATCGTGTAGACTTGCTCCTGGGTGCTGCTTGTTTGACAGAATTTCTATCTGCCCATATTTCCAGGAGAAAGAAGAGAAAAGAGAGGCTAAGAGAGTAACTGGGCCTCTTGCAGCACAGTCCGTGCCACAACACTCTCAGAGCAGCTCAGCACTTAGACTTTCTCGCAGAACATGGAAGGGCATCCCGCCAGCCGAGGGCCAAGGCAGCTGCTTTTATTCTAGGCCTTAAATCAGAACTACTCAGGAGTCTGTGCTGCCAACATATTACAAGGAAGTGACATTGAAAGAAAGAACCACGTCCTCGTGTTTTAGAGTGCTGGCCCTTCAAGTTAAATAGTATACCTGATGTAAGTGGAGAGCCTCAAACAGCAAATCCTCCAGTTAGTACAGAAAAAGAAAATTTGCAACAGAACATTAGGGATGATGCTGATTTAGCAACAATTTCCACAAATGAGGAGTCAGCAAGCAAATAACTGTCTTCTCTGACATGTGAAAGTACAGAGAATCCTCTTTGATACTGCTAGATTTCACTGAGTTCCTCACCAGTTCCTGAGCGTACGTGGGAGGGGAAGTCTGGCCATTCCCAACACTTTGAAGGAGAAGAAAGCAGTGCCAGACTAAAGTTTTTCTATTGTGCATATGCTTATATTCTGACATGGCATAGGTGTGACTCCACCTAAACAAGTCATGCAGTGTGAAAAACATTTGGTAGGTGAGTGACGGATGATGAGAAATGGAATTTCGCAGTAAATCCTAGCTCATACCTCTAGTTGAATCTGGGTCAGGAAGCATCAAAGTATTCCTTCTGAATGCTGGTTGACATCCTGTGTGAAGTACACTGGTCTGTTTCCCATTTCCTCGTGGAAAATGTATGTTGCGTAAGGGCATCAGCAGAGTTGATCCCAGCTGGTTTCTTTGTTGGTGCCCCCAAAGAAGAGGCCAAAAATGAAATGAGTATACAGAACAAACTTACCTCTTTATGCAAAAAACCTTGTCCTTTCATGTTGTGGTGGAAAAAAATGGTGAGGGACAAAAAGGTTGTTTGATCTGCTGCTTCCCATGTTACATTCATTGTTTAAATGCAGGATGTTCTCCTTCCTGGAGGACAAGGCCAGCAATTTTCCGCACACAAATAGATCCTCTAATTACTGTATAGAATGTGTGAAATTTCTAACACTGATCGGCCAGAGCTATGCAATCCTCCAGCTTTCTGGAGGATCAACGACGAATTCAGTGGGCAGAAAAAACTGTTAAAGAAGCTGTACAAGAGCTTCAATGAGAGAGGTCCTTTTCCTTCACAGCAAACGTACCCAGAGAATTTGCATATTGCCGCAACATTGTGACAGATTTATTTTCAGTCTGGCACTTGGGGGTTTAAATGTCATTATAAATGATAAAAAATAATGATATGACTGCACAATGCAACAGTGTGGGAAGTACTGTATTAGCTATTACACTTAATTATTTAATACAGAAAATTATTCACTCAGTGTTAAAAGCCCAGTGGGACGGTGAACTGGGGTCTCATTCACAACAGCACCGACAGCGTCAGCAGCAGCATGTAAAGAGAACAGTTCCAAGGAAAAGTGACTTGCTCTCACTCTCAGAGGAAAAATTCCAACCCTCTATCACTTCATGTGAGGTTGTTTTAAAAGGTGAAAAGTTCTCACAGATGTGAATCCTCTCCTCCTATAAGAACGATACCAGATAACAGGCTGTGATACAGCCCCTGTTAAGAACTGTTCATCACGTTAGGAGATGACATTTCCACTGCCAAATGGTCACCTGGCTGAGGTCTAAGAGAGTTGATTTCTCTTCTACATCATGAATCTGGCTTTTGTAGGACCTTGGAAACTTTAGTTTTCTATATTTCTGCTTTGCAAAGTGTAAAATGAGAGTAACCATCCTCCTTTGGAAAGTTATGATTGATGGATTACATGAAGTAAGCATTATTTTATTAACAAATTTAATCCATATAAAATCAAGCCTTTTCTGAAAATGGACATAACTTACAAAAGAAAGAAATTATTTGAAAACCTATTGCTCATATCTACCAGCCTATTTCTAGAAGATTGTGCTTTTCTTCCAGTGTTCTTTTTCTTCCACTATACACATAGCAACCATGTTAGAGCAGTCCATAGCCTTTTCCCATGGTGCAGACAGAGAATTTATTCCAAGTCCAGCCCTGAATTCAGAATGCTTCTTCACCTGTTACTTGCCACTGTCTCATCTTCTCACAACAGTAAGTGGCTCTTCACTCTGAAAGATGTGTCACTTCTGTTCTTACAGGTTGAGTTTTATTTCTTTTAAATCACTCTTCCCTGGGCTGGGATGTCAGTCCAACTTTAGAAGATAGACTACCTTAAACAACAACACCCACCCTTTTAGCTCTTTTCATAGGACTGTTTCATGTTGCTGGTTTGGTTTATTGTCTTCAAGAGTTATTTGTTGGCTCTCATCAAGACTTGTGTTTTCTAGACCTTGCAAAGTCTTTTAGCATTTACAGCTTCTTCCTAATGGAATTTGACAGCAAAATTCTCACAGAATGCATTTTGTGATAAATGATCTGTTCAGATATAGCAAGCCATCACATTCACTTTTCAGTCTTTCCGGTAAGACTGGTGTTGATTTTGTTTCTCTTTGCTGAGAACAAGTTCTGGTTTCTGACTGCAGGGCAGTAATTGTTGAATGGGTGCAATGTAAGAACTGTTCATGAGGAAAAGGGACCAACTCGTCACAGGGTATCACTGTTCCACAACATACCTGTAGGAAAGTCAGGAACGTGTATGCTCTTTTTCTAGATGGGCGGCAGCAGAATTTATAAGAGAGATTTCTGTTACACTGCCGCCATTTTCATGCATTTCTATCATGGAGGCCTTAGGTATTACTGTTCTGAGGCATTACTCACCCTCCCTTCAAAGGCAACTAAGAGCAATCCAGGCCAAAAACGACATCAGGCTCAGCTTATTGAATCATCCAGTTTCAGCATGTTTTACTGTGACCATTTCCTCAGGTCTTGTCAGCACATTGCCTTGAAATGCAGTCTTTGCAACCTCAAAGAGATGCTTCCGTATTGCCTTTGCCATGCTTCTTTCCCAGACTTTGGAGGACCTAGGACCATAACATTGCACTTCAAGCCTTCCATATGGCTGAATGTTTGTGTACTACTGGCCATTTTACAGTAAATGAAATAATGAGAGATGCAAGATAACTGTACCACCATGTAGGTGGGCATGGAGGGTCTCATGGGACCATCTAGAAAATACAATTCTGGTGGAATGAACTGGGCTGAAATATCTGGAAATGGGAATCCCCAGTCGACAGGACAGGTATGATAAAGACTTTTCTAGGCATGTCTCCCCAGTGTTGTCAATTATCTCAGCATGGAGAGCACAAAAAAAGGTCTTTTGTGACACAAGAGATTATATAGTTCCACCTCCATAAATGTTTAAGTTTGCCAAATGGGGGCTTGGGGACCTTGGTTCAGGCAGCAGGTTTTTTTCTTTTTTTCCTGTAGTGGAGACATTTGTCCATTAGAAACGCGGGTGAGAACCAGAATTCGCTTTAGGACCTACAGGCTCTCAAACAATAAGCAGAAGGTAGTCACTTTTAACCAGTAACAAGCTACCCCATTTTTGTACCAGTGACCCAGAAATAAACATTTGGGGTCTTTTTCCAGATCACAGAGCCATTTAAGTGCTCCAGCTCCTATGTTTCTGTCAAGCAGGCCATCCAGTATGTCCAGACAGGCCCTTGGACCCCAAGGGACACCCATCTGCTTTCACCAGCATCCTCACTGTGAGAGAGAGCGTGAAACAGAGTGAGACAGGATAAAGGAAAACATCAAAGTTATTAAGCACCTATCTTGGTCTACAGGTTGGTCTTGTTTTCCTATGGAATGGGCAGAGAGAGGCAGGAGGCTTCTTCAGAACTGACCCGACCTTCGGAGCAGTCTGGGGAGCTGAAAAGCTCCTCTCCTCACTCCCTTCCCACGGAAAGGTTTGATGGAGCACAGGGGAGCCTTGTGCAATTCCCTGCAGCAGTGACTCATTACAGCGACTGGTGGGTGAGCTGCAGGGAGTCTGTGTCTCAGAACTAATCCATCAGTGGATGAGAGCTGATAGACAGCATGCAAAGAGATGCTGTTTCCTGCAGCCTGTCAGGAGCTCCAAGCAGCTGCATCCTCCACTTTATTGCTTCTCTGTTAGGTTCTGCTAATTTCCCTGATTGCCGTTATGGCTAAATGGTATCTTAGCATAACAGAATTTGCATCTGACACAAATCTCCATTTGGTGTCAGGAGCTATTGTGGCTTTGTAAGATTGCTCAGGATACATGCCAATCACTCAAGTCTGCTGTGAGAAGGTATGCCAAGAGTCACGGTACTGTGTAAATGTCATTTGATTCGACACTGTTTTCCAATGAAACTGTCCTTTTTGCAAAAATACTTTCAGGGAAAGCCTCTTTTAATGAAGTCTGAGAACTGACTCTTGCAGCTCCAAAGAGCCTGCAGCATTTTCAGAAACTAATCCACATACTAAGCAACCATCAACCAAACTAGCAGTTCATCTCATTTTGCAAATCCCCAGCAAAGTCTGCCCTGGTGCCCTTTACAATCAGGAGGAACCTTTTGCTAAGAAATCACACTGAACGTTGTGCTACCAGCCCCTTTCTCTCCTTCCTATATACTCTTTCCAGCTGATTAATATTGATGCTTCTTTTTTGTTGTTTTAACATTCAGGTTTATTTAAGATAAGTGGTAGAAATGTTCTTCTGTAGTTTGCTTTCTTTTTAGGCTGTGTAGCTGTATGTCTTAGTTTCTCCTCCTTGATGCTTCATTTCTGTATTCATACATGCATAGATGCATGCATGTCTTCTCCTTTTTTCCTATGACATTGCAGCTGCTTCTTCCACTGGGGACCATCTGACCTACATTCAGATACCACCCAGAGAATAGCCTTGACCTTTGCTGTGCTCTTCATCTTTAGAGGCTTTTCTCTCGGAAGGGTTTTTTAATTTTTGCCAGCCACCTCATGAGAGACGGAAATGAAAACCTGGGACTAAGCAGATAAATAACTGCACATCAATTAACACACAAGTGACCCTGCAGCTCCCACAGGCTGGATGCTCAAAACCCAGCTGGTACCATGACTCAACAGCACCCTTCCCCTGAGGATTTCTGTGCTTCAGCGTAGATGCACAGCTCTCCGGCTACCACATGTTCTTATTATGGGCCCCAGGTGACTCTGAGCTCAGACCTTCAGATAGACTCCAGTGGGCAATTTTCCCTGCTGTTAATGAGGCTCCTTAGATACTGCATTTAGGATCTCATATTCACTAAAAGTAAAAGAAATGATCTCTAGAGATTTCAATGGTTCCATGAGTACCAAAACAAACCTCAGCTTCTTTGATAGTTAATCTCAGCAACTAGGAAACCTAAAAATGATTGGCATACTCATTCTGAAATGCTACAACGTCTGCTCCCCTCACATAAATGAGATTCCATTCCAGTCAGCTACTGCATATTTATGCTCAGCCTTTCATTAACTTATTGATCATATGATGATACACTATCCTTTGCTACCTTTGGGGAAATAAAAAAATGGGGAAAAACATGCTCTAATGGTGGGGCTATTTCATGCTTCCTGAATATTCAGTCCAATCCTCCTGGTCTCTTTCTGTCCTCCTTTCTCCCCAAAAGCTTCATGGATCTCCAAAGACATCCCACACGAGAGGGTGACGACCACTCCCCAGTAAGCCCCTGAGGCTGCCTTTATGTGGCATGAAATTATACAGCTAAATCAGGGTCAAGCGTCTCCCTTTAAGGGTAAAATATGGTATTACATTCTAAATTCCTGTACTGCAAAAACAAACAGTGCCAACAATTCATTTCCAGTCAGACCTCCACCCCCTTGGGAAAAGTATACAGAACTTTCTGGTGGGAAAATAGTTTGGAAATACAACCTCTTTATTAGAGTGAAAGCTCTTCCTTCATTCAGCTTGTCTTTCATTAGCCACCCTGGTACACTCCAGTGAGGAATGTGGCTTGAAGAGGTACTTTGAGGTCACAAGAGACAAGTCCCCAAGGGATGTAGTTCTCTCTTGATATGTACTCATAAATCCTGACAAGATTATGAGGTCTGATCCAAAGCTAAGTAACCACATGGCCATTCATAGGTAAATGTCTCTAAGAAGGTGGCTTTTCAAGGAAAGATTCCATTACCTTGCACACAAATGAAGTGTCTATGTTCTCTGTTTTCTTTGAGCTCTCTTACTGTGAATAATATCTTCCTATTTTTCACCATTCTGTTTGAAACACAGAGGGAGCAGGTGAGGAGGAAAGGAACGTTTTTAAATTCATGTGTTTCCTTAATTCAACACTGGCATATTGGACGTGGGGTTGAGTAAAACTGCATTCATATCCATGGTTCCTCTCTATCACTCATCTAAGAGGTATAGGAGGAAGAGAAAAGCTCTCTGAGTCTGCTTTACAGCCTGACCATAACAGACCACAGTCATGCTCTTTCTGGGATCCCAGAGCAGACCGGCCCATGATTTTCAAGCAAGAAGCTGGCTGATGAGACTCAGCAGACCATTCCAGGAGAAAGAGCTCACAGTGTAAATCTGGAGCAACTCCACAGAAGTTAGCAGAGTGACTCCAGATATGCTGTGGTGTCACAAGGTCCAAAGCAGCTATTTGTGATAGAAATGAAAAAGGGATCTTTTCTTTCCAGGCCTGAGTCTCTTCTGAGATGTGCCAACTGTGTCAGTGCAGCGTCATTGATTCCAGCGAGGTTACGTTACTGCAACTGGGAGCAAAATTTAATTCACTGGTTTCAGTGGGTATCTGAGGAAAGGATTTGATGCTGCTTGTCACCTGGGTTTTGCACTGCAAATGCTGTTTTACCAGCAGCAATGGCTATTGGGCTCTATGTCTGGAGTTGCTCAGTAAAAAGAAATTGTGAATTTGTGAATTTGGTTACACCAAAAACATTCTTTGCAGTGTGATGTCAATCATAGTAAACATAACCACCTATCCATCACCGCAGATTTAAAAATAGTCATCGTTTTCATGGGCAAAAGCTGAACAACATGTTTTGGATCTCCACCCTTGAAGCTGCCCAAAAGCAAACTCTGGTTTTTTGGAGTTGTTTGGGTTCCTGCTGAAATTCTTACTAGTTGCTAAACTATTCAATCTGAGACAGAAATGGAAGATAGCCATGCTATTGAAAGCAAAGCATGTGCTCATTTGGCACATGAGCAGTGCCATTGCCTTCAGCAGGACTGTGCACATGAACAGGGGCAGGAGGATTGGGTCTGTTGTCTTCTACTCCATTCTCTTTGATCCTGCAAGTGTACTCTCTGCCAAGGTTGCATTAGGCTGCAAAGGCACTTTTTGCAACTCTATGATCTGTGTCTGTCCTTTATTTATTCAAAATGTGTTTGCCTCTGCGATTTAATCTGCTGTTCTCTCCCTCCCCTTCCTCTTGGTGAAGTCTAATTACAGTTTTATTCCAGGTCCATCTGGTTGCTAACGATGCTGGACATCACCGTTGATTTCATTCTAATAGTTGTTGTGTATTTTCTAGGCTGGATGCTGAATAATAATATTCTCTGAATTTGCTTTTGCTCCTGTTTCCTTCCTCCCTGTTGTAGCTAATTGCATAGTAATGTGTAGCCATGGGATGATTACTCCTCCCAGTGTAGATCTGCTAAGAGTTGCCTATTTTAGGCTGCAGAATAAAGGCAGGTTTTTTTCTGGTTTTGAGAAGATTTCAAAGTCCACTGTACCACCTCCCTTCACTGGTGTGGAACCAGCTGGGCAGTGGCTTTTGCTGCTTTTTTTCTTTTTTCTGCCCCAAACATAACGCAGTTTATAACTGTTAGTCCCAAAGCATCCTGGAGGCAGTATTTCAGCATTTAGAAAGACACTTTTTGCCAGCGCCTGCTCCATGTGATGGTTGAACCCACAGTAACTTCAGGTTCCCAAGCCTGGCTTGTGCAGTGCCAGTGCTGGGACTCTGTAAACTTTTTTCCTTTTCTCCTTTTGCTTTCTGCAACGCTGCCTGGGAACGCAGACTCACACTTTACCCATGACCTGACTCTCTGGCTAAGAATAGCAGTCGCAGTGCAACTTGGGTTCAGTCTCACTGGAGACATGCTGCAGCTGGGAAACAGGGAGGTCAGATTAGCCCGTGCTCACAAAACCAAAAGCATAAAAAGAGTATGGAGGATTTTGTTCGTTTGCCTCCTTTTAGGACTGCAGAACAAAGGGAAGAGGTTGGCACAGGGGTTCAGTGAGCTGAGCTAAGTTTTCTTTGCTTGTTGACTTGGACAGGAAGTTTACACACACAAGCTCACCTCCTGGGCCAAACAGGACCTTTTCCAAGAGGGTCCTGTATCCTTATGGCCCATCCAGCCAAAACTCACGCAGGATGGGGACAGCAAGCAGTGCTGATTAGCATCTCCTGAGCCCTGCTTAGGACAATGAGATGTCTGAGATAGCCCCCGAAGTCATTCTGCACAGCAAGGTGAAGGTATGAGTTTAGCACATGGTAGTGGATCTGCCATGGCTTGTCCTAGACGGCTGATGTTGCAGTGATGCTGCGGCACTATCTTTAGCATGAGTGAGCAACAGGTCACACTCTGAGCACATGCTAAAGTTGACTTTGCTCTCACACCTTCCTGGTGGGATGCACCAGAGCATGCTACGTTCACACCTTCATTTAGTGGTGCAGAAGTGCTTCCAGAGTAACAAAAATACCAGTCCTGCTCTGTAGTTTTAAGACAGGAGCTAAAGCATTAGTAATAGAAACTGTTAGGCTAATGACTGTTGTAATACTGATTGTGGCTGGGTAACGGTGACAACCAGTGAGGTTTGAATAGCACATCCCAGCTTGACTGTGCCCTCTGCTCCATTGTGACATGGCAGCCGGCCGTTCCCAGCACTAGCACAGAGCATTATATCTGGAACGTGGACTGGTGGATTGATATTCACACTGGCAGAAGGGGAGCCGGTTTTTTGAGAGAACTGTATGACACTATTCCTGTACTCTTCCCCCAGGCAAATCCAAGCCAAATGGGGAAAGGTGCCATGTTGCTAGGAATCGGAGATGTCTGGAGGAGCTGGTCCTGCAAGCCCTACTCCTGTGAGCCGCCATGCCCAAAGTGATCTAAGTGGCTTCCCTTCACCCCTCATCCCAGAGTTGGAGGGGAGGGGTGGCTGCCCTGGGATCGCATTAGCCGGATAGGGGCTGCTCACACAAGTCAGGGATCCCAGGACTGGGCTACAGCTTGAGACACAAGTAGACTTAAGAGGAAAAACCCTTGAGGTATCAGGGCAGTAATTCTAATGGTAATTTTGAACTGTTTTTGTCTGTCTAACATTCCTTTTTAATCCCCATCCTGCCTGCCCCTTCCTTATGTAGGGTTACTTTAGTGATCCTTGGAATGTTTTTGACTTCCTCATCGTAATTGGCAGCATTATAGACGTCATTCTCAGTGAAACTAATGTGAGTATTACTCTACCCTCCCCAGGATACCACCACCTCCTCCTCCTCTGCTGTTCCTTCTCTCTTTCTCTCTTTCTTTCTCTCTTTTTTTTTTCTGGTTTTTTTCCCTCTAGTCATGCTTTTATTGAACTTGCCGTCGTCCTTCTCCTTCTCCCAGGGAAAAAAAAAGGAGGGGGGGAAATGCCTCCTTCTTTTTCACTTGTCATAGCTCGCCCCAAGGCTGTGACTGGTGAAAGCGCACAGAGTTTGGGGTGTGTGTGCTTTTTTTCCCTCCAAAAGGTAGACATGCTTGAGTGTAACTTTCTGACTAACCAGGCTTTTGTTGATACCCTCCATCATGTGAAACGTTACAGAGGTTTGAGCAACCAATACTGTAGAGTGGTAAGAGACTATTTAATATGCCCACGTAACCTCTTTCTTTTCTTATTTTTTTCCTCTTCTCTCCCTCTTTCATGCTTTGTTTTGTTTTGTTTTGTTTTTTATTTTATTTTATTTTACTTTTTACTTTTTTTCCCTCTTTTCTCCCTTTCCCTCTTTCTCTCCCTCCCCCCCTCTCTCTCTCATTCTTTCTTTCTCTTCCTTTCTCTCTCTCTCTTTCCTTGGCTTCTCTGCCACATGCAGCACTATTTCTGTGATGCATGGAATACATTTGACGCCTTGATTGTTGTGGGTAGCATTGTTGATATAGCAATCACCGAGGTGAACGTAAGTAGCTGGCGTCTGTCCATGATCGTGCCTGCTCTAACATTCATTTGTCTTTCCCGGGTTCTTTTTTTATTTTCCTCCCCTTTCCTCTTTTCTTTTGAGTTTGTTTTCAGAGATTTTTGTTTAGTTTTGAAGTTCTCTCTTTTTGTTTGTTTGTTTTCTTTTCTTTTTATTCTGTTTTAATTTTTGGAACGACTTAAAGGACTTTTTGACTGTTGCATCATTTTCTTCCCTTCATAATCCGCCTGGCATGAATTAAACTGTATAGCAGGAAAAGTGATGGGAAACGTGGAGTGTAAGTGAAAAAGCTATTTGTGCCATGGGAAGCTGCTAGAATAGTCCCAGGCCAGCACTATGGTCTACCCAGTGTTATGCTTTGCTTCCCATGGCAGTTCAATACTCTCCACCCCACAGAGATCTAAAGGTCAGTTCTTTCGAGGCGGAACTGCGGGAACCAAACCAGGAATCCTCCCTGTGCCTCCTCACCCAGGCTTCCTCCAAAAGAAATAAAGATCAAATCATCTCTGTTTAGAGGAACCTGCTCCTAATGTTTAGTTTCTCATTTGAAAAGATGTAGATAAAATAAAAATAAAACAAAAAGCCCAAAGAAAAACAAAGCACCAGAGTTTCAACCCAGCTTTTTGGGTTTGCAACCCAGTTTGCTCCATCTCACGAATTCCACCAGCACAACTGACACTGATTGGCCCTACTAGTGCCCATCTCAGCAGACAGGTAAAGGATTGAATGAGCCACGGAGACTGAAATGAGCAGCTGGTGTTCAAGGAATAAACCACATCACACAAACTTTTTACTCTGTCTTTTTTTTTGGAGGTGGATGGATAAAGAATTACAGGATAAATAGACAAAGGACAGGCAGGAAGCACACACATGCCCAAAAGAAAGACTGCAAAGGACCCATTGGGTTTATGAACATGAACAAAAGTTGCACTACAAAATTCGGCTTAGCAAGGCCATGAAAATTGAAAGATTGAAAGAAAATTGCTGTAAATCTATTAATGAAGAGCAAATCAATCATGAATCTACAAAACAATGTAGCTGTTGAATAAACATTCCAGCTTGGAATTGTTGTGTACTGTAGAGGCAATCCATCGCAAGAAGAGAAGTGACAGCACAGTTTTTACTCAGTACTGTGTTTAGGGAAAAATTTAGGCAACGTTTTGAAAAAATCAAAATGCCTTACATTGAACTTTCCAAACAAAATGTTTTCATATGGTGGTTCTAGTTTAATTTCTGTTCAATTTCATTTTTTTCAATTCTGAAACAGGGACAGTTATCCAAGTTATAATATTTTGATTTAGAATGAATGAAATCTTTTATTTTACATTACTCTATTTTCTTTGTCTTTTGAGAGAATGGAAAATAGTTTCTAACCAAAAATGAACTTTTATTATACATCTCTTAAATGTTCTACTTTCTGGACACAAAAACTTGTTTCAACATTTCCCCTAGAATGTTGTAAATAATTTTGGTTACCCTTTTATTAGAGAGATACTAGACTTGGGCTGACTTTGTAGAGGGAAGTTACAATGATACACAGGCTGAAGTTGTTAATTTTAAAGAATGAAATTAAGTGAAAGGCTTTTTTATGCCACATGTCACAAGAAAACTAAATGGGGAACCTGACAACAGCCTTCAGACTGTGGAAAAGTTCTATTCTCATCCATAGAGGCAGAGCTGTACATAGTAAAGAAGGAAATAAGTACAGTTAATTGGAGATTAATTATGCTGAATATCTACAAGACTTTCCTGAGTGATGTATTTGAATTCCTACAAAAGTCTCCCAGGCAGAAAGGAGGGAAATCCTTGTGTTTTGATAAATAAATGGAGGTCTATCATGGTCAGAAACCTTGTACTGGAAGGAAAATCTAATGGATCCTTTTGAAGACATTCACAGTAATTTCCTATAAATTAGAGAACTTTTTACATCACGGTTTAAGACACTTTGATATATATCTCATTAAACTTCAGTCACCCAGGCTTCCTCTTAGAGTTAGTGGAGAGAAATGCACACCTCCCCAGGCCAACTGATGCCTCCCTGTGCATATCTATGACGGGGGAAATGAATTGGTCTTTGGAGGTGTCCATCCAGTGACTGGAGAGTGTCTAGGTTTGTTAGGTTTGTCTAGACACCCAGCTCTCAGACGCTAAATTTAAGCAGGATAAATTGCATTAATTCTCAGCATGTTGTCAGGAAGGTCACGCTGCTGCTAATTGTGCTGTGTTCAGATCTTCAGTCTCCAGGGCTATCTATACTGGTGTGTTTAATTATCACTGACAAGGCTCCCTCTCTTTTCCCTTCCCTGTCTAAATTCAAGTTCATGTTGGCCAAGGTCCAGAATCCAGTTTTTGGTTGCAGAAGTCTATGAAAAATGAGGGTGTGCCTCTGTTCAAACAGCCATCACCTGTCTTAGTTGATGAGGCAGCAGGAGCGGCCCTGACTCTTTTAGTCAGGGTTATGAACAGCATTTCATGATGGTCCCTCTGTTTCCTCTAAAGAATCCTTTCCTTCTATACAGTTTTTGCAGATTTTTGCACATGTCTTTTTGTTACCTGGCATGTTTAAATCTTCTCTTTTTATCTAGGCAAGTCCTTTGCTACTAGTTTCTAATGTTTGTTACTAAAAACTTGCACAATCTTTTGATGCACTGATAAATGAGCAGCAGCTATGGATGGAGTTTGTTCTGAAATGTTCTGAAATCCCTTTGCACTTATAACCCTTATTGAATAAGAGAATGTTTTGTATGTTGGTTTGTCCTGTTGGATTCCCTTCCTGCTAGCAGCACTTGATACGTTACATCCGTAGCAGATGGGCTTGGAATTAGCAGCCCATCTTGGATGGACAGTTGTCACCTTCCCAAGCAGTGTGAGGCAGTTTATCGGATACACTTCTCCCCTTCTCCTCAGGAGCTTGTTGCTTTCTTTCTGTGTGTGGGTTTGAGCAAACCCTGCCTTGTGTTTCTGTACACTGTCTTGTCTTGTTCTGAGAGACCTGGAGTCTGAAAAAGAAATTAAAAATAAACCCTAAAATGCCAATAAACTCCACTAATTGGAGATGTTTAGCCTGGTCAGGTGCAGGTAAGATGTTTCTGTCCGACTCCTTAGAAGCTGAAGAACGTTTGTGGTAGGGTCTTGGAAGGTGCTGCCCTTGGAGCTAAGGGACAGTTGTCATTGTGGTCAGTTAAGGAAGATAGAGACACCTGGCACAGGTTAGTTTGACGTGTGGCCGTAGACATGTAAGCCTGAAATCCCTGTGAGGTTCACCAGCCGTTTGCACCCCGGGGAAGCATACCCAGCAGGTGCTGAGCTGTGATAGCTGTAGTTGCGGCGGGAACCCTGACTGACAGGCTCCACAGTGTGCGTGTAGGTATGCGCTTGCATCTATGTGTGCAGTTCCCCATGCTCTGTTTTTTTCCTTTTGACAATTATTTTTGTTTCTTGAGAAGGAATTTCCCAGACCAAAGCCTTCATTAAGACATATGTGAGTGTGCATGGGTGGGTCTTTGTGTTGTGCACTCCATTGGTTGTAGTATACATTCTTGAATGTGGTTGGATACCTGTGTACGGGCTATAAATCCATGGGAGAGTACAGACACGAATCCATGTGTGGAGGAAAGAGAGTGTGTGCAATTTCATACGTATTTATGTTGTGAATGGCTGTTGATGGAACACACGGGTTGTTGTGTACATAATTGAGCCTATGAACATGTTTTCTGAGACAGTGTGGCTACCTTACTGTGGAAGTTTGATCTGCTTATGGGTGGGTGTTTATGAGAGTTTCCTGTATGCAGCATGTTCATCTGTATGCCTGTGGGTGAGTGTACGCTTGCATGTCAAGCTCAGCATATTTTTGTTAGCATGGCTGTGCATTCAAAAATAGTAAGAAGGTATGTACTCATGAGGTAGGCCCTCAGATTGCCTTCAGCAATTCTGAGTCCTTTTGGAAGCCTCCACTTAAAACACCTCCATGGCGTGGAGATATGTCAAGTGATAAGTCCAATTGCAGCACATTAGGCCCATTTGCTTACTGCAGCTGGGGAACATCTCCCAGGTCCCCCCAAAACCAGCTCCATGGACACGTGGAGATGCATTTCACACCACTGAGTAAGTGCAAAAGGCACAGGGCAGGTTGAAATCTGGTGGGTTTGAAAACCTTAGAGTGGCACAGTTTCCACCAAATTTACTTTTAAATTGCCTTACTTTCAGGCTGCATTTTCAGAGCTTTCTTCTCAGTAAGTGGAAATCACTGGAAGTATTCAGTGATTCTATTTTGGGCCACGCTTAAGCCACTTCTTAAGTAACTAAAGAGGGAGGGGAGGACTTTTAAGATTAAAAAATGAATTTCCGAGACAGAGACCACATCTACCATGTGTCAACTCTTTAAGTGCTAAGGCCAAGATTGACTTTTTGGGAATAAGATGAAAAATTATGTAATATATGGGGCCTGCAAGGTAGGGCCTGTGGGTTGTATTCCTTGGACTTTGACTAGATCCCTATCTCTCAGTCTCCCCATCAGCAAATTGGAGATTGTTATTATCCCCACGTTAAGAAAGCATTGCCGTTAGTGTTTACAAAACACTTTAAGTTCCTGAGAAGAAAACATTAAGGTCACAAAAATTGTTGCTACCTATTATAATAATAATAAAAATAGGAAACAAAATGTTATAGGAGTTGAATAAAAGCTGTCAAATTTGGAATATATCATCCCAGAAGTAGTTCCAGGCACAGGCTTGCATTTCCACATCAGCAGATACAGCCTGGAGTTGAGTGCTGTGAAGCTGACTGACAGCCTACTATCCCCTCCTCCAGGCAAAGAAAGTTGCTCGTTACTCTTCATTGTGCTGTATCGAGGGAGGAAATCAAGTTCGATTTGTGCTCTGTGCTGCGGTGCCCAAAGTGATGAAAGAAAAACAGTCAGACAGACCTTGAGTCACTGGGAAAGCTGCTACTGTAACATACTTCCTCTCACTCGGAGAGAAAAGCTCTCCGGTCCATGGGGTCCTCTTCCCTTCACCCTTTCCACTGCCGGTGTCAGACCAAAGATTCGCCGTGGCTGAGTCGTCTTTTGCCACCAAAGCGACGCTCTCAGCAGTGCCCACTGAGCTGGATGAGTCCCGTTGGGTTGGCCCATCCAGCTGCAGTGGGCAGTTCACGGCGTGCAGATGTGAGGGAGTTACGGAGGCATGTTCAGGTGGGAGCATGCGTGTCTCCAGAGCACCAGCGTAGGTACCGGTGACAGTGGGGATGTCGTGTTTAATTCTGTCTGTCTGTCTTGAAAAGATGTCAGGGAGTGAGGGTTTGCACCTGCCTGTGAGCCTGTCACCAAGGGCTTCTGCCGGTGCCTCTGAGCCTGTCTGCATGCGCGGGTACCCATGTGTTCATCAGCTGTGTCTGGGAGCGCATGAGGATGACTGAGCAAAACCATCTGGACTGGTACCCGTCCCGCCTGTTCTACTCAGTGACCGTACTTGCGTGTCTGAGTGTGTCTGTGAACGCTGCAGGAGGTACAGACGAGGAAGAGGTACCCGTGACAGGTACGCAAAGGGATACAGCAGATGTGTCGAGCCAGGGGGGTGTGCACGGATACAAGGTGAGAACTATCAGGGATAGGGAGTTGGTGACTTGTGGGCTTTTGTGAAATAATTGAACATTTCCCTGCATAAGTTGCCCTCCTGTTGTAGCAGTACACATTTTCCTAAGAGTGAGCATTGTGACTTGTTTAAGGGTTGATGGAAATGGTGTTTTTTTTAATGGGAGAGGTGACAGGAAGAGGAAAAGAGGAAAGTACAATGACATTGTGTGTGATCTGATCCATGGTGGCATCTGGGAGACATAGGACCTGGGTTCTTGAGGAAGTAGCACCCCTGTGGAGAAGGTTAGAGAAACCCCAAATCCATCTTGCTGTATTACTTGCCCTAGAAAATATTGGTCAGGTCTGTTGAGCCCATGCCTCCTGTGGGTAGTGGTTTGCCATTTGTCTATCAGATATTCAGAGAGCTGAGTGCTTTATATCTTGCAATTCTGAAAAGGTTTCCAAATTCTGGTAGGAAGTCAGCAGAGGATTGCAGCTTGGTTGATTCCTGAGTAGTGATGCAGTAAGGCCAGAGATATACCAAAGCACTCAGCTCCCAAGAATACTTGGAGACCTGTGCAGTGATTTCTCCTTTAGTCTTTTTTATTTCTGAAGTAAAGCAGCTCAGGCTTAAACCTGGCGCATGGGGCCTTTCCTTACAGTCATCTTGCTTTTGGTGTCAAGAGGCTTCATATGATTTGTCATGGGCTCCTGCTCCCATTCTTTGGAATATCTGACAGCCTATACTCAAGTCTCCCTCTCACCTTCTCCTGCACTTCTCCCTTTTAACCCACCCCCTGCCTTTCTTCCTTTTCTCCCTTGCTTTCCTTTCCCTCGTCTCCAGCCACACTAAACCTCACAAGTTCATTTTCACCCTCAATCAATGTGTCTGAAGGCAGAGAACCAGTGGCTTAAATCCTGCAGTCCTTATTCAGGCAGAACTGCCGCAGGGCGTTTCTCCTGCGCAAGGACTGGAGCGGTCGGCCCCTGCGACACAGTCCTATACGCACACCCCCCGCAATGGGAGCAAGGATCGGTGGAAGGACGACATACATCTAGCCTGCACCTCAGTTGGGACTGGCACTCATCTCTGTCGCTGCGTCTGTCTGTCTGTCTTTCTGTCTCTGCCTGTCCGGTTCTCTCTGCTTCCGTGCCCTTTGCTGCTCAGATTTTGGCCATCAGCTGCCACTGGACAGAAATCTTTGCAATTCCCAGAACTTGCAAGTTCATTTACCCAAACCTTCCAGACGAGGCAGAAAACATCTCCCTCCCTCTCTCCTTCTCCCTCTCTCTTTCTCAAATGCCATCTGGGTAGCAGAGGCCTCCAAATTACGTAGCAAAGGGCTGGAGAAGCACAGTGGCTTCTTTTGACATCTTGTGTTGTCATACCCTTACTGCTGCCATCCTAGAAGTTGTATGTAGTCCTGAGCTATCCCTGTGTGCGTGTATATGTATATATATATGACTTGTTTTCTTTTTTGGAAAAACTACTGATAAAATTGATCGGGGGTGTATTTAGTTTGCTTTTTTCTATATCTGGTGGTGTTCTTATTGCTAGAATAATCCAGGTAACACACCACGGTGGCCCCAGCTTCTGTATGTAGGAAGCCACGTTGAAGCATGGTTGTGAGCTGTAGCAATAGCAAATCATAGAATCGTAGAAATGCCAGTACACAGTGATTTATTTTGCCTTTGGTGAACATCAGAAGAGCTGCCCTGAACTCTTCCCCAAATTAGGCTTAGGTCGATTTGAATTTGCTCACCTCTTAATCAACAATTCTAGTGCCTATTTTTCGCCCTGTGTTGGTGAGAAAGAAGTATGGTAAGATTATCTGACCACAACCATGTTTGAACAGGGTTATTTTGTTTTTATTTATGTATATTTTTGTCACGAAGATGGGGCCTCTTTTTTTTCTCTTTTGACTTAAAAATATTGGTATTCTGAGTGCATTTCCAGAGTTCATAATATGGTTTTTCTGTTGAAAGAGATGATTTGGTAACTGCACAACTTTTTCTGTAAGGACAATCTATACGAAATATGGGTAAACAGAAGAAAATTTATGTATTTTTTGCAGAAAAGCAAATGCAAATGACTCCTCCCTCAGTTTACCTGAGTATTTGAGCTGTTACTGATGTCCAGCAATATTAGCACCATAAGAAGAAAGCATGTAGTTTCCATGGGGAAAACCACTTTGAAAGACTCTTCACAATACCCAGTTTTGAGGAAATACCTCAATATTGTGATTTCCACAAAACTACTTATTATACTTGGCTTCCAACGTTATTCCAGGTGCATGGCATAATCAGAATGTATTTCAATGCAGGGGAGATTTAAGAGCAGCACAAAAATAAATTTGTCTTACTGGATAAATATAACCACACACATGCTAGTTAATTAAAATATGAGAAACAGAAGATAAAGAATCCAGAACAAATCCTTAAAACCTAACTGTAAAAACATTTAAAAGAAAGTTAGATGGCCCTATGAAGTTGTAAGACTTGATGCACAAACCTGTGTGGAGTCCTTCTGAGGGAAAATGCTTAGAGGTCTCTTTAAAATGGTGGGGCATAGCATCTCACTGACTGCACTGAGGAGTCGGTCATGCTTTTAATTACTGTGGGCTTTCACATACCCAAAACTTTGGTGGGTTTTAAGGCTTTTAGAAAAGGAGTCCTGAATTCTGATTTGACTGTACATTACAATAATAATAACAGCTAATAGTAGGAACACAAAGTACCACAGGCTTTGTCCTGTGTTGTTTCAATGGTACAATAAGTGTGATATGTACATTTCAGTACAAAGAGCTCTTTAAAAAGCCTAAATCCAGATTTTCTGACCGTATTTAATTTTTCTTGTCATTTTTCTATCACACCACTTTTAAAAAAAACAGTACAGTATTCTGGCATTAACATTTGTGATATAATACCCTTATATTTAATTTTCATTTCAATTCCAATATGTTTTTCCACAAAGCTAGTTAAAATGCTCAAAAGAAAAAATAATAAAAAACTTCAGCACTACCCCAAGCTGGTTATATTTTCCATTGGCTTGCTAGCCAGGATAAATCATTCCTTTTGCTCAGCAAAAGTTTCTTTTAACTTTCACTGAACTCTAATAGAGATTGAATCCACAGAAAAATCTCTGACTCTGATTCCTTAGATTGTCCCATAATAGACCAGTGTTAATTAATGATCGCTCCCTAAGCATCATAAGTTAGATTGACAACAATGTGCTCAGGTGAGCTCAAATCCAGCTAGTTCTGTCATCTAAGGCAGTTCCTTGAAGCACTGAAAGATGTTTTCTGGCATCTAATTCTCCCTTTTCTGAGACCTACTTTGCTGAGAATGCCCAAGGAATTTTCCAGCATAGCTGTTCTCCACATGCAGATTGCAGTAATAAAGGGTGCACAGTCCTCTATATTTCATTCATTCAGTTTTGCTGTAAAATCTTCTGGTTTTCATACAAATTATAAAAGCTTTTAACGTGCATGCTCCAAGACTTCATTGCATTCACCATCTTTTACTATTATGCATATTTAGAGATCTGCTAACTGGTTCCAGATTGCAGTGCCAGTTCCAATGAAAGCGATCAAGGTGACAGAAGAAGGGAAAACACACAGAAGTATTTTACTTGTTTTCCTCTCTAACTTTCTCTTCTCCCTCATCTTCTTATCCCCAGTCACTTTCTCCAAATTTTGCTGAAATCTTGGGTAGCAGAGATCGTGTTTCCCATTCCCAGGAGCACTGGGAGTAGTTTTCAGCAGGGCAGTAATTAGTTCCCCTCTACCTACCGCATCAGTGATTTTTTCCTGTCTTCAGCCAAGATACCACCAGTCTAGGGGAAAGGCTGTTCCTCTTTGTGAAGGTTTTTGTGCCAGGCACTCGGCAGCAGTTCAGCATGGTGATGTGTACCATTTTGCAAACCCAAATGCAAAGACTAAGAGGAATTTTTGAGGTTCCCATTAAATAAAGACCTGATTGTGGGGTTTTTGCTGGTAGGCAAGAGAATGTGGTCTCTCAGCTAGATTTTTAATCAAAGGTAAACACATATAAACTAATATTACCCTTTCTAATACAGTCGATATAGGACACTTATTTAGCTCCTGCTGCCCTCCCTCTACCCTTGTGTGCACCAGCCAGGCAAACATAAGGGGATTTTTTATTTCTCACTAGAAAATTGTTTTTAAAACGGCTGTGCTCTTACCTTCCCTCACTGGTCTGCTCTTCATGGAGACTTTCTGGCATAGCATGCCAACAAAATGAATTCTGCTTCATATATCTTCCTTGATATCTGCTAAATGGGACTCATTCCCAGCTGCATCCAGATGACCTAGCTGTAGAGACTGGATTGCTGCTTATGGTCATCTGATTGATGGCCAAAAATCTGGGTCTGGGTCTAATTGTCAGTAAAATTTACAATGTTGAAGAGTAACGGGACATCCCAGCTGGTCACAACCCAGTCATTCTCTCAAAATCAACTTTTAAACCCAGAGATACAAGCCAGCAGTGCTGTTTGCTGAGCCTTGTCTGAGTGACTTGGAGAAAATCTGCTTCACTCAAAGCCAGATCAAGTGACAGCTTTTCCTAAGCTGAACAGACGTGAAGGCAAAGATGCCTCAGCAGTAAAGAAACACTAGAAAGGCACTAAAACAAATTGATATTTAGAGTGAAGGATTTTGAGTTTCAACTGTTTGCCCAGAATTGAACATAGTAAATCACACACAGTGAGCACCGCATATTATCTGTAACCAAAGAATTCATCAAATCAATAATCATTTATTCTTGAAAAGAGGTGTAGAACAAAAATCTGTTGCTCAGTAGCTTTGTAACAGCTAGCTGCAGTCTCCATATGACCACGTCTAACGTGCTCTGATAATGCCTGTGATTGGCATTTCCAATCCCAGCATGGCTCATAGGCTTTATTGTATCCCATACTAACATATAGAAATCCAATATGACTCTGTAGGTTGTTCTCGTCTAGGAAACATTCTGCATCAACATTAAATAACTTTCTAATTTAAAAGGCAATGAAAAGACACAGCCTGGGAATTAAATACTAACTACTACAAATCTCAGATGAAAACAGTCCATAACAAACTCTCTCTTCGGGCTGCTGGTATCTCTGGCTACTCTCCCTTGAGCACAGATTCATTACTCAGAGGTAACAGGGGCTGCTAGTTCACCTGCATCTACTGTCTCTTGCAGTCCGCAGTCCTGTTGCATTCAAACAAAGACAGATTGGGTTTCCTCTTGTTTTCAATGGCATGTGCAGTTTCTTTCAGCACATTCATCAAAGCATAAAATAGCTCATTCATGTTCACCCTGTCCCAGAGCCTTTGGCTTTGCCAAAGGAAGGATCCTGGCAACACTGCATGGAGAGTCTTTGAGCTGGTAGACTGCCTGCCTTTCTCGCTGGAAAAACTGCTCATGATCTGCTCTCCATCTAGCTCCATTAATGCCTGGAAGAGTTATCATACTGAGGAGTGGGTATTTTGCTGCAGACCACAGGCCTGCTTCTGACCTTACCACCACCAGTGTAATTCCTCATCAGTTACACAGGAGTTGCAAAGATGCTGCTGAAACTTCCTTCCAGATTCACGTGCTCCTGCCAACCACGTCACAGTAAACCCTTCATACTGAACTCCCAGGAAACCTCTTCACAGATGGAGCCCTATGAAGTCCAAAGATCTCCAGCCTCTTTTCTGCCCTAGGTAGGTGAGTCTGCCCAGAGACACCCCAGTAACACCAATATGCAGAGGGCACCAAGTTTCAATCTGTTCTTCCTTCTTCCTTATCCTTTTCCCACACCATGCAATCCTATCAGCAAATTAATGAGTAATTAACAAATAGCTGTAGAAATGCTCAAACGCTCAGTGCACTGAAGACAAGCACAGCCATGATAGAAGAAGGACATGCTTCTGGGGGTTTGCTTAATTCCTCAAATCATCAGCCCCAAGGGAATATGAAAGCAATAGATCGTACTCACCCTCTCAGTACTAATGGAGTATTGCAAGGTGTTGGAGTCGAAGAAAGCTCCTGCCTACCTAAGGCTCAGGAAATTCATCTGAGAGAACTCTGCTGCCGTTATCCTTTCCAAGACAGGCTGTGGGATGGTACGAGGAATGGAAAAATCTACACCTTCCACAGCACACAGCAGCATGTCTTTAAAGTGACCAAGACTGGTATGAATGCTTTGAACAGTCTCCTCCTTCTTGTTCTAGATCAAAATCAGTGGCATAGTCTTAGTACACAAGAACCTTAGCAGGCCAAGATGTCTCTACTTGCAGCCCTCCAGAGCAGCTGTGCTTTCACAACACTGCTACAGATAAGAAGTCAAGGTGATGGATTTATTTGTGTGTTTAGGATAGAAAAACCTGGACATGAAAAGAACTGTCATTAAGAATGAGTCAAAACTAGATCCAGACTGTGCTCCTTTTGGAAAACCAGCCCCACAGATTTCCCTCCCTCCATCCCTCCCAGACAATGGGAAAAAAAAGAAAAGAAAAGAATGACCAATATAAGAGAGAACATAAATCTTCCTAAAGAGGTGGAGGAAAAAAAGAGTGCCCTTTCCAGCACAGTGATGAATACACGCTGGGCCTGATGTTTAAAAGACATTTTAATTTTGCCATACGAAAGACAGTGAGGCACGTTAGACTACTTAGGAACAGCAATGAGGAAACCATTGGCATGGATGGTAACAGAGCTGAGGAAAGCTGGAGACCTTGGAACTCTAAATTTTCATACTTGCTCTCTCTCTGTCTTGCCCAGTGGTCTGGTCTGTTCCTGGGGTCACCCCCCTCAGTCTGCGCTAGGCTGAGACAGCCTCATTACCTCTTTTGGGAGCCCTTGCCCTGTGGATCAAGAATTGGTCAAGTGAAAAGGCAAGGTGAATGAAAAAAGTCTACTCTGTCACACATGGCTTCTGGCAGGAGTGTTCAAATCTGCAAAACCTCTCAGCTGATACTCAAACAGGAAAATCCTTAAAATCACTTCACCTGTAAAGCAAGTAAGAGGTCCTGCACACAAGTACCGTTCAATATTTCTTTTCATGGCTTGGTTTATCTTCAGAGCCTTCCTATCTAGATGTTCTAGGGCTTTTTTTGTCTACCTGTCCCACAAAACACAAATAATAAAACACAGGCAAGCTGCACCTGCCTCTCTGAGTCAGACCAGTACTTGTACCTGAAGATGAGCACTACATCTCTGATAGAGTTTAATATCTACTTGTTTCTCAGGAGCCCCCTGGGTTTGATTACCATAATACTTGAACTCATCATTTACCCAGAGCTAATGAGAAGGATTATTAAAAGATCCTGAAAATTAAGAATAATTTGCATAGATATACTTTAACAATTGTTCTGCTTTTCTGAAAGTCATGGGAAAAAAATAGAGCTTTCAGCTGTGTAAAAAGTGACTCTCATTAACTGTCCAGTAATTGTCAGTCTAGAGTAATCTGCATAACCAAATTAAAGCAATTGACTTTCCTTATATTTACCTTAAGCACTTGGAACCATAAGATTACTGTCTGACAATTTCATGGATATATATATGAAATTAATTAATAAGCTATTCAAATTGGTATGATTTGCATATTTGAAGCTAATTAGAAAAGCAAGCTCTAGAATTTCAAAATCTTAGAATACATAGGAAATGAAGGGAAAAAACTGATAGCTGCAGGACTCATTTGCTTTGAAAGTTACCTTGACCTTATTAACTGTGTTCGAAATGGCTTTTGTTGCATATGGATATGCTGGTATTTCCCCTGAGATCTGAGATCATGTGGAATCTATGTGAAGTGTAAATGCATATATATTGCATTTGTATGAGCTGACACTTGATGTCTATTGACCCACATGAGTTAGTGCAGGCAGAAATATTAAGGCAAACTTCATTGCAGGTGACACATTTTTCCTAATTCCCCTTATTGCACCAAATAAAATTTTAATTCCCTAGTGCAAGAGATTTCAGTCTCTTCTGCAGAGCTGCCTGAGGATTAGCATGTTATATTGTACTGGAACGACTCGGGGCTTTTTCCAGGGAAATCAGCAATGTGTTCACCATTTACCCTAGTAAAGGCAGCATCATACACCTCAATTCCCTCTTTTCCTCTAAGATGGTGCCCTTTTCTAATAGGCATTAAAATCAAACCTCAGTTTATGAAAATAATCCAAAAAGCCTCTGGTGCTTCATCTAGATTAGAGCTATAGGAAGGATTGATTTTGTGTTTCACTTTTTTTTCTGTTATAAAATAGAATAAAACTTTAAAATTGCAAAATTTTCAGTACAAGATCATTCAGACAGAAATAATTGAGGAAAATCAAAACATTTGCTTAAGTAAAGTAAAAACAGTTTAGTCTGGGATTGATTTTTTTCATAGCTATATTACATTTCTAATGGAAATGAAAACTGAAACTGAAATGTGCACGGACAAAATGTGAGATTTCAATCTTACGTTTCTGAAATGCTTTTTTCAAAATTGACGTGTTTTTACAGAACATTTCACTTTCAGCATCAGCTTTCTTCTAAAAGAAAATATTTTTGTAGGAAAAAAAAATTCTGGCTAGTCTTACGCAAAATATTCCCAGGAGTTCTCAAAGAACTGCACACTTAATGGAAGAATGCAGAGTTTGAGCAGCTTGTCTGGTGCTTTTTTTTTTTCCCCAGCTAATAATTTGTTTTCACTGTAAGGTTGTGTGGATTGAGAATTATGCCATCTGCAATCCAGTAGTATTCCCTGTCAGAGAAATACCAGATACATTTCTGCCTGGTCTTATAATAACTTCACAGACTTTGGTGGCAGGTGGATCATCTCTAGAGTTCTTGTGATTAGAACCACACACCGCAGGGGCAGATAGATGACTCTGGTAGGGGTTGTGGTAACTCCCTGGAGTAATGGCAGGGTATACCTGCCAGCAGCCAGGTTGATTTGAAACTCTGACTTTTTCCAGCTCTTCACAAAGACTTGTGTTACTCAGCCAGCCTCCTGAGGTCATGTCAGACTTTTGACACAAAATGCAAAAGAAAGTCTAGTGTCTTCTCTTTTATCATGTCTCCATGGCACTGATAAATTCTAAACCTCTTTTTTTCCTATACTCTGGTAAATTCTTGTTCTTGAAGCTCATGTCCTTGCAGATCCCATCTCAGTGTGACCCACATGTGTGAAAGAAAAATCTCCAGAACAGTAGTGCTGTTGGCTTGCGTTGCCCTATTTGTGCCCTCTCCATCCAGTCAAAATGGTGTGGCCAAGCAGCTGAAACAGCCCTTCAATTCTTCCTCACTCCCTGTAGCAACAAAATGAAATCACTGTTTTTTCATCAGGTATCCCTTAATGAAACTGCTTTTAATTCCCCTCAAAATCTTATCTATGTTTGTTTGATGAGTTCATTTCCCCAGAATGTCTCTTTCCGCCCTTCGTTTTGTGTCAAACAAGGTCACAGATGCAGTATGGCTAAAGTAGGCGGGGCTCTTGGAGAACGTCTAGATACAAAGAACTTGGAGGAACTCTAGATACGAACTAGAAAAAAAAGGGTATCCTAGAGCTGCAGAAGAGTTACGCAGCACTGCAGTCTGCTCAGGCAAACTCTACAGTGCAGATTCTCAGAGGCATCCTTCCTGCAATTAGTAGAAAAAAGCAAGAAGAGAACATCACACCCTTCCTCATGGGAGAAGGCTAACAGACCAATGGACAAATTTCCAACAGATACAGCATCTTCATGTGTAACTTATCATTCTCCAAATGTCAACAGCAATCAAGGAAACATCTTAGCAGACATCCATCACCAACAACTAGCTACTGCAAACTGTCTCCTAAGAGCTTCATCCAGAAGCCTTATTCTCCTCAGCATAGATTGTCACAAAAAACAACATAAGCATCTGACCATTTGCTTTCTTGAGAAATATGAAGATACTCTGTCATATCATGGTGCCAAACTCTCAGACACAGATTTCCTCTCATGTCTTCAAACCTAGGGCTACCAGGCAAAATTAGAAGGCCGCCATTGTACCACTACATTGACTGAGACAACTCTGACTAACAAAGCAACAATAACACTGTGCATTTGGCTGCTTAAATGTTCCCCAGATCAAGCCAAGCCAAAATTCTTCACAACATAAAGGTTGGCTTCTGTCTTTCAAAAAGAGACTTCTCCCTACAAATGGAAGAAGTCTTGTTAGACAGTAAAAAAGCTGTCAGCAAGGAAATTCTACTCCTTGAATGCTGGGAAAAAAAACAGTTTGGACTTCCTAGCAAAGACTGTATCCTCTGAAGGAGCTGAACTCATCATCTTCAGTGTGTCCTGTGGTGTCAAAAAATTACTACCATCAACAGTGCTTGTAATGGGAATGCCACCTGCCTGTACCGCCATCCCAGTGACAGTCAGGCTTCTACCACTACTGAAACACGCTTACCCAGCAGGCTAGGAGCCTCCTTGGGTATATTGATGTGTTCTGTACAAGCCTAATGGAGCTCTGCTTTAGGCATTTCTAGCTGCTGCTTCTCTAGATAGTCATTGTATTGTAAGAAAACCAGCCAAAAACCCCAGGGAATGCAAACCTCTCAACATGGTCTTCCATCTCCAATGTTTCCACAGGAATGAGGTGGGATTCATATCTCCACTCAGGATTTTTCTACTGAAACTTTCATTTGAGTCTATTTATTAACACACCTTATTGTTTTCTTCCAAATCTCTATCTATCCAGAAGATATTCTAAGTCATGGATATTTCAGGGAGCTTTGATACTACCATGATGGTACAAAGTCTTTAGTCTTTTTGCTTATATTTTTGCTCCTGTCTTTACAGTCCTGAAGAGCCAAGTCATTCTTTCTCAGAATTTCAGAATGGATTACATTACAGCATAAAAATCATATGATATTGACTGTTACATATTGCCCTTGAAACTTTGAAACTGTTTCTCCTAAAGTGCAAATTTTATCCTCTCCTAGCTTCCAAAACATTTATGCTATAATCAGGATTTGGAAACCCATAAACACAACCTGTTAGAAACTTACTTCCTTGACTTGATGGCAAGATCAGACACCAAATTTGATATATGAGTCAGTATAGTGGTTCAGGAGACTCTAATGCTCCCTGTACCCATCTGGAAGTGGTATGTTCTTTGTAAATAGCCACCAGTAAGCCTTACTCCCACCTACCCAGGTGGAGCATGATTAGGAGGAACACAGTACTACCAGTTACCTTATTTGGTGCTGTGATATCTGAGATTTTAAGTATCCTTCCATTGAATAAACCTGTCTTCTTTCCCAGAGACTTCCTTACCTGGGATCCTGAATTCATGATGGGCATAAACTGTGCCTTTCTCTTTTGTGCCTGTAGGGCCTTTAAGGATGCACACAGGTTAGCAGGAGCTCCAGCAATGTGTCTGTGTAAAATATTGGTACTCTGGTACACATTGAACTCAGTTAATATGAGATATACGCATGCAACAGTATTCTGAGGAGCTTTTCAGATATGCTTCAGGGATCCCTCCCTTTATCCTACTGCATCTTTACTTTGGTTTCCACAACCTGCTTTTCTGTTTCTTGACCTTTTCTGCTCCTTAGCATCTCTATTACCTTTTTAAATATGATGACATCAAGAGAAAAAAAAAAGACCCAAGCAGTTCCATTGCACTCATCCCCATTGAGTTTCTACACAGACACATCCTGCCTCAGATACTTCTTTTCCACCTCTTAGCCTGCAGGTTCCCTTCTACATCACTCTCAATATGCCCCTGGACTTGTTTGTGATTTACACTTCAGGTCCCTTTTCTCTAGGATGGAAGTTGCACAGAGCATCATCTCGTGACTGATCTCACTGTTACTGTTGTTGCCCTTTCTCATCCAGTTATGTGTGTGCTACTTGTGCCCTTAATGACAAGAGCAGGGTAGAATACTTGGAAGTTCCTTTGCAGGTTAGACCACATGCAGGAGAAGAGATGGCTGCAAGTAAAACAGAGTGCAGCCAAGACCACCTTCTGTTAAGTGGTGTGCCTTCTCCAAAAGCTCTTTCAAAGATATTAAACAGATGAGGATTTGTTCTGAGATTTGTAGAAATTAAGTCCTGTTCACTTCAGATGGGCATTAGACACCGGCTTTAATTTCAAGTACCTATCACCATGCCTCCATCCCTGTGAACTTATGTGACTACTACGTTCCCAGGTACCACGTGCCTGTCCTTGTCCTAAAATAGGCATACCCACATCACTTGAAAGGTTGAAGATTCTCAAAAAATCTAGCAATAGCTCTCTTGGCTTTATAGTTAGGAATGGCCACACTTGAAAGTCCCAGTAGTGGGTTCTCATATATTTTTGCTCAGGTCCACATGGTGACTTTTTGGCACAGGTGGAAAATGGTAGGATTTGGCTCCTCTCTGAAACTTTGGTGGATATCAGAAAATGTATTCAGCAACCCACAGCTGATTGATTTCCCCCTCATATACTCACGCACAGAATACTCTATGCACAAGCATATCAGGAGTGTCAGCCCACAATTTGTACACATACCACCTGCCAGCATTAACAGAAACTTTCCTGTGCTGCTTTTGAGCCTTTACTGTAGGTAGTGCTATAATTTGCTACATATTTGACCCCATCTTAAAACACAGGCCAGTTAGCTCAGGGAATAAGAGAGGAGTAAGTCAACCTCTACTTCACTTTCTTAGCAGTGCCAAAGATACTCAGAACCTTTGGTTTGTAGTTTTTCAACTCCTCCAAGTTGAGCATCCTGTATCAACAGTGCCTTATATAGTCATATCCTTTTATACAGATTTTTTTATTCTGTACTTTCTGATGAAGTACTAACAATATCAAAATGATAATTAAGGTATTATATTCTACAGTAATTTACAAGGCTTCTTCAGCCAGTCCGTCATAGATGCACCAACACCGTCAGCCAGGAAGGATGGAGAATCCTGAAAAGTGCTGAAAATTTTTGGGCCTCCTTCAGTTAGTTTGAAGGGGCTTTGTACCTTCAACCAGGAATGCAGCCATTTGCAGAATAAGGGTCCTTTTATTGTTAGAAAAGATGATTTGCAAAACTAGAAAAAGGAAGGGGGATGGGACAGAGAAACTCTTTGCTGGAAAGGAGATGTTTGCCCAGCAACACAAAACAAAATCTATGCCTGGTCTGTGAGAAATGTCTCTATGGGCACCGCTCCTTTATTTGGTATGCAAGCCAGCTTCTGCCTGTATGTGATCTGAAAAGAAAATGCAAGAGCAAATGTGTGAAAAAGGAGGACAAAAGCAATGAAAGCTGACACTACCAAACCAATGAATTAACCCAAGAGACTATTATATGATTAGGTGTACCTTGGGTTTTTAATTGTTCTCATTTGCCTGTATCACCAAATAGGCTGTGCATCCAACCTACAGTTTTTATTTAGGCAATACAATGCCAGTTTGGTTACAGCAGTGTCCTTGGAGAGCAGGAGCACACTGCAGGAGTCCTCCGTGGCACTAGAGGTGAATTCTGCCATTGGCAGAAGAAGAAATACATCAGTTTCAGCTTTGCTAATGTAGTCACAGGAAGTAATGACAGACAGGTTTGGCATATGGGGCATATGGCAGAGGTTAGGCCTGAAGGATTAATGTTACTATTGAATTGAAGGGCCCCCGATAAACCTATGTACATTTAATTTTCAATTCTGTTTCTTACACCTAAGGGTATTTGCAGCCCTGGGTGTTTTTTAAAATTGCTCTCAGGTATTGGAAACGGCCCCAGAAGTTAATCAAGAAATGTCAGGCAGGGTGTTTGCAGCAACTAGACTCTTCCAGGCATGACCAGGGCTCAGGTCAACTCAGCTTGGCCTCCAGGGACACATCCATTCGGTCCCTGGAGTTTTGCTGTGAGGTGGGTGAAGGGACAGCAGGCCAACCAGCTTTACCAACCCACTTTCCACAGCTGGCGGTGGGTGTTGTAGGGCTGCCAAGAGCTGATTAGACTGTCCCAACCCCTTGTCTTAGTAACAATAATGTTATCACCCAGAACTGTGTAAGGGAACAGGATACATAAGCAGAAAGTGTTGCTTTAGCACTGGGATGTTACGGGTTTAAAAATCAGACTGATGCACTAGAAGCTGGCTGGTCCCTGTGCAGACAATGGCCTGGATCTGAGTTGGGGAGCTAAATCAGCCCCTGTATTGAACTTGACAGTAGTGATGATACAAGAAACATTTTAACAATATCAGTACCTCCACTGCCTGGATGCCAGGATGTCTAGCACTCAGGAGATACTGGGTGCAATTCACATGTGGTGGTAGTGGATACAGCTTACATCAAATTCAATGGGAGTTGTACCTACTTCTGCCATGGCCAGCTTTGATCCTGGGCATCCTAGGGAACAAGCCCAGCCTCTTGTGCATTTCTTTCAAACTCCCTTTTGCCCTCTTCTGACATTTTGTTGCTCCTGTGTTAGCCAAGACCTAGTTTACTAGGGCTCTTGATTGGAGACTTATTACAGCTTATTTCTGTCTGCCTTTCTTTAAAGCCAGCTGAACATACCCAATGCTCTTCCTCTATGGTAAGACCGAAAATACAGACCACCCTCCCAGCTTCTGTGACACTCTTTCTAACACACTCCTTTATTCTCTTCCCCGTGATCACGAGTTCTCTCTCCAAGCCCAGCCTAGTTATTTGTGCATGAAGCTGCCATGTCGTGTATTGGTGTGAGTCTGGTGTTCACATGAGCTGTGAATATGCTGCACATGTGTATTTCTTGTGCATCCTGAGCTTTCCTTTGGTCAAGTTAACTGTCGTTCTGCCTTCTAATGAATCACCAAGAGAGAACTAGACCTGGTAAGATTTCTTGTTAGTAACAAACTATGTCACTATCAATGTGACGCTGAATGCGTTTGCAATGTGACTTCATGTCCAAACCTCCAGACTAGAAAGGATTGGGACTCTGAAGTTCCTTTTCAACAAGGTGATTCACTCTTACATTTGAGTAACTCACGCCGTGGTGCACACAAACTCTTCTGCCTTGGTGTACAAGGCAGTTCCCACACCACCCCAACAGAGCTGCAGTAACTCCAGGCTCTTGATTGCCACTTTGCAGAACCTCCCTCCTCTGGCAAGAATACATCTTCAAAAAGCTGGATGAAAGCCAGGAGACAGCAAGCAAGGCTACTCAAGCACCGGCTAATCTGTAGCCACCTAGACTTAAAATGACCGTAATCTCCCGAGGCATCACTGAGTGTTTTTGCCTAAGTGGTTTGATGCCAGTATATTGCAGATTTGCAACTTTTTGTTCTATTTTATCTTCTGCTTAGAAGACTTTGCCAAATCCAAGACCCCTAGGAGGACAGGGATAATTTTCTGCCTACAGCAGCTTCCTCCTCTCAGCAAGGAAAGACAAAGGAATGCTAAAACCTCTGTCCAGACCCGTGTCCCAACTTGCTGCCATCCAAAAGGCTAAGCCAACAAGAGCAGCAGCAGGTAGAATAAGAAAACACCTTTTTTTTTTTTTTTTTTTTTTGTCACAACCACAGCAGTACTGCTGTCCACATGACTTTTAAATTTGGAGCTCGACTAACTTTTAAATTTGGACCTCAACTCTCTTTAAGGTGATATTGCAGTTTAGCTTCTTAGAGAAAGTGGAAGAGAGGCCATAGGACTTCTATAGGATTGGGAGAGATGTGTGACCTTTTAGTTAGCCCTCTGGGACTGTAGAGCTGAGAATACTGAAAGCCACGATTTTTGATTTCTTGGAGGCCACGTTCCCTCCTTCACCTCAGGGCAAGCAATTCCCTCCGATTCACTGAAGCCCCCAGCCTGTTGTCCAAGTCAGAAAACAAGAATGATGTGAGCCGTAGGGAGCGCTCAGGCTTTTCCTTGACACAGCCTGTTCCCCTAATCTTTTTCACCTGGTTATTGCACAGGCAGCGAGCGTCAGCCTTTACTGCAGACTGGAGGAAGCTACCCAAAATATCCACCGGTGATTCACCGCAGGTAGACAGACAAACTGCCGTGGGGGTGCAGGCCTGAACTACGGCACGTCGCGCTACGCTTGCTGCACGAGCGGGGTTCGCACAGGCCCGCAAGCAGCTACGGCCCCTGCGTGCCCCCGCGGCTGCACGGCCGCAGCTGGGGCGCGGGCCCAGCCGGGGGCCGCTGGGGCTGAGCATCGCTCTGCTCACCCCGGGGTGGAAGCAGGGGCACGCGCGCGGCGCGCAGGTACACAGCCGCGTCCGGACGTTTAATCCCAGAAACGTTAAGTCCGGGCAGTTCCCGCGCTTTGGGTTTTATCAGGAGCAGACAGGCAAGCAGCTGCTGGTTTTGCTGCCCAGGGACAGGAAATCCAAAGGGTCTGTTCTCTCTTGGTTTACACCGTGGTGAGTAGTTAACAGCAGGGGTGATCTGCACTGTTTCTTCCTCCTAAATGTTGCTCTTCCGGTGGTGTTTGGACACAAACTGTGGTCCTTGCAGCCTGGGTAGGGACAGAGAGGGGGTTTCTGTGCACTTCTTTGCTCCACGGCAGGTCGGGTGGCAGGGTGACAGTGTTATCTCCCCTGTGACAGGAGGTCACATTCCCACAGTGCTGCTAGTGGAAACCACCAGCTCCACAGGCTTTGCACAGAATTCGATTAACATTCATTAATGAACTGGGAAACACGGCATTTTCCGTGCCTCGCCCCCCCTCGAGCCGGGCAGCGAGTGCTCTGCCGAGGCCCAGGTGAGCCTGCTGCCGCGGCCGCGCTCAGACGGATGTTGCCTTCGCACGTGTGAAGGCTGAGGAACATCAGAGCTGGTTACAGGCCCAGGGGAAAATGCTTAGGGACAAAGCAGATGCTGTGAGAAAAAAACAGCCCAGAAGAAAGACTATTTTAAAATACTGCACGCTTGAACAGTAGCAGTGAACCCAAAATAAAACGTTTTTAAAAAAACAGACTGTGGGAAATACAAAGGGGTCATGGGAAATGCAACAGGCCCGAACACAGAGCAGCGGGAGCGAGCGACCACGGCCCAGCCCCCAGCAGCATGGCCGCAGCAGCACAGGGACAGCGAGGCTGCCAGCAGCACCGGTGACGCCAGCAGCTGGGTGAGGGGCAGCGCATGCCGTGCCCCCGCGGGGTTTCGCACCCTGGAGCAGACCTGGGACCTGCTACTGTTTCCCAGCAGAGCAAGCATGCCCGACACCAGGTTCACCAGAACTGCTGGCTGAGGCGCTTGCTGGGGTAAAACATCCGAGGTGAGTCGAAAGAGAAAGTATCTTTCTCCTCCAGTACAATGTCAAAGCAGAATTGCATCTTGCCAGTGTGAGGAGAAGATGTAATGGAGGGGTTTATAGCGTAATATATCCCTAATCCCCAAAAGTCCAGGCAGCTTGAAGGGAGAGGCTGATGGCCTCGAGATGCCCCGTAGAGTAGCCTCACCACCACGGGAGAGAGGGCAGGCTCGACCAGCCTCGGCCCGTCCCTGGGGTGCCAGGGCAGTGCAAGCCCAGGGAGCGGTACCAGGACAAGGAACAGTGCAGTGAGCTCTCGGCGTAGCGTCCTCTGTGGCCCAGGGACCCTGTTCCTCCTGTGCTGTTGTAACTTCTGCCTCTGTGCCAATGGCTTCCAGAACGCAGAGGAAAACTCTCGCATCTCAATCACCTTCTTCCGACTCTTCCGCGTGATGCGTCTCGTGAAGCTCCTGAGCCGAGGGGAGGGCATCCGGACACTGCTTTGGACCTTCATCAAGTCCTTCCAGGTATTCCTTCGCTTATCTCTAAGTAAGATCTAATTCCTTTTTATTTCCCCTTGGTGGCCTCTCAGGGAGGGGTTTCACCCAAGCACCTGAGCTCAAGGGCTGCTGGCCAGAGCTGTGCGCACCAGTGACACGTGGCATGAATGGCAGTCAAGTAAATGGGGCTCGCAGGGGACGACTGCCTGGGTATGAGTTTCATCTTTAAAGCACGAGTAATTGCTTGAGACCTTCCTGAACAGCCCTGATAGTTCAGTTCAACTCAATTACCGCCTGTCAGTAACCCTTCAATCTCCTCTCTCTTTTTTTTCTATTTTAGCTGTATTTTATGTCTGTTGCTTTAAGTGAAATACACAGCTATGGGGAAGGCCTGGGCCTCAATTAAGTTTCCCTTGAGCCTTGTTTTGAGAATTTCCAGTGAGTATTAGAGGTGTGTGGCCCCCCATGCTTTCATCCAGGAAGAATTTCACCTTTTTGGCCCCACACTTTTGGCCAAGTTATTAAATGGCTGCTGCATTTGTCTTGGAGGCAGGTTGCATTTTAGTGGTAGATAAAGTACCAGAGTAGATAGGGCAAGGTGAAGGAGACCAGACTGGACAAGAATCATCGCCTCTGGGGCAAAACAAATACCAAGAGATCGCTATTTGCTAGAGAAACTGCTTCCAAACCAGCTCTTAACCTAGCCACGTATAGCAAACTGGTAGTAAGAGATGAAGCATAGCATACTCCTGGATTTTACAAGTACTTGACCTGGATTTACTGGGCCAGCACAACCTGGATGTTAGCTGGGGCAGGTCTGGAGGAAGCGTCAGGGAAAGACAGCACAGGAATACAAATGGCAGTCTAAACATGGGAAAAGATGCAGGACACACCACTGGGAAAAGCATGACAAAGTTGTGCAACACAGAAGTCTTGAAACAGAAACCATATATCCCTCAGATGGAGGCTCTAAATGGTCGATAGCATTTGCATTGACTCAAAGGCGAAAGGAGCTGATCCATGCTTTAAAACTTAAACCTCACCAGCTACAACACAAGCTGGGACCAAAGCCTGCAGTGCTGTGGATCACCACCACTTCTGTCTTTGTCAGCAGAAGTAGCACATGTGTACAAGAGGGATCAGTCTGGACCTTTCCCAGTGCAGCTCTCGGGTGGCCTCGGTAGCCAGACCACCAGGCTCATGCAAAGGACTCTCATTTTTCACACTCCTTGACTGCCAGGGGATCTAATATTGCACAGCGGTTTTCTGACACATCCATACCACAAGCGAATTTTTCCATTGCTTACATGGTTGCTAGCTTCCAGGTTGTTATTTGAGCAGCTCTGGTGGGAACCATTTTGCCTGCACGCTTAGGAATGAGATTCCCCTGGCACAGCTCAGCCATCCCTGATGCAGGGGACAGAGTCACACTTTCCAGTTCCTGCCTCTCCTCCCCTTGCCCCCTTTCTGCCTCTTTAGCAATAGCTCGCTCTTATCCTGATCTCAGCTTGCCATGGCTCTTGGCTTGAGAGGATGAGATGGATGGGAAAGGGAGTGCCTGGTACTTCCCTCCTGTGACCTTCAGACCTCTTTGGTTGGAGAGTCACTTTTAGGCAGGGCTGTAGGGTGATGGGAGAAAGTATCAAGGGAGGTATCTTCCACAGCAGGGGGGGCGGAGAAAGCACTGCAAGCAAGCGCTTTTCCCTTGAAAGCCTTTAGCCACATATAACATGGTATCCTCTGCTCAAAGCTCTTCCTCTTGCAACTGCTGGGAGGCTCCTTTTGTAGCTAAGAATAGCCCCTGTGCAGAGCACTCTTAACTCAGCCACTCCCACTGTCAAAATCTGGGATCCCTGCAGGCTTTGTCCGGCACAGGCTCCTCTCTGTGTCCCCACATGCTTCCAGGAAGCGTCTTTACTCACACAGGGCAGCCTAATCAGCAACGAACTTCTGCTGGCCTTCAGATCCCATCATAACTACCACGTGCCGCGTGCATGGCACGCAGTGCTTGCATACAAGCTGGGGCACCGGTCAGAAGGGCGTGTGGTGAGAAAATGCTCAGCGGGGTTTCCGCCTGCCGAGATAGTAGCAGAGCCCATGCTGGTGAGCAGGAGGAGTCGGAAGCGAGGGGATGCTGAGGGCAAGGCAAGGCCGTGGGAATCACAAGGACAAAGTGGTAAAGCCAGGGAAGGACAGAGAGGGGGAAGGACAGAGCCAGAAGAGTGGAGCTGAAGAGAGGAGCTGAAGGAGCCGTGAAGAATAAGGGGCAGAGATGAGTAGGAAGGTGCGTCAGTGGAGAGAATTGGGCTGAGCAGAAGAACATGGAAAGAAAGTGGAGGACCAGATGGCCAGGAGAAAAGACACTTTTCCCATCCCCATTTGAAAGATAAGAGAACTGGTAAAGTTATGCACTGTCTGGACACTATCCCAGGAGCTCTTCTTAGGTCTTGTGTGTATCAAGTCCCAACTAGATAATCACCAAATGCTTGGAAGCCAATTCTGAGCTGCTATATCTCCACTGACATTGTGGGTAACCATACAGATTCGTCTGATCCCGTAAAATACAGAGGAATCTGCCTCTGAGCCTCAAGATAATGATTACAGACATTGTCTAAAACTTTTAGGTTTTGCCATTTTAATATTCAGATCTCTTTGAGATGATTTCTGCTGATCTTAGTCAAATCTCCATAGTGGTCAGTGAAAATTATTCCTCAATTCTTCCTATAGGATTTAGCGCTGTTGAATTTAGGCATAAACTTAAAAGGTGTAAATAATTTTACATTAAAAAAATAGTAATGCTGTAGGCTTTTTATACTCTGTGAAATGGGGTGTTCAAAATCCAGATCAGGGACTGTACTCACATTTTCAGGATGAATGTGTCCACCCATTGTCTCTGAAGTAAGGTCTGGAAATCTCTGGTCTGAGCACTATATATTTCAAAAGCAACAGAGTAGAAAATTCCTCCTAAGCCTGTGAGGTCCCGAGCTGCACCCTTGGTTCTTGCTAGTGGCAGAGGAGACCGATAGCACTCAACACTTTGCTGATTGCGCTGGCCTCTTCCTTATGAGGCAGCGCTGCGTATCAGGGCTCTGTGTTTCCTCTTCAGCAGCTGATCACAGACACTTTGTGCCTTGCAGACACCGTCAGAGACACCTGACACTGAACAGGGTACAAAGCTGATGCTGCTTTAGGTACTTAGGGTGGTACCAGACATTGTAGCAGAAGCCTTGAATTTGGATCTCGGCAGCTGTTGCGGTTTTTATTTCACCAGACTGGATCCAGAAAAAAACCACATTGCTATTGGTGCCAGAATAATGCAGGTTATGAGAGTTTTCTCCTCTTGGTAAGCAGCTATAGACGGTTTTTGCCCTCACTTTCCTCACTCCATCAAGGGCAGGACTGACCTGAAGGCAGCAGAGCTACACCTTCACGAGTGGGAGCAGAGTCAAAGCCTGCCTGAGCTGGGTGGCAGCAGCGCCGTGGCGGGCAAGGCAAGAAAATGTGGGCCTGTAGAGGCATCTAGTGGCCACCTGGCCAAATTACAGACTCCACGTTTGGGACCAGCCTCTTCCCAGTTTCCCAAAGCCAGGAGCATGAACTAGGCTCCAGTGTGCCGGGCTCGGTGGAGACACACTGCTCTCTGTTGTTTTTTTTTTTTGTTTTTTTTTTTTTGTTTTTTTTTTTTTTCATTTCTAGGCTCTCCCCTATGTGGCTCTTTTAATAGTGATGTTGTTCTTCATCTACGCCGTGATCGGGATGCAGGTAAGTTATGCTAAAGAGTTCAATTGTGTCTGTCTTCTCCTGTTAGAGTTTTGGGAACTGAACTATAAAGTAACTAGATGAATGTGTGGTTGTAGGGGCTTACAAGAATGTTTTCGCCCAGTAAGGTAAGACAGCAGCTAACCTTGGTTGGAAAACATTGCCTGCCTATGCACTTCCAACAGGAGCACAACACACTCCAGAAAAAAAAAATTAAAAATTACCCATTTAATGGCAGAATTCAATATGCAAATAGTAAAAGGACAGCAGCAGTGGCAAGGGAGATTTACTGCTTCACTTGTTGGTTCAAAATAGTCATTTCAGTGGGCTTATGGCTGTGCTGCACTGAACAAACACGATTTTTCTCTTGCATCACTTTCACACTGGCGTAACTTCCACTGAGCTGTAAAGAGTGGCTTTTGATTTACATCCATGAAGGTAAATATGGGATCAGACCCAACATACCAACTCTCTGTGTTTGTGCCAGTTCTTCAGGAAGCTGCATCAATACAATTTCCTATTCAGTTTGCAAAATGAACTTGGAACCTGCCTAAGCATTCATCTGTGCAAGGAACTGATGTTGCATACAGACCATTGAAGAAAGCATGTGATACAGGAACAGTCTGTGACAGTCCCAGCCTCATTTTCTGTGCTGCTTTTCAAACCAAGCTTCACTTTCCACTTCAGTGTTAATCACAGATCCCAGGCAAGTCAGCCACCTGGGACCAGAGACCAAAGTATAGAAAAACATGGCATAATTGCTTCCAGAGGTCTTCAAACATGACGGGCTTCTTGGTTTCACAATGCCAACAGAATTTGTAACAAAATTCATCTGACCTCTGTGACCTTGTTTTAATTTGTTTCCTGTTATTATAATCACATCTTTTCACAGACTCCATCTACCCTCCCCCAATTTGAAAAATAAAACTAATCTTTTCTTCGCTTATCATAGGTTATCCCAATTGCTCCCGGTAATTACAGCTGTCATTTAGTCTACTAGGCTCATACGGTAATCTTGCCAGTTTTGCCTTTAATACCTAACTAGCTCAAATGGCCAAGATCTTACAGGATTACCTGTGCTATACAGAAAATCACTTGAGAGTATTACACTAGTGCTATGTAGCTACACAAAGCATTAAAAATGGCTTCCAAGCACCCAGGCAGATGGGGTCTACAATGATCAGGGCACTGCCAGGGCTAGATATTTTATTCTGTAATTCTATTCCCTTTTCTGTCAGCTAGTTCTAAGCTGGCTATTTAATTCTTGGCTTACGTTCAACCCTCTGTTTTAATCATCTCAGCAGCCTGAAGATCATACATCTGTCTTTCACATTCATCTAGATTACTAGATTGTTTCCTGCCCTCCTGTCTTCCAATTTCTCTCATCTCCCCTCTTTGCTCAGAGCCCACAGAACTGTTATCATCACTTTTTGTCCAAATGGCATCTCAGACATTTTGTGTGCTGCTCTCTTGAATCTGCTGACACTGAGTTCCCTCACACATAGGGACACATAGGAAGGAAAATCCTTCCTCACTACATTAAGCAGCTACCTCGAAAGCCTAGGTGTACCAGATCTGATGAAAAGATAAGAATTTCCCACATAAAGGAGACCTACCACTTTACCTCAGCTACAGCCTTGGAGTCTAACAACATTGAAGTCTCGCTACCTAATGTGCCCAACTGGAAAAATCCCAATTGATGCTGATGGATGAAGCCGCTCATATCATGGCCCAGGAGGCACTGACTGGAGAGGCCATGAGAGAGGAGCCTCTACCTGCAGCTCCTCGTAGGTGCCTAATGCAAAGCACCCGTAGTGCCAATAGTGCATCACGTGTGAGGGAAGGCGCAGGGTCAAAAGGGAAATCAGACTTCCAGCATAGGAAGTTCCCTTGCCTATCCTTGCCTGAAATGAAAAATATGGGCTGCCTCAGCTCAAACTGCCTCTGAGCATTTAATCTGTCCTCCAGCTCCTCCTCCGTGCAGCTGGGGCTGTCACTGCTACCAGCGGTGTGGGGGTGGTTGGGCTTGGGGAAGGCCCACATGTCCATGAGGAACCCCTGCAGAAAGCCTGCCAGGTACAGACCCTCCCTCCCGCCTGCCACTGTCCCTGCGCTTCTCCCCACGTCATTGTTTCTTTTGGGCTGTTAATTATCAGTGACATTTGCTTGAAAAGAAGCTCCATGTTCTCTCAGAGCTGCTCTGTTCCTGCTGCTCGTTTTGGCTACATGATTACAGCACTCAGTCCTTGAGATCTCCATCACGTTGCCATCGATGGGGAATAAACAATCCTGACTGACCACACTGTGCAGGGACCTTTCTGCCAGGCAAGGTTTGTTAAGCTCTCAGTCCCAGTGCCCACAGCTGTATAAGACTTTTTCAAAGTTTGAAACTCTCCCACGCTGGGGACTTCACATCTGAGGGCAAGCCCCTGAAAGGGTTTGCCGATAGCTGCAGGCTTCGTGCTGTGGCTGGATGAACTAGTTGGTGCAGCGACGGCTGGTTGGGCATGGAAGGAAGCTGTAAGCCATCCTTGTTGGGGCAAATGTAGTCATCACCTTCACACTGCTGCATTCTTTGGGGGGGCTGAAACACCTGCTGGTGACAAGCATGGCTGCTAGAAGGGAAAGCATTTGGACAAACTCCAGATCCAAGGCAACGTACTTTACATTGTTTTGGGAAGATCTAAGGCACCCCACAGAGTTGGAAGCTCAAGGCTTTGCAGCTGCTGGTCTTTTGCTATCATTTTCTCCTGGTGAAGACAGATAAGCAATGTAGGAAGGAGCCTTTTCTTCCATGTTATTGATTTCTTTCAGCTGGACTACTTCCCCATGTGAGTGCCTGTTAAAATAAGGCCCCATATCACGTATTCACAGTATATGAAATAAGGAAGGATGTTTTGTTTTAACAAAAGATGCCTGTTGTTACAAAACGAGTGATAAAACACAAGCAAGGGAAGCAACAGCAAATACAAAAGACCTGTGGAAACGATTTTTTAAGAGGAGAGCAGATTCTGTTAAGTATCAGAGTCAGGGTGAGGCCAAGAGCTACAGGTGACAAGAGGCTTGGGGATTTTGCAGGGCTAACCTGAAAAGACCTCTGCTTTCTGCCAGGTGTTTGGTAAAATTGCGCTGAATGATACCACAGAAATCAACCGCAACAACAACTTCCAGACCTTCCCCCAGGCAGTGCTGCTGCTTTTCAGGTGGGTGTCTGACAGCTCTGGATTGTGTCAGCCTGGGAGCACAATTCCTCTGCTCTTGGGCACAGCTTATCTCCTTCTACCGTGTCATGCTCACGAGGTGAGTAGAAACATGTTGTCCCTTAGTGGGGGAGCCTAGGAGTTACATCAGATGAAACGACCAGTCCTTGTACCCTGCCATCTGACACTGGCCAACGCTCAGTGCTGGGGAGGGAGGCAAGTCCTCCTACTCAGAAGGAAGGTAGCCAGTTTTCAGTGCTCTCGAATGTTGATATGCATCGCAAACTCCTCCTTTCGTTCAAATCGAGCCAGTATGACTTCCAGCTTATTTTAGCAGGGAAAGGGACATGAACTCCCACTCGTGCTTTGGTATGGCCATGCCCAGCTCAGCTTAGCACATCATCCTGCTCCAGCTGTGGCCAGGTGTGCCAGGGACGGGTGCTGAAGGGGTGGGGAGTTGGCACGAATTCAACACACTCCCCTCGTTTTCAGGGAGTTTTTTCATGCAATCCATAGCCATGTCACACACATCTCGATGACTTTGGCTGGTTGCAGGATGACAGCCCCATAGCCAGACTAGGCAAAGCCAGTCAGGAACAACATGCTGATGATGGCAACAAAGCAAAAAAGAGGAGCAGGGTATGCCAGTGTATGCCAAAGCCCAGCCATCAGCTTAAACTTGCTCTTAATTGACCTCAGTGGCAAAATTCCCATTAATGTTCACGGGAGCGGGAACAGATTGCTAATGTGCCAGTCCCTCTCACATCGAAGGTCACTGCTGTCTTCCCTTGCCCTTTGCCATGCCCAGGTGTGCCACCGGTGAGGCCTGGCAGGAAATCATGCTGGCATGTCTCCCAGACAAGAAGTGCGACCCAGAGTCGGAGCCGGCCAACTCCACCGAAGCCGATCACTCCTGTGGCAGCAGCTTCGCCGTCTTCTACTTCATCAGCTTCTACATGCTCTGTGCCTTCCTGGTGAGTCTGCCCCAGCAACCAAAACCTGCCCTCTGTCAGACTGAGCCCCTGCCTCCCCAGATACCAGCACTGCAGAGCAGAAGAATGATCTCAAAGAGGGAGAATCTCCCCATGGGGTCCTTCCCAGCAGCACCCTTTCAGTGACAACACCCCCTTGGTCACTGCCATTCCTGCCCCCCTCCAGCTCTGGGGGATGCTCTGCTTCAAATCCCAATCCTTTCTGTGCAGCAAAGGAGCGCTCTTTCCCCCCCTCAATGAGAAAACCAAATTAGCGTGTTGTGGGCTGTGCTGAGGCTAGCAACGCCTCAGCCACACTTCCCACCTCTCCTCCTACCTTCCTTCTGGCTGCTGAGAAGGTTTTTCCTCCCCTGCCAGCAGCAATGACTGTGAGAATACACATATCCCACTTGCATCTGCTCCGTGTTGGCAATGCGGCATTGCTCAGAGTGACAGCACATGCTCTGCATCTGGCATCAGTGCACAAAACTCTCCCAGTGAACAGCAGCAACATTTTAAAAGTTTTGATCTGGGGCCAGAAGAAAGGACTTTTATCTCAGCCCCACTGCCTGTGGAGGATAAATCCTGGGTTCTCCCACCAGCACCCTGTTCTGCTGGGCAAAGACACGGGTAAATGAAGAGCCATCACAGCATGTCTAAGCATTCAGCAAACTTGGGCCTCATGCATTCAGTAGGGAAGAGAAAAATGTGACCAGCTGAGAATATCCCGCCCCTGGGATCTTCCCATTTAAACTGTGGGGCTGGCATGGGGGAACAGAGAACCCACCCCCAGTGGCTTCCTAGTTTTATGAGTCCAAATCCAGACTTTAAATGGAGAACCTGGTAAAGTCTACTGTTACCTGCCTCATCCATCAAGTCATCTCTGTCCTTGTTTGCAGATCATCAATCTTTTTGTAGCTGTTATAATGGATAACTTTGATTACCTGACACGGGACTGGTCCATTTTAGGACCACACCACCTGGATGAATTTAAAAGGATCTGGGCAGAATATGACCCTGAAGCCAAGTAAGTAGCCCTGACTGGATATCAGAGCTCCTTGGGTGAACAGGCCTGTTATTTTCTGTTCTCCAGACCCAGTACAGTAAGTGCCATGTTCCTTCTGCAGGAACACTTTTTTCCTGCAAAAATCCTAAAATAGATACCTCCACAAGGTATTGATGGTGAATCCATAAGCCAGCAGTGCAAGGATACACACAAAAATCTCAGCATTTAGGCTGCACTGTTACCTGGCAGGACACTGCTTCACTTTCAGTTAGGGGGAGATTATAGACTGTTCAGGGAGGAGCAGCAGGCGATTGATCAAAGGAGGTCAGAGTGTTGGCTTATTGTTGCATGTGTTTGGGATATTGAGTTGTGACTCTTCTATTTGACTTTCTACTCACAGCAGAGCTGCTGCGCTCAAACGTCTGTTTTGTTGTATGTCATATAGGCCCATTGCAACCTGTATCCTCACACGGCTGCATTATGTTGTCTGCAGGGTTATTCACATCATCAGACTTGCAGGGATTTAAAGTTACACAAGAACAACTTACACAAGGGCTTAACTGACATTCAGTATTATATGCTCTGTTTGACACATGCTTAGGCTTAAAGTACATTTAGATTCCTGGGGCATTACAGTACAGTTGACAATTGTAATTGCAAAGCCCCTTTCATAATGCAAAAACTGTGGAAAGAGATCTTGGCATAAACTAAAAGCAGATCTCTTTATGAGACATAGTGTCAAGATTAATTTGGGCTCAGGTTCTGCAATATGTGGGGCCATGTCACATTATCAGAGTGACATGTAAATTGAAACCCTTCTTCCCATCCATGGTGACGGCTCAGAGAGACTTTTAATAGGGATAGGAGATAAGCACAGAATTCTAATATATATGGTTTGTTAACAAAACAGATGCTACTGTCTGTGCTTGTTTGAAGGCAAGACTGTGGTGGCTGAAGATGTATAATAGATAGCCACTCAGTCCAGATGACATTGTGTTCCTTCTCATCTATAAATGGGAATCTCTTTTTTTCCTCTTCCCCATCCACGCCCCATGCTTGAAGCCCCGCCTCTGGCTCTGGTAGCTCTCCTCCTTCCGTGAGAGAATTCTCCTTTTGAGATGCCATTTAATGATCTTAAAAGAAACCCAACTGCTTCTGTGGAGGGTCGTCAGCACTTTGCTTTGCACTGGCTCCAGTGACAGCCCAAAGCGCAAACAAGTATCAGAAGACGGTGGCTTGGGGCTGTTTATATGGGAGGTAAAGCGCCAGGAGAAAAGAGACACTTTGCACCTCTGTGCCTGCTATAGCCCTAAGACTGACAGGCAGATCAGCAGGTCACCCTGTGGTAAGGATACGACCCTCACTGTGCTTTCTTCTTTAGGGGACGGATCAAACACTTGGACGTGGTGACACTGCTCCGGCGGATTCAGCCCCCCCTGGGCTTTGGGAAGCTCTGCCCTCACCGAGTGGCTTGCAAAGTAAGGCATACTGCGGCTGGGGGAAGGCTGGGAGTCACAGCAGCTCAATAGCCCACACTGCTCCCTGGCTCCTCTGGGCAGCAGCAACCTAGCCGAGGGCTGGAGGGTCAGCAGCAGGCGGGTTGCCCACTAGTCAGAGGCATCAGCGCACCGCCAGGCCTCTCCTTAGCTAGGAGAGCATCCATGCTAACCACAGCTCTCGAACACCGAGCACTGAATCCACCACACACGCGGTTGTGGTATCAAGCACACGTCCCAAGACAGATTAGGATGGACAGAAATAACAGGGCAAGTAAAAATACCTCTGAGATTTTCTTTAGACTAAGCAGTGCACCAAAATACTAGTGTTATCTCTCATTTTAGCTTAAATAACCAACAGATGTTAAACAGCAAGGTGAGTATGGCATTAAAATACAGGAAGGGCAAGAACAGGTTTTCTGTGAAAAATGTCCCACTCATTTCTTTGGTTGTGAGACTCCAGCTATGAAAAAGGACTCTCTCTAGTGAATAACGGCATGTTTATAAGCTTTATGCTTCCTTCACTTTAAGTTCTTTATTCATCTCCTTGCAAGTCCCAGAGTTTGTATGCGACACTTGTAGCTGTTTTTTATATCAGTCTCTGAGCAAAATACAAAGCCTGGGGCCTGTACACAGAAATATATGACTTCTGTGGTCTGCTACTGATCCCTTTCAGTCTGCTGTCTGGCAATTTTTTGTTGTCATGATGCATGACCAGCAATGATCTGGCCCAACCCGCCCAGTCTATGATTGCAGCAGTAGTGATGGGGAGTGACACCCCTTCCTCCAATTTGGTACTGAACCAGGCCTGTTGCTTGAAAGTGGCAGAAGACAGAGCTCGAACAAAACCAACCCCTGAAAGCATAAGGGTTCAAACCAAGTCCCTGCTGTCTCTTACCTCCTGAGACAGAAGTAAGGACAGAAGATCTGGGGACTCTGCTACATCTGTCTCAGATACATGCAGTTGGTCTCACTGGAGTCCACCCTGCCGCTGCAACAGTACTCAGCATTCACTCTCTGTCCTACGTGGCTTTACAGAATTACTGCAGGGCAGACACAGCCTTGTTTTAAAAGGAAGAGGGGGAATAGTTGGATAAAGCAGACCAGCTTTCAGGTTCAGCTAATCCCCTTTCTTCAAGCCTATCACCTAAAAGTTTCTGGCTCTCAGTTTATATACATTTATACCAGGCACAGGGTTAGTGCAGGTGAGTTTGCAAGTGCCTCATGAGGTATGAAAAAAACAGTTTGCTTCTGATAAGAAAAAAAGGTGTCATTTAAAAGCCAAATGGTTTAGGGACTGGAACAAATCTCTGTCTGTGTTATACACTGTGGGCAAATGCCCACTGGCCACTGGGGAAAACAAATGTTAGAAAGTGACAGCCACATTGAAGAAAACAGAGCATCTAGCAATGGAGAGAGACCCCAGGGCAAATACACCATGGCTGGGACCATCAGTGGGTATGACAAGTACGTTTATAATTGTGTAACTAAATCCACACGCCACGGATGCTCACATAAAAGGGGTGGCAGGTCTGAAGGGCATCATGAGGGCATAAGGAACAGCAGGCTTCTGTCCATGTGTTGGCAGTACGATTGTTCTCATTCTTCTCCTTACTCCACAGCGCCTTGTCTCCATGAATATGCCACTGAACAGTGATGGGACTGTCATGTTCAATGCCACTCTCTTTGCATTGGTCAGAACAGCACTGAGGATCAAGACAGAAGGTAAGAAGCTTGCTGACTGCAGGGGTGTTCACACCAAAGTGTGCTGAGCTGGAATACAACAATAAGGACACCTTGTGTAAAATGATCCCAGTTACTCATATGTGGCATATCGTACAAAAAGCAATGTAAAGATCTTTGGAGAAGTAATATCTTCTAGGGAGAGAACAGTGTTTCCAGTTACCTAGAAAGTTGGTGCTTCCCATAGTATCATCTCAGATTATTGATCACATTCTTTACAATGCTCTCAGAGTGAAAAGTTTTAGATCAATGCCTGCTCAAACAGCAGTCAGGGGAAGGAAGAAGGGCAAAGAAGCCTCCCCTTGTGCAAACTGGCTGCAGAGCAGCGCTACTTTTTGACTGCTGTTGCCACTGATCTTCCAATCCAAGGGAGGCAAAAGAGCTTGGACTCAAGGGTCTCGCTTCACTAAAACTCCTCCTGTGCTTCCATTAGCATGAGTTAACATCACATTGTAGTCACAGTGGTGTTATAGGCACATCATAAAGATGTATGAAAAGGAAAGGGCCTGTTAATAGACCAGCGGGTATAGCTGGGGAAAGCAGACAAGATTTTGGGCTCAGCTTGTCCCCTTTGTTGCACTCTGTCACCTGCTGTAATTAAAGACATTGGTCTTGAGTCAAAACCTGGCTTCATGTATTGATCAGATGCCCTAAAAGAGTGTGTAGGTCTGTGATTCAGAGCTAGACACTGCTGCCTCAGGAGTGGCTGCATTACATTTCAGGCATGGGAAAGCAGAGACCAGCAGAACCCTAGCTTACCGTGCCAGGATTATACTGACAGCTGAGCCAAAAAAGTGGTGAAACTTTAAAATTATATTAAGGCCTTGGATGTTGTGCTAAAGAAAATTTGATTGTAGCCAAAGAGGGTCTCCTGAGGAAAAAGCCAACCACAACCCCTGTAGGACATCTTGTGTCTTATGAAACAGAGACCCAAAAAAGACTCAATTTTCCTGTCTGAGCCTCAAACTCTCAGAGTCATTGCCAGTGACCTCCTGGGAAACCACCTAAAGCCTCAAACTGCTTGCTTTCTTGCCTTAGCAGGATCTGGTAAGTGGTTAGGGCAGGAGTTTGGAATTAGCCCTCCTGAGTCAGAATTCTGCCTTTGATGCTGTCCACCTGTTTCATCCTCAGCAAGTTACTTGGTGTCCCTATCTTCACTGCATCCTATTAGGAGAGCTACTGGCATGCAGACCCCTGTGCAGCACATTGAGGAGCCTTAATGCTGGGGACCAATAATAAAAGCTGCAGGAACAGCACCTTTAGGAGGAGAAGGTAGTGGTTTAGTACACATAGCGAGAGAAGAGATCTTCCATTATAAGGGGTTTGAATGTACATAAATCCAGAAATAAAATCGAAGGTGAGTCATTTGGGAGGAAATGAGTACCTAGAAGGGAAGGATATAAACCAAATCTGCTTCACTCACTCTCAAGGGGTAGTGCGCCTTGATTAATGTCTCATTTAGGTCAGAGCCCCTTGAAGGAACACATAATGTCTAAGTTCAGACAGTTACATAAAAGGCTTTTTATAGCCTATGCTGGTCTTCAGAGAATAAACACAAATATCCTGGGACAGTCCTCTGAGTTGAATAGTGAAAGCCTTGCACATGCCCAGCGTGCCTTGTCAGACCACTGTGCAGACTCTCCAAGGTAGACTCTGGCACCATGTGAAGAACTTGGTATCTGTTGGGAGGCAGGGATTGCAACAAGTAATTCTTGGGAAGCACTGCAAGCAAGGCCCAGGCGTTCAGATTTCTAGGTGCATCTTTACCACCAATTATTTGTTTTATCCAAGTTGTAGTTTCCCATTAACTGACCTCTATTCTCATCATATTCAATCTTCACTGATACTTAATTAAAATTTGAAGTGTTAGGTGAGATTGTTGCTTTTTGGGATGAAGTAGCACCATGGTTCTGTTGTTTCTCGCTGTTCAGACTATCAGTCAATAATACAGTCACCTTGCTACCCTGAAATGACTATACATATTTAAGAAGAAGACTTCTTGCTGTGAGGGAGCTTTAGCAATGGTTAGAGCACCTCTTTGCCTAAAACTTTCTACTACTGAAAAAGCTCTGATATTTTCCTCCTAAGATTGCCATGCCAGACGTGAAATTGCTCCTCTGCAGGGTCTGCTTAATTCCTGTCTCTGATGATTTTCACCCTGCAGGTAACCTGGAGCAAGCCAACGAAGAGCTGAGAGCAATAATTAAGAAAATCTGGAAGCGCACCAGTATGAAGCTGCTGGACCAGGTGGTGCCCCCCGCAGGTGGTGAGTGCAGGATCTTGTCTCAGGCTCTGAGTCTGTCTTTTTCCCCACCTGACATGTCCTACTGTACCTCATGATCATCAGGTGGAATATGGGGGACAAGCTTTCTTCTACAAGCTGTCACCTGTATTTCATCAGGCTGAGATCTGTTTCTGCCTGTACTAACATGAATATCATGTTCTTCCTGCTGAGAAATCAGAGAAGGAAGAAAAGGTGTATAAATAGGCATTAGAAACCTTTATTCCTAGATCTTGCTTCAGTTTAATGATAGGTATTTGCTCCCCTGGACATTACCTGGTGTCTGCTGGAGGCAAAGGAAGCAGACAGGGCTAAGTAGCTCCAGGGAGGATGATGTGGACTTTACCTGAATGCATAAGGGATATGGCTTTACACTCAAGTTAAGGATGCAGCCCCATCTCATAACCCCTTCATATTTAGCAAAACTACCTTTACTGTGGCATATAACTTTTTTTTACTCATGTAACTGCTTTCTACTATGATACCTATCAATGACTCACATACCTGGGGACATTCCTCAGCCAGTCTGAACTGGTGTAACAGATTGCTGTGGGTTTCTATGCAGCATCCCTGGTCGGCTGTAATTACCAGGCTTCTGGTAATTCTCCTTTGCTATAGGCTTCTTGGGACCCCAGGTGTGTGGGCATCCAGTGTGGCCTTCACTGACCTTCCAGGTGGCTCCAGGGGCTATAGCGCAAAACAGTGCTTGGTAGTTAGTTAACAGTTGCAGCCAGATCCTGAACCTTGCTCAGCCTGCTTTGAAGTCAGTGGACCATGTCTTATAAAATTTCCATTGGGTTTGGAGAAGGGAGGAGAGTTACCTGGATAAAAACTTAGTGCACATTTCAGTTCATTGACAGTTTGTATTGAGCGAGAATACAGCAATGACTGCATTTCTGAGGAGAGGTGATCATTTTGGTTCGCTCACACCCATGCTAGGCATAACCAGACAGAATTTCAATGCAGAGAAGGGCCAGATCAGGTCTGGTGTGGATGGTCAGGTCAGATGCTGTTGGTGAGCCCAGACTCTGAGTATGTATTACCCGAGGCTATCACAAGACAGCAGCATGTGTTGATCCAGACTGGGAGGCTGCTTCTATGGCAAGATCCTATGTGATAAACGAATACTAGAGACTGCAAAGGTTCACCGTAAACAATGTACATCCAGAGGTGTGTAGCTATAGGGGTTCTCTGCCAGGAGAGCCAGATCATCCAAAAGCCATGTGCACCTCTCCTCCTTACTGCTTACAGCAAGCTCTGGCTGTGGAGCAATCCCCTCCTTCAGTCCTGCATCCCGATGCCATAACAAGCAGAGATGTACTGCGGTACCTAGTGATTCTGCTGCGAATTGCAAGGCTCACATTAGCAAATACACTGTTTAAAATCAATTGTTCATTTAATTTATTGCCTCTTTTATGCCCCTTTGCAGATGACGAGGTGACCGTTGGGAAGTTCTATGCCACTTTCCTGATTCAGGAGTATTTCCGGAAGTTCAAGAAACGTAAAGAACAGGGACTAGTGGGCAAGCCCTCCCAGCGCAACGCGCTCTCCTTACAGGTGACAAGCGGGCACAGGATGGACAGGGGTGGTACAATAGAGGCATTTGACCCCACTTCCCTCTCAACCATTCTGGGGGCTGCAATGGGCTATCCCCATTGGAAAGGAGCTTGTAGACCCCTTGAACTACCATACCAATCCTTTTGGATAAACATGTATGTACCATGGGCCACATCCCTTAGCTCTAGAGGTGGAAGGCACAAGTGAGGTATATCCACAGTTTATCAATCTGCTGGTAATATTTAAAATTTAGGTTCCTTTTAGAGAACTGGTGTGAAGTGTCCAGCAGACATTTGCTTATTACCACATTCATTCTACCCTTTCTGAGGGGAGTCACTATAGCAGCATCAGGGAGAGAATGTTGCCAGAAGGCAAAATCAGTTGAAAAACGAAAAGCATACCTGGATGCCAAGGCCATCCAACAGACGGGGCATCAGGCTCTAAGACCTGGGATCTGTTCACCACTGTGCTACATGTTCACTGGATAGACTACCAGGCTGTGTGAAAGAATGAGAAAGCCCCATTGACTGTACAAGCAGCACCATTTATCTCCCTCAAGTGTACAGTAAGGAAGAAGGGTGACTCTGGAGTTCCAACAAGCTAAAAAGTGCTGTGACACAGGCACAGATACAAACTGAGGTCTCAGCATACCCACAGCTTACCTCCCTGGATGGACTCCCTGGAATGGATTCCAGTCGGTGAGGGGTTTGAGGACTGTCCAGGTCCAGATGCCAGAAGTTTAGTTATTAAATCCATATTTAAACTGCTGATTTAAAACAAGATATTTTCAGACACACTGAGTACATGGTTCAGCTGGAACTGTGGCTGCTCTAGGGCTTCTGGTTGTGGATCTGAGAACCCAAAGTTGAAAGCATGCAGACAGGCTTAGTCAAGCCTGTGGATTTATGTCTATGTCCTGTTGTGATGAAGCCAGGGGACTAGCAACAAACATTCCTGGGTTGAACTGCTAAGAATTTTTCTCTCTCTAAGCTGGAGGTAAAAAGAACAGAATTTTGTTGGTGTTTTTCTAGGAGCTGGGGATGCTATATTAAGTAAAAGGGCTTCACAGTGCTTAGGAAGAAATAGCACTGCTTTTATTTCTCATATACCCACTCGGAGATATGAAGCTCTATAGTTTGCTGTTTTGCAGGCTGGTCTGCGCACACTTCACGACATTGGTCCAGAGATCCGACGAGCAATTTCTGGAGACCTGACAGCTGAAGAAGAGCTAGATAAGGCCATGAAAGAAGCTGTTTCTGCAGCCTCTGAAGATGATATCTTCCGGGTAGGTGCTGAACCAAGTTTATAAGCTGAGGCTAGACCAGTAGCTGAGCTCAGAGTGATATATTCTCTTTTATGCAGCTGTATTTCAGCTGGACCCTCCTTGTTTTCTAGACCCTAGAGTGGTGGACTCAGGGTGCCAGGTCCTGAGATCTTGGCACAGTTTTTACCCCATATTCTTTTCAATGGAAGTTTCCCTCATAAAACCTAAATAAAATCAGAATGGGAATAGCCAAAGAGTCTGAAGAACAGATCAGTTCAGCAAAGCAGCAGCCAGGCACACTTTGGTGTTTCGTTCACTCTTCCTTTCAGTAGCACAAGTAGCATCCCTCCAAAAAGTACACCAGAACCCAATAGAGCTCCTACGGAAAGAGGAAATTTTCTGAGCATGTTACCTAAATCTTCTCTTTCTTATTTCATTCCTATCTCTTGTAATTGTCTCCTCTGGTAATATTTCCTCTCCTTTGGCATCTTCCTCCTTTCCTTACAGAAAGATGCTGTCAGTTCCTTTCATTACTCATCGTCTAAACAGTACATAACTGGCTCATTAAATCTTTCTTATCTGTTCCTCCAGGTGATTAATAGTTTCTGGTGCTCTTAAATTCCCTCTCAATGTCTAAATGTTGCTGGTTCTTGCATCCCTACCCAGTACTGCACTCTCAGGGCTCGTGGGAGGTGTAAAGATGCCTTTGCCTCAACTATGCATCTGTCCAGTCCTCTGAAATATCTTAGAAAGCTAAAGCTTTCACAGCCTGTGTGTACCTAGTCTCTCTCACTGAGGAGTCCAGGCACTGTCCTCTGGCAGAGAGAGGAGCAGTGCCATCATGCACACTTTGGTCCCCACATCTTTTTGCCTTAACAACAGGCTAAGCAGGAAACACCAGGGCCCTTGCACACCTTCTCGCTCACTAAGGGAGAATAATTTCTGTTTCCTTGACAGAGAGCTGGAGGCTTGTTCGGAAACCATGTCAGCTACTACCAAAGTGATGGCAGGAGTGCATTCCCCCAGACGTTCACCACCCAGCGACCTTTGCACATCAATAAGTCTGGCAACAACCAGGGAGATACTGAGTCCCCATCTCATGAGAAGTTGGTGGACTCCACCTTCACTCCCAGCAGCTACTCATCTTCAGGCTCCAATGCCAACATCAACAATGCCAACAACACTGCCCTATGCCGCTTCCCCAGCCCACCCAGCTACCCCAGCACTGTCAGCACAGTGGAAGGCCATGGGACCCCCTTATCACCCACCATACGTGTACAGGAGGCTCCTTGGAAACTACCTTCCAAAAGGTAAGCTTCACAGAGCAGAAAGTGGGTCAAGGGACCACAGAGAGGAACATGCATGCAAGCACCAGAGCATTGCTGCCTTAGCTGAAGTCACTCACCAGACATCACCCAGATTGTAGCCTGGATTGAACCTTCTGGTTCTCCACTTGTTCCAAAGCCCACGGTGCAACAGATGTGCATCAATTATCACTGCAAAGCAGCAGCACTCTCACTGACCAACACACTTGACTTCTTTGAGCTTTATCATGAAGAAACCTTCGTAAGAACCAAAAAGAGCCTTTTTTATCCCTTCTTCACCACAGCAAGGTGTTTTATCAACTGCTAACTGAAAGACAAAGGGACTGCAATTAATCTCTTTAGTGCCCAATGGGGAACTTTGTGGAAGTCAGTGTTTTTCATTCAGTGGGTCACATCCCACAGAGGTCACCAAAGTCATGCTGGGAAGAGGGAGGCATGGGTTTGAGAAACGCAATGGTATGCAAAGCAAAGCAAATTCCCTTCTCTGGACAGCTTTCCAGATGACTAATATGAAAGGAGTATCATTTTTATCAGTAGGGCATTTTTTTTTAATCATTTCAGTAACAGCAGGAAGGAGCTGGAAATCTTTTTTCAGTGCAGAAAGTGGGCAATGTGAAAAGGTAGAGGAATGCTGCTGCAGCAAAGGACAGAATAGGACAATAAGACGGAGGAAATTCAGTGAGTGCAGAATTGCCCAAGAGTCCAGTGGTTTTTCTATTTCATGCCTTCCGGAGGGAGGCCACAGGAGTTGCACAACATGTGTTACCATCTGCCCTCCCCCTTGCTGACTTGTGCTGATGTGACACTACTAACATGGTGTTCTTTTCTCTCCTTGCTTCCTTGGGTACCTTCCTTGAATTAGGACGCACTACTACGAAACACTGGGACGGTACGTGTTCTCCCTCATGCTCTAATGCTCTCTGGGTGTAACACACATTGTTTATCCCATTGAAACTCCAAATCCCCATTAATGCTGAATATGAGCTCTTCTTTTTGGTGTCGGTAGGGCTGAAAAAGAGGTAATGATCACCATGACATCTTCAGAAAATACTCCAAACTCAGGGCTTTTCTGCCCACAGGCAGGTAGTGATGGACTGTTTCTAGTTGGATTTAGATTTGGGGTATTTTTAGAGTTTCTAGCTGGGCTTACACATCTAGGCACTCTCTGATCACAGTACAGTGAAGTACACCCTGGCATGTTCTTACAAAAATTCTGTATGGTTTTGTCTAAACACAGACTGTTGAATAGGGGGAGCTGCCATTTACTGATTTCTCCTCTCTGCACCTTAGCAATTTTACTTGCCTCCCATCTCAGCAGGAAGGTCACTCCAGCACTGTCCTACAGACTGTTCTATACCATGCATATGCATTATTTGTCCTAGTGCTTTTTGCTCAAATCAAATGATAAAATAAAGTTTCCTATGCAGTCCCTGAAAGATGAAAAAAACCTGCCACACTGCTCTCTTCTGCAAATGCTAGTAGCAGACTGACATTGGCTCCAGTAACTCCATGTCGCTATCTCAAAGATTCACACTACCTTCAGATTTTACTTCACTCCTCAGAAAACAGAAACTCGGAATGAAGCAAAATATGAGGGCTGAGACATGAAACAGAGGGACAAGGAGGAGGCAAGCAGGGAATTAAGGGCTGTCATACGTAAGGGTTTAAACAGATCCTATGGAATTCAGTAGAAGTACTCTGCAGTTAGTGATGAGAAAAAAGGGATCAAAGATGGAAAAGGCAGCGAGGATTGAAAGTGTGAATCAGAGGCAGAGGCGAGAGATCATGCAGAGTAAGGTATTTGGGAGGCAGAGACCATACACCCCAGAGCTGAGACTGTCACTTAGTGTCTAGGAGGCTTCTCTGAAAATCATAACCAAGGCTTTTGCAACAAGGAAAAAAAAAGCTGTATTTCCAAGAGTCCATTTCAGATTTTACTTCAAGTTCACTGAGGTATATCTTTGGAAATGTCACTAGTGTGATATGCACATTTATAGAGTACATGTAGTCACAAATTACAATAGTATGTTTACAATATTGTTCAGCATTGATTTAAGAAACTCTTGCTCTGAAAGAGGACACAGACAAAGGTTGTTTGTGTTTGTGAACTCTGCAGCTCTGTTTAGTCATTGGTTTTTCTATTACAGCTCTTCAACATTATAATCAGCTGAGACAGATGGAGCCTGTCATTCTTGTCTTTATAACAGGTTGTCTTTACCATCTCCATATCTTGACTTGTCTTTTTTGCTCATTAGTTCCAGTTCCAGAGACAGCCAGCTGGCAATTGTTTGCCAAGAGGAAGTGTCTCAGGAAGAGACTTATGATGAAAATTTGAATGAAGACATTGAGTACTGTAGTGAACCAAGTCTGCTCTCTACTGAAATGTGAGCTTTGCAGCTTTAGTCAAGGTGTCGGGGTGGTTCTTTAATTAAGGGGGAGAGGTGGGAAGAGGTGACATTTTTCTACAAAAAAATTCTATTTATGGGATAAGGCCAGATGACTTTAGTTAGACGACTCAAATATCAGAAAATAATTTTTAAAAAATGCAGCTCAACCCTGAGAAGTAACAATGAAAAGGACATCTTTCACCTAGGATTTTTCTTCTCCTCTGAATGAGACATCTGGATCTGCAGGGCTAAACCCCCTTCCCATTCCCTTCTACCATCTAATGTTCCCAGACCTCATCTTTAGTGCGTTCACTGTCTCATGGTCTCTCCTAATTGCTCCTGGACCAGTTATCGCTCAAAGCTAGCTCGCTATTGCATCCATTTAATAGCATGATCTTCCTGGTTTCCCTGCTGGAAGAAGGGTTATTCTGTCCAATACCAGCTACTTTTCTAGAATCCCTCTGTTCTCCTTTCCAGGCTTGCATACCAAGATGATGAAAACAGACAACTTACTCCACCAGAAAACAACAAAGGAGAGGACACCCGGCACTCTCCGAAGAAAGGGTTTCTGTGCTCCTCAGCACTAGGTAACATCCCAGCGTGGTATGCGGGCTGTGCTCTCCTCTGCCTCAGCGGAGTTCTCGCATCTCACCGGAGGAATCCCAGCGTGTGTGGGCACGGGTGTTGCTGTTTGCTGCATTTAGCTCGTGAGACCGGGAATCCCATGGCGTGCATATGATCCTGATCATGCACATGGCTCTACTGACTTTATGCTCAGTCAGTAGGTGAATCTGTGGCTGTTTGGATAGTCCACGTGATCCGTTTGATTAAGCCTGCCTGTGAATTAGGGGAGTTTATTAGAGCACTGTAGACTCTCCAAACAATCACCATGGAGTCACCGAATGAGCTAGCCTTCAGTATATGGTGTTTTGTTCTGTGTGTATTCAGCAGGGAGAAAGGAGAGGTTGTCTCTTTTGTCCACGACAAGGAAAATGGTGAATTTCAGATTAGGTTAATACAATACAGATTTGCTTTCTGCTCTAATTGTACCTGGAGATTTTCAAGTGCTTGAGCATGCAGACTACGCTCAGGTGAAATCCACGAATCACAAGATTTTATGAAAGTATCAGGACACATGTGAGAGTCTGGAAGAAAATGAGCTCTTTTATGTAGAATATTTTTCAGCCTTTTTCCTGAGTACTGGTGTGGAGAAAAAGGACATTTGTGGGAGAAACTAAAAAGAATCCTGTATATTAAATATATTCTTACAAAATAAAAGTGACGGGTTAGGTAGTGTAAGGTTTAAGGTGAGGCTACTGAGTCTTCACTCAAATCCTTCAGGATGCTTGTAAAATTGAGTATTTTAAAAGTATTTACTTTATTTCAAAACTTAAAATATTAGGCAATGACAATTCCTGTATCTATCTGTAAGGCCAAATTTGCTGTCAGTCCTTGATACCATGCCCCATTAACTACGTTCTAGTGAATATATATACAGTGGTGTCATACTCATTTTACTAGGTTTTTTTCTCAACAAAGAGGAAATACCTATTATCTGCATTGTAGCATTTGTTCTCTGGGTTATAACACATTTCCTTCAACCCCTGAGAGGGCCTTTTCTCAACAAATCAATATTATAAATACTTACTATTTTCAGAATTCTAATTTTCTTTCCTTCTTTAGAAAAATGTCAACAGGACCAAGAAGTCCACAAAATACTTTAGTGTGCCATGCAGTTTTATCTTTAATACTGGATTTATTTGCCATTGTTCAGAAGTAAAGCCTGTGCACTTGTTCATAAACATACCTTGCAGTACTTTTAAATTCCTGTGTAGGGAGTACCTTTCTCATATTTACAGAAGTACAGTTTAATTTTATAGCATGTAAACAATGCAGCTATTTCAATAGTTCCCCCTAAAATCTTTCTTTTTTTTTCTTCCCTGCTTTCCAAATTTTGAAAATGCTTCATGTCTATATAAGCAGCCTTCCATTCACCAGTGAATTCAATCATTAATTAATTCACTTCCACTTGACCTTGCTATAGACACAGGCTCATAAACTGTGGTATGTCTGGCAGCTAAGGGACACAGATCACATGCAAGCGGGAGGCCGATGTCACCTGAGCAGCCTGACATCCCTCCTGCATGTTGTGTACAGCCAGGCAGAGCACTGGAGCCTCAGCTGCCATCACCAGTCTGAGAGGTCTGAGAACACTTCCACTGCTTAGGAGGAAAATCAGCTGCATGGGATCAACAAGGACAGTGTTTTGAAAGAAGCAAAATAAAAATCACCATCCAGAATTTTATCTTGCAGATTGCTTGGAAGGTAGTGCTCGTTGGTCCACGATGCTTGACTGCTTTTTGTAAATACAAATGCTTTGGAAAGGGAAAGGTGTTGAGGGAAAGTAGACAGACCCTAAAATGGGGTTGTCTTTGCTGTGTCTCCAATCGGAATGCACTAAAAGAAATTTAAATCAGACTAACTGTAGTGTAATATGAGTGATTGACACAGTTGTGTGTGATTGCTGTTTCAGGACGAAGAGCATCTTTTCACTTAGAGTGTCTGAAAAGACAGAAAAACCAGGGTGTAGATGTCTCTCAGAAGACAGTTTTGCCTTTGCATCTGGTACATCATCAGGTAAGCATTAATAACCACAAAGGGCCCAGCAATGTAACTGAGACCCTACCATCTGCAGTGCCTCCTCCATTGTATCTTTTTAAAAGAAGACCACACCAACTTTTAAAAAACTGTTTGGGATAGTTTCACACCCATATCAAAGGTCCAATTTTTAGAAATCGTATTTGCTATCATGCTCATTCCTGCTTTCAGGATTTTTTTAATTCCCAGAAGAATGCTACAGGAACATGTCCTTTAGAGTCAGCAGAGTTATCATTTTCTGATGCCCGTAAAAAAGTAAAATAAAAAACTAGCTAAAAGATAAAAATACCCAAATTGCATGTTGCAATGCAGTTACACTGGCTTTGATGGTTGTATGCATGTGAATAAAATGTGCAAGCTCTACTTCCATATTAATTAAAGGCAACCAGTAACTGTAATTAATAATTTTAAAACATAAAGTGATTACACGTCATTAATCAGCTTCTTAATGCCATTGTACCTGCATTCAGCAGTCTAGCAAATGTATGCTTAGGCACATACCAAGGTAATTAGCTAGCTGTCATAGTCCAAAGTAGACTTCCGTCTTTTAGTTTGATGATGCCACTTTTTGTCACCATAAAAGAAACAGGTGCAGATGGTAGTGCCAGCTTTGCAAGTGAGGCATCCTGCTCTGTGCAGTCTCCCAGGCCAGGGCAGGGCAGAGCAGAACAGCCCTCCCATCTCCTTAGGCTGCCTGAGGGGCAGAAAAGGCCATGCAGCAGGGCCAGGAGGAGTGAGAAGTCAGAGCAGAAGAGTGAGAGATGAGAGTGCTTGAGGGTCCCTGGCTTTTCTCACCTCCACTCCCAGCCAGTTATCCGTTAAGGATTGAGTTCCAGAACGCAGTGGTCTGCAGAGAGTTACAGCTGTGGCAAGGACAACCAGCAAACGTGCTGGGGCAGGGAGGAGTGGGCAGGAAAACAGCTTCCTACCTTCCTCACAGCAGCAACAGCCCTCCTGAGACTTCCTGCCCTCCCACAGCAGGCGAGGCAGAGGGGACGCATACCTCCCACTCTCTCAGCCCACCCAGCCAGCAGAATCACCTCCCTCCAACCTGTACAAAGAGGATGGAGCTACTTCACCCTTCCTCATCCTACCATGCAGCTCCAAACCTAGAGGGATGGGGCTCTACCCACCCCAGTGTCACTCAGCCAGACTGAAGGGTTACCCTGAAATTGGCATCTGGCCTCCAGCTGACAACACTCAGCAGTGTTCATACATTCACAAAAATGTTAGCCTACAACAGCGCTTAAAACAAGAACAGAAAGTGGAAAGGTTGCCTCTGCTAAGCACAATGGATTCGGTTGCTTGTGAATGCTTGACAGGGTATGCTCACAAAATACTCATACATCATGATATGTAAATATATGCAGTTGAAGCTCAAAGCAGTCCCTCAGAGTTTCTTTCAACCTCCTCAGTACCTTACATTTTGGATAAAACACCTTGTATATGCTTCTGCCAACAAGCTGAAAAACTGGTTCAGTTGTCCTTCCTGACAGATCTAGGGCTCTCCTTGAAGTCCTGGCAGTTTAAAGGATGTGCTGAGACCATCATAGCCTGCAGGGCATGACTTACACAGATGAATTTTTAAGGGCTTGCTTCCTCACTGACATTTGACAGGAGTCTGACATCTAATTCCTGAGAAAATCTTGGTGAAGCTTGTAGGTGACTAATAATTGATTCTCTTGTTCATCTGTCACTGAAATCATCAGTGCAGCATGGTTATTGGTTCGCAAGGATTTCGGTGGCAGATGGCCTGAGCTTCACTTAACTTTAGATACCCTAAGTTAGATGTCTACTTTAAACCAGTCAGTAAAGTCTCACTGTGGTCAACAGAGGGAAGGAGCATCTCCAAAGGGCAATTATAAGTCTTGTCTAAGTCTTGTCTAGGTCTTGTCCTCCAGACAGTATTTTCAGGCAGGTATCCAAAAGCAGCAGGAGGCTTGCTGGTATCTCTCTAGACAGTTAGCTTAGACTACACACATAGCCTTCAGATAGCTAACCCTGGATGAGACTCACCCCAACCCGAAGAAGAGGATTCTCTGCAACACAATCCACATGCTTTTGTATTTTCTATGCATTTACTTATTTGCTCGTAGTAGGCAGTAGTGAGCTCTGTTAGATGATCTTATGACTCTGATGGCATTGCTTATGGAACAAGGCAGCAGTCACCATGAATAAGGCATCAGATCACCCTTCTGCAACAAGGAGCTTCTTGAGAAATTTGTTATAAAAGGCGGCTGATGACTCAGAGGTTGTGTATATGGTTACAGGAAGGGCTGGATGGCTCAAAGTATAATCATCAGATGTTGATCCTCCCACCAACAGCAGATGCCTTAAAATCCAGTGGTGGATTTATAGTTATTGCCAACTGCAGACACATCTAAAATTCACATCTGGTATCCATTCAGGTTCCACAGTAGATGGAAACAGAAAACACAGCAATTGGCAGTAAAAGCTAGCAGTATGGGTGGTGGCAGTGGTGGGAAAACAAACTGCTGTCTCACCCACTGGAGAAGAGGTGGTATTTCTGGCAAGGCTGTGGGGATTTGGGCTGCATCCCTCCTGTCAGTGCAATGGCTCCAAGGCTGAAGAACTGCAGTCATGAGAGTTTTCAGCCTGGTGCTTGGGAGTGGTGCAGGATATACCATTCAAAGGAAAGCTTGCAAAATGAGTTCGCAGGAAACATCCAAACCGTTCCAGCAGCTGGCAGCTGTTTTCACAAACCTTGAGACCCTCCAGGCCTTTCTCGGGTAGTTTCTCCAGCACCTCCTCCTTCCAGCCCTGCTGCTAAGAGCAGTCTCTCACTCGTCTTGTGCCTCCTCTGTCCGCAGGCATTAGCGGTGGCCGGCCTGAGTCCCCTGCTCCAGCGAAGCCATTCCCCCACCATGTTCTCTCGGCTGTGTGCTACACCCCCCGCTACACCCTGCAGCCGTGGCTGGCCACAACAGACCATCCCGACTCTGCGCCTCGACGGGGCAGAGTCCAGTGAGAAGCTCAACAGCAGCTTCCCGTCGGTACACTGCAGCTCTCGGTACACTGACAACAGCGGCTGCAGCAGCCCGAGGAGAGCCAGGCCGGTCTCCCTCACCGTCCCCAGCCAGACCGGAGGGAGCAGCAGGCAGTTTCACGGCAGTGCTGGCAGCCTGGTCGAAGCGGTAAGACTGCAGAGTCACAAAGGACATGAGCAGTGTCAAGGCCAACTAGAAATGAGGCCCTTGGAGAGCAGGGCAACAGATATATCGCTGCCCACAATGCCAAGAGTAGGAGCGCCCATCTCCAAGCAGCATGAATGGGAGAAGGACCATTGGGGAAAATATAGTGGTAAAGAGGGTTGTGGTGGGGTGCGATAGGGTTGATGATGCAGAGTACTAACATATGTCTTTGGTTCCTTACCTGCTTTTGAAGGTCTTGATCTCGGAAGGACTGATGCAGTTTGCTCAAGATCCAAAGTTCATTGAGGTCACAACCCAGGAGCTCGCAGACGCCTGTGACATGACGATAGAAGAGATGGAAAATGCAGCAGACAACATTCTCAATGGTAACAGCAAGCAGAGCCCCAATGGCAACCTCTTGCCTTTTGTTAACTGCAGGGACCCAGGGCAGGACAGTGCAGGAGAGGAAGAGGAAGAGGTGCAGAACCCGGATTGTAGAAAAAGTCAGGAGGAGCTCAAGGACAGCAGGATTTATATCAGCAGCCTGTAGTTGCCAGGGCTGGAAGCGATGCTGGTTTTTTATTTGTTTCAATGTTCCTAATGGGTTTGTTTCAGAAGTGCCTCACTGTTCTCGTGACCTGGAGTAACCGGAACAGCGTTCTTCATTCATTTCTGTTGGGACGAGTCGCAGAGTTGGGTGGTGTAAGAAAGCTTTTCAGGAGTGGATATAATCCCAGCACGTGTCCATGAAGGAAGAGTGAGGAGGAGGAGGAAGAAGAGGAGGAGAGCCAGCTCCCTCTTTTTTTCAGTCCCTGCACAAGGAACGACGACTGCCTCCCGAGCGCGAAGGGAACCTCAGCTTCCTGTGGATGGCCCTAGCCAAAAGGACCCTGCGTCAAACGGGTGTCTTTCAACTTTGCTTGTAAAAATCATTTTGCACATATTCTGTATGAGCCTCACCGTCTCCATAAAGCCAAGGCCCTTTGATTCGGAAGGAAAGGAGGACTTCTTCTGCTGTGGATTCCCGTACCGCGAAGGGGAGGAGGAAGCAGAAGAAGCTCGAGGGCGCCCGAGGGGCAGGTGGCAACAACTGCCCAACCCTGCCGAGACTCCCAGGCAGCGGTTTCTCTCTGACAACCAATCCGAGCTCAGGCAGCCCCTCCTGCCAACCAATCAGAGCTCGAGCAGTCACTTGCCAGCCAATCTGAGCTCAGGCAGTGTCCTGCCAACCAACCAGAGCTCAGACAGCCAGCCGTGCCAGCCAGTGGGAGAGCAGGGAGCGGGCTCTGTGGCGGGGCTGAGCCGACCTGCCCCGCACTTGCTGAGGTGGTGGTGGGCTTGTGTAGATCTCTCCTTGTTTTGCGGTTTGGTATTTTCTTGAAAGCATGTTGCAGTTTTTATTTTGACTATTTTATTATTTCTTTTTTGGAGGGAGAAGGGAGTGTTTACAACGTTTTGTAATCACCTGCCTTTTTGGTTTTGTTTATTTTCACCTTTGCAAATGTTAAATTGGTTTGATCATGTTGTATTATTTAAACTGGGGGGGGGGTCTCCATTGAAATTTGGTAGAAGTATAATGATAGACAAGTTTTACCAACCACTATGTACACCAAGAATTTGCCATTTTATTTGCTAGTAATGGAAACCTCCTTTTTTTGTTGTTGTTTTATAATTTAAAGATAGTAGGCAATGCACTTGATATAGTCTTGCACATCTGAGTGATTGATTTGGGTTCTTTTTAGTGCTATTTGTATCTGTGAGTGTGGGAGTAACACGGAGCGAGTGTGCGTGCGCGCGTGCGTGCGTTTGTGTAAGTGCATGCAGTTCTCCACATCCTGGTTTGAGCTGCAGGAGATCTGTATCCGGGGCCATTTGAATGCAACAACAAACCACTGTCTCTGCTTTTGAAAGGGGAATCAGTAACTCTTTGCATTTTCTGTTCCACAAGATATGCAAAAACAATGCAATAATATTAATTTTAAAATACAATTGTAAGTCGTGTTGGCATTAAAACTGTATAGAAAAAAAATTGCAGGGGTGGGGGGAAACAAAAAACCAGAAGGCGTTACGCTTCGATATATTCCGTGTGTTTTATTGCATTGATAATGTTTCTGTTGAAGAAACTGTTATACTTGAATTCAGGTCAGTTTCAGTATTTTTCAAATATTTTTTTAAAAATGAATTGCAATTGTGCCAAGCAAAGATAATGAATTGAATTAAGTTTGTTTAAAAAAAAAAGAAAAAAAAGAATCACTTCTTGTATATTTTGCTGCATGTCAAGTGAATCATTTCGTATTTGGAATGTGCCAAGCTTTACCTTTGAACTTTAAGTGCTTTTCTACGTGTGGTTGGGGAAAAGGGTACTATTTTTTTTCCTTTTTTAATTTGTACAATGAACAAAGTGTACCTGGTGTAACTAACTATTCTGCAATCCACTGACAGGTTGAACGTTACTGATTTTGCATATCTTGTGTTCATTTTCCTTCTTCCTCACTCCCTTTAAACATGCACGATGACTTTATTGGGTAGATAACCTTTCTCCCTGAGACCGGGACATTTTATTCAGGCTCTCTTTCCTTTTGCTCAGTTTCTCTAAAGGTCTCATCCCTCTCAAGGGTGGCAAGACCCCCAAGCCTATTTGGCAGATGCATCCTACATATCCAGCTGGCACCAGCAATTCAAGGAGCGGGGAAATAAAAATCTGCTTTCACATTTCTTTTCTTAAGTACTTGACCCTGATTGATTATAACAGGATCCTGGGATATGCAAATGCAAGAAGCAAAATAGTTAGCACAGTAAAATTATCTAAGTCTGGTCTGGACTGAAAACAGAGGGTAAGTGAAGGAGAGAGCTCTGGATCGTTGCGTAGCAGCATTGCTGCAGTCTGGTCAAGATGTAGATGTTAAATGACTTTTTTGTGCTCCTCTGCACAGTCTCATCCCTCTTCCCAGACTTTAGTGGATGGGTCACATTCTAAGTCACAAAACATCTGACAGCACAGCATGTCCCAGACATATTTCCCTACTAGAGAGTGTGAACCTCTCTTGACTTTCCTCACACCGATATGTGACCCTAACCCGTGAGAGAGGCCAAGAAACCAGGCAGGTATTGTTAGATTTTATGCAACTGATTTTTGTCAAGACTACTGCTGTTTTTTCTCGCTTCTCAAGATGGTTCACAAACTTGCAGATCACTGCTGAGCTAGGAGGTGTGATCTGACTCAGAGCTAAACGTTCATTCAAATCTTGAGCTTCTGCAGATGTCTGGGAACATCATTTATTGCATATGTTGATTACATTATTTTTGTAATACCCTTGTTTTTCTTCTTGATTCTCTGGGGCATAAAGCAGAAACAGCAAAGGGTGTTTTTCACAGTGCACTTTTTTCAGTGGCATTTTGAACCAGCCAGTAGCAGCTCAAGATACCTTGAAAAAAATAAATCCTTTTAAAACAGAGAAATATGACTCCCTTTATACAACCATCTGGCATCAAAGTCCTAATTCAAGACTTCCCTGGAAAAGTAACTAGCTGATGTTAGTGAGTCTCATCCTTTCCATCCTTCGTGCCAGTATCGAGATGGGCAAGTGTGTCTCCCTTTGAGAGTTTGCTGCGGCTACTGCTGAAGTGCTCCGAACCTATTTGAAGGGAAATCATGCTGTGCCTGGCCATGTCTAAAAATGAAAGCAGTTTAAGGGCTCCCTCTCTCATTTTCGCCCGCTAGAAAGTCCATCTAACCCTCCCAGTGGGAGAGGTGTTCTCTGCTCCTGAGAAACAAAGTAGTGAGCTAAATTGGTGGTGGCAATGGGCCTTTTGGATGCTTGACAGCGCATGTCATCTTTTAGGATCTTTCTTGACAGGAAGGAAGATGGTGGAAAGGATTATGCTCCACTCGTATTCCCAGTGAACGCCAGGGAAACCCCACTGTCTGCTGGAAGACCCCTTAGGTGTGGCTGGCAGAGAATGCAGATGACTTCAGCGGTTTGTGGAGCAGGTGTTAAATTTAGTAATTGCTGGTGCCAGCTGTGCAAATTTCTCTTTCTGGGGAGGGTGGCTTTTTTTTTTTTTTTTTTTTCATTTGAGGTACTTCCAATGTGTAAAGTGTGTCACATTGTGACAGGCCTGAGCAAAGAGCTACTGCCTCCTTCAGGTGAGGTAGAGTCTGGGGAACGGTGGAAAGGTGGGGGCCAGTTTAGTTCCTGGAGTGTCCTTCTTTCCCTGTGTATGGGAGTGGATGGTGGGTACGATCACTGTGCTGTGGATGGAAGCTTTGAAGGAACTGATGGCTGAGGAGTGGCATGGAAGGAATGGAAAGAATGGGGAAAACAATCTGCTGTTTGCCACTGAGCATCTCTGACTTGCAAGAGTACACTGCAGACTAAAGACGTTTCTTACAAAACAACAAACCTCCTCCCTGTATCACTCCTGCTCATTATTCCAGGCAGTACTGGGCCAGCCACACCGGGTGCATTTCTTTTTTTCTTCCTTATTTCTGTGTGGCTGACGTGACGGGGAAGAAAGTGGAACTCATGATCCAGAGCTGGAGTTTTGCTATCCACAGACTTTTTCTGCATCATCTGCCTCTTCAGCTGGACATGTGAACGATGATGGTGTAGATGCTGCTGCTACTGCAGGGGTCCCGCCTGTTTTACTACCCTGCCCGCCACACCCCAGCACGGAGGGACAGCCAGAGAGGCGCCATGTACAGAATCGCATCTATTTCTGCTTTGTTTTCGGACTCAGAACCCTGCCCCTGATGACTACGACAACAATGACAACAACAACAAAAAAAGGGCAAATGCATTTTTTACATTTCTTGATAATTTCCAAAGCAATGTATCATTGCTTTCTTTAGACTGACGCCAATATAACAGTTGTATGGGTCTCAGCCAGGCTCCTGTGTCTTTTCTGCCTGACAGTTTCAGATTGCTGTATGAAAAGTATGCGCGTTTGCACACAGACACAATCATACGAGGTGACGGTACTGCGAGCCCGTGGAGTTGTTCACCTGTGTCGTAGATGAAGTTGGAGGCCTTTTTTCATACGTGTAGATGAGAAACCCTAACCCGTTGGTCCAGTGAGCTGAAGTGAAGCAGCCCTACTGAGACAGAACTGAGTATCCTAAGATAGATATGCACGGTCCTGTTGTGACTGTCCCTGTGGCAGGGGCAGGGTGGGGGAAAGGAACACTGAATGGGGAATTTGGAGCACAACAAAGTTGATAAAGGAAGTAGAATCCAGTTGGGGGGCTTCTGGTAGTGGCGAGATTTTATCAGTTCCCGTAATGAAAACTGTAGTGCATAGAAAGGAAATATTCCAGGCTGTCAGAAACCCCAGTTCCCATCTTGCTAACACGAGGCTGGAGGGTACTAGAGGCCAAGGAGGTTGTATTGATGCAAAGAATGGGGAAAACAGAACTGGGACCAAAAAAATTTTATTATATCTTTCCTCCATTTATTTTCTTCTCCAAAGAAGTCTGAGAAATATAAATTTTAATAGCTGCACAGGATTTCTTTTTTTCTTCTTTTGAATGTTACAAAGTTTTTAAAGTTTTACTCTGGGTTAGCAAGCCCAGGCATCCAAAAGGTTTCCAAGGGGTTCTCAGTCCATGGAGTTTTGATCTCTCTTGCTGCTTTGTTTCTGGACAGCTGAAGCCATTATAGCCTTGCTGCTGCAGCGCCCTGAAATGGGGCGGGTGAGGGCAGAAGCACAGCCGAGAGACATGTCCTGTACTGAAGACAGACTGGGCTCCAATTGCTTTCAGAAAAGTCAGTAGCATCATGCTGGAATGGAAAAAAAAAACCCACTTCTGATATAAAAGTTAGTGTTCTAGTCAAATCCTCCATTCTTCCCTTGCCCCTTATGGGGGACATGACTTAACTGTTAACACTTGAGGATGAAAAACAGGCCTTCTTTAGGGGCACAGGGCTCGACTCAGTTGCCTAACTGTGGGCATCTACTGCCAATTGAGATGCCCTACAGTACTCTGCCCAGCCTGCAGCAGCTGGTCCACAAAGGCACAACTCTTCCCCAGGGCTGGTGTCATAGCTACCGGCCCCACCTGGATGGCAGAGATCTCAGGTGGCAGAAGCCAATTAGGCAACTTAATCAAGTCCCTTTCTAAAGGACTAATTGAGAGGAGCAGCACCAATGACTGATGTAATAAGGGAATCTTCATTAGCATTACCAAGGGCTTAGTTAGGCACAATCAGGACGTTATCTCCACACTCCCATGCTGTTATTTTTCTACCCCACTGCATGTAGACAGCCTTCACTCCTGCAGCCTGAAGTTCACAGTGCTCTGCCCAGCCCTCACATTAGGGTTTAGCAGCCACATCCCAGGCCCAGCGGAGCGTGAGCAAACCCAGGCGAGGGTAGGCGTCACTTCACCCAACAACAGATTTTTCTACCAGCCTTCAGACCCTTTCTAAAGCATTTTCCTATTCACGACAGACCCACAAACTCAGACACCACTCATTAGCCTCATTGTCCCGATTGTGAAATATCCATGGTTTTCTGCTGCGTTTTGCCCAGCCGGGCAAAATGCAAGCTCTTTCCCAAACAGGCTGTAATGCTTTTAATATTTAAGCATCCTAAGCCCGTCTGCTCCCATCTCAAGCACCTAGGTAGACTGGCAGCCAATACTACCTAAACATCATCAACCTTATGATTGTTCATAGAATTGATTGGTTCAGACTTAATTCAGTCTCAACAGTTTGAATGTGGGATGATTTCAGAGGAGGAGGAGTGAGATTGTAAATATCTCTTTGACAAACATTGCTGCGTCACACACAAAAAAAAGAGGGAGATACTTAGATACTTTTAAAACTGCCTTAAAAATCAATTATGAATGATGGAATCTCCCTCCAAATGATTGCCTCTTGGCAGAGCAAGGGATAAGTCACTTTGGGCGAATTCTGGCAAGAAGGGGTTGGAATCTAGTGGTTTCAGGAGCAAAAGTGTAATTTAGGAGCTGATCTCTCACTCAGTCTAAATTCACATCAGCGCCAATGACTGAGCACTGCAGGATCAAAACTTTTTAAGGTCTGAGGGGTACTGTATCTGGCCTGCATCTGCATGGTTTGGGTCTGGCCCGGCAAGGTACTGCATACCTGTTTTTCCCAGTGACATCAGGGAAGACGGGGTTCCTCAGCACCTCTTAAGTTCAGGCCCTGGAGCATCATTTCCTGCTCTGATCATCAGCTATAAATGTTGATAAATATAAGTGTTTTGCCTTCATTTGAATTGCCCAGAGCTGTAAAATGACCTCTCAAATATAAATCAGTCCAGATATAAACCTCCTCTCCCACTCTTCCCTACACTTCCAGCCCACTCTCCCAGCCCTCCCTTGCACCTCCACCCAAGCCCTTCCCTGTCTCAATTCTTTACCTCCTTCCATGATTTTATATCTAGTTTTCATGAACCCACAAAAATGCTTTTGTAAATAATGCTGTACAGTTTGTAACTGTCATGTAAGCCTGTCATCAGTGCCAGAGTCCGTCTTGCCCTCTCGCACGTTTTAAAATCAACAGAGGAAAGTTAGAGTGAACGGCCCGCCAGTGAGCTATAGGGCCATCTCTGTGTGGGACAAATGTATATTCCTGTAAGATTGCATTTTTATCTAAGGAATGATGTTATTTTAAAATTGCTAATAAATTTCTAAACAATGTTCAGATTTGTTTAATATTGTAAATGTTATTAGAACTCCTTTGACATTCCTCCCTTCTCTCAGCAGCGGCTGAAAAATAAGACAGCTCCCTACAGCTCCTGATTTCCCATCGCCAGTCCCGCTGCCATTCAATGCCCTCTCTCTCATGTATGTAAGGGCCTGCAGAACAGTCTTGGACAGTCACAGCCTGCCCTGTTAAGCAGTAGCTCAGGAAATACAATCACTTTTTGTACTGTTGTCACTGCAGAAATTCTGCCATGTCATGAAGTCCAAAGTGTGACTCATGCACAACCACACGCTTAACATTTTCTCCACGGGATTCTTTTTTACCAAGCGAATGAAGCAAAAAATGAATGCCCAGACTAAATGCAGTGTAATTAGTATGTACATATGCCACAAAGCTAATGGGACAATAATAAGTAATACACCAAGCACTTACTTTTCGATTGAACAAATTTGTTTTACCATGGTTATGAGGCAATTACACTGCAGTGCCAGCTGAGCGCTGTACTTCCTGTCGCAGCACTGTAAATCATGGCGTACTCTGTCCGAGTTCTTTGTTCTAAGATCAGGCAAAATAATGTCTAAAGAAAAAAAAAAGGTTTTTCTACAATTATGTGTGTATATATATTTTTCCCCTGACTTGCACGCAAATGTCAGAACTGCAAGTTTTGCTGCTACTATTAATTAGCGGTGTCTTGAAAAGGTAAAACCCAGGAGGTGATTAAAACCCATGGATGTCATCAGCATGAGGCGTTGGGATGGCAGACCGATAACCTCGTTATATGCAGGCTCAGAATGGCCCTCAGTTAGATCTTTGTCACCACAAAACCACAGGAAACCGCCACGCTCTCGCCTGTCAGCCGAAGCCCAGCAAACGGCTCAGCTTTGCTGAAAAGCTCGCTGAGCTGGAAATGTGGCCCAGCTCCCCCCGGGCCAGGCTATGGCTTTGTGTGAAAACTATGAGGTGAAAACCATAGCAAAAAACGGGTGAAAGACGGTTGTGCGTGTCCTGCAGTGCAAAGAACGGTGTGAAACTCCCGAGTGAAACCTGGGAGACAGCTGAAATGCGGTGAGTGTCAGGAACAAGCAAAACATTTGCACAGCCTGCTGTGCATTGGGCGTGTTTAGAACAGCCCCCCGACAGGAAAAATGCGGTATACACCTATAATGCTTTTTATTGGGTAGTCACAGACTGCCACTGATGTCAGTTTTTAATGCTCACGGTATTTAGTGGGAGCTAGAGGACCGTGCTGGGGAAGATGAGCACACAGACCTTGGGCACCCCTCCGTTTACTCGTGAGAGCAAAGACAAAACCCCTGTCAGAACCGGATTTGGCTCCTTGGCTGCGACCTCAGCCCACCGAGCTGTCTCTAGCAAGGCCACACCTCCGCCAGGAGTCACTCGGGCCTCACAGGAACCTGAAGCGGGGAGGGGAGGCCGCCTCCTGCCCCGACCGCCGGCCCGCGCCTGACGGCCGCACGCCGTCTGGCAGCCCAACCGCCCCAACGGCTACATGCGGCTGGCGGACTCCTGGGCGGGGAGGGCCCTCACGCGGCCTTGCCCCCCGAAGGCCGCGCCCTCCCGAAGGCCCCGCCCCCTGCGGCCGTAGGACCGCCCCGCGGCGGCGGCCCCTCCTCAGGTGAGGGCCGGCACCGCCCCGCGCTCAGGTCGGAGCCCGGAAGCCCCGAGGCTCTGGCGGCGGCGGGGCCATGGCGGGTGCGGGGTTGCGGCTGTTGCCCCTGCTCCTCTTCCTCGTCTTCCTCATCCCGCCCGCCGGCGCGGCCCTGCGGCTGCTGCTGGGCGCCGCGCCGCCCTTCACCTGCTCCCAGCCGGTAAGCGCGGCAGAGTTGGGAGCGTCGGGAGTTTGGTGGCGCCGGCCGGCAGGCAAGCGGCAGGGTCGGACCGGGTAGGGGGTGGGTGGCGTCCCCACGGTGCCCGCAGCGGGCCAGGCCCGGCGGGAGGGCCGGGGAGGCGGGGATTTCCCGCTTCCTGCGGTGTCTCGCGCCGCCGGCGGGCGCTAACCGCCGGGATGACGGGAGGGGAGGTCCCACGCGCGGCCGTTCCCGCGCGGGCCGGGGCCGGGACAGGGACGAGGAGGTGGGGGGCGGCCAAGGTTCGGGTGAGGGAGCGGCTTCCCCGCTGGAGGGGCGAGTGCGGGGGTCAACATGGGCTCGCTCTCCCGGGAAAGTGCTTGCCGGGGGGGAGGGAGGGGGCGCGGTGCCCCCGGCCGCGGCCCAGTCCCGTTCCGCTCCGTCCCGAGCGGGGAGCAACGAGGGCTCTGGGGTGACTCCCCTCCCCGCCGCGGAGCCACCTCGCTGCCAGCCGTGGGCCCGCGTCCGCAGACGGCCCCCGTGGCCAGAGCCTCGGGCGGGGGAGCTCCCCTTCGCGGCGCGAAGCTGGCGGCGAGCGCTGGCCCGAAGCGGCGCCTGGGAGCGGGGGCAGCTCCCGCAGCTGGCGATGGGTGCCCTCGGCCCATCCGAGGCTCCCCTCACCCTTGTGTCACGCGGTGTTGCTCACTTAAGGACCGGTGTTTGTTTTGGTACGGTTTGGAGCCTTGGTTGTGGTTGGTGTGGGCTGTATGTATCAAAGCAACTCCACATAGCGCACAACTGCGTTAACTTAATGTTAAACTAGAATTAGAAATTCTGCGGAATTAGCCTGACCATGTGATGGCTGCCAGGAAACGCCTGTCACCAACATCTGTGAGAGGTCGTGGCTGGGGCTCAGATTTGCTAAAACTGCCTGAAGTTATGGAGCAGGACATGAGTCTTGCTAATCGCTGAGGTTGCCTAATGTCCAAAATGTTTTAACCTGTTCCTTGCAGCTAAGGGGTTTTTAGGAGGAAGCAGGGATTCTCTGCTGAAGGAGTAGGTAAGCAAACATCACATGTACTTGAAATTTTGAAAAGGCGGATTTTGGTTGCCTTTTTTCCCTGTGAAACCAGCCAGACAGGATATACATTGAGAGGTGTAGATGTGGTATCTGTGTAAAAAGTGAACTAACCAACCTGAGCTAACTTTGGCAGCCCAAAAATATGAACTGGTCTCTCTCTCTTGTTGTTTTGGGGGTTTGTTTTGGTTTGGGCTTTTTTTGGTTGGGTGTGGTTTTTTTTTTTCTTTGCCTAATACATGTAAAGAGTGTGTAGAAACCGGAAGAGATCTGGTTTTGCTTTTTATTTCTGTTAACAATTGTGGTGCATGCGTAAACAGGATAATGGGCAGTTATCTTCTAAGCTAGGAAGTTCTATATGTCGTGATGCACTCTCAGCAGCCTAGTGAAAGCAGCTAGTCAGATGTAGCTATAGACATACATAAACCAAAATGTGCCCTTTGGGATGAAAGCTTCTATAATCTTTTCCTGTACACATTTCCTATCCTTTGTATATTCTGCCTCCTTTCCTAATGTCTGACTATATACTTACCCTGGTTTTACCTGACCTCTGTTCTGCTGCCTTCACTCACATTTAAAAATACCCCAAGAAAACAGTTCACTTCTGTGATTTTACTTTAGGCTGGACATTGTGGAGTTACAAAATGCAAGATCTTAGCAAAGCGGAACAAGGACATTACAATATTCCTTAGGCATCTAACATAACCATGGGTGTCCCAAACACTGCTAGTCACACAGAGCTTGAGAGTAATACATTATAGTTTTTGTGAGTTCTTGGATGCTTGGGCTTTGACTGACTGTCTTTCTGGCTGTACCTCTTCTTGGTTGTTTTTTTGGGGGGAATGTGAACCACAGTGAGGTGTTCACCAGTACATCACCAACTTTCACCAAGGAAATGTGTTGCCCTTCACTCTGGGTGTGCTCATAGATCAGTGAATGTGTAAGCCTGTACTTTGGCCTTTTCTTTCAATAAGCCAGTTTCTAAAATGCAGACAGACTTAAGAAAAATGAGTTGGCTTAAGCCCATGAGCAGCCTCTTCAGAAGCAATTGTGAAGCTGCTGACACATATAGGAAAAAGTACCATCAACTGAAGTCATGTCAGTTGAAAACTGTTTCCCCTTCCCTTTCTGTTGGTTGCACTGTTTTCAGAGGATGATTTGGTAACCCTTCCAGTGAGTGACTGCAGTGTGGTTCAAAAGGGAAGCTGTTGCTGAGCTGGGTTGGTGAGACCCACTTCCTTTTTCTAACCCACTACACCCACGCTGCTGTCGCTGAGCTTGGGAGTAGGTCAGGGCAAGCAACAGTGTTTTTTCAGCAAAACTCTCATGTGGCAGAGGCTGTTTTGGAGATGAAGTGGAGGGAAAGTGTCATATCAGTATTGGTAGACACCTGTAAATTGTGAAAGTAAACGCTCGTTAACAGCTCATCTTATTAAAATGCCAACAAATGCTCTTAATGGGCCTTATTCACCACCATTCCATCAAACCTGCTCAGCTCTAAGGCTGAATAGCACAGCTGCAAATCCAGTTCCTTCTAGTAACTATTACCTGAATGTCATCTGCAGGGAGGAGAGCTTCAGGTTTTTTTTTTCTATGCACAGGGGAATAACATCCCACAGCTTAAATACCCATCTGGTTGTTCACCATCAAGTGTTTAATCACAGTGTTCATTCATTGGGCCGTAACAGTTTCATGACATGGCATGCCTCGGTGTCCTGGAGGAATGCAGTGTTTATATAATCTTGCCACCTTTAAGGGGCTGGGTAGATGTATGTAGTTTGGTCTTTTAAATCTATCTTGCCACCTTGATGGATATTCACTAAAAGTCTCTGAAGAAGAATTAATGTAACATCTCTCATGAAGATAAGCGATGGTGATGCCTGTGAGCAAGACTTTTTCCTGGTCCTCCTTTACAAATGTGTTCATTTTGCCTCTGTTATTGAGAGCAGCAACTTCTCTCATTCACCTCTGTGGCATCTTTTTGCTGTGTAGGACATTGCCATAAACCATGGTCACAGTGCTGCTAAAATATTTCTGGACTTCTTGGCATAAAAAGGGTTAGTGATCAAAACTACCAAAATATGATAAAGAAAACTTTAAAACTGATTTTTATGAAGAAGCTTCAACTTTTGAATTTTGATTTGATTTTGCTGAGAACTTCTATGAGGGAAGATAAAAACCTTAGAAACTATAGAGAAAAATGCTTAAAAACTAAAAAGTTTTGTCAAAGATGATTGTTTCCTACCAGCCTTAAACATACCATCTTTCAGCAGTTATTTCTGTAATGTGTTCATGTCCTATTCATCTCTGCTTCTTTTAACTGAGGAATCAGGAAAGGGAAACAGTGGTAAACTTCAAATTGACCAAGCCTCAGAAGATAAACGTAGAATGGCTCATAGGTGAGAGGGAGATTTTGGAAAGCTGGAGGTCTTCCTGTTCAGCAGCCGCTTTTTAAAGGAAAACTGGATGCTTGCCCAGCTCATGGCATTTTCTTGCTATTTACCACAACATCCTGCTGGGAAATCTTGGCCTCCTATTAATTTAATTGAATTGTTATGACATGGTGCTGTTAATCAGTCTCCCTTTTTTTTTTTTTTCAGATTCATATGATTCTTCACAGCATATGGTCTGTTCTTTCTTGAGGTCAAAAGCAAGAAAAATCTTGGAAAAAAGAGTGAAAGAAACAGTTGCTTAGCTTTCTGTGAAAATATGGCAAGTAATCATGAAGAGTTGACTGAGCCTGTCCTCTTCTGCTGATAATAGTTTCAAGCATCACCTCACAATCATCTTTCTCATTTATGCCTCCCATGTCTGTAGCTTTGCTTGTTGGGCCTGAAAGGCAATAGGAAGCTGGTGAGAACATCTCAATTTAAGCCCCTTCTTCTATAATAATGTGCAGAGCATGGTACCTGGCTGTGGGCTCCGTCTTCAGCTTTTCTGCAGATCTCATTTTCCTTCTCCTCCCATTTGTCTGCTTGTCTGTTGTGCATGGACTGATACATGTCTCGGTTCTGTCAATGCGTCTTACTTGCTGCTAGCTTTATGTGAGGGGCAGAAACAATAATCGCTGTAATTTTATTTCTATTGTATCTTCTAAATTTGTGCTTGCTCAAGTAGGGAAACTGGGTTAAGTACTTCTGCTGACCACGGCTTTGTTAATGCACTCTGAATGAGCCAGTACATCAGATCAGGTTTTGGGTTGGTTGGACCTTTACAAGGGAACTCTGGTGCTGAGGAGGTAGCCAGTGCAAATTTGGAAGTAGTTGACATTTTACTGTGAAACTGAATTGTCTCTTTAATTGCTTCCTGACTTTTGGATGTCATTCTCTGGAGTTACACTTTCTTAGTATAAAAGTGTGCTGTCAGCTGCAGAATCAGCTGCAGCCCTGTCCAGTTCACCTGGGCAGTATCCAAAAAGGAGATGAGGGTTTTCGTGGTGACTGCTTTCTAGGTATCCTTTGGGGTGGTTATATCTCTACCTGCATTGTGGCTTTATCTTCTTTTTCTGTTATCTTTGCTTCCTTATGCCAATAGCAAGGACTTCCTGGCTGCATGAATTGTTCTTCTGGGCATTTTGGGCTGTTAGGTCATCCCCATAGTGCTTTGGGGACTGGGAAGGGAGTGGACCAACAACTGAGTTGGTGCAGGCTGCTGTGTGGTGGGAGAATCCTTCCCCCCTCTTGTGGTAAACCTACTACATTCTTGACTAGCTGGTAGCAGCTTAAAACACTCCAACATACTCAGCTACACAAAAAAAAAGTTACTGGCACAGTAGGTAAACAGGCTAGTGTGGGGTAGGGAAAAAAATATAGGTAGCCTCTTAAAAATCCTGAGGGGGCGGGGATGGTGACGGTGACATACCAGAAAAACTGTTTTTGTTTGTCCCAGTAGAAACCCAGTGTTGAAAAGTAAGAGGTATCTTAATTGTCAGGTTTCAGTTCTGAATCCTCATCAACTGACTGATTCCTGATTAAGCTCTCGGCTTTTCAATTAATGTCAGAAGGGGCACAGCCTCATTGACGCTAGAAACATCATTGCAAATGCTTTACCTGGGACAATAGAGCTGGAGGAAAAGAGAATCCATTTATATGCTGTGCTAGTTCAATATTCATGTTGATCATAAAACAAAAAGGGGAAATGCAGCACTCCCTCATTTAACCATGTCTTACCTGTTGTTAAACAGAAACACCAGCACTCAAATGAAAGCAGATGTTGCTGCTCTTCAGGTGAATAATGCCTTATAATTTATCTAAGGGCTTTTTTGTGGTGCAATTTACAATAATTACCTATAACTGCAACAGCACAAGGACAAAATGACTGAATAGTAAGTGATAGTTCTAACAGAAGTCATTAAATTACAAAAAAAGCCCCTATGGTTAGTAGCCAGTTACTTTTGTTGCCTGTTGTGGGCTCACCCCAGACAGCAGTTCAGCCCCACACAGATGCTCACTCTTTCTCCTCAGTGGGATGGGGAAATAATTGGAAGGGCGAAAGCAGGAAAACTTGTGGATTGAGGTAAAGACAGTTTAATAGGTAAAGCAAAAGCCCTGCATGCAAGCAAAGCGAAATAAGGAATTGATTTCCATCAGCAGGCAGATATTTAGCCATCCTCAGGAAAGCAGGGCTTCACCACATGTAACAGTTACTTGGGAAGACAAATGCCATAATTCTGAATGTCCCCCCTTCCTCCTTCTTCTGCCAGCTTTAATTGCTGAGCACAATGTCATACGGTCTGGGGTATCCCTTTAGTTGGTTGAGGTCAGCTGTCCTGGCTATGTCCCCTCCCAAATTCTTGTGTACTCCCAGCCTACTTGCTTGTGGGGAGCAGTGTAAGAAACATATAAGGCCTTGATGCTTTGTAAACACAGTTCAGTAATAACTAAAACATACCTGTTATCAACACTTTTGGTCACAAATCCAAAACACACACCATACCAGCTGCTGTGAAGAAAATTAACTCCATCCCAGCCAAAACCACTGCACCTGTTTATGCAAGGGGCATTGTCAGGCTAAATGATTTACTGAAGAAAGTCTGATTAAGCATTTGAAGTGTTAGGAGTAATTTTTTCATAGCGTAATCTTCTTTTCCATACTGGTAGTTAGAATTTACATGGTTCTTTTTTTCAGTAATTATAGTTTAGCTGGTTTTAGTTTGATTTAATCAGCATTTGCTTGCTTGCTTTCTAGGTTTTTTCCATTATCAAAGAATTTGGGTTGTGGATGCTATGTAGGCATGTTTGCAGGAAACCTGATTTAGGAGGTACAAAGTTGTAATAACATTTATATTACCTATACTTGTAACCAGTTTTTCTTAAGTCCAGCAAGATCTAAATACTGCATTAGAGGATTTGTTTGTACATTTGTCTGCAATAATTAGGTGCAGTATAACTGTGAAAGTACAGTTCAGACTAAATTGTATTTATATTCAAATTATCAAGTTGATTTTTCTAGTTCTGCCTGGTTTGAACTTTTGAGCACAACAAAAATAGTGAAAAGTACCTCTTACATGTCCTTACGTATTGACATTAAGGTCATAGATTTATCTTGGTTATGTTAGAACACCTCTGCCCCACGCAGGGCACCGCTACACAGCATTTGGGACTGTTCATCCCAAGACTCCCATTGAGCAAGACCCTGTTTGAGTGTTTCCAGAGTTGTTAGTGCCACAACCTACCAGTGAGGCTGAGGATCCAACAGTGAGTTGATAACTTGGAAAAGATCCAGAGCAAATATAAGAGGGAAGGCAGGTGGTTTCTGCAGGTGAGCTGCTAGCACCTGGGGGCTGGGGGAGAAAGGAAGAGAACAGTGGGAGAATGGCAAAGAAAGGTTAAATGTGTCACTGTTTATCCCTGTTCCCGCCTCATTTATAAAAGAAACTGATTAACATTGAAAAGTAGCCAGAATATTTTTTTCTGATTCTGGGATGTTGCCTTAGTCCTAACTTAATGCACCAAAGATTAATTAATTTTGAAAAATGTAACATTGCTAGCTGATTGATAGGAAAACAATTCTCCCCCAAAGTTCAGTTCTTAGGCAAAGTGTTGTATAGATTTGTGTATATTTAGAAGTTCAGGGTGTCAATTAGGCAGATTCTTTCCTTTGAACTGACTGAAATGTTTCCTAAACAATAATAAAGTTGGTCAATATTACACAACTTGAGTGTTACACTGAATCTTTTTCAATATATCTATATCTTGGGTTCATTTGTAGTACTGCTTATTGGAGTGTGGATGTGTTTCTTGTGAAGGGCGTCTGAAGACTGGATTTAATACCTGTGTATTGTTTTGATTTGTGGGGGAAAAAAAAGCCTGCAAATCTCTTCCAGGTTTTCAACTTATAAGCATGATGAGCTTAATGCCGAATCTGCCTGCTTTCACTCAAGGTTTGTAGGAACACAGATACGCTAGCTGAAATGTGAGCATTAATGTCAGAAGTATTTTTTTGATAGTCGGTAGAACTCTGCCTGTGTTTAAAATCAGTGGCTCAGCATAGCTTGTATGATACCTGATTTAACCAATTGCTTATACTTTGTATTTCCTTGAAATATTAAAAAGCTTATTAATTGATGTGATGTTTTGCTTTCATCAGGATGTAGTTCTGTCTTGTTACAAGCAGACAAAAGCAAAGGCTTTTCACTGCAGTGAAAGAGCAGCGCCCACCTTCCTCCTCACGCCTGGTAGTTCCTTCCCAGCCTCTCCCGTACAAGCAGGAGCAGAGGTGCGGAAGGGCAGAAGATCTGGTTCACAGTTGACCTCCCTTCCTCTCACTGAGTTATTTACAGGCTGTAGCCAGGTTCCCACTGGTCTTGCACATCCTTGTCCCAGCACAGGGCAGGCAGCAGTGTAAGTGAATCATAGGATCTTAGGGTTGGAAGGGACCTTTAAAGGTCATCTAGTCCAACACCCCTGCAGTAAGCAGGGACATCTTCCACTAGATCAGGTTGCTCAGAGCCCCATCCAGCCTGACCTTGAATGTTTCCAGGGATGGGGCATCTGCCACCTCTATGGGCAACCTGTGCCAGTGTTTCACCACCCTCATTGTGAAAAGTTTCTTCCTTATGTCTAGTCTAGACCTAACCTCTTTTAATTTAAAACCATTACCCCTTGTCCTATTGCAACAAGCCTTGCTAAAAAGTCTGTCTCCCTCTTTCTTTTATAAGCCCTCTTTAAGTACTGGAAGGCTGCAATAAGGTCTCCCAGGAGCCTTCTCTTCTCCAGGCTGAACAAGCCCAACTCTCTCAGCCTGTCCTCATAGGAGAGGTGTTCCATCCCTCTGATCATTTTGGTGGCCCTCCTCTGGATCCTCTCCAACAGGTCTGTGTCTTTCCTGTGCTTGAGGCCTCCAGAGCTGGATGCAGGACTCCAGGTATGGTCTCACCAGAGGGGAGTGTGAGGGGAGGTTTAGGGCTGTGTCTCTGGCAGTGATGGTGTCTAATGCCCACTTAGTGTCTGTGAAACTTCAGCTTTCCATGCCACCCTGGAGGGCATGTTCACTACTGTGAGTAGTGTGAGTGACTGAGTGGCTGCGTGGTGCTTAGTTGCTGACTGGGGCTAATCCATGACAACTACTGAAAAGGCACAGCTGGCTTTTTCAAGCATCCATCCCTGAAAATGTAAATACAACTTTGGATAGCCATGGCTACACCACATGAATAAGCTAAGCCCCAAATACACTTGGAGATAACCTCTCTGCAACTTGTTAAGGTCAAAAACCCCGCTGCCTTGCCTCCTCCACTGGAATGAATTATGTTGTGGCAATAGTGTGACAGTAATATCCACCTTTATATGTCAAGGCATAGGAAATAAGTGGGAGGAAACCTAGCCCTCATGTTGATTTACTAAGTCAGTGAAAGCTTCAGACATCCTTATTGCTAGGATTTTGCATCACATAAATGAAGCAAGCTTGCATGCTTTTTCCTGGTGACTATGGGGTCTTCCAGTGTAAATAAAACATACCTGGGGCAAACCAGGCACAGCCCACATAATTTCTGGTTGCTTCCCTATATTCTGGACATCTTTCTTTATCCTTAATATGAAAGAGTCTAATTCTGATTTTTTTTTTTCCTTCATGGTTTGCCTCTCAAATATATTTCTAGGAAGTAAAATCACCATATCTTACTTGCAAGCCTTACTAAATGTTGTCTTTTTCCTTCCCTGCCTCTTGTGAGGCATCACGAAAAAACCCAGCCATAACTGATGCAGCTTTTCTGTTCAAGCAATACAGCACTGTTCATCACCGCGTGCTGCTAGTCATTTATCAAATTTAAGTTTTTAGAGTGTCATTGCATAGTGGTTTTGAACCCAAATGTAAGATGAAGGGGATGCCCTGCAGCAGCAGGCACTATGTAACCCAGTACTTCAGTAGCAAGCCTAGCTGCAGAGAGCTCATGCTTCCAGTCAGATGGGCTTAGACCGTGCAAGTATTACCAGCGAGATCAGTGCTGGGTAGCAGTAACTTAAAGCAATGGTGTTTAAAAAAAACATACCCATCTACTTCAAGCAGTCTTTCATGTCACACTGGTTTCTGTTTTCACAGTCCTGGATTTTGGAAGGTTTTCACAGTCCTGTATTTTTGCCTCTCCAATTTCTTTCCATAATTGCGACTGCTACTGTCACATATGCAGTTCAGGTGTGCGCAGATTTCGTACCCTGTGTCCTTTGGTTTTCTGATTAACAACTTTGTGCAATGTTTCCTGACGGTTAATCCTTCCAGTTTGTATGTGTCGCTATTCACTGAACTGTTTTCTTCCTGCCCCTCTCCTGGCACCAAGCAGAAGCAAATTACTGTCAATCCTGTTTCTATTCTGAGAGTAATATTCTTATTTCTTTCCCCCCACAGGATTTAAACTGCCTTGTAAGAAACAGTAAGTCATTTTTTTCTTCATTGCTGGTTTCTCATCAGATCATGCTTTTTTTTTAAACTGGCTTCATACAGCAAGTTCTTCATGCTAGAATCAGAGACACATAAAGTCAAGCACTGCTATCATGCGTTGCTTTGGGATTTTTTGTTTTGACCCATAAGCAGCTCCAGCTAAAAGAAGAATGGGAAATTAAGTCTTTTGGGGGGGGCGGGGGGAACACAACCCAACTTGTTTAGTTTTTATTTAAAGCTGTGATGGTCAATTTTTAAAGAAATGGGAATTTTAGGGCAAGTTGGTTAGTAAATGTTCATTATAAGCTATTATATCTATGATAGTAATTGATGAAAAATTAATGTATGAACTAGAATTAAAAGAGGGGCATAAAGGGGTACAGCTGAGAGCAATTTAATGTAAATTATTGAGCATAAAGTCCAATGCATTAACTCAATGGTCTTAAAGTTCTTTTCTAACCTAAGTGTTTCTATGATTTGGAAAGGGAAGCTAGAGTTATTATTGGATGTATCAGGTGTAAGGGGTCAAGTCTTAGCAATGGCACACATCTGAAACACTTTAGTATAATTATGAGTAATGTTCTTTAAAAAAGGAGAATGTTCTGCATTTGTCTGTTTGGTACATGGAGGCATCTGGATGGCACTGCGGAACTCCTTGGCCTTTCTTTGCAGTCGTTGTTCTAAGCAGGCTCATTTCTGCCTCAGTGCCCAACCCTGTATCGTACAGGCACACGTATTTTTGTAGCCAAGCTTGGCATGCCAGATCAGGGAGATGACTATGCTGAAAATAATCAGATTTTAAACTTTTTTGGCAGGAGAAGGATTGGGTGGGATCGGATTGGATCATATTTCCCACTGGCAGATGGCCGTTGGAATACAGCTTGACAACACGGCTAAGCCAAACTGCAGCTCCGCCATTAAAATGCTGCCTTATTTGAATATTTGGTTTAAATTCTGCCTTATGGTTCTTGTTATGTTTTTCTGCTCTAGGGGAAAGATCTTTTTAGTGCTTAGTACCCTCTTTTCTGAAAGGTACTTTAATCTTATCAGGTTTTCTATAGATATTTTTTGGTAGAATGAGCATTTCAGGATTGTGTGATTACTTCCTAAGCCTAAAACCATGCTTTCACGAGAAGGGATAGTGCCCACTTTCTGCTGTTCCCATCACTGACACAGCAAAAAAGGCCACAAGGGTACTTCGGGGGGCCTGACAATGCATTGTGCAACGGCACACTACTGGGAGAAGGTGCTGCTCCCACCTATGTCCCTGCGAGTGGCCGGCTGAGCGCTCCCACTGCTTCCCTCTCGGCACAGTGCCAGCGCTGGTAGGCCTGCGGGCTGAGCGGCTGCTTTCAGCTCTGCCTGATGGAGTAGCCCACCAAGGAAATGGGGAAATCTTTGCTTGGCAGGGCATTTTTATGAACCCAATCATCGCAGAGCCCTGTGATTGTTTGAAGTCATGCAAGAGAGTAAGTGGAAAATGTAGCCAAGAGAGCGGCCTTTCATTAACAGTGTGAATTTCTGTCGGCTGAAAGTGGTAGCAAAACATGTTTTGCTTTTGGAGAGTCCAACCTACAAATTTATTCTCTTATTTCTCTTACTGTTTTCTTTTCAATGTTACAGTGGTTTAATGTGGATGCAAAAAGTAGCTAAGGAATCTATTGATATATCTTAAAATATTAAATATATATATATAAAAATATAGTAAACATATCTTTTTTGGTATATTCAGTGATCACACTAGCCTATTCATATGATTCATAGATTGCATGACACAGCTCATGTTCAATAGTTTTTCTGCTAGTTTTTCAGCAGTGCTGTTATAAATAAATACAGTTAAATTTACAATTCTCATTAGGTAAATATGGCATACACTTCATGTGCTTAGATTTATTTTACAGTGTGTCAATAAGTGTTTTGTCTGAATGGGTCCAGTATACAAAGTGACTCAAATCTGGTTTTATTGACAGTTCTGCCTCGTGCCCGCCCCCCCCCAGCCCCAGGCTGACAGTTACCATATGCTCTATCATCAGTTATTTTATATTCTATATTGTTGATATTTTTTAGAAAAATGCATAGCATTGGGCCTATGCTTACCCCCACAGAGCTATTTAAAACTGTCAAACAGTAATGATTTCCCACTTGCAACTCCTCCTTGATTTGTCAGCCTAGTTCTTCCTGTGTTTGTGCTTCACTGATATTCAGCAGACCTATTTTTAATATGCTCTGATAAGTCAAATGTCTTAGAAAAGTCTAAGTAGATCATGTCTGTTTAATGCCTGTCATACCTGATTTCATTTTCTGATGAGATTACAGGACCAGTTTTCCCGAACATTGTATTGACTAGCATAAATTATTTTTCTATCTAGAGAGCTCATTAGTTTACGAAATGCATAACAAGCAGTAGTTGGAAGATAAATTCAGATGTGTATTTAAATTAGAAGGCATTTTTTAAACAGAAAGTAATTAACTATTGGAACAATTTCCCTGGCTATCTGACAGACATTCTATCATTGGAAGGCTAGAAATTAGTAATAGCCTTCTAACATAGGTCTGTTTCAGCAGGGAAGTGTGGACTTGCTGCATGAGATACTTAGTAAACCTGTTTAACCTGACTATGTTGATTGTGATAGTTACTTTAAGGAAGAGAGGAAGTGCAAGTTACTAGAATGAGTTCAGAATAAATACAGGCAATTTATAAAGTACTTGCATGGTGAAAACTGCCTTTCTGAACTGTGAAACAGTCTGTCCCCCAGTTTTGCCTTCTGGGTAACCCTGAGCCAAAGGATAGACCATAATGGCAATTAAGCAGAGCTTCCTCAGCCCCATTCTAAATGGTGATTTTCATTTGCTGGACAGGTACCTGCATGGAGGCAAGCTGGCTGCAGGTTCCCGTTTGGACTCCTTCTGCTCCAAGCAGTCTTCATGTCTCTTCTGATGTTTTCCGTCAGATGGATGGAAAGCTGCTCCCTGTGCTTCGGATAGAGTGGAAAGTGGCCACTGATGGTAAGTGGTGGTTGTTTTAGTGTGAACGTGGAGCAGAGGAACTAGATGTGATCTAGTAAGGATAGGGAGGAGAAGTATGACTTGAAGTCTTTCACTGATCTAGTCATGAAAGCAGAGCTTTGAAATTTGGGGGTTTGGCTGCTTCATTTTGTTTGTTTTGGAGGATAATGTTTGATTTTTCACGATGACTGAATCGGGCCTTTGGGTGTGCTGGGTATTCAAGAGTTTAAGAAGTTTCCACTAGTATGGGATAATGATATTTAAAATGGGACAGGCAGATAAAAATAGAATCAAGTGGCCCACACCTTTACCACGGTAGTGAGGGGAGAAAAGAAGCTTGCGCTGTAAGCATTGCCGTTTCAAGGCATAGTAATGACTGCAGCAGTCTCACACAGGGGAATTACATCTATCAACTGAACAAATGAGAATTAATTCGAGAGAGCACAAATAAATTATGTGCTATTAACTCAGTGCAAGTTCCTCAAATTGTCTTATTGCTGGAGCCTAAATGAGTACCAATAAGTCAACTTTTCTCACTCTCCAAATATCTTTGATTGTTTGTACATGTTTCCCTTGCATGCCTTGTTCATGGTTTTGCACTGATGCAAGACAGAATCAAACATGTTCATTTCTTCCTTCTGCAGTGCCAGTGTCTGAGGGCTGTATAGAGTTGTTATCTCAGTATAACTGTAGTAGTGTAAAAGCAGGTGTGACTCGGGTAACCCATCATTTTGTGTAGCTATGGTTATAAACTTTCTCATTGGGATTGTCTGTACCAAAATAAAAGCCTAAACTGCCTGAAACAGCCTTGAGAGGCAGAGCTAAATGCAACACTGAATCTGTGGAACTGCCAGGGTGTTTGGAAGAATGAATTTGCCTTCTACTCTGCCCCTTAGTTTGCACAGATGAAGCTCTTGCCATGCAGGACAACCTTTAAGCTGAAAGTGGTGTTAGTCAACCCTGCACACTCACTTCTTTCATGACCATTTATCTTTGTGTTGGGATTCCCAGTGCTTCAAAGGAATAAGACTGTGACAAGACTAGGCACAGTGGTAATCTCTGTGGGGGCTGCAATGTCTACACATGTAGATGATGGAAAAAGACAGACATCTCTCTCTGTCCCTGTGCTTGCAGCTAGCATCCGGTATCTCCAAGGGGCAGAGCTGGCTGTGATGCAAGTGAACAGGAATCAACAGATTTGTGCCCAGTTTGACTTTCAGAACAACTTGACACTTCAGGTCCGTCCTGATGGAGGCCGGGTGAGTGCAAAGGGCTCTAAATTACTTTTTCTAGTCCATGGGTTTGTTTCTGCTTTCACTGTCACACAGCAAAGTTATCAGTTAAAAAGTATAGACTGGTTAGAAGAGTAGATGAAACAATCGAGATATTTGGCTTATGATCTACTGTCGTTTCCAGGTTTTTTTACACTTCTTGTAACCATGTACAAGCTGCTTGCTTATCTTAATTTCTCTTTCGCTATTCCCATCCTTCAGGTGTTAAGAATTACTGCTTTCGGTGCTTAGCACATGTCATTCATTGTTCTAGCTGTTGCTTAAAGCAAGTAATTGTAGGAGGTTTTTGCATTCTGCTTGATATTTGTAGCCTTTTTAACTCAACTCTTCCTTTTACTTCCACTTCTCTCTTGTACTCTCTTGCTGTGGAGGAAAGCACCAACCTTCAGGGTGGTCCTTCAGCTTACACTCAGCCTAGGAAACTAATCGGAAAAATGCTGAGCATCCACAGATCCCTTTTATGAATGATAGGAATCTGAAGTTTGTTGCTTACCACGCAGAATTTGGCCATAGTTAGCTTACCATCTGGAGCCAGTGCCTCTCCCAGAATTTGTACAGCACTGCTGATGTGGAAAACAGCATAGATTTAAGAAAATATGTATGGAATGGCCAGGTACAGAACTATATAAGTGCAATTCTAAATGCTTAGCACTTGCACAGCACTGCAAGATTCATACTAGACTAAAATTCCAGTCTCGACTGCATATTTTAGCCTAATCTCCTTTCAGTTCAGAATGTAATTTAGTGGAAACCCCACACAGTTGTTTGAGCTGATACAACAGTCTTATGCCAAAGATACCAAGAAATAACTGTACTTTTTTTAGTTCCAAACAAGAATTTGGGACAGACCAAGGGACTGGTGCATTTAATGCACTTGAATTCCTTTTTTTTCTTTTTTTTTATAGTCAAGCTTCAGAAGAAGGGTTGTATGGGATGAGGGAACACCATGGAACAGGACCAAGTCAGCTGTTAATTTCAGGACCTTTATAGAACAACTTTCTTGTTTTAAGTCCTTGTGAATGTATTTTGGTTTTCAGTGGAATTTCACTTTTGACCGTTTTGAAGTGGAACCTGGCCAAACTTACCAAGTGACTGTCTACCACCTGCCCAAACTGGGTGTAGCTGGAGACTACAATTGCAAGTCCATGTCTTTCACAATGCCTGGTAAGAGATGCTCTAGTTCACTTAGGCCTTGGACTTAGGAATCCAGTTTGTGGACCTGTGGGATGGTTGGGGTTTTTTTTCCAGACCAGATACATGAACTGTGAGCACATTTGGCAATAGGGCGGCAGTATTATAAAAACCTGTCGTCCTTGCTGAATACTGCTGTTTAGAAAGTCCATGGTGCTCGCCTTATCTACAGTACCCTTGTGGTACATATCCAAAATGCATGTGTCATTTGTGCTACAAGTCACCATCCTTGTTTCTGGGATCCCATGTCCAGAAGCTTGTCAAATCTCTGCTTGGAATAAGGTGCATGTGGAAGAACTAGTCTGTGATGACCAGACCCTTTGATTCTAGCTGACTGTAGTTCCTATGCGGAAGATGCTGCTATAAAAAAATTCATATGCTTTCTAGAAAGCTGGACAAAGCCTTGGACTTGGGCCGCTGAGTTCTGAGAAATTGCATTTGTAGCTTGTTAAGAATTCTGCTACAGCTATGGCTAAAAAGGAATTCATAATTAACTGTGAAAGCTAAGTATAGCTAAGTATAGGAGTATAGGTGCTCCTCTGAGGGGCTGTTTGAAGATAAGTTACATCTCCTGAATCTTGTTGCTGATATGTTCACCAGTGGAACAGGCACAAAGATATTTCATCTACATGAATGGGGCTGCAGAGTAATCTTTCATGCTCTCTGCAGGCTATTGCTGCTGCTTTTACTTAATTTTAAATCTTCCAAAGTTGCCTCTCTGCTTCCAGATCAGGAGGAGTAAAGTTTGGCTTCTAATATTAAATTTTAGATGTGTAAAGTTTGATTTCAAAAGCACAGTTAGGCATAACTTACCAAAAAACTTGATAGAGCTGAGTGCCTGACCTTTTCTTGTGTATGTGAAAATTTTACTGCAACTAAAAAGAATTTGCTTTGTTTTCCCTGAAGATGCTGCACATCTGCAGGGCCCTCTGGCTGGACTGTCTGGTTTATAAATATTTGGCACTCAATACAGCTTGAAAACTGGTTCATAATTTTCTTAACTTGCTTGTAGTCATCACAATGACTTTATAAAATGGCTAAGTATGTAGCATGTCAGTCAACGTGAGCTGGAAAAGAAGAAGGGGCACTTGTTTTTCAGCCATCTTATCCTTTCTTATGCTTGGTCATACAGAGAACTTCCTGGCTTTTATCCTCCACTCTTCAGAAACTTAATGCATTGTGTAGAGCTCAGCACCTGCAGGGAGCTTTGCTGATTACAGTTTGTGTGAATTATAGGGCCACTGCAAATTTTCCAACTTTTAAAGTTGGAAATTTAAGATATGTAATGTTTTCTTTCAACTGTTTAAGCAGGGAGTTGTTCCTTTTCCTTTGTGTCCAAACCCTGGGGGAGAAACATAGGCTGAGACTTGTAAATCCCACGTTGCTAAATGTTGCTAAATGTTAAATATGTAACTCTGCATTTGACTCTGGGGAAAAAAGTCCCAAAGAGCAGGGCCAATCTGCTAAATGAAGCAAAGAGAATTATAAATGTGGAAGAGTGTTTTGGGATCAAGAAAGATTCCAGTTTCCTAGTTTTCCTGGGGCAAAATGCTTTTGGAGAAATCTATTTCTGTGGGTGTTCTCAAGGTCCAGAGATCAATATGAAGTTTTAATTCCTCTATGACCCTCTCTGCACAAGTCTTACATTAGCAAGGATTGTCAAATATTACTGTTGTAGTAAGTATTACATGGTTTCAGTCTTTTCTTATTAATTATCTCTGTCCTGGGAAGAAAAAAAAAAAAAAACACAAACACCATAACATCACTGGAGGGGCCAGTTTATACATTGGAAACCAATATTATTCTGCTGCAGAATTCTGCTACTGCTTTGGAAGAAAAATCTCTACTCATCAAGGAGGGCTTAGTTAGGTGTCTGGCTTCTGATAAGAAAATGGGGTTTTTTTTCTAAATGGAAATACAATGTTTCTGACTAGTCACTGATGGTCTTTCTTGCAGACTGCAAAGATTCTCTAATGAAAAGAACCATCCCATGTATAAAGACAGGTAAACATTTTTCTGCTTGAGTCATGTAGACCTGGGTGCTTTTTTGAAATATTTCTGACAGTTGAGAAACTTGGGAATATCTCCACTACTTCCAGGCAGTTTGTGGGAGCCCAGGATCCAAGGTAAAAGTCTAGATGATACAACTCTGCTTGTGAGCTTTAACCCATGGATGGAGTCAGCCCGATACCAAATTCATGTGGCCAGTTTCCTGAATGAGAAGAAGTGTAAAATGATCACACGTGATTTCACTGAGGTAATTACCTTCCTAAATTATATCCTCTGTTGTAATTTAGACAAACATTTCTTTAACGGTTGCTAAACAAGGACTTGCATTGTAGGAGACATAAGAAATGCACTTGTACAGCAAATTTCAAGGAATTATTTTCACAGATTTTTAATTAGCTTTGGAAAGGGGAACTTTATTTCAGAAATTTGCTGGATAAAGGATTGAAAACAGGTTTTATAATGCACAGAACAATCTGTAAACATCTGCAAAAAAACCCCAAATTTTATATTTAACTATCTGGGCTTTATTACCTTTGTCAGGCCAATGGCCTGGGGGACAAGACTAAATAAATCAGCCAAAATTGAGGTGCAGAGTTTCAATAAATCACTGAAGTAGTTTATCAAATGTGATGGTGGGGTGGGGGCGGAGTGTTTTTTAGATCAAGAATTTTTTAGATCAAGAATGAGTGGTTTTGTAAAAATGTTTCAAACAGACTGAGAATCAATTCCTGTAGGTCTTACAGCCTGTGTGGTTGAGAAGCTCAGAGTAGACCAAGAGTATCTTCTGACATAAGAAATGTTCCCCTTCAGGCATCTGAGGGAGGAGAAATACTGAATATTTGGTACCAGTCCCACCATTCCTTGGGGCAGGGCCGATATATTGGCATTCAGTTTGCTTAATCTTTCCAGTCCTTCCACGCTTGAAACCCTTCATACTGCATGCACGAGTATGTATTAAGTTATTACTGACACAGCTGGTGTAGTATTTCCCTGGCAAAGAGGAACGTACCTCATTTTGGAGTATGTATCTGCTAATCATTGTAAAGAGTATATTTATATTATCATGATATTGATTATATACAGCAGGTAACGAGGACAACTTATTTGTCTGTTCTATTGTTGACAGCTTTTTTTAATTTAACAAGGAAGCTTGTTAATGTTTACACATTAGATAACTGAAGACATTTACATTGTTAAGAAACTGTAAGTTTAACACATCTGAGGTTATACAATGTACATCCTTAACTGTTTCCTGTTACCTGTGCAGCCTTAGCCTGCTGTCTTAATTGTATTACCATGTCTGTCACACAGGATACTTGCAGTGATGGTGGCCATACCATTTATCCATTTTGTTCTCTATGGGCTTCTTGTTCTGAAAAAAAAAAAAGTTTCTGCTTCTTTTGGACCGCTCCATAGTCTCATGTCAACTCCTTTTCTTTTTTCCTGCTTTCATTCCATTTTCTTCCTTCGCTTATAACTTGCATCCGATTTCTGCAGAGTGGACTGCAACAGCAAGTGAATGTCACAATCAAAATCGAGAAGAACATAAGAGCTTGCTGCAACTACAAAATACAGGTAGGGTCTCACTGTGTCTTTCTTTCACCAACGAGGAATGTTACGGGGTTTTGCACAGTGTTTTGTTCTGAGGTTGGCTAATCCCTAATTACCTGTATCGGGGAAATAATGATTATGGCTGAAAGAACAACTTTTTTTTATATAGGTATTCTCTGCAGACAGAGCAGAGAATACCTTAGTATAGGGTTACCAAGCCAGAGACTACGGAGTGGGAATGGCAGGTATGCAACCTCAGGAGCTCACTGCCTTCTTAAGTTATAAGTGTAAGAATTCTTGATCTTGTTTTCTGAAGGGAAATGGGAATTCTGTGTCCCTGTGCTAAAATATAGGGAATGTAGAGGCAGGGGGAAAGTTAAGTGAGGGGAAAAAAATTGCTTTTAAGACTAGCTTATGTTTTCTGAATTTATTTCAACTGCAGATTCAGCCATTCTTTGCGAACTGTGGCACAGACTGTCTGAGACACTCTGCTTTCATCCCATGTTCACCAGCTCCAAGTGAGGACTGCTTTTCCGTAAATTAGATTCCCATTGTCTTACAGATGAGAGCTGAATTTTTAATGTAACTCTTGTCTTTTGCAGGTACAGACCCATCAGGTAAGGAGTTCTTCCAATACCCTGAAACTTTTTTTGCTGCTGTCTTCCTGTCATATAGAATAACAAATGATCCTCTCTGGGAATGTCCCCTTGTAACACTGAGTTCAGAATGAATTGTGTTAAGAGTTACTTCACCATGATTTCATGAGGCAAGTATTTGTATGCAGTGTGAACCTTAAAGAGCAATTTTTTTAGAGATACTTCACTTGCATAAAATCCTTTGAGAAACAGTTTTGACAAGAAGAGTCTTAATATAAAATACTTTCTGTCACTTTGCTCAGTGTTAAAAAATTTGCATAATATAAAGCAGCTTTTGGAGAGAATAGCTTGCATATATTCATTTTTATGAACATCAAGATAAATCATGTGCATAATGATTTGACATCTTTTTTTGGCTGCAACAACACCTGTAAGGAGCTAGTTTGCCCAAGATTTAAAAAGAAAAAAACACCTGCAGATTGGAGGAAAAAAAAACCCAACACATTACCCAAAATGATGAATTTTTTTTTTTTTAAGATAGATTACATGAACTGTCAGGACATGGGCAGCATGCCTGTCAAAGCTGGATAAACATTGCTGTTTAGAGGAAGGTTATTGATCTGTGTTTCCAGTGTACTGCACATATGGTTCTTTTGTGGAGCAAGTTTATGGTGTAGAGCATCATCATGAAGGCAGGAATTTGTTTTGAGAAGTGACTGTGGTATGTTGTGTTGTAAGGGGGAAGTGCTGGACTACCTGTGGTTTTGGGCAGAGCCGGGGTCCTTCTCCCTTGGCCCCTGCTGCTCAAGAAACTCCAGTTCTTTGGTGAAACTCTATTTGTGTAAAGCAGTGTGTGAGTGCTATTTTTGTACTGCAGGTGATATGATTATATGGCTCTACTGGTGTATCACTGGGATCTGTGTGTTACTGGTGGGATCAGTCATAGCAGGTGTGATTTGTATGACCAAAAAACGAGCAGGTAAGACTCATACCAGCTAGGAAGAAAAGATTCAATGCTAAAACTATATTTTTCCTAGTTCTGTACCTATTCCTATTGCTGTTTTCTTCCTTGCTGTTCTGATGTCTTGCCACTGAGATAATGTCTATGTAAGCACCTTCTGTTTTACATCATGGGACTTCTAACATCCTAATACCATCCACATAGTTAAGTAAAGCCTTCCATGGGTTATACTGTGTTTTCATAGTGCTTCAGAGCTCTTGAGAGGGAAAAAGGAACTTTGTAGTTCAGCCTTGTTTCCTGCAGATTGCTACAGATATCTTTTCCATTTATTTTTCTCCTTCATTGCATAAGAGTTTTGCACGGCAGAAGCTTCCTGTTTGTCTGTATTGTAGTCTTTACCCTGCACCCCAAAGTCTCTACAAAATTAATTTTTATATTATTTTGAGCTTAAATAATCTTTTCCAGTTAAGATGGAAGAAGGAAACAGGACACAGAGGTTGACATTGAGTCGGTTGGAAAATTGGGTACTTGAGGACTAATTCCTAGTCTTTTGTGCTGCAACTATGAGGGAGTTATACAGGGAAACTCTGCAACTCACTGGGCTTTTTTTTTACCTGAGAGAAGTAATAGGAAATCTATTGGAAAATTCTTAACATTGAACTTCTCTATGAGGTGTAGCTAGGGACATTTTAGTTGCCTCAAGAAAAAGCTTTCTTTAAAAAAGCTTCCTTTCCTTAAGGAGAGGTAGCAGAACAGTTGGAGGTTCTGTACTTTTTGAGGCTGGCCAGATGTGGGGAAGATGAAGAAAATTGGATTTGAGTGCATTCCTTCTCTCAAAGGAAAAAATGTAGTGAAGTACATAGCAAAATTTGCTATAGAAGTCTTTACTAATTTAGGATATTTTTTATTACGCTTCTCCTTCCCCATGGTTTTATCCCTGCACAGTTAAAGATTTTCTTTGTTTTTTTAACTTAATCTTTGGAACGTGTTTTCAGAACTGACAGTGACTTTATCTCTCTTCCAGGACAGCAGCGAAGAAAATGCAACCACAATAATTTGCAAACTGGTAAGATGTCTTGCCTGTGTTTTGTCAAGCGCATGTAATGCATTCTGGAAGTCTCACACAGTTGACCAGGAGGGGCTTGCATAGGCTTTACTGCTCTATAGGTGCTTCTCAAAACCAAAAGGTAGCTTTAGAATCTTCCTGTTTAGCTAAAAGAACTTTGTAACATCCAATAGCCTTGGACAGAGAATATGGAAGTTGAAATGCCATATTTGGCAGATGGGAGACAATTGCCTTGTACAGTGGTGAGGCTTTTGACTCAGCTGAGGCTGTACTGGCAAAAGAACCTTTGCTAATCAACTAAGCCATAGCAATAGAAGATTGTTTTGGGGTGGATGCACTCAGCTCTCCAGCAGAGAATATAGCTACATTTGCAAGCCTCTTGAAGCTGGTGTATTATTTTTGTGTGGTGAAATTCCATGAACCACCTGGATGCTATTAAATCACAGCTCCGCTGTCTGGACTTTCATATTAAACTTATATAATGAGATGTTGTCTGCATATGTTGCCAAAATAGCTTCAAAACTGGTAGCTGCTAGAACCTTTTGTTAGTATTATCTTGTGTTGATTGCTGGTGACTTGCACCATTACGATTTTGGGAATGTGGCTGGGATGAATATTTTTCTGTCTTTCAGCAGCACCATATACCAACCTTCCTCTGCCACCCTTGAAGCCCCGAAAGGTTTGGATTGTGTACTCTGCTGATCACCTGCTGTATGTGGATGTGGTGCTGAAGTTTGCCGAGTTTCTGATGACAGTCTGTGGCACTGCTGTAGCCTTAGATCTGCTAGAAGATCATCAGATCTCAGAGTTAGGGCCGTTACCCTGGCTCACTCGACAGAAGAAGGAAATGGAAGACCTATCTTCAAAGATCATTGTCTTATGTTCACGGGGCACCCAGGCCAAATGGCAGGCCATGCTTGGGAGCAAGCCTGTGTGTCTCAAGCAAGATCAGCAAAAGCCAATGGGAGACCTGTTCACCCCAGCCTTGAATTTGATCCTGCCAGATTTCAAGAAGCCAGCCTGTTTTGGAATGTATATAGTCTGCTATTTTGAGGGGATAAGTAGTGAGAAAGATATACCTGATCTGTTCAATGTCACGTCAAGGTACCAACTGATGGACAAGTTTGAGGATATTTATTTTCGGATTCAGGATTTGGAGAAGTTTGAACCTGGGCGCATCCGTCGAATCCAGGAAATCACAGCTGAAAACTATGTAGATACCCCTAGTGGGAGGAAATTGAAAGAGGCAGTTCAAAAGTTCAAGAACTGGCAGACTGAGCACCCAGACTGGTTTGAGAGTGAAACCATCTGCTTAAATAATGATGAAGAGTTGCAGTCCCTAAACAGAGAGAGCCAAGTGGATTCACTAAGTGAACCAGGTGGAATTGTGAAACACCAGCTGCACCTGCGGGAGCCTGACCCTAACTGCTGTTATGTCATCAACCTCCACATGCATGAAGGTGAAAGTAGAGCCTGTAAACTGCAGCCTCAACTTAATCCATGTGGGGATCCAACTTCTCAGACTATGGTCCTTCCTATGGATGAGGCTCCTCTAGTTCAGGTAGTGGAGCCAGTCTCTTCCATGGAAGATAGAAATATACTTGGTCATCGTGTGCTGAGTAATGAGGACTGTATGGAAGAAGTTCCTCTTCTGGAGACAAGCTTTCCAATGAGGAATAACATAATCTTCCATGATGACTCTGAAGTTTCAGCGACAGATGACCAGAGTCCTGCAAGTCTCTCGGGTGAACTGAGACACCATCTGAATGGACTCATGTACTCTCTTTATCAGCAGAGCGTCATTCCTTCAGAGCCATCTTTCTGCCGAGAAGAGGCTGACAAGCAACACCAGTTGGTCTTCGATGACCAATGCAAAGACCAAAGACAGTCAGTGCAGTCAGATCAGGGCTACATCTCTAGGTGTTCTCCTCTGCCTCCTGATGACCTTGTGGAGGAGGAGGAGGAGGAAGAAGAGGAAGAGGTGGATCAGGAAAAACACGCAGTCTTTCATGAACTCTCTCCAGAGGTCTTGAACAGTCTAAAGAGCCTCCAGCAGCAGCTGTTTTTCCAGGACATTCAGCGGAGCTCTGACTGGGGGTATCCAGCTGAGGTGATGGACATTGGCCAGTCTTTGGAGGACTGTTAGGTTCTGTCTGGGGCCTGCTCCATTTGAAATGCAGGGATGGAAGGTGGTACCATGCACAGTGCTGAAACTGCATTTCCAACACCGTCCTTGTATTATAAATGACTTACTGGTAGGATCTTCCTGTCTGCTTCTAGGAGGTTGGATTGCCCAGCAGACTGGTAATGTTGCTTCCAATCTCTGTGGAGAGAAGCAATGACTATTAGCCACCCCTGTGAAAGAACAGGCTGTAGTTCTGTTCCTTGGGGAAACATACTACATTGAGTCCTCGCTGATGGATGACAGAAAAATTATTGTGGCTCATCCACTTGTGCCTTCAAAATGCCATACAGCTGTACTGGTTCTATTGCACTGGATAAAAGTCATGGCCAGGGTTTTTTAGAAAACAGATGTAGACAAGATGGCAAAATTTGCGTTGCCATTTTAATACACATTTTAAATATTCTGTTGTAAATACTGTGTTAAATGTGTGCCTTAAACTTCAGCTAGGTTAGGGCTGTTTCTACCTGGTTGATACATGTATCTGGAGATTTTTTCATTTGCCACTAATTTATTGATTTGCAACTGCATTTCCATGGCTGTTCAGAAATTAAGTGGAGTAACTGAGCAGTAAGTGGGATCAACTTTTAGGAGTCTCCATAACTCTCCCTACCTCCCTGCTGGGAGGTTATGTGCTTGAAAACCAGCAAAACCAGGAGGAAGGGGGAAAAGGGGGTAATGGACCAAAAAACGGGATTCGGACTTATTATACAATTATAAGAGGAATCTGGGACTGAATACAGAATTACTGAATCAAGGGAATCTGGTATATTCTATAACGCACTGCTGCAGTGCTGTTTGCTTTTGGACATCTTAGCACCAGGAAGACTTGAACTGAAGATGTAGATAGTGACACCCAATTAAGGAAGCTAAAGACTCTTTTAGAGGAGAAAAAGTGTAGCTTCAGCAGATGCTGTTATAGAGTGGAGATTATAACTGGGTTAGGGAAGGCTGAGCTAAAATGAGTGCAAGATGTACTTACATGGGTATAAACTCAAGCACAGGTGGTTCAGGTTAACCATTGTGAAATACTTCATAGAGTAGTGGGCTCATCTTCCAGGAGCAGTGATGGTAACTGTATCAATTCCAGTGTTTCAAAAAAAAAAAAAAAAAAATTGGGCTTGATGCACTAGAAAAAGTAGTACCCTGTGAGTGTTTTCCTGTTGGCCCATGTAGCACTGACCGGGTAGCAGATTAGTTGAGGCTGGTGTTTACCCTGTTTATTATCACAGTTTCTGCAGTCCAGCCCACTGGGTAACAGCCTGTGAGATGTAAATACATCCAGGCCTTTCTCCTTTGTGTTCAGACAAGCTTGTCATCTTCCTGTCATTCTAAGTTTACTTGTCAAAAAATCTTGAGATAATTTTATTTCAGTTTTTTAAAAATCTGGTATCTCAGAAAATAATCTGTTCTTTTGACTTGGAACCAATATTGTATTATGTATATTTTATAATTTTATTTGTTTATCACTTGTGAGTTGTTCCTTAAATTAAAAAACAGTGGATCTATTTACTTGAACGCTTTTATGTCCTCAATTGTTCCTAACCCCTTATGTTAGTATTTCTTACAGAAATCTGAGGCAAAGCTGAGAGCCAGAACTAAATGGGCTGACAAGTGCCGAAACATTCCTGTAAAGTGTTGCAGCTGTATCCAGTTGAGGGCCCTCAGGTGTGTGAAGTGCATGCTCCTTCAAAATGGGTGTTAAAGAAGGTAAAAGGTTGTAATTTCTGTTCAGGGCTGCTCAGTGAGGCAGGACTGTTAAGACAGCTTGCTTTCTCTGCAGCCAGATGCCTGGAAAGACTAACAAAGGGGCAGTCCCTGTGTAGATCCAGATTTAAGACAGACTGGGTGCCACCTTCGTTTCCTGTCTGTACAGGACCTGTAACCCAACAGGAGCTAAGCAAGAGGCAGCTGTGATCTCAGTGCTTCTCCAATGAGAACGCAATTCTCAGATTAGGTGAATAATTGTCATCTTGATGATCCCACTTCTTAAAGTTTCTTATATCTTACAGCAATTAACATGTAAATATGATTTTCTTTCCCCCATGAGTGTTTTTTCAAGTGGTATGAATTCCTATAAATCATTTAAATAGGAAGCTCAGAAGTGTCATCTGGATTTTCTTGTCTTAGTCATTCCCTTCTCAAATAACTCCCTTGGTGTTACAGCTTTTAGAATTCACTTCCACTTACAAGAAGTTTGTTTGAGGGAAAAATACAGACACTATTTTAGCAATCTAGCGTGAGGAAGTAGAGTAACTTTAATGCATCTGTGTTGATCCCTGAATGCAAAATTGAATAGCCCAGCAAGACTCAAAGAAGGGAAAAAAAGAGCAAAATCAGTCACAATTTTCTAATTTTATTTTAACAATCTTGCTTTTTAAAAAATACAAGTTCTGATTAATGCCAGGGGGATGCCAAGTGCCCATTGGCCGCAGGCCTTCTCTCTCACCTCAGTTTCCCCTCCTGGGAGTAGTCATCTCTTTGTCAGGACGGCAAACAGAGAGCAATAAAATGCTAAATAGCTGAGTTGTGCTACAAGGCTTGTAACAGAATCCCAAGGGACATATGTCTTAGTATGGCACAACTTTGTGTAGCGAAGTGTTACTGACCTGGACCAGTAATTTAATGTTGGCAGGATATACAGTAGGTCTGCAAGGTGCATCGGGTGAGGTATTGTTTGCGCTTTAATGGTACCAGTATCTCTTTCTTCTGCAGATAGATCTATTACGTAGCAGAAGGGTTTAAATGTAAGTGAGAGCTCAATTACCAAAGAGAAGGGAATTCAGAAGGTGGAGCAGGCTTATAAACAAGACATTGGAGAGCTTTAAATGCTTCTCCGTCGTAAACAATTGAAGTGGCAGCAGAGCTGCCCTTTTAGTTGCAGGAGGCCTTCTGTACAGCCAACTACTACAAGAGCTTTACGCTCTCCAAACAGCACACTTACTAACAACCTAGAAACCATGGCACTACAAAGAACCACTCTTTCTACAAAGGAATTCTACACAATGGAAGCATCGTTTGACAGGATCATCTGTCCCAGGCAACCTTTGCATCCACGCACAAAATGGGATTTCACTGTCAATGGTTTGAATATGCCATGGCTAGATAAATTTCAAATATGCCATTTTCTCAATAATGTCTTAAATGGAAAAAGGCACTCACTGTTGAAACAGCAACTTTGTTATGTGCTCTGAAGGAGTACTGAAGTAAGACTTGTTAGTAATTCTGCTGTGATTCTTCTAGTGTCTCAACTATGCTTGCCCTTCAGTGTATTAGGGATGTTCTTCTAAGCAAATTGGTACTATTGTGAACTTGGCCATAGGAGCAGCAAAACATAGCTGGGTGTGAATAGCGCTTTTTTTTTTTCCTTCATCTTGTTTTTGGCAAAGTTGTTTGGGGTTTTTTTTCTTCAGCTGTTTGATTAAAGCATGGAGTGCTCCTAGGTACAGGTATCATCTTATCCTCTCTTGAATAATGTAGTTCTTAGCTTTTACTACCTGTTTAATGCTGAAAAGGAAGATGCAAGGAAACAAGTATCTGTACAAGCATAATATACCTGTAATTACACCTCCTTTGGCCAGGAACTTAGCATCCCCTCAACACATCTCACATCACATAGGAAAAGTTCACAGTACCAAATTTTACAATCACAGTCACTCACAGCACCAAGATTGTCCAGACAAAAAGAAGTTACTGAAGAGAAAGGCCACTGGCCAAAATTCACACAATTGCCCACGTAAGGGCTCAGGTTAAAAATAAAGCACTGGTGGGAAAGTTAAGCCTAGCCTTTGCTGACTTTCTGTTTGGCGTGGGGAGAGCAGCAAGTCGCCCGTCCTAGCTGCAGTTCTGAACAGAGCAGTGCTAACCCCTCAAAATGCATCAGCCACGTGAGAGCTGGGGAGAAGAGCCCCATGGCACCCCCACTTCTGCCTGTGGGAGCTGGAAGTTACCAGACTGTAAACATTTTATGGTAGCAGTCCCCTGGAGCAGGCAGTTGATCCCACTCTGTGAAAAGGGAGGTGAGGCAGAGGCTGGGTCCCACTAAGCCTGAGCCCTGAAGAAAAGGGATGTGTGTGCAGTCCTGCTGGTGGCTGGGGGTAGCAGTTGGTTGTGCTTTATTTCCCCTTCCTGTCAGGACAACTTGAAAAAAGGCTGAGACCAGGAAATGGGTGTTTTCCCAACGAGTGCAGCCTTGCCCAGGTAACAAAATACGAGCCTGGGAGGGGCAAAGTCCTTCCTCCGAAGGTGACCTCTGTGCTCCTCCTTCCACCCGACTGGTTTTGGGAGCAGCTGTAGCCAGGCAGAATAGCAGACCTCAACCCCCACTGAACATTAATGGAGCTTAAAACCAAAGATAATTGTGTTCTATGAGAGGTTACTAACAATTAACCTTTTTTCCCCCCCTCCCAACCCACCCTTAACCACATGCACATGGAGGACAGGGTGCTGGTGCGTGGGCTTTTGCCGAAGCTTGGGAGGGCTCCTGCAGCACTTTGCCATCTGTGCTGCAAAGTGAGGTTCACCAAGCACAGGGCCCAGCCCGAGCAGCGCCGACATCCTCCGCTCTGCTGTTTGAGAGGGGGGCAGGTGGCAGGCTCTCAAGCAGATGCCGAAGGAGCCTGAGGAAATCTTCCCAGCCTGTGTAAAGGGAGTCCCTACGCTCTGCGTAAGAGAAAACCAACACTGATCCCATAAACATGCATATTCACAGAGAAAGGAGAGCCCCAGCACATGGGTGCTGCTGACTGAAGCAGTAAAGCTGCTGTAAACCCTGTTGTCACCAGAAATAAGTGTCTTGGTGGTAGTGAAATGGGGCTTAAGGCCCCGGATTATGTCTGTGCCAGATTCACGTGTTCCTTTAGTGTGTGAAGTCAACATAAAATGCAGAAGATTGAAGCACAGAGGTAGACATTTTCAGCTTGGAGAAAGTGGCTCTTAGGCTTGAAATGACCAGATGGCCGGTGTGCTCCTGGAGGTTCCCCAGCTCTGCCGCCGGGGAACAGAGGTGGGGGCTTTACCAGACCGAGCCAAACCCAACGCGTGCTTCTTTTTGTCCCTGCCCGCACCCTGAAGGCACGTCTCTGCTGGTCGGAACCCTCTCGCATCTCGTCCTTGCGGTCAGCAGGAGTCCTTAAAGGAGGGGACAAAATCCACCGGTCCCTGTTGTTGAGGGGGAAAAGGAAAAAAATAAACCTTTATGGTCACAAAGCAACGCGATGTCCTGGCGGGGAGCAGGAGGGGAAGAGCGGGACCCTCCAAACTGCAGAGGGGCAGAAGCACTAGAAGACGACTCATCGTGAAGAGCAGGCGAGTGTTCCGGGGACGAGCCTCTGCCGTAGGCTCCTGCAGGTAGTTGGCTTTGCACCGAGCTTCCGCTGATGGATTTGTCCGGAGGAAAGGGAGGAGGAGAGCGGGAGCCCCTGTCCCCTTCCCCTGCTCGGCCACGGCGGCGGGAACCTGAGCAGAAACGCAGAGAGACTCTGCCGGGAGCGGACCCGGAGCGGGGGACTCAGCCCTGGGCGGTGACCGCCAAGGCGTTCACGTACCCGTGGGGGCCCACGTCGGCCTCGGAGAGCCCGTGGGCCAGCGGGGCGGCGGCGGCGGCGGCGGGGCCGTACTTGGCGGGCGGCGGGACGGTGGCGGGGCGAAGGAGGCAGCAGGTCTCCAGCGCCTCCAGGCCGCGGCAGGCGAGGAAGAAGAGGTTCTTCAGCATGAAGAGGGAGAGCGGCTGCTGGTAGCGCAGGAGCAGGAGGCAGCGGAGCGCCAGGAGCGGGGCGTCCAGCAGCCCGGCGGGCAGCAGGAGGTGGAGGGCGAGGCGGGCGGCGCCGGGGGGGCGGGCGGCGCTGAGCTCGTAGAGCCAGAGCACCGGCGAGGCCAGGCAGAGGAAGTAGACGGCGATGAGGAGGTAGCGCAACGGGGCGGGCAGCGGCGCCGGCCGCCCGGGCTGCAGCACCAGCTCCAGCAGGGAGAAGCTGTCGAGCAGGTCGAGGCAGGTGGCGAGGAAGGCGGCGGCGGCGCGGTGCTGCGGCGGCGGCTGCGGCGGCAGGAGCAGCTGCCCGGCGCCCTCGGTGCCGATGGCCCGCAGCAGGCAGTACAGCAGCGGAGCGGAGAGCGCCAGGGTGATGCGGAAGCCGGTGGTGCCCAGCGGCAGGCGCAGCTCGATCAGCTCCAGGATGGAGGTGCCCAGGATCAGCGCCGCCTTGGGCGTGAAGGCGATGGAGTAGATGAGCCAGGCGAGGTGCGCGTAGGCGAAGTCGCCGCCGCGGGGGGGGCCCCCGGCCCCACGGCACCCTGCCCCCCGACCGCCGGGGGGGCCGTGCAGCAGCAGCGGGTGCGGCGGCGGCGGCCCGGGGGGCGGCGGGGGCCGCTCCCGGCGGCGCGCCCGGCTGTTGCGGCAGAAGAAGATGCCCCAGCCGGCCGCCAGCACCAGGTCGGTGGCGATCCAGCTGCACCAGTACAGGTCGGTGACGGCGATCAGGTAGAGGTCCAGCAGCGCGCCCTGCCCCAGCAGCAGCACCAGGGACAGCGCCTGGAAGCCCCAGCGCCGCCCGCCCGCCGCCCTGCCCGGCCCCGCCACCGCCCCCGCCACCGCCCCGCCGCCCGCCGCCCCGCCGCTCGCCGCCGCTGCCCCGTACAGCTCCGCCGCCGTCATGCTGCGGCCCGGGCTCCCGCCGCCGCCGCCGCTGCTGCTGCTGCTGCTGCTGGGGAGCGGCGAGGCGGCGGCGGGCAGCGGGGTGGCGGGCGGCGGCACCAGGGGCTTGCTGATGCTGATGCTGTCCTCCTCCTCCTCTTCCTCCTCCTCCTCGGTGCTGCTGCGGGGGCTGCGGGGGCGGCGGGCCCGCGCCGAGCCCGAGCCCGAGCTCGACCCCGAGCCCCGCCGGCTGCCGCCGCTGCTGGAGCCTCCCGGGAAGAGGGGCTGCCGGTCGGCGGCGTGCGGCAGCGGCGGCGGCGGCGGCGGCGGCGGCTGGAAGGAGCCCGAGGAGGAGGAGACCGAGCGCTGGTTGGAGGCAGCGCGGTGCATGGTCCTCCCCGGCCCCCAAGCCGGCGCGCCGGGCCCGACGGCCGCGCCGCGGCCCCCGGACCGCCCCCGGACCGCCCCCCACCCCGGCACCGGCACCGGCGGCGGCGGCAGCAGCGGTGTGGAGAGTCCGGGCGGCGGGAGGCGGCGGGGGAGGCCGGGGGCGGTGCCGAGCCGCCGCGGCAGCAGCTGCCGGAGCCGAGGCGGGCGTCTCCGCTGGCGGCGGAGGGAGGGGGCTGGGGGAGCGGAGAGCGGCTGTGCGGCCGGGGGAGGGGAGGAGGGGGGCGAGAAGGGGAGGGGAAGGAAGGCGCCCCCCTCCCCGTCCCCCGGGGCTGCGATAGAGCCAGATGTCGGGGAGCGTGGCTCGGCTGCCTCCTTCCCCCCGCCCCGACTCCGTGAACGGAGCCAGCCGGGCCTGGGCAAGCCAGCCATAGACATGCCACAGCCCCCCGGCACCCACCCCAGAAAATCAGAGGTACTTCAGTCTCCCTCGATCTCTCTAGGCTGACCCAGACGAGAGCCAGTGGCCTGGCGCAGAGCCTACAGCAAAGCACTCGCTTGTGTCTCCTCATCTGTCGCACTGGACGTTCGGCTGCCTGTACTTTTGGTCTGTGGTGGGTAATTGTATATCAAAGTAGGTGGCTTTTACCCCACCGACTTCCTGAGTTGAGCCAAGCCACGCACTGAGGGCTCTGCCCAGCTTGCCGTGATGGGACAGTGGCTTCAAATTGATACGAATAGCCCTGAAATTCCTACTTCTACTGAGAGTACCGGTTGGGGCCTTTATTGACCCGCTAATAATGGCCTCGAATTGAGCTGGGCTGGCTGGACCTGTCACAGCACCAGCACTAATCACTTGGCATCATGTTTCTAAGTGGCTTGGTGCTTGACAGCACCCGTCCTACCTGTGACCACCGGTGACAAGCCAGGTGCTGCCTGTCGATGATGTGAAGCATACTGAATAAGCTGTACGCAGAAATGTCTCTATTAACTACACTTTGTGACAAAGATCCAAAATAGCTTGACTTTTGAGGGTGTTACTAATCAACACATGGGGCTGAGTGAAACCCAGATGCTTAGGACTGGGAAAAGATATCCAGGATAGCAGTGACAACCATCTAATACATGTTGGTGCAGGCTCCCTGAGGAGCCCAGTAAATGTCACTGGCTGCTCTTGACGACAAGGTGAAATTGGTCTGGGGTACCAGGAGAATTCATGCTTAAACCTGAAACAAAGAAATAATGGAGGAAGGGAAGGTGAGCCCTTGAGGTGGGTTGACACGAAGATTTTTTTAGACATTTAGCAATAAACAAGAGGAAAAGTAGGGGAAAAAGGAGAGTCACAGCAAAAGCATTACTGTCAATCGAGAGTGGAGTGAGGGGGCACAGATAAATTAGTTTTCTAAAAGCATGGTCAAAACAGAGGGGAAAAGATAAGACAACTGGAGGCCACGCAACCTGTAATGTAGTTACTTGGGCAGCACAGTGCTGAAGTGGTACAACCTCTAAACTGGTATAGCAACACGCAGGCATTCCCACGGTCTCCCACGCTGGTTGCTATCCTGCTTTAAAGTCCATGGTGCTGCAGCTCTGCTGCCATTACCTGCATGGCTGGGTCGCAGCTAGGATGGGGGACACCTATTTTCTGCTACACATTGTGTTTTCAATGCTAGGATACACTCGCCAAGATTCAACCTTGCGTCAGTGCTGCTTGTCTTCATTGCCTTCCTCTAACTCACCTTATCATGGTATGCAGCATCAGGTGAGACTGAACACACACGCGCTTTCTTGCCGTCTTGGCTCTTTCTCCCTAATCCCACATTTCAATTAGCAAATAAAAATACTTTATTTTAAGAAGGTCAGTAATTATAACTGAGAATATATAAGAAACATGAGCGTTCAAAAGAACAGTCCAGCCTGGAGGGCGGCGAATGGCCTGGTGTATCCTGTCCTGGTGCCAGGACGGAGGACATGAGGCTTCACTCCAGGGCAAAACAGGCAGGACACCTTTGCAGATGCTCAGGAGGGACCAGGATGCAGCAGGCAGCACTGCTAGCCTTGTAACTGCAACAAGCGTCACTGGCGCTCACAAGTTTAAGATCAGGTGAGTCCAAAGAGGGCTGCTGCCATTTATTTTCCAGCAGGTGACTGTGTGGCAGCCTGAGGCTGAGGACCTCCGGCGGCAGGCTCCCGACAGCCCGGTACAGTGCTGCCACATTGAGTCCAGGCAGCTCGGGGGCTTCTGCAGAGGCACTTGGCCCCGTGTGTCACAGCTCCAGCATTCCCTCTGCTGCACGGAGCCACGGGCTGCCTTTCGCTGGGGGCGGCTCCCCACGATCCCCATCCCACGTCAGTGCCTGGGAGGCACTGCCACGTTGCTGCCTCCGCAGTGACCCAGGGGACACTCTTCCCTCTGCTTTTCTGGGGTGTGGCACCAGCCCACAGCCACCCGGCATGGGAAAACGGCAAGCTTTTGGGTGGCAGAAGCAGTACAGCACTGCTCTCAGCCGAGCAGCTTAGTCTGAGGTCATTCAAGATGCAAGAAGGCTGCAAGCAGTGAGCCGCCTCTCCTTTCCTTGCCAGATACGCTGCCACCGTGTTTGCTCTGCTCTCCAGCCTCTCAAGGTGTGCGGACTTCGTCAGAGATGAAAGCACTGCACCTGGGCTCTGCCACCGAGCGCTGCGTGTTTCGCTGGCAAGGCTTTCTCTCTTTGACAGACTCGCCTGCCAAAGAAAAAAAACACGGCCAAATGATTGCTTTGAGTACAATTTTTGCACAACCCCACAAACATCTTGCTTAGGGCTCTGCTGGATGGTCTCTGCTATATAGGAAGCGTGAGGGTCGAGGCCGTGGCCAAGGAGGATGTTTGCTGTCTGCGTTGCTCCTTCAGGTTCGAGCAGGGCCCAGTGCTGCTCCTCTTTGACTGGTGCTAGGAGTTGCCCGGTTCAGGATGGCTCAGGCTGGCAGGAGGTTTGTGTCTCCTAATTTGGTTTCCACAGAAAAGCTGGGTTAAATGGCAGTGTAAGTGTGTGTGATCAAGGATAGAGGATAAAACCACATTCTTATGTCCTGGATCCTGGCCTTTACCTAAGGTGGGTACATTCATCTGACTCTTCTCAGGGTAAGCCAAATGCTTGTGTCACTGGCACGATTAATGTGTGGTCAGTGCCGAGGATTAGCTAAATTGGTCTTGCTCCTACCACTTCACCTATTCCAGTGCAAGAGAAGTTTTCCACTTCTACGAGAGGACATGGAATGAAAACCAAGCATCCATCTGGGCCGCTGAGGGCCAACATCCCTTACACAGAGAGGGTTGCTCCTACCCTGCCTGGGCAGCAGACGGTGATGGCTTTGCCTCGTTGGCTCTCGTGTTGCCAGGTTTCCTGGGCAATGCGCTTCCCTGCGCCGTGGGTGCCGCAGGCTGGACGTGCTCTCTTAGCTGCTGTGGCAGTCTGCCCGTAGGCACTCGTGTCTCCTCTGCTTACGGTCCAGAAGCTCGTTTCACAAAGAAGCCTCATTTCACACAGGTTTGGATGCGTTTCTTGCGGGACTGGCATCTGTCCCACTTGCTGGGTAAGTGCAACTGGATGGGGGGTGCCTGGGCTTCAGGAGGGATGGGCTCTCGCCCGCAGCTGTCCTGCCCACATGGGGAAGGGGGCTCTGACACACCAGCCAGGTGATGTGGCAAGCTCAGCCCAGGGGAACGGGGGAAGCGAGGCACCTGGGAGGGAGCCGGGTGCTAAGTGGGGCTGCCTGGGCTAGCACGTGCTCGGTGAAGCGTCTTGCACCTCTTGTACCCTGGGGAGCATGGTCCTGCTGGGCTGAGGCTGTGTGAGCAGGGCAAGAGGAGCCTTACAGAAATGGTTCTCCAGAGACCAAAGGTTCCCTGCTGGGGCTGGTAAGGTCCCTGCATCCAAGGTAGGCAGGTGGGAACAGGGACCTGTGGCTATAGGGCAAGGGGAGCTATGAGCAGGGATGGGGGGATGTTGGGAAGGAGGGTGGGAGCTCAAGGGCTTCCTTGGGCTGAGCATAGGCTCCAGCAGGACAAACACAACCTGAACAAACAGGTGAGCATATGAAAAGAGCTTATTTGTGGGGAAGGAAGCAGAAATTGTGCCTGTATCTTAAAATGGAAGTGAGGGGAGAAATGTCTTCTGCTCGAGAAAGCACTGAAGAGCTTTTTGTAGCACACTGTAGGATGAGGTATGACAAGCTGATGCTTCCCGTGTGATCCAGTTATTTAATGCAATGTGCAGTCCTTGGAAGTGTTAGTGCTTAACCATTACTGTTAAAACATTAAAAGGCTAAACTATAAATAGCTTCTAGTCTTAAGCAGCTCCAAAGCTATGTTTCTGGCTTATTTATGTATTTATGTGTATGCATAGATATGCATACATATACTTAAAGGCAAGGAGCAGGCAAAAGAGTTTTGTGAAATAGTCATACTGGATATCTAAAATGCTATCATTTCTAGTTTACTAGTGGAAACAAGTAGTGTGCCCTCAAAAATACCCCTGATGGGGGAAAGACAAAACTTTCCTGTGGGCAGAACTCAAAAGGAAACAAAATAATGACTCAATTTCTCGGGGAAAGGGGGGAAAAAAAAAGAGAGGCAAATATATGCCTGAAAGAAAGACCAGAAACTAAATCCCTAATTATACCCTGCAGTAAGCTGTCAGAAACTGGCAGCAGTGGGAGGAAAAGGAGGCAAAGCTGATCTCAGTAAGTTTGAGCATAATCTGCTCTACCATACTTAAAATGCCTTTTGTGTGGGAAAGGAAGGTTCTGCGATTCTCTGACACACACTTCATACTGCACTTATCTAATCCGCCGTTCGAACAGTCAGGGTTGAACTTACAGGTAAGTATAGAAGAGTTTCACCTGGCCAGCACCAAAATTGAAAGACGCCTCAGTTTGTCCGCCTCCGAATGCAGAGCCTTTGTAACTAAACCGCTGATCCAGTATTAGGGTTTGGGGAATACAGACACTGTTCAAAAGGGTATAAAAGTGTAAGAATCTATTGCTTGTAATTACATTTCAGTTCAAAGAGCTTTGAACACCAGCATAAAATGCAAAGAGGTTTTTTTTCATGCTTGTAGCAGGGTAGGGGTTTGGAGAGCGAAGAGGATTTGGAGTTTGCTCTTAGTATTTTGTAGTTACTTGGTCTTAGCACGCAGTGTGTATTGGAACTGACCTTGAGGAGAAAGTAGAAATTTGTAGTAGTTGAACTGACTGACAGGGAAAAGCAGGTTTATTATAGTGAATTAGAGAAAAGTGCTTTCTTGATGGAACAGTTTGGTTCCTAGAGAACATGTTGCCTTGCTGGTGTGGGGTTTTAAACGGTTGCAGACACTGGATCTATAAAGGTCTTTAAGTGCATAATTTTCATCAAATTGACTGTGTGGCTGCAAAAATCCATAAACACCTGTGTTTTTTATAACTGAGGTTAGGCAGATGCAGTAAAGGAAGAGTTTGGGCATGCCCCTAAAGGGCCAAGGTCTGTACCAGGGTGAGTAGGTAACTGCTTAGCTTATGTTCAAGGCCCACCGGAAACCACAGACATCGTAAGCACTTCTCAGGGCTTACTCTGGTAGGCATTTCTCACCACATCTACCTGGGAGAAAATCCCAACTTGAATAGGGCTCTGAGTGCCTCTTGCTCAAGTTGTTTCTTCTTCCGTGTTTCATGATGCCAGTGTTTAACTCTGCTCCTTATGTTGGTTAAGGATTTCTGTGGGACTCTAGGTTCCAGCTAAGGCTGTCTCCTACAAGTGATGCCTTCACCCTAGGCTGCCCTTTGCTTTGACAATAGCACAGTGATTAAAAGCATTCATCTGAGAGGTTCAAGTTTTAATTTCTTTTTGCCTAACTAAACCTTGATACACCCTATTTTGGGCAAGTGTTCCAACTACCGGAGTGCTGGATAAAAGGAGAAGGCTGGTTAATCCTTTTTATTATTTGTTACAGTTCGGGGCCATAGCTCATTTCTCCAGGATGTAGAATACAATTCAATAACTCTCTCTGCTGAGAATGGGAATCCTCATCTAGTCCCTCCAAAACTGCTTTTCCTGCTTTATCAATTCCTTCCAACATAAGGTTCTGAGGACTCTGAAGGCTTGTTTTGCTGTCTAATGTGCCTCCTGTGAGCTGTGAACTTTGTATATGGAAAACCTTCTGATGGACTACCCTATAAGAACAATGGAAGTGAACTGGCTGTTTCTAGATCATTAGAGCTGATGGTTTTCACCTAGTAGGATCTTTAATTTTCCAGTTGCTGAAATCAGTGTAAGCTTTTGGCTCTAATCTGAAAGTTTGCTACTTAGTATGTGTCTCCCTAACTCCACTTACTTTTTTCAAAAGGTACCAGGGCATGGCTCTTGCCAAACAAGCTGGATTTCTTTTATGATCACAAAGGGTTTAACACAGAGCCAAGCAAGCTTCAAGCAGTAAGGATGGCTTTCCATATGCCCTTAGGCTTGTTTTTCATCTGCAACAGCAGATAAAGTTGGTGGCATCTAGCCTGTGGCTTCCCCACTCAGTAGACGTAATCACTACAAACAACTGCTCAGGTCAGGTCACAACTGAAAGCATCTCATACACAGGGGCATCCCAAAACTAGTCTTGACTGTGAACAGTCAGTCAGGGCATCACAACTTGTCATGTGTCCCTTCCCCTTCCCTCCCCATACAGAGTAGGAATGATCAAAGACACTCCTCTTACCTGACCATGGCAGATGAAGAGCTTACAGGGAATTACAGTTTGGCTCAGTGAAAAGAATTACTGAAGGGGTATCTTTCAGGGTGGTTCCCTCAAGAAAATCTGAAAATGGCTTAATGAACAGAAGACAGAATTTGTCCTGATAATCTTCTAGTGCAAAGATGTGAAAGAGACCAGGATAATACTCACGAAATGTACACACAGCAAGTTAAAATTTATTTCAAAGAAAACATCTTTTATTATTTTATATATGTGCTAGATCAAAGGAGCAACTCTGGAACTGGGTTGAAATTAATATGAAATCTAAAATAATCACAGTTTGTGATTTCTCTGTATGATATGTAATTACTCTGCTACAGTGCACATGACATAATCTGAAACATTACCCATTTATTGGAGGGAAAGAGACACCCCAGGACCAAGATGGGAAGAAAGGGGACAGTTAGTGTTATATGACTCCCTGAATGCCAGGCTAGTAGTTGCATGCATCCTATGGAACAACAGAATTGACTTCTCTGGCCAGTATGTTATTGCATGGCATAAAAGCTCTCTGCCTCCAATCCAAAACAAGGTCTATCCCTCCTCCGGTTCCTCCCTGCTCTTCTCAGTTGCCTCACCTCACTGCATACTCTCTTTAGGCTTGACTAAAACCCATCTGTGGAAGATGGGAGTTGTTAGGATCAGGTCTTCACAATGTTTGCTGTACAGGGCAGTGCACCATATAAATATTAAGGTATTAGATCAGGAAGTGAAGTCCCCTCTCCTGCTTGGTCCCATAATCTGCACAGAAGTATGCTTGCTCCAAATGAGAGAAATACGGCTTGAGAAATACCACTTCTGTGCAATACATGAGACAAAGGAAAAGTTTTGTTCCAGCCACATTTGAAGCTAATTACAGGAAACTGCAATTCCAAGGAAAAAGGATTTCACCAAATTCTAGCAATAACAGATGTCCATAAATGAACTGCAGATAAGCTAGAAGCCTGCACAGCACTCTGGCACAAAATTCATGGAACAGAGGAGACCTGGCAAGCACTTTTGTCTGTAGAAATCTCCCACAATCAGTCAGTGTCCAACAGCAGCTGGACAACCCAGATTTCCTACTCCATCCACTGTGTCCATGCAAATCCTAGGAAGTGACTTGGACAGAGTACACTGTTTCAAGGAGCTGAGCAGGAGAAGAGGGGAAAGGTCTCTGTGTTACTCAGACCAAAGGCAGCTCGTCTGATTAATTAGTACACAGACCAACAAGCAGAGCCTTTTATGCAACCCTACTTGGTAAGAATTAGGGAAAAGGTACAAGATTCGTCTAGATTCATTCTCCTCCCTTCTGTGCAATTTCAACTCACAAGCGAAGCATTTCTTAAATACCTTATCACTGAACTTCCTCCTACACATTTTTAAGACTCCCAGAGCACTGTTTCAACGCTAACGTGGTGAAAAAACAAATCTGGAGCTAAAAGCAGATTTGGCATCTGAAGCAGATTCACATCAATTAGCTCACCTCCACCACTGTTCCAAAGATGGAGATGCCTGGCTCACTCTCCGTGAAAATGCAAACCTCTTCCCTTCTTGAAGGAGGTGCTACCTCCTTCCTCTTGCTACCTACCTCACTTCTGTCTGAGATGTGCCATGCATGCTTATACAAAATTACAAACGGCTTGCTATTTCTCAAAATTCTTCTGCACGTTCCTTCCACAAAGCTACCACCATCATTGGAGAAGCAACCAGTTTGGGATATTTGGGATAGCTGATTCATCAGCCCTACACCCCTCAGGGAACACTGGTTCAGCAGCACCTTGCCTTTGAGTAACTGGCACCACAAAGAGCAAGAAAGAGCTCTGCCAAATGTTACTGCACACACAGATGGACAGACCTTAGTATTTCTGCAGATAAGTACCTACCAAATTCAAGGTGTGGCTAGCAGTGATTGCCAGCAACCAGCTCTCTGAGTTCTATGTAATCAGGGCCTAGAAGACTGTTCCCAATTAATCCTATGAAAGTTATCATCCAAGTTAGCCAATACTGCAAAGAAAGGAGCATTCCTCTTTCTGCACTGGATGGCACCTCTGAAAAGTGAGGCTGAGGGACACTGGAGCTAGTTCATGAATAAAAGGGTTTTGGACCTCCAGTTTCAGGCCTTGCACCCTGGGCCCATAGCACAATTTTAACTGTGGCCATCACTGAAAGCTGAAGGAACTTCCCTACGTTATATGCAAAGCCTTTCCCTGTGTTTACTCTTCTGGAAACTGGAGACAAGCCCTTGTCTTGTGCAAGTAGATGAAATGGTAATTTCTTTTTCTCTCCAGTGGAAGGCAAAGGATTCAAATCCAAGATTGCGTTTCTCACAATACAGCTGCTTTCAGAAGCAGTCAAGTGATTCTTGTCCTGATAAGACAGACGAGAAGAACCCCAGCTAGTGCTAACAGAGAAGAGACTGCTTCCCACTATGGATTTCACAGGACGAAAATTCACCCAAAGAAGTATTTTTCTCCTCGTACTCAGAAAATAAGGTATAGAGAAAGAAGCCACAGAGAAGGATCTCTTCACCTGGGTCACTGACAGAGCACCCAGTCCCTTTCAGACAGAGTTTGGCATAACATAAGCACACAGCCTGCTCTGCAGTGTGACCTTCCTAGGTCATACTGCATCAGTATCAAAACATCAGGATTGAGAGAACGGTGAGCTGCCGAAGTAGAATGTCGGTACACATGGATGCTGAGGTTCAAATTAAGAACAACTCAAACTTCTGTGCAGAACATCTTGTTTGTACCCTGTGTATGGAGCTGACTGGTAAAGCCAGAGGGAGGGAAGAGGAGGCAGAGCAGAGCTATTTCTCATCCCTCAGTGTGGTGTGAGCCACTAAGGTGGTTTCCTTAGTATAACTAGGAACACCAACTCAGTTGTGTTGGCTCCAAAGACTTTCCATCATATACGCAGACTGATCTATGCTTCTAAAATCACAATGCTCCTCTGAAATTAAGCACTCCTTGCTGAGCTAATCTTTCACATGGATTTTCTCAAGCAATGCTTGCTTAGTTTCTCTGGACTATCTAAGGAGACACAGGTCTTGATCTTTCTCTGGATAGCCCAAACTAAGAGAACAGAGAGAACAGAGACAACAGAAGGTGCAGTCATTAGGGATATGGAAATGTTCCTGGGCAGGCAAGTCCCAGCTGCTAATTCATGTTAGGGGGACTCTACCTGCATGTTAAAGGAAGAGGGAACAGGGATCAGACTGTATGGGGTATCCCTGAGCTCCAAACCACACGAGGGAAGAGAGAGGAAAAAGGAAGTGAAGGACAGACACACTTGTATTCTTAAAAATGAAGACTAGGGATTAGGAATCATCCTGGCTTGATGATCTCCTCTTTCAATCCTTGCATGCAAGGAAGCAGCAAAGGTGGGCTGTGACTCTTTCTGGTTGGCTCTTGTTCCAGAGAGGGGCCCCTCTATGAAAGCTGTGCCAGCTGGAGCAGGGGGATGCTCCTTGCAACAGTTGGGGTCAGGATGGGTGCCTCTTGCTGCAGCACTGAGTTCTGGGCAAAGACACCCCTGGAAATCCAGACTCCATGGTGGTTTCCTCTGCTACCGAGAGGAGGCTGCTGGCTCCCTAGTGGGATGTGAAAAGGCAGAAGTGTTCATAGAATGCTAAATAGGGGGAGGGAACAATATAACTTTCCCCTCAGCCCTGCAGCTAGTTGCTCTGGCTACTGCAGCTTCCTTTGAGGGGCCCTGCCTCTCCAGAGCTGCCACAGGACTGCAAAATGGGACTCTGTTTCAGACTGACAGTGATGCAGTGGCAAATCCCCAAGCAAACAGAATTTGTTAAAGTCCATAGGCACTTATCCTTCAGAAGGAGAATGTTAAGACTTAAAGCCTTCCCTTTGCACAGTGCCACCACAACCCAGCTTCTGGTGCACTCACGTCGCACACTGGACAAATAGTACGTTGTACGAATGGTACGTTGGCTGAGGGCGGCTCCTTGCACAGGGAGAGAGCTTCATCCTCAAACACATCGCAAAGAGGAGGGTGGGCTTTCCTGATCTTCGCACACAAAGGGTGGAAAAGAACGAACTCTGATGGATGAACAAAATTGGGATTGCTGGGGGACAAGCCTTCTCCTTATACCCTGTTTCCATTATGGCTCAATTATTGATGGCAGCAATGTATGTCCACAGTTGAAAGCCTGCTGCCAGCTGTCAGGATTGCAGATGAGCATCAATAAAAGCAAGGGGCTTTTAGTGCTGAGAGAGGGCGGTTTCTTTCATGTTGGCTAGATTAGAAGACCACCCCAGGTCTTCCCCCTTCCCTTTCCAGTACATAAAATCCCCAACAGTAGATCTTTAGGCACACCTGTCTTAACCCTAGTTCCAGTTCTCTTTCTTGAAAGCAAGTTCCACAGCATCATTCACATCCTGCACTATGTAAGATGCCTCCACCAGGCTGGGGTCAAAGCAGAAGTCCCGATGGCCGTGGAACACTGTCTCCGTCATGCACTCCTCTGTTTTACTGGGAACATCTGCATTGTGGCGGTAGACCCCAGTGCAGACCAGAATCGACTCGCAACTCTCCACTGAACTGTTGCAGTCCTTCCTCAGCTCGAGGTGATCTGCAGTTTGGGGACTGGCTTCCTGCGGGCTCCTCTTCAGTCCAGCCTGGGCCTGGTTCTGGTGAGCTGACTTGAGGTAGTTGTTGTAGAGGTTTGCCCCATAGATATCAGACATAGGGTTATCCCTGAATAAGGTCACAATGTGAAACAGAAATGAGAAACTAGCCCATGCATCAATTTCTGGCTCTGGCAGACTGGGATTAAGCAGCACTGAAGGAAGAAGGAGCACAAGGTATTTGCCAACATCAAGAGTACCACCCAGGCTGGGCCAGTGAGTCTACCTACTGGTGTGGCCTGTTCAGCTGTGAACACCACACATTTCACAAACATCTTTCAAAGCGGAAAAGACACATCCAAAGCACCCATAGCAGTTTCAGCTATTACTGTAATGTATTCCCTATGATCCCAAAGTGTTTGGCCTAACTGGGCTAATGGTACTACATCTAGGTCTCTTAAATTTTTCTTTAATCCAGTCATGCTACATGCACTCTGCATCCTGCAGTGAACAGCTTTGCTAGGCTGACAGGGCCCTTCAAATTATTAAAAATGTAGGGTGCAAAAAGCTAGTAAGCCTCTGTTCCAGGATGTGAGGCTCCAGAGACACCATGGGGATTTTGGTATTAATTTTAGAAATATCCCTTAAAAAAAAAAAACACCCAACACTTAAGAGAAGTCAGTATGCAACTCCCTGAGGAAACTAGCAGGAAAAACAGTCTCTTACCCAACTGCATAGAGGCGTCGGATGGGAGACTTCCAGCCCCGTTTCTCTGCCTGCTGTTTTATCAAGTATTCGGCATAGCGGTAGGTGACTGTGCTGGGTTTGCCAATCAAGGCCTCGTACTTCAGTTCCCGGCCTGTCACTTTCTTGTAGATGTTCTCCAAACAGAGAAGGAAAGTCCCATGGCCAAACCTGCTCCAGAAAGGAGGTCATCAGTATCCCCAGTCACATCACTTACGTAGCAAACACTCCTCAGTGAGGAGGACCCTCTGCTGTAGCCAGGCTATCGCCTAGTGTGGACACAGTACCACGCACACCTCCACAGGCAGTGGTCTGGCTTTTGCTTCTTGAAAGTTTTAGTCTCTGTTTCTCATGCAGTTTTCATATCTCTGCTGCTAATTATGTCATACAGTCAAACTCTAAAACAGTCAAATGCTAAAAATAATGTAATAAGAAATTATCATCTGCAGGAAAGACGTATGAAATAGGGTAAAAAAAAATACCACACATGCTTTTCACCTGGGAATCTTGGCTTCAGCCATCCACAGGAGATCCATGTTGCAGGCAAGGACAGGCAGATGGGGGTATGGTATATCTTGCAGCTCTGCCCCAGGGTTCCCATCACTCAAGAGTACATCAATAATAAGTTGTAGGCTTGTCTCCCACCTCACTGGCTCACCAAACAGAATCACCCCTGCAAGATTTCAAGAGATGCTCGGAAACTCACAGCATCCAAGTATAGGACCCACTACCAAAAGCCACCCACTAGCAAAAACACTCCTCTGGTTGGGATGCCCTGGCTAATACAGCTACCGCTGGAACATGGCTGGTACCAGGGCTCCAGTCTGCACATCATGCACTACCTGTCCCAGATATTGGAGCATGGCACAGAGAAAAGTTGGCTTTGCTCTTATTAAGCTTGTGCTTCACACTGCATGAGGGCAGTGAAGCTGTGTTGTGACTGTATCCTCTGAATAAGCTGCCTGTGGACACCAATGAGCCAAAAGCACATCATTAGCTCCCAGACCAGCTGGCTTACCTTGCTGTTATTTCTGCTTAGTGTTCATATTTAAACAAAGGCTATTGCTTACCTTCTATAGTGGGGAAGCCAGTGGCTGGAAGAGGCTGCCAGAAAAAAACAAAGGCTGGGTTAGTAATGCAAAACTGAATGTTGTCTCCAAAACAAAACTAAAAACGCTTCCTTTGAACCTGCCAAGGCACTCCCATAAAGAGGCAGCATAAGGCCACCTGGAATCTCAAAGGAAGATTTCCCCCACTCCCCATCACAGATTGGATTTCACAGATCTTGCGTTCCTGTCTCAGAGGTGGAGATGTCAACCAAACCATCTTACCACTCACTGCGAGGAACAGCAACAGAAGACAGACATGGCATGAGGAAGTGGAGGGGAAAGTCCCTGCCCTTCCTGCAGGAGCCAATGATAGAAAGAGCAGAGACCCGCTGGCTGATCAGTACTAGTTCCAGGCTCTCGCTAAAGAAAGTCATTAGCAACCAGCTGCTCTGTGCCTTTGCAGCTTCTCCACCCCACACTATACACTGTAAGCACCACCACACTGCACCACCCATTCTACTGATGCATCAGGAAATTACCATCTCCTTTGGCCTCCGGCTCTGATCTACCATGTCTAACAGGGGATATGCCTTCCTCAGTGCCTCTATGGTGACCACATGCTTGAACCCCAGGCTATTTCAGACCATCAAGGAAAGTTGTGGAGACTGTTGGTTTTTTTTAAGTTACTTGCAAAAGCATCTACAGGATTAAGGAATAAAAGTCCTAGTAACAGAGCAGTTATTTAACCTGGTAATGCATAACCTCATGGTTTTCAGTCAAATTATATGTTCTGCTTCAACCTACAGGTAGCCCTAAAGGTTACAGAAAAAAACAGACTGGGGTGATTTCACTTGTGATCAGCAATCCCTGTAATTAGGCAAAGAGCAAATGCCACTCCAAGACAGAACAGATGTGCTTTGAGAGACTGTGCTTTGGTGCAGCGCAGAGGGCTGGTCAGGCTTCTGGGCTAGAAGCAGAAGCTGCGAAGCTCTGGTCAGTTCAGCTGGTGAAAAGAAAATGGTCTGTGCTGATAAAACTATGGAAGTGAAGGATGAGTTGTATCTGTTCACAGAACACCTTGCCCATAACTCACTCTACTGGCCTTGGGAAAACAGAGAGGCCAAGGTTTTCTACCAAATGAAGTTAAATGTTAAGTACATGGTGTGACTCTGTGTACAGGCTGAGATGTCACAAACCCTGCAGGCCGTTCTTATCTCCTTGCAGATATAGGATATGTCAGACCTCAGCCAGGCAACCTGCAAGTGGGATTGTCATTTAGACCATGTCCCTGTACTGGGACACTTTGACTCTAATGATATTTGAGTTCCTTCAATTCAGCTGTCAGATTCCTGTGGAAAACCTTAGCTGTGGGAGAGTCAGGAGTGATCTCTAACGCACTTTGCCATGAAAGAATGGGAGGAGCACAATTTTATCTCAAAAGTGAGAAAGGTGCAAAGCTGATGGGAGTCCTCATGGTGACATCCCACCAACAGGAACAGCAATCACAGGACAGCTAATTAGCGCGAGAAGCCAAACACAGAACAAGGACAGCCAGGAGGTGACCAAGATGGAGATCAACAGTTAGTGCCTCCATTTCAGCCTCACCATGAGGGTGTCTCCCCATAAGATGAGACCAGTAACCTTTTTATCTGCTTGCGCTTCCGCAAGCTGATGGAGCGAGTGCCTGGGGTAGGGGCTGGGCAGAAGCAGCAGCGTTTAGCTGGGAAGCTGCAGCAGGGCATGCAGGGTGCCGCGAGGGAGGCACAGCAAAGGATACTTCTGGGCGTTCTCCTCCACGGGCCCCTGCCCAGCCACCAGCATGCACTTGTGGTGGAACTGGCTGAAGAGCCTCAGGGGGCTGTGGGACAGGATCACCTGCTCCGGAGACACCTGCGGGAGGGAGGAGAGGCTGATGGGGGGGATCCGTGGGGAAGATTTCCCAACTTTCTCCCTGCGGTCCGGTCGCATCCCTTCCCCACGCTGCCACCCGCCTCCCTCTGTCCCCCCAGAACGAGGCTGGGCCGGTCACACAGTAGCGCGGTCACCCCCAGCCCTTCACCCCTCCTGGGGACGTCGCGCTGGGTGCGCTCCCTCCTCCTCCTCCTCCTCCTCCCGGTGCTCCCCTCCAAAGCGGGACGCCTGAACGGGGGAGCCGTGATGAAGCCGCTTCCGGGCGGCGTGGGCTCCGTCTGGCCCCGCCGGAGGAGCCGCCTCGTCCCTCCTCGCCCCACCGCCATTACCTGCAGCCCCAGCGCCTGGGACAGTTCGCGGGCCTTGGCCGACCTCAGGCAGTTGCCGGCGTTGGTCAGGAAGACGACGGGCACCCGGAGCCGCCCGCTCCTGTCCGCCAGCGTCCGGAAGGCCTGGCGGGCGGCGGGCACCGCCTGGCTGCCCCGCACCAGCACCCCGTCGACATCGAAGAGGAACCCGAAGGCCGGCGGCTGCAGAGGCGAGCGGAGAGGACGGTCACCCACCGCCGGGAGCCCTTTCCTCCCTCCACGGCCGCGGCCCCGGCCCTCGCCGCCCTTCCCGGCCCGCGGCAAGTACGCGAGCGGTGGGCCCGGCCCCCACCCCGCGCCACCGCTCACCCGGCTCCCGGCGCAGCCCCCGCGGGCGGGCGGCCCCCGCGGCGCCGCGGCGCGCAGTAGCCCCCGCCCGGCCCGCAGGCAGCCGCGCAGCGCCATGCCACGCCGCTCCCGCCCGGCCCGGCCCCGTGGCCGGCGGCGGGGCACGCCGGGGCTCGTAGTTCCCGGACTACAGCTCCCAGCGAGGCGCGGGGCCCGGCGGGGCGGGACGCAGCGGGCTACCTGCCTTCACTCCGAGGTGGTGGGGCAGGTGCTGCCCGCGGTCCCCGGGAAGGGCGCTGCCGGCTGCGGGGGTGGAGTGTCCGGTCTGCTTCGGAGCCAAGGGTTACAGGTTTTGGCAAGAGCTGAGCGAGAGACTGGGGGCGGCGAGTGGTTGCAAAAGCAGGTGTCGGAAACAGCCCTGAGGCTGGCGGGGCTTCACCCGGGAGAGGAAAAGGGAGTGGGCCGGGGAATCGGGTACGAACTGCCCTGCCGTGGGAGAGGCCTGCAAAATCACGAAGGCAGCGAGATGAGGGCAGGAACGGAGTGAGAGGCTTAGACCCTTCCAACTCAATTATACTAGACATGATGGGGGTTTATTAAGTCGTTCCCAAAATCACAGAACAGGGCACACAAACCCATTGCCGCTCCAGTGACAGGAGGCTCTCGGTTTTGTGAGTGAATCTGCTTCAGTGCCACACAGTCCATTCCTGGCGGTGTCTCCCAGGATACAGCCTGGTTTCCACCTAAGGTGGTTACAACTTGCCCTGCTCGCAAGTGCGCATGCAGAGTATCTTCACTGCAGCTTCTTACCTCCGCGAACTGCTGCCCTGCCTTTGCTCAGTCTTTTCTACACAAATCCAAGTCTTCTGGTCTTTCTCCTACAGATCATAAAGTTTTCTAGAACTCCGGTCATTTTTCTTGCTCTCTGGTCCCAGTGGCTCCCTCTTTCCTGCAGCCTGGGACAGAGATCTCGACACCGAGTTCAGCTGCAGACCTTCCAGACCTGAGGAGAGCAAAAGGTTCACTTCACATCCATGGAGATGAAACAATGTTTATTTGCTTTCTGGCTAGGCTTAAGATCTCCTGACTCCTGTGACACAGCAGGTTTAACACGTATGACTTTAGGCATCAATTACACAAACAGTGTAATTGTTTGTTTTTATGCTTCCATTGCCATGAACACCAGCGTTAATTCGTTTTTGACCCACTTTAGCACCCAGAGCCCTTTCTGCAGAGCTATTAAAGCACTGGCAACACAGGGTTACACATTTGTGCAGATGGTTATTCCTCCTTAAGAGCTTTTGTGTTAACTGAATTACCTACCATTTGTTTTACGTAATTGTCTCAACTTGCTAGGATCATTTTTATTTCTCAGAAGTGTTCACAGCTCCTCCTGCTCTGGCAAATTTTATGCTGGTCTTGGAGGCATGACTGACAGTATTTAGTTCCTGCAGAACCAGGCTTCAAACCTTCCTCCACTAGCACAAGGGAGCTGGCTACAGGTCCTTTGAAGTATGTCTTCTCAGCTACTTCTACACCCACTTACTAACTAGGGACAGCCAACCCGAAGACCTCATTTCCCTTGGCTACCAATGAAAAATACAGTCAGAGAGAGAGGCAAAGGCTTTCTAAAGCTGATGACAAGCACAAGAACCTAGTCTCAAGCTTTTCTCAGCTACCCACTAAGGCAGCTGCTGCTGGCAGAGAACAAAAAATTATTTATTTACTGTGATTTATGCTTAAGCATTGGCTAGTCTGGATGTATGACCTTTTAACGATACAACCGCTTGCCAGTTAAATGGCTTGTTTGGCTACTGGCCTCAAGTTGCCAAAGTCAGGCTGACCAGACTTTAAGTTTTGGGCCCCTCACTACAAGAAGGATGCTGAGTTGATGGAGTGTGTCCAGAGAAGGGCAACGAAGCTGGTGAGGGGTCTGGAGCACAAGTCTTATGGGGAGCGGCTGAGGGAACTGGGGTTGTTCAGTCTGGAGAAGAGGAGGCTGAGGGGAGACCTTATCGCTCTCTGCAACTACCTGAAAGGGGGTTGTGGCAAGGTGGATGTTCGTCTCTTCTCCCAAGTAACCAGGGATAGGATGAGAGGAAATGGCCTCAAGTTGTGCCAGGGGAGGTTTAGACTGGATGTTAGGAAAAATTTCTTTACTGAGGGAGTTGTCAAGCTTTGGAACAGGCTGCCCAGGGGGGTGGTGGAGTCGCCATCACTTGAAGTGTTCAAGAAACATGCGGACATGACACTTCAGGACATGGTTTAGTGGGCATGGTGGTGTTGGGTTGATGGCTGGACTTGATGTTCTTAAAGGTCTTTTCCAACCTTAATGATTCTGTGATTCTGTGAACTGGATCGCTGCGGCCTGTCAGTTCCTCCTTTTGAACTAAAAGGATACTTTTGTTCTTTTCCTGTCCCCAAGACTTGAGAAATAGCTGTGAGAGACAGCTCCCCCGCTCCCTGTGGTAGAATTTAATTGCTAAAACGTGTAGCGCATCTAAATGTCCTTGGGGTTGGGGAATGGGTTTTGTTTGTTCGTTCCCCCGCCGTTACAGCCAAAGCTCTAGCTTTGATGGCTGCTTTCCCTCCCCTCCGCCCGGCGCAGGGCACCTGATGGGGGGGGGTTTTACCTCATTTTGTCCGCGCCGCTCAGGGGCGCGCGGCGCCCGCCAGTCCGCGCGGGGGTGCGCGGGCGCTGCGCGCGGCGGCGCGTCCCGCGGGGGCCGGCAGGGGTCTCCGCTGCTCCACGGCGCCGGCGCCCACGCGGGCGGGGCGGGGCTGGCGTGAAGGGACGGTGGGCGGAGCCGCTCACCTGCAGCTGCGCCCCACACACGCCCCAAACATACCCCCCTGCTGTAAGGCTCGCCGCCGCCCGGCGGGTGGCAGGGTTCCTGGCAGGGGAAGGGGTGCGGAGGGTGCCGGCAGCCCCTTGCTGGAGGGAGGAGGGTGTTTGTTCTGCCCCAAAGCGAACTTTGGAGGAGCGGGGCGATGAAGAGGCTGTTTCTCATCTTCCCCCTTCCCTCGCCCCGGGTGAGGTGCCGTGCCCGTTTAACACCGTTTTGGGCACTTGGCAGCGTTTCCCCCCTGTGGATCAGCCGTAGCAGAAGGTGTAGGTGCGGTTTGGGCTGCCACAGCACAGGGAGGGATGGTGGATGTAGGGCCTGGGGTCGGCGGGGGATGTTGTGCCCACCGTGCCCCTGACACAGGAGGTTACTTGTGTGGTGGAGGCCAGGTTGGTGGAGAGGGCCATGTTCCCGGCCGGGATATCCACTGTTGAAGCGGTGCTCCCAAAGCGCGTGTGTGCCCCAGCAAGCGTTCCCAGCAGGCTGACAGAGCTGCCTTATTTATTTTTACAAGGAAGATTGTCCAACAGGCTGAAGCGCTTATTTTTAAACCAACATGGAGGGACTTTGCCAGTGGTCGGGGGCAGACTGAGCCTGGCACGCACAGCAGGAACTGACAGCGGCATGGCTGCCAAGCACTGCACCCTGCAATGCCTGCTTTGGCTGCTGAACACCCATCCTCCCAGCAGCAGCAGGCAGGCTTTAGCCCACCGTCCCTGTGCTAAACGCCCGGTCAGGAAACTTTTGCTTCAGGAGTTGAGGCTTTCTCTGTGACTCTGCTACGAGCTTTTCGTTTTGCATGTTACACACGGATGTGCCTTACGATTTCTTCTGCAGGCGCATCTGCCAACAGCCATATCCCCTAATGCCCCCAGAGATGGTCTGTCTGCTCTTCTCACACCAGCCCACAGGAGACTCCCTCTTCTTCTCCTGTCTACATGGTGCTTAGATGTTTCCCCCACCCCCTTCCATAGCTGTCTTTAAAGACAAGCAAAAAAGGCAGTTGCCCACAGCCTTCTCCCGTGGGTTCCTATGTAAACTTTGCAGCTCTGTTTTCCCTGGGCTCGTAGCCCTGTCATCACTCCCCCCCGCCCCTTCCTGACCTTCTAACATCCCCCTGGAAAGCAGCCGTACCTTCTTACTGCAGAGGCTCTAATGGCCTGAACCAGCCCTCCCCCTCTCGGTTTCTCTCTTTCTCCGCTGCAGCCTGCTCACGGAATGATGGACAAGCTAAAGGTTGGGAAAATACAGTAAAATGCCTTTCTTATCCTGTAATGACCAAGGGGGAGGACACAGCCTGATAAAAATGACAAGCCAGAAGAATTGAGAGCCAGACCCTTCACCTGCCTGTCCCTCAGTGAACAGAAAGCACTTGATAGACCTGCCAGGATTGCAACTTCTGCAAGCCTGGAAAGAAAGGAATAAAGTACTGAGCCAATTAAAGCTACAAGTTTCTGGCCAAAGAAATGTCCTTCTGCTACCTGTGAAGAGACTAATTCAGAGAGTTATAGCAGAAAAACCTGAAGCAGGCTGAGCACTGGGGAGCTGGTGGAAAACACCTCTGTGGCCCTGTGTTTTATGGCCAGAGGGCTTTGCTTAGCATCTGGCATCTGTGTAGTCCCACTGCAGTGATGGAGGCTCACATGATGTATAGATCCAGCTGCTCGCTTGGGCCTATCTCTATTTTCAACCAGCTACTTTACTCCTCTGTTTTTATTGGCATTATTTTTGAAAGCAACCACTAGTGCTGGATCAGCCATTTCCCGCCGATGAGTGACCAGGAGGCAAACATTTCATTTGCTAAAGTGCCCCAAAGGCGATCTGAGCTGCTGTGCAACAAAACACCAATAGACCTGTGAGATGGTGTGCTGCGAACAAAGCCCTGTCTGCCTCTCATTTAAACAAATCGAACCTGAAGAGGCCACAGGGAGAGACCAATGGGGGAGATACAGGCATAAGACTTGGCGTATTCCTATGGCCACTTGAAGTAAGCGGCACAGCAACTTCCATGGAATTTTCTGCTCTTCTTCCTTGCTCCTGAGTCTGGATGGAGACCCAAGTGGGGGCTCTTTTTTCCCCTTTAGGACTGTCCTACTCTGCCTCCCACCACCCTTGCAGCTCCCTCCAGCCCTGCTTGTCCAAATACCTCCTTCACCTCAGATTTTCAAATTCTTTAGCTGGCCCTTTCTTCCCATGGCCACCACCAGTACTTCTGGCAAAGAGCCTTAAGCAGTACCGTGTAGTTACCTGGTGCTCCTCAAGGCACTTGCCAGCGTTGAAGAGAACGGGCATGGGCTTTTCATTTATGTAGCATTTACCCTTCTCCTTGTTTCCCTCTTTTAAAATCACGCCAAAAGCAGGTAAAATGACCTTCAGTAGTTCCTTTTACTTCCCCATGCTGTAACCACCACAGAGATGGTACAAAACTGTAATAGGAAGAGAGGTAGCACCACAAAAATCACGTCCGTTGGGTGGTCTCTGTATGAAAACACAGCCCAGAGCTGGATGCAGCTACCGTGTGGTTTGGGGAGGGGGGGGTAGAAGACCTGTGTTCTGTCTCTGCCAGGTGGCTTGGGCTTGACTCTGATCCAGTCAAGGATGATCCAGCATGTTAGCCCCCTGGATCAAATTGCCCTTTGCAGCATGCTGTGAAGACATTTCAGACTCCCCGATAACTATACTCCAGGCTGAGTGATGTGAAACATCCCCCTCCACTGCACGTTCCAGATAAAAACCTCACATCAAATACAGGTATCCCCAGTTCTTTTTAACAGGAAAAAAAAAAGGAGCACAAACCCCACAATTAAAACGGGTTTAAAAATTCAAATATATACTATGTCCTGAAAGAGACAGGCAAGAAAGCATTATATGCAATGCATTTGCCAACAAATGTGAGCAGGGAGCCAAGGTTCTGAGGGTGGGGGAATGGACTGGCAGCAAAATCCTTGCAATGCTACTGCGAATGCTGTCAGCTGAATCTCAGTGGAGTCCCATAGCCAAACTTACCTGAAGCTTTGGGGATATCTGAGTGGATTGGTCTTTCTTAATGGCTGTAGTCCAGCCTAAATCCCTCCTTTTGTGCACATCTAGAGTTAGAGAAGTGGGAATGCAGTCTGGGTTTGTCAACTCACACCTTTCTCCAAAATAAGGCACACTCTAAGGAAGAGTTGATCCCCAGCAGTAAAGCAGGCTGACCCTCCTCCTGTCTGGTCTAAAAATGGTTAAAGCCCATCTACTGCCAGAAGACCCCTGGGAAGACCTATTCACCACATATGGCAATGCCCATTTAAGGAGGGATCCAGGGAAGGCTACGGCACTGGAGTGAGGCGTCTCCGTGCAGATCAGGTTCGCATTTAAACATATGTGATCAGAGCAGGAAAGTTTCTGCTATCTGACCAACCCTAAGATGGATGTCTTCAGCAGAAGTGGAGTCACTAGGCTAGTCACAAATGCAAACATTGCCCTGTAGGGTCAAGTTTCACCTTTCTGAGTGCTTCATCTGAAGATCACCTCAAACCTGTAAAATTTTAACCCCACAGTAATTTCTGTGCTGTAATCCCAAGCAGCACCACTCGCTGGTGACTCCAGACACTGGGTCACATCATGTCACAGTTCCTGATACAAAGTAGGTAAATGGCCAAGTACACAACAGGCTTTTCCTAGGAAGGCGAGAATCAAACTGGACACAACAGGTAAACTGGTCCCAGCAAGTGTTTGGCAAACAGAAGATCTAGCCCTGCTGCTAGCCCTGCAGGTAATGATGAGGGAGAACTACAGGTAACCAAAAGGCCATCAGTGGTTCAAGCTCTCAAGAGACCATGTGCAGGGAGAGCTGGAACCTTTCCACTCTGACAGAAAAGGAAGGGACATGGGTCAAACTCAGCTCCTCCCACATTGGCTTTGTAATTATTAGCTCCACCTCAGCAGCAAAAAGGCTCACTTAAGGGAGAATCAACTCATGGCAAATAAAAGATCTTCCTCCATCTGCACATAGCAAAGCTGAAAGATCAGGGGGCTCAGAGGGACTGGGCTTTTCATCACTGGTTAGCAGTCATTCCAGCCGTTTGCGGCAGTTTTCCTCAGCAGCATTACAAATAAGGCATTTCCCAAGTCAGCATTTATAATCTGACCGTGACCAAAGCCTACCCTGGGGACTTTACACTGAGCTCTGTATGCAACACCCATGGAAGAGGAGGAAAAGTAAGAGCTTCTCTTACTCTAGCTCCTCCTCCAGTATAAAGCTCATCCCAGGACCAAACCTGCATCAAGGCCTAGGACAGGCCAGCCTGCAAAGAGCAGCTGCTGGCGCTTCAGAGGAAGATGTGGGGTGTGTGGGCAGAGAGAGCTGGAGTGGAGGCAGCTGTAGCTGAAAAGGGCTAGGGTGTGAGACACTCAACCTCCCCTCGGTCAGCGAGGTGTGTGATTGGGTTCTGGCTTCTTCCTTTCTGTGGTTTGTGTTGTTGGCTTCTGCAATGTGGAGTGGGTTTATTTGCCTTTTTTGTTGTGGGGTTTGTAGTGTGGAGGTTGTTTTCTTTTTTTCTAGGGATAAACTAGAGATGAACTTGTAGCCTGTGAAAAGTGGGCAATTTAACATGGGATGCACAGGCTGTGCAGCTTGATCCACTTCTGTAGTAAGTATATTTGCCTCCTGCTAAGGTGTTTTAACCAAGGTCAGTGGAAATAAACACTATGGCCAGGCAGCTTGGGACAATTAGCATAAAACATAAAGAGAGCCAATTTGCCCAAGCTGGTCAGATCAGGAAATGACAGCCCTCACAAGTCTGAGGCTCTGAGGAGGGAGACGTCTTTCAGCAAGAACTTTTGTAAATTCTCCCTTAGCTGGTGCAAACCAGCACGACTGCACTGAAGTTAGAGAGAAGCGCTGGTTGATCCTGGCTGCATGCTTGGGGTATGTGTGCCGAAGGATTTTGCTGAATATATTTAGCATCCTGATTAAAATTTCTTTTTTTAATCTCCCTGCAACTAGTTCTTCTGATATTTTTTATATTGTTAAGTAAGGGAATCTGCTTGTCCAGACACTATTTATTGTGTATCTGTTGCAATACCTTTTTGCCAAAGAATTGGAAATGACAAAGGTCCAAGTGAACTTATTGGATATCCACAGCATGAGAGTAGTTCTCCATCAAGGTAAAAATCTGTCCAACAGCCTGAATAAGGCCACATTTGCACTCTGAGTCAGGCGACAAAGGCTAGTAGTGGAACCCCTGAAATCAAAAGGTGTTTCCTACAAATGTAGACACCTGTGTTAATATGGCCCAGTGCAGGGTGACAGTTTTAATTAAGCTGGATCTGGAAGCCACTGTGTTTTTCCTCAGCTGAAAAGTGTTTTAGCTTCCTTATGACCAGAGGACAGGAAAAGATTTTGCAGTAAAAAAACCTGTCAGCAACCAAGGCACTTCTTTTTGGCTTTATGGTCACAGTGCAACCAGGCTTAAATGTTCTCGGAGCAAGTTCCATCAGCTCATTTCCAGCCATGGTAGGTCCTGAAATAGCAGACATCAGACCTATGACTGGTTCTTTGACCTAGCAGTGCTATTTTGGAAGCAGGCCCAGGGTTAAACATAACAAGAGTCATTTTCAGTCCTTGCTCTCCTGAAGGTCAGTGGCCCAAATGGTTGGATGTTTGTCTTAGCTGTTTCCAGACAAGGTCTGCATTTTGTAATGATAAGGCAAAATTCAGAGGTCCTCATGTTGGCAATCTCTCACTAACTTTAATTAGAAAGCACGCTTTTTCTGAGTGAGGATGTCAGGATTTGGTCATTGGCAATTTTTAATTGCTTTGACTATTTTGAGTGGGATGTTCTTTTGTTGCTGCTGTAGAGGCTCACTGCTCCATTTTACCTCCAGTCCATGACTTTCACAGGATAGCGCAGCTCATTCTTAGCATTAAGCCTAGCTTACCAGAATTGCCCATTGCCAGGTGAGACTTTGAAGTTCATTCATCTGCTCAGGTCACATGGAAGAAGCAGTCTCCCTCTTGGCAATAAGCCTGGCTCTCTCTGGCTTGCCAAATGCCTTCTGAGATGAGTCTTCTCCCCTCTAAAGTTCCCTCAAAAAGCTATCAGAGAGGTCAGCCACAAATTTGTCCCATTTTCTCTGCCAGACCTCTTTGGCCTTGGCTTTCTCATCCGGTAGCATGGCACTGTATCTGTGAGGAGGAGAAAAGTCAGTATCAGACAGGAGGCAAGGGGGCAGCTATTTCAAGATCAGTGACCAAAATGAAAAGGCAGGAAGCAGCAACAGATTAACCCTTGCAGGACGTGCCTACACCGCATAGAGTAACACAGTCTAAAGAGCCTTGAGCTCCTACTGGCTGGGCTCACGCTAGGATGAGAAGCATCATGGCCATATCAACAGCTACTGAATCCTGCACAATGAGGACAAGCAGCTCAGTCTGCAAAAGCTGGAGATTTGCTGGGCGGCACCCAGTGACTAGTACAGAAGAGACAGCACTGCTGTTGCTTTCAGATGTCCCCTGGGCTCAGTCCAAATTGGTAGGAAATAAAAGTATTTGTTGTCTCCCTGGCCAAGCAGGGACTTGGGATTGGTATGAGCACTGGCACGGGATTTGGCAAACAGACAAGACTCTAGGAATGTGCAGAAAGACCCTGGCACTATATGCAAACTATTTTGGGACATATATAGCTGTCCAGATAAACAGAAACAGTGGTTAAACACACCCAAACTACATGCTGGTAGACTGTTTTCTTGTGTTTCCCCAGTAGGCCATGGAAAACACCAGAGCAAGTCAAATCTGGGCAGAAATAGACAAGTGATACAAAATCATAACCTTTCTCCCATACCCAGAACCAGGCACCTGAGGCAACTTCGCAAAGGATATAAAAGGGAGGAATAAACTGAGACACTGGGTTAGAGAAAGGCACTCAAGGGCATGGGCAGAGGAGTCTCCAGGGTTCCTGTATCCTGCCCTTAGAGGAGACGTACAGAGGAGACTTTGGATTAATGGAAGCGCAGTTCGTGTGGCAGAGGAGACTCTGAGGCCAAACCCCAAATACAGCGGGTTTCCAGGGAGCAAGCTGATAGTCCCCTTAGCATTACTAGGGCTAGATGAGAGAGGTGAGGAACTTACTTTATGGAGTTGAGTGCAAGTTGTTTTAAGGTCCTCAGGTCGGCATTCATCCCTCCGATGGCCATGAACACCTCATAGAAGTCATAGGAGACTCCCTTTGCTCCAAAGATAGGGGGATCATCAGGACTGATCACAACGGGGTGCCCCTCAGCCATGAGCTCAGCTGCGGGATGGCTCCGCAAGTCAGCTACCAACAACAGGACCTCGGTTGGGAAGGGTGGGAGACGACACCACATCAGGTTACATTTGCATTATGGCATCCGTCATACTGCATACCTGCTAGAGCTGCCTGTATTAGCAGGTAGTCATCAGGGAGGACGAATCTCCAGAGGGCTGTTCAGAGCATATTAAGCATTCTGCTCTGAACTGCTGCAGGAGGAGCCTACTATCCAAGTAGGACTATCCAAGGAGATTGGTTTATTAAATTAATCACCTAAATCAAGGCCAGTGGGGTGAATAACTTCTGCTTATTTATAACAATTTGACTGTGAGCATTTCAGGAACAGTCTTGAGGTTAACTATTTGCCATGACACTTAGCCAAGGGCATCTGGAGCTGGTAACAGGGCTCTCTCCCTCAAGGCTCACACTGGTACATCTCTACCCCAGAGCATCCTTTCTGCTGCACCCAGGGGACAATGGGTACCACGCTAATGTGTTGCAAAAGAGTTCCCCCGGTTATGAATTCTACAAAACCAAAGGACTCCCAGCTGCAATCTCAGCTTCTCAGCCTCTAGGCCCTCCTGGCTTTGAAGTATTTTCCATTATATCTCTTTAGGCACCTCCCTGGCTCTGGGCCTCATCTCCACTAGGGAGGACTGCCTTCCCAGGTTCCTCTGAATAGAGTTTAAATGATTTTGAGCTGACTGCATTACAAGCCTTAGACACATGCACCATGTGTCTACACAGCAGACTGCAGGGTAATGTGGCGCAAAGGAAACTGAGCCAGCCTGGGTGCAACAAAACGTTTTGCTGACCTCAGCTCCCTGCTGCTCCTAGCTGCTATGGTAAATCCCATTCCAGTGTCCCAGCCCCAAGACCTAAGCTTTACCAACATACCTGGTTAGAGATGGGACAGACTTCTACAGGAATATCCCTCTTCAGAGACAAATTTTTGGCTACTGGGTGCTTAATGAGGGCAAGTCCATGGCCAATCCGGCTGGTGTTCAGTAGCAAAGCATCCAGCACATTATTGTCTACAGACGTGCCCTGCCAGTCTGAGCAGAGACAGGTAAGAATCACTGCAGTGCTGTGAGGAAATATATCTTCTCAAACTACTAGATGGTTTTGTTAATAAGTGTCTCAGCTGCAAGGTGAGAGGGTTGCTCATGCTCTGAGTTCCCGCTTTGCATTTTCAGTGAGACAGGGATCCAAATTTACCTAGGACTTTGCCCAGCATAGAGATACCCACTCATCTCAACCAGCTTTAGATATCCACAGTATTGCTCTTACAGCTAAGGTAATCATGCTGGTCTCTTTTCATAGTCAAGGGAGACAAGTAATCATTCCTGGGGAATGGCTTGTGCATTACAATGAGATGTATCATGCTTTAGAAGTGCCTGTTACTGTCCGTGGCTGTAAAAGGAGCCTAGGGTAACTAGTTCACCCGTAGACATCTTCTTTGTAGATGTCAACATGTAATAAGCATGATCACTAGTTAGACACAACTGTCATGCATGGTTAGGATAAATCCCATCCTTACAGACTGAATAATATATTGCCCCAGCAATGAAGGGTAGCAATCGGTTACTTTGATGAGTGTATTCAGTTAAGACTTGAGGCTGGTTCAGACATTCCTTCACCTTAAAATGTAAAATAGTGGTTGAGGACTTCTGCTGCCTCTGTGGATGGGAGGTGAGCACTGTTCCGTGGAGGAAATGACTATGTTGCACCAGCAATAACTCTTGCAGAATGACTCTACGTTACACACAGGGCAAAGACGCTGAGCAACATGACGCCTACAGTCGAGAGCAGGGAGCAGGTAGGGGAGGTGCCATGTAGGAATGCTACAGCAACAAGCTGATATCAGGAGAAGCATAGGGAAAACTGATTACACACATGTGTATACACACACACCCCCATCACCTTGATACAGCTAGGCTTGCTGCTTCTGTGCTTTGCAAGACTTCACCTCTTGCCTCTGCAAGCAATAACGGTCCTTGAGTCCTCACACTTACCAGTCTCCCCAGCATGGAAAAAGTATGGCAAGTTGACCCCCAGGGAATATGGGATGGTCAGGGCATCCTTCAGGTCCCACAAGGAATGACCTTCATCCTCATCACCAACCTGGGGGAAAGAGGAAAGGTATTTTTGAACGTGCTCTGGAAGGTGGTGGGACTTACAGCTATATATCACTGAGGTGCCAACTGTACTGAAGTTATAATGCTGTGGGGTAGGGAACTGATTCTATCAGGGAATTATGTCCATTACCCTCAGCGAAATCCTTAGCTGGAGGATTTGCAATTAATTTACAGCAGCAGAGGATCTGGCTCTGGTATAAAATATAGGCCATGTTATACATGTACTTATATCGCACTTCTAGGGGTTAACTTGAAGCCACAGAAGAAATACAGTTACCAGGTCAAAGCCTGCCAGGGTGTCTGGGAAGCGGGCTCTGAGTGCCATGGCAGTGACGATGGCTTCTTTAATCTGGGAAATGTTCAGCATCCTAAAAAGCAAGAGAGAGAAAGCAGTGCAGAGGCTCGCTCCCACGGGCCTGCCTTCTTTGGGTTTGAGTTGTGAAATTGGGCCCCCAGGGGTATTTCCAAAATGCAAGTTGCTTCTGAATCTGACAACCAGCTTCAGGTCTCCAGAGTAACAGCAGTAGAAAGTTGATATTATGAAAGGAAACCCCTGAATGACCAGGAAATGCCTGGCTAGACCCTGCTGTCGCTTGAGTTGAGGCACACTTGTCTAAGACTCACTGGTTTTCCCATCTACCAAGCAGGGAACACACAGCATGGAGAGAAAATGTTTACTTTTTTTTTTTTTTAAACTCTCAACTGTTTTGGTGGGATGTGGGACAGTAATTGTATTTCAAGAGAGTTTTCAATTTAGGTTTCTTCCAGCCCTATCAGACTTAAACATCACAGTGCATTTTGCAGACAGATTCTGTCTCCATACCCAAGCTGGCCAGAGGCAAGCCAGCTCTGCACTGGAAACGGCATCGTGCCGAGACTGTGTGAGTAAGTGCTGCTGAGAGCTCTGTTATATTTCCTCAGGATCCCTGCACATGACTTCATGGCATCTGGCTGACTTGGAGAACAGCCTCGTGCCCGCCTGCGAACAGCAGCACGAACAAACCGTACAAAGGCTGCCGGGAGACAGTGTTTGCAGGGTCCCACAAGGACCTTTTGCAATACCCATACTCGGGCACTGCTGTCACTGCTTCGGCTTCTGCAGAGCGGAGGAGTATGTCCAGGCTCGGGAAGAGAGCGCGCACGCCTTGGACACGCACGCAGGCAGCCCTCCCCTTGCTCATTCCCGCACCTACGGGCTCACAGACGCTTGTCTCTCTGGCGCACGCCGTGAGCTAACCCTGGTCACTTCGCACGTACACAGACTTATTTAGATGATTTCTCATCCTCAGCCTTTTACATGTGCCAGGGAATGCTTCGGGAGTCAAAACCCTGGGTCTGACGACACACGCGGGCATTGCTAACCAACTGTGGCACTTCTGCCCAGCCCTCAGCATCGCTTCTCCTGGCCTGGACCCCTCTCTCCCCACTGCTGCCTCCGCTGTAGCACAGCCAGCCATGCGCAGGTGCTCTTAGCCCTGCTCAGCCTCTACCTGTGTGCTGTAAATATAATCCTGGCTCCAAGAAAGTCAGGGTGCTCCTTCACAAACTGCCTGGTCACTTCCTGATAGGTTGCCACGGACCACGATTTATTGTGCCGGCTGCCATCCAGTTCATACACCTGTAGGACAAAAAGTACATGGCAAGCAGAAGTTGGAAGAGGTGTTTTACTGAAGGGTGGGAGAAATGAGCTGAAGAAAACCTTGGGAGAAGCAATGTGCTGCAGTCCTGGCAGCAGAGCAGAAAAAAGCAGTTAAATCTGTGCAGAACATTTTCTTCTTGAAAGCTTTACCAGCTGGCAAGAACGAAGGAATGGTTCTCGTCCCTTGTATGTGATACAAGAAACAAGTTTCCCCGTGTTCAGACACGGCAAGCAAGTGCCCTTGAGTACCCAGAGGAGACCATGACCTCTTACTCATGTCTGTATCAAATGCTGGAGCGTTTTGTCCAGCCGTCTGGCGGCTCGCACACGCTCTGTGCCTTGCAGTGGCACTCTGTCAGCCAAGGCAGCCCCAAGGCACGCGAGGGCTGAGCTCCATAAGCTACCAGCTGGGCTGGGCTTCTGCTCCCCTCTGCCAGAGGTTTGCTCCACGACCTTGAGTCGGTCGTTTAGTCTTGCCACGCTTTCCCAGTTCTCTGGCTGCAAACTGGGGAAAAATAATCCTTTTGGCATGCTCTGTCTCATCAGCTTTGCAAGTTCCTCACTGCCAGGGCTATACACAAAATCGGCTTTTGCCCCGATTTCAGCAGGGGTGTAGACCCTATGTGTCCCTTTAACCCACACAGGCTCTGCCTGGAATCGCTCACAAACAATGGCTGAAATCACTGTCCGTTCTCTTCTTATCCTTCTGGTCCTTCTTTTCTTTTTTACCTTTGTCCCCCACTCTTCAACTGGTCCGTTCCTTCTTACTTCCCCTCCAGGGATGCCCCTCGCTAAGCCCCTGCACCCCGTCAGGCTGCAGCATCCCCCTTGCAGGCACCAGGAGCCGCGGGGCGGCTGCAGATGCTCAGAGGGAATTTTCCCCTGCTGCAGCCCACGGGAATGGGAGACTTTACACAGCTGAATTTGCAAACACAGCTGGGTTTGGGGCTTTTGCACAATGTTTGCCATTTCACACTAAATCCCGACTTTCATTTACTTTACTTGAGGGGCAACTTCTGCCGGGCTTTGCTGCAAGGCGAGCTTTTGCAGAGTGTCAGTGCTGTTGTCCAAGCCTTGTAGAGGATCTCCAGCCACACAAGCATCTCGCTATTCCTCATCACACCCTGCTCACCTCAGCTTTCACGGCAAAGCATTTCTTTCCCCTCTCATCCCTGCTCCAGCCTAGCTGGCACTTCCCTGCCTGCGCTGCCCATCGGGGACAGCAGCCCAGCACACCCCCAGCTCCTCGCAGCCCTTGCAGCGGTACCTGGGCTGCAGGCAGCCTGCCTGCCTGCCTGTACCTCGCAGCCTGCTGAGCTGCCGGGTGCGAGCAAGCCCGGGGGCTCTGGAGGCTCCCACACCTGGAGCCAGCATTATGGGCTGGATGGGAAGCAAATCTTCCCTGCCAAGCCTCTCTTCAAAAGACATTACAACCATGTCTAAGGGCTGCCGGTAAATGCATGGTATTTTCCAGTCAGGCCCACGCATTTGTATCATTGCAGATACTCTTGGCCCGGAAACCTGTGTGACCTGGGGAGATGCCAGAACTTGCGCTGTCTCACAGCACAGGAATTTTGACGTTGCTGTTGTTTTCTCTTTCCAGGTACCCCAAAGACATATGGTGACTGATTTCAGAGCAACTGGCTCATGACCAACCCCCAGCAAAGTAAGATACATATAAGCTTTGCGGTCTTCTCCCCCTCCTTTTTTTTCTTCTTTTCAATACACCCTTCTCATCTCAGGCATGATAGGGTGCCAGCCTGCAGCCCTGACACTGAGCCCTATTCACTATGGGGCTAGCCTGAGCCACAGCAGGGCACGGTTGGGCAGCCCTGCTACCCAGCTGTTGGGGTGGAAGTAGGCACAAGGCCAGATCAGCCTCCAAATTTGTCACAGCACCTGCTTGTCCGCTCATGGGGTGACTGTGGAGGCCTGCCCAGCAGCAGTGATGGTTGCTGGGGTGCAGACATTCATCTGCAGCTGGCTGGAGCCTGCCAGCCACTGCATGCAAGGGCAATGATTTAAGGAAGTTGCTGGCAGGCACGTTTGGGAGTTGGGCCACTGGCAGGACATCAGTGTGGCTGCTCCATCCACCCGACACTGCGGTGCCAGCAGCAAGCTGGTACCTGCGTTCCCATGCATGGCCCAGCACCGCCACCTGGTCCTTCAGGTGCTGCCTGATGGACCTTGCACAGCAGCTTCATTCCCATTGCAATGGACTGTTAAGAACAGTGGAGGTGGTCAGTGTAGTGAGGAACAGCAGCCCCAGTTCATTTGTTTTGGCAAGGAATCTGCCTCTCTGACAGAGCTCCCACCCCCATGCTGCCCCACTTGGAGCTGGTCTGGAGAACTGTATGGAAAAGGTGTGCCTGCAGTGTTGAAATTGCCACTGGGAGAGTGGGAACTGTTATAGCTGAAGAACCGTGGTGGGGTCTGCTGGTGCTTGGGAAGGTGTCGGGGCAGCATGGGATTGTAGGACAATCTCACTGGCTCCAGGTGACATGCAAGGAGAAAGGTCTAAACTATTAGGAACAGATTTTAGTGTTAGTGCAGTTCATACATCACATAGCCAAAATTTTAGAAGACTGTGGAAGACTGTGCTTTGCCAGTTGGTTTACTAGACTGTTCAGAGAAGTAATTCTGAAATAAGATTTCAAATGACATAACTCTTCCAGAATAAGTCTCTATTCAAGATGGGAAATTGTTCCAGAAGAGCTACTGCAGAACAGGTGATTCTGGTGCAGACCAGCTGGGATCTATCTTCCCTACCAGCAAGATTTTGACCCAGCTCCCAGTCAGACTGTACAATGCAGTCTTGCGTCATTGCCACAGTAGGTATCTTCCTTAACCATTAAGAACAAAGTATCTCCCACTTTCAAGCCCTTGCCTATGCAAATCTCCAACAAAGACCTTTGAATATGATCAAGGTTTTCCAGCATCCTTAGAAGGGCAGGTATGCAAACATCCAAAAACTAAATTCAAGATTGGGCTTGAGAAAAGTTATGGAGAAATAAGGATTTAAAAGAATACTAGAGAAGCCAAAAAATACGTACCGGAGGCAGGATAGCTCTTATCTCGACATACTGTACATTATCTTCATAGAGCTCCAGCAGCCCCTGGTAGAAATAGGCCTTGAACACAGGTGCATAGCAGATAAGTCCAGAGGCAATGAGAAAGACTTCTTCAAATCTTTTCCAAATGAAAGTCTGAGAAGGGTAGGCCAGCTCAGGGGCATCTGTCACCAGGGTCAAGTTTCTCAGCAAGCTGTAGAAAAGGGTAAAGGGAAGAGGAAGAATAAGAACAAAGAAGTCAACTGGTTTTCAGCATGCAAAAAGCCGCTGGCTGGCAACTGGGTGTTCAGCACAGGAGGAAACAGGATTCCTCTAAGACAGGTGTGAGTTTTGTTGTCAGAGACCAAGCTTTGCAGTGACACTCTCCCACCCGCGTGCTCTGGGGTGCAGCAGGGCAGCGGCTGTGCTGCAGGAGGCACGTGTTCTTTGGGCAGGACCAAGAAAAGGTGCAAAGCCGTTCCTGCCACAATAAGGACCAAATACTTGACTTGGAGCCCGTTGGCACTGCACTGCATATAGGCGTAACAACGACTGCTGCAACTAGGAAGCATTCAGGTCATTTTTTCTGCTGCCTATATTTACTCCTCTAATGGCTGGTACAGGTAATAGCTGTACCCTCCAACAAGTAAAAAGTCATACGCTGTGTGTTGAGCTACAAGCTGGGTAAGACTAGATGTTCAAAGTACCCACCCCTTCCTTTTTTTGAGGGCAAAATCTTGTAGAGTAATGGAGTTACAAAAGGAAGTATGGTGGTTTTATATCATAACAATTGCACTCTACTACCCCGTGGTATCCTTCATCTGAAAGTAGGCTAGTACATTACTCCTGCAGACAATATATTCTCTCAAACATCTGCAATGCGTGTAAAAAGTTATGACACCCAGGCCTCTGTTCACCACCTAAAGGCAGATGCCATCCAGAAGATGCCATGTACTGGGCCACCATCAACCTGCTTACTAAGCCTGTAACTTGCACTGGTACCTTCATATGATCAAAATATGTCACCTAATATGAGCAGGGGGAAGATGATTGTGAATCAGAAATCCTTTCCACCCCCAGTGGAACAAATACCTTGATATCCTGCCTGCCTTGCTGATAACTTCTTCAGATTTGTCTGATGGGAAACAACTGATAAGAATTGCAGGTTCTGGCTTTTCCTAAGAGGGACAGAAACGTACTTATTTCCTCCATAGGCTCAGCTGGCGCATAAGCCTCTTTCAGAAATCCAGAGAGGCAGCGGGTAATTTTATGAAGCAGAGTTTAAGGGAGCCAGTAATTGCAAGATTATCTAGTTGCGGGTGACAGCTTGCATTTAGGACAGAGTGAACGCCTGTGCCGCAGTACTGCCCTCTGACAAGCTGATAGCCTTCATCCCACATGAAGCCTTGCCTCTGGCAACAGCTCTCCTCCCTGCGCTGGTGGCCACCTGAAGAGGAGTTTGTAGTAGATTTCTCAGGCCAGTGAGCAAAGTCTAAATGGCAATCCGGGGGGGTGATTAACTTCATTCCTGGGTGGGCAAACTGAAGCCATCGCAGCAAGCTACGGAGCCGGTTGCTTGCAGGCGGGTGGGCTTACCAGTCCAGCCAGGCCCGATGCTTATCTAGTGTCAGGGGCTAAGCAGGTTCAGGTAGAAGTACCTTCGACCACGCTTCATCTTTCACCCGAGTATATTGTGTTTCCCCTCGATAACAGCTGCTAATCTTTAATAATGTTTCGTGTTTGATGTCTTGCCCCCCATCCTCATGCAGCGCTGTCCTCTGTTATATGGGAGATGTGGGTTTGATTTGTGCTTTTATTATCTTCTTCCAGGAGGTTTCTGTGGATGGAATTAAAAACCTCCCTCCTACAGATGTAAAATGTGATCTGGTCCAAACTCATAAACTAAGACATCCCAGGCAGGGACATCCCTTTTGAGTCCCTCCATCCTGCCCGTAAAACGGAGCCTGTTCCCCCAGCATCTGCCTGCTGTTTCGCTCTTTAAGGACACCCTTCCAGTGGCTGCGGCTTCATTTCTTCTTCACTCTCTTAATTTCTTTGCTGGGAACAATTCTAGAAAGCAAAACTGTACATAAAGAGATGCTCGTACTACATTAAGGATGAGATTTTAAATACTCAACATTCAGGAAAATTCAGAGCCAGGGTTTCCACAGCAACTTTGGCTCTGCCCTCCCACGTATTACAATAGGGGCTTTGGTGCCATTGTCACAGGCCACTGGGCAACCCCAGCTACAGTTCAGTAATCCATGCAACCAAACGGACTGAGCTGGACCATGGCCGGTGTTTCGGGCGGGCGGTGGGGAGCACACAGCAGCCGGAGACACCATAGCATCACCCTAGAAACCAGGAATGCGGGAACCAGGGGCATCCTGAAGGCGCTGATCCAGCTGCCGGAGCAGAGAGGGTGTGCTGCAGCTTGGCGGCGAGGGGAGAAGAGGTTCCGTGTGGGAAGAGCTGGGGAAAGCCGACTTGTCTGCTCCCCTCCTGGCCTCGGCCCTGGCCGAAGGGCAGCTCCTCGCCAGCCCCGCACGCTGGCGGAGAGCACCTGCCCAAAGCCAAGAGCCGAGCGGGGCTGTTCCCACCAGCCCTGCAAGCACCAAAGGGAAAAACCTCCCCGTGGATCAAAAGGGCGTGCAAGCCCATTCTCGCCGCCCCGTGCAGCTTCGTTTCAGATAAGGATGGGCGATTAGTTGGGCTCCCACTGCTCTCTCCCCTTGTCCTGTGAGAACTCGGCTCCTCCAGCAACGAGCGCGCACAGGGCTCCGCTCCCCGCCTTAAAATCTAACTGTACAAACTTGTGGTTGTTTACTTAGCCTGTGCTCTTGGGCTAGAAACAGCAATAAATCCCCACACCGCCCTGCTCCTAAAAGCACATAAATCAAATTGTGCTTTTTTTGTAATCCCCTTCCCTTTGAGACTGATTATTGATCCCTATAACTGTTGAAGATTTATTGCATAATAGTGATCCATCCTTGATAACTGGATAATCTCTTAAGGGTTCAGGGGCTTTTGCCATCAGTAGCAAAGCTTCATAAATACATTTTTTGCTTCTTTTCTGGAATGGGCCCTCGCTGGTGATCAGGTGCAGACTACAAATAGCCTTCCATGTCATGTCATATATGCACTGAACAATGCTATCGCAATGCATATGCCCAAAGGGGCACAGCTAAAACGACCAGCTAAGGATCATTTGTTTTCAACTGTGGTTTTGCTTTCTCTTCTCCTATTTTTTTTCCCCCTAACTGTTTTCCTTTCTTGTCCTATATAATGCAGAAGCAAACGGTTTTGTTGCCTTGTTTTTAAAGGGATTCTTTTTCTGCTTCTTTTTCTGTTCTTGATGTGTAATTATACCCCTCTCCTCACCATAGTATCTGAATGTCTTCCAGTGGTGCATTAAATAGTGTGACTAACATCTGTCACATGTGGTTCATTCGCTTTCTCTCTCTCTCTCGGCCCCTCTTCTTCTCCCCAAGGGGAGACTTGTAGCGGGAGCAGAGTGCTTTGTTTCTGTAGTGGGTTTTTATTCTGGTTTTTCCCTTGTAATGCACACACTGTCCTATTTTTCTGTTAGATAAGGCAGTCAGAAGACATGGAGGGGAAGGTGACGGCGGTCCGGGCAGCCGTTAGTGCCCAGGGGAGTTGTCCCCGCAGCCTCGGCCATGGTGTCAGCTTCCTCACAGATGACTTCATCCCGGTGATAGAGAGCTCCTCTGGGCCGCCGGAGCTGCGCTGCCGGGCACGGCCTTAATCTTCGGGCTGCTGCTGGAGGGGTGTGGAGTGGTATTTTACAAATATCTGGAATGTCAACGCTCTTTCCCTAAATATCAAGGGGCATGCTGCTTGTGAGCTCTCGCTTTAGACACAGTGGCCACTGTGTTGCATCTTGAGGAAAAAAATGGCATTCTCCTATACCATAATTGTTTGTGAAGTAAATAAGTGAGGATTATTTTTTTCTTTTAAGTCTCAAAGCAAAATTCCCTTCCTTTCTCTGCCTCCTGGCTCGCAGTCTCCTGACTCTCATAATAGCATCTTTTGGAAGCTTCCCAGTAACAGAATACTCCAGGGTCTTGGCCCGTAAGACTTGTGTTTTGAATAGGAACGATTAAGCCTTCTTTTGAGGGAAACAAACAGAAAGACTTCCTTCCAACACACACACACACACGTATGTGTATGTATATGTACCTAAAAATGCAAACAGCAAGAATGCAATGCAGATACCTCTCTCCCTCATCCCTTGCTGGTCAGGAATGCAGTAAGGTGAAAGAGGTGCAGCCTCTCGGAAACATTTCCATTGTTTCCTTCACATTCGCTGATCCACCCTGTCTTGCATGAGAGCTTCCCTGCTGCCATATTCCCTTGATACTTCCTTGAAACCACCCAACTATCCATCCGTTCCTTCCTCTGACATCTGCTTTCTCTCAGCTTGTCAGTGCTCAAGGGCAAAGAGGAGTGCAGGGAAGAGGTAGCCTGGGATGCACATGTTCAAGAGACTGGGAGAGTTTCCAGAAACTGAGAAGCAGAACAGATTGGGGCCTATTTCTGGCTAGAGACCTATTTCCAGACGGCCAAAAAACATTCCTAACCCCTAAACTAGTACCCAGGGATTAGATGAAAATAGGAGGGGAAGCGCCTCAATGTGGCTGTTGTTCGTGTGTTTGCACATTATGTGTAATGACTCCTCTGCGATTTGTGGTGATGAGCACAGAAGGGCAAGAAATGAAGGACAACATACTCAAATGAGTAAACCTGAGCACCCAGGATGCGAGAGATCCAAGTTTGTACTTGCCTCTGGCACGCGTTTGCTGAGGAAAATCACTTCATTGGTCTCTGCCTCAGTTTCCCCTCTGCCCTTTGGGACACCCTTGTAGCAGAGTCTGTCCTGTGTCCCTGGGCAGTGCCTGCCACTCTGAACTCATGCTCTGACTTGTGGCTGCTAGACATTGTCAGACGCTAATACAAAAGCAGTGGAATGTGATAATACTGCCTCTGAAAAGAAGTCACGTTCCTAGACAGGAAAATAGGGAACCAAATAATGCACAGCTCCACCCTCCCAGGTGTATAGGATGCTGTGGCCTCTAGCCTCAGCCAGAAAGGGACATCATGCTATGGAAATACAACCAAAAACAAATACAATGAAGGGTTGTTGCTGAGGCAGTTCTGAAATACGCAGTGCAATTGCTTGGGCTTTAAGGAAGTGAAGCTGTTTCAAAATCCAATCTCTTGCACGTTATTTATGGGTCTCCTGGTGGGGTTGAAGAGAGCTGGTGCTGTGGTCTTTCCTTTCTCATCACTCCCAGTAGAAATGGAAGGGAGCTAATGGGGAACCAGTTTTCTCTTTGGAAGACGTAGATAAGTGACTTCTCACTGGATCTTATTTCTTCCATCATGTGTCAATGCAGTTGAGCCTCAGGATATAAAAGGTCAAGAGCCCTGGGTCTGGCAGTACTTTCTCCTTCCCTTCTGGACCTCCGTAGGAGAGGGGTCGTGGGTGCCCTGGAGAGTCAGCTCCCTCTGCCCTGCCTCTTACTGGTGTTGGGGAGGGAAGGTAGTACCATGCCAAAGGTCTGGCAGCTCCTCAGCTTCCCAACCTGACCTCCTTCCCAGATCAGTAGGGCACAGAGCCCAGAGAGCTTCCATGTGGAGGGGATACCAGCCCCCTAAGAATTAAAAGGTCTCTGTTTAAGAGCACACACCCACGCTGAAGAGCACTACAGTAAAAGCCATGAAGTTTCACTTAGGAAATGCTGTAATTAGGGTCACCCACGTCACCTTAATCCAGCCTTCTCCTCGTGTGTTGGCATGGCAATACTGTCTAATTACATGATACCCCATACTACTTTTTTCTGCAGGACCCCAGCCCCCCGTAGCATTGAGGACAGCGGTGCCCTTTGAATGGATCACTACTCAGTATTTTCCTTTGTCCTCATCACTCAGTGTCTGACTTCATGCATTATTTAGCGTGCTCTCTCCAGCCCCTCCCCGCACTCCACGCAGAACTACACGCTTCCTCCTGGCCTTTTTGCCAGGGCTTTGTCCCAGGATCAGTGGACCCTGGATGGGGGGACAGGGGTCCCTCTTCCTGCCCCCCTGGCTGGAAGGGGAGCTTCCCACCTGTAAGTGATTAAATGGTAGGTGGCTGCTGAGCAGCCAGCTAAACACCTGGTCCTGATAAAAGGCTGCCAGCAGTTAAGGTAGGAGCTGCCTGCAGGGAGAGGAGCTGCCTGCAGGGAGGGGAGCTTCCACAGGAGAATGAGTGATGCCTTGGGGAGCCATCTGAGATGTGAGCTCCTGGATGGCTATAGGAGGCCTTGCCTGTAAGGGGAGAAGCTTTGTTGGCAGGAGGGTGTTGAGTGTGGATTATGACCAGGCAGAGGACCTGTGTGTAGGGTTCGTTGGTTCAGGCTGAGACCTAGCCCTTTGTCTGAGGGTAGGAGGATGAGTTGCGGTTCCTGGTGCCTGAGGGTCCTGTTGGGAATGAGTGCCCCATGCTTCAGTGTGGTGGGTACTAGTGTGGTTTCAAAGAGAGCTCTCAGAAAACAAGTATGGTGTTTGGAGGGGGAGGCTGGGTTGGGCTTTCTTTTGGGTTGCTTTGGGGTTTTTTTGCTAATGCAGTATCTAACATAAGTAGTTTGCCCAACTTCTTGCTCTAAATAAAGAAAATGACTTTACAAATGACTACTCTGCTGTTGGGGAGAGCCTGTTCCTCAGCTACCTGGCTTCCTCATCCTGTTCCTGGGTACCTCAGTGGATGAGGCAAGGTCTTTTACCATGCAGCTGCGTCCTGTGCTGGGATCACATCCAGCCTGGGTGCTGAGGATAGGTGAGGGCAGGTTACATAAATCTGCTTAAACCACTGTCTTCAACATGTCTGTGCAAAGGACCAGAGTGAGGGTGCACAGAAAACTTTGATTGTGATGGTCTGACTCTGGTGTACTTAAATGCTGCAACCTTCACTTTCTTTTATTTCTATTTGCTTGTTCTATATACGCAGCCCTAAACAGAGTTTCCCACTTTCAGACCAGCAAGCAAGCGGGAAAGTTGGACCAGAATGATCTGCTGGCTACACAATGCTATCATGAAGTACCGGCAAGCTTGCGGCTCCTCTGCACTCACCTGCTATCGAACTCAGTCACGTTGTGCAGCTGTTTCCGGTAAGTTTCCAGCAAAACCCACTGGGAGCACTGGGCTGGCACTGGGTGAGGAGGGTGAGGCTTGGAAAAGCGAAACCGAACGGTGCCCGTGTGGGTGAAGCAGATGTAGCAGTCAGGGAGGTAGGTGGCATTGTACACCAGCCAGTCCACGCTCAGGATGGCATAGTCATGCAGGTGTAAGACAGCACCTGGTGGGAGGAAAGGTATATCCTAATGAGACAAGGCAGCTGAAAAAAAAGGAATGGAGTTTTAATGTGATAATAGTTTGAGTTTGCCCATCCAGGGGCATCTGGAAATGCTTCTAGATGGCTGTGAGTGACCTCTCCCAGCAGAGAGACAGAGCGGCTGCTCTGCCTCCCTCATGCTGGGGGATGTGGCCCCCTCCACATCAAACACCGGGCAGGCAGAGCGTGACAGCTCCCTGGGAGCAGAGAGGGGGGAGAAATCAATAGGGAGCTCTGCTTCTCCACTGGGATGGAAAATGCTCTGAGTTATTAAAGGTCTTTCAGACAGACTTTGCTGTGAGCTGGCTCAGGCCCCACTGATTTAAAGAGGAACTCGCACAGTAGGCAGCAGTTTACAAGGCGTGCTAGCTGACTGGCAGACCTGAAGCAAGCCTCTGTATCCGAGCTGTTTGAATCCTAGCCTCAATTTTTGCATCTAGTCTGTGTGTCTTTCATCTTTTTGAAACTCTGGCATACACCAAAATCCCAGACAATGGCACACTGGGGAATTGCACTTCGATGCAGAAGTATCATCTACTTCTATCCCTTATCAAAAGCATGCTTACTTACATCGTACATCTGTTGCTGGCCAGCACGAAGGGCCTTTGGGATGCTCTGTTATTGTGCAGTATGTTGGCAACTGCCAGTCTTCCTGGCATAGGAAGCATCATCTGCATGCTCATCTTCCTCAGCCCATCCTTTTGTTTTGCCAAAATCTCTCCTTTTGCAGAGAGTTCTTACATTGTTGGTGCTTGAACTAAATTTCACGTTTGTGAAGAGAAGATACGGTGAGAGCTAACATCTTACAGATACATATTTTATTAACCTTGGGGAGACCTCATAGTCAAAACAGCTTTGATGCCCTTAAGGGTAAAGGGAGAGCATAAATAGGAGGAACAAAACAAAAGACTGGTATGCATGTGACATTAGACAAACTTCAAGACTATAGTCTATAGTAGACTAATCTAATTTAGACTATAATGTCCATAATCTCTCATTAGAGGGTCTGACTGTTAAGATGCTGAGCAACTCTGGTTACGGCTCTCACCAGAGCTAGTATGGCAGAATGATCGGAGTATTTTCTCACTGGCGATGCCACCCTCCCTACATGAACAGTGATAGAAATTACAATAGTACTCAAAACAACATTAATTTCCCCGGGAGCTCTGATCAAGACTGAGGTAGCTAAGACTAGGTCTTTCTCAAGCAGGTATGGGGATGTGATCTTGGTCCTAAAAGACCTTACAGGTCTGGCAAAGATTCTGAGAATGCATTTTAGCATCTCCTGGATTGAAGAGTTAGGTTTTTGTTTTGATTCCTCCTTGGTATCAAAGGTACCCCATTAAAGAGGGAGGTACTTTTAAATTCCTTACCACTCAATTCAACAATGAAAGGGTAGCGGCAACTCTGACATCCTAGTCATTTATGGGAAAAGATTAGGATGCTGCAAGCCAGGGATCTTCATCCCACACCAGAGGCTGGGAGAGAGAAACTGGGAAGTGAGGAAGATGGCTGTAATCCATGTGCTAGTGTCACAGCCTTGCAAGTTAAAACGCTTCTGTGGAGAAGCTGACTCCCAAATCTTCCAAAGCAGGTCACAAACCTGTTTCCAGGCAGCCACGTCAGCAAGGCCCTGGGACTCTGCATTTGAAGAGGGACTGCCTGGACGGGTGGACATAGTGTTTGTGGTCACAGGGGTATTGGCAATGTCCTCTGCAATTGTCTCCCATCTTTAGTTAAAGGTGGCACCTTGTTTAAATGCTTTCTTACTGAACCAGAGATGCAGAGGGAGAAACTAGTCAGTTAGGAGTCAAGGCCTTCCTCCTGTGATCATCTCAACCTCCTGCTTCCCTGCTGAACTGTCAGTGGCTCAGGGACGTGCAGACACCAGCCTTCCTGCTACACAGTCTAGGTGGCTTGGATTTCCACTTGGCTAAAAATATCCTCTCCTCCTTTCCATCACAACCCAGAGAACTGAGCTTTCAAATGCTGCTGTGTCCCAGAGGCTTGTCAGAGGATGCACAGGGTGATGTGGTGAAGGTATCAGACAATCTCATGCTATTATCTAACCTAGAATGTTGAAATGCCTTAAAAACTATGCGTGTTTCACTTTATGCAGAATGCCCCTCTTGACATAGGGCATGGCAGCCCATTAACACATAGTTTGCTGCACAACAGGAGAGAAACAACATCTCTAAACTGAAATGACTGCCCTTATAAGCAGAGATCTATAAGTGCACAGAACAGAACCTGATTAAGAAAGACGAAGTGAGAGAATAAATAGTTTCTATAGCGTATTCTGCAGGTCACATCAACAGAGGCTTTGACTTCCGTTCAACCAGTAAAAAACCTTGCGGCGTTGGAGGTAGCACCTTCCTCCTCTAGTGCCCCCAGACGTTCCAGTAGACTTCCAGGCCTGCTACAGAGCCACCTGCACAAAAACTTATTGGGGGATACAGCACTTCTGGCTAAGTGGGCTAAGGCAAGGTTGGTAGCATGTCTATGGTATGTGTGGAAAAAGGAAAGGCCCTGGCTGGAACATGCTGAACAAATATGAATGTCTGTGATGTCTTGTCTTTGCTTCCTCTGCTCTTTCTCCACACTTGAAAAGCTGAAGGATCCATATTGTAAGTTATAGCAAATGCTACAATTGCTGGAAATGTGTATTCATCCAATCCATCCCCCTCTTCCTCTCTCCCCCTGCCCTGTCCCCAAGCTCGGAGGCAGGGCTCTTCCTGGAACCCAGCAGCATGATTTACAGCCCTCATAAGCTTGCCTGCAACCAAAGGTCTGCCATATCTCCTCATGCGTTGTCCCAGCTCTGGCACAGAAAGCAAAAAGCAAGAGGAGGATGACTAAAATGAGCAACTCTTAGGCCAAGCCTACCTTTTGGCATGCGCTTTAAGATGCTGAACACCGTGCTCTGATCAATGAGACCTTTTGCCCGAAAGAAGTGCATGCTTGGAGGAAATTGTCCTGTAGTCATGGCTGTAGCAACCTCCTCCTTCTTGAGGTTTACGAGCATTGTACTGAGCTGCTGTTCCTGTCTGCTCAGCACCAGATTACCACCTGTCTGATGGGCTTTTTCCTTCTGTATTAGAGAGTCCCGGTCCTTCCAGAGTGGGGTGGGGAGGCAGAGGGAAGCCAAATTCAGGAGAAGGTATGCCAGCCTTATGCCTTGCCCAGCTGGAGGCTTCATCTTAGTGCTGCACCTGAGGGGGAATAAAAGAAAACTGGAGCACTAGCATAGGTCAGAAGGTGACATCTTAGCGATGCCCCATTGGCATGTTAAACTGCTGGCCCATCCTGCAGAAGTAGTGGGTTAATTGGATGTTCAGTACTAGGGGAGCATCTGGTATCTGTGTCCCCTGCGTTTAGGACTATGCATTCACACACACCCCCATGATGCTCTCTGCACACAGCAAGACTGCGGGCAGGGTGGAGAGGAGATGTTGCTCCTTGGATCAGACTGGCAGCACATCATACAGACGTGCAGTCTGGCAAAGATCTCCCCCTGGAACCAGGGAGTGGTGGGGTCGGGAGTCTGGCTTGGAAGCTGGGAAGGGTGCTGGTGCTGAGGTGCTGGCTGTGCTGCCAGCGTCCCAGGGAGGGAAGCAGGAGGCCATAGCACTGGAGGTGCTTTTGGTTTTTTGCTTGAGCTAATCAGATCCTGATTTCCTACAGTCAAGACAGTGTTGCACCCCTAAAGTATCAGAGGGGTTAATTTATGGGCAGAAAACCTCCGGCTTCCCCTGCAGTGACAGAGGCGTGTCCCTTCCTTGCAATCCCGGGAGAAAGAGGACAGAAGGGAGACCACGGGAGTAGTAAGAGACTGCAGGAGACAGGCACGTGTGAACTTGGAGAACTCTGCCCTTCCCAAAAAAAGCACAGCTGCAATATAATCCTTCAATACCAGGCTCTAGTGACCCTCCACACCAATCCCTCCCGACCAAAGCAGGCTGGAGAAAGGCTCAACATTTTGAAATGGTCCCTGTGAATTACACTGTAAGTCCCTGCTTGCGCACATGTTTTCTGCTTCCAGCCTCTCCTCCACCCGTGGTGCCTCCAGCCCTGTCAGTGGGTCCCAGGAGAAGAAGGTGTGCTGGGGGAGTAATCTGCTGGGAATGGGGTGGGGGGGAGTTAGATGCAGCCCCGTGTCAGGCCTGGCTCTGAACTTAGCAAAAGAAACATCCTAGAAGGCGCTACCTTATCCCTGGTGAGATTGACTCACTTACTGTTAACTTTCCTCCTCCTTGCATCCAGAGCTCATCCAGCTGCCACCCGAGGGAGTGGGGAACAGTTCTCTCTCTTGCAGAGCAGGACTGTCCCAGCAAAGATGAAGAGGCAGGATCCGTCCCAGCGGTGCAGAGCGAGGCACCCGCCGGCGCAGACAGTTCCTCTTCCTGTGCTGTCGCTCCAGCTTGCTCAGCTTTTATTTATCCCCGTCCCTACTGCTTCATGAATATATAAAGAGGAGGAGGAGGCAGGGGAGGTTATGAGAAAGCGGGACACAGGCGCCTGGGCAGGCGGCTGAAGGGAGCTGGGCTGGGAACCCGGGGTCCGAAGCAGCAGGGTCACCTCTGGGAACCCCCCTGGCTCCCGCGTGGCATAGAGGTGAACTCTTTAAAGTGTCACTGCCTGCCTGCGAGGCAATCGGGACTTGTCTGTGCAGCCCTCCTGCACATCCTGATAGGCAGACGCAGCTTTTAAATATCCTGGAAGAAATGCCTTAGGCACGTGTTCCCGGTGTGGGGAAACTCTTAAGCCCCTCTCGGGCTGTCCCAAGAATGCATGTGAGCTTGGGTATCTAATCTGATGTATAACACTCTGCATTTAATGCCAACAACACTGCAAACTCTACTAATGGGTTTTTATCCAAGAAAAATGTAATCTGTAAAAGTACCTTTAAATTATATTGCCCGGTCTTTGCCAGCTGTGTGAACCAGGCAGATGTTAGTCCAACCGGCTGCATTGGGCACACAGGACTAAACTTGTTCCTGGGGACTAAATGAGATGGAGGTGGGTACGGTCTGATTTTCTTTTCTTTTTTTTTTTTAATCACAACAAATATTGTAATTTCACCATTTTATTTTGCACAGTTGAATGGACTGAGTTTTAAAGTTATTTAAAGCAGATGTTACATAAACAGCTTCCAGTGGAGAACAAAGTCCATTTAGTTTAATTTAATAAAATTTTTAACGATTTTAATATTTTAGTTAAAAAAAGAAAGAACTCATAAGCCAAGAGCTATTGAAAACAACCCGCAGCAGTCACAAAGACCGTTTTCGAGGCAAAGAAAGCAGAATTTGGTCAATAATACCTTAAATTTCATTAGCTGGCACTACTGCAATAGATTGAAAACAGGGTGGACAGGCCCCCCTGAATATACCAGCTGGACACTCGCCAGCTTTCCCTCCTCTCCTGGTCCCTGCACCCTTTGCTGTGACCAAGATTAGTCCCAGCATCCGTGCAGGGACCAGCCAGGATCCCCAAATGTTCTCTGTGCCCCAGCTGGGGCAGCATGTCTGGAGGGTGTCTGCAGCCCCTTGCCCACTCCTCAGCAGGATGGGGTTTTTCTGGAGTCCTGAGATGATCCTTCTCCCAAAGGGAGATCAGAGGAGTGGAAAGACGACCCAACTATGTGGTGGTCTGCGTAGCTGATGAAAGCAATCCTGGGAGGTATGGGGAGACACCACAGAGGGAAGCGCATGGAGTAGAAAAAGGACAGTTCAGCAAGGACAAGCATTCTGCCTACAAATACCTTCAAGGGAACAATATAAGTGAAGGAAGGGATTTGCTCTAGTTATCTCAGAGTAGTAAAGCCTGGCATTAGGACCATAAAACCCAATTCAGGCTCGGCAGTTAGAAAACCGTCTCTGTGGTGAGCAATTGGGTGCTAGAGACAGGTTCCCAGGGAGGAGCATCAAGAGGGGTTAAAATGCTGTGCAGAGGACCTCAAATAGCAGCTCAGAGTCAGACAGGGGTCTTGGAAACACCTGCCAGAGCACCCCAGAGATTTGCAGCGCTGGTTCATCCCATCAAATCGAGTTTGAAAACCAAAACCAAAGTCCAGCGGTAAAACACTTCTTTAATGGGACTTTTCCATGTAAGCAATCACAGCCATTGCCAGGAAAGTGCTGTACATATGTTGCAAGGGTAGTACTAGGAAATAAGGTGTTCAAGGTGCTTTGCTCTCTATTAAAATGTGGTCCACACTTTGAAAACAAAAATTGTGGGGGGCCAGCACTGGTGAAATAAATAAGATCGTAGCTGCTTTTAAGCAGGATCTGTTTGGATGTGGAGGGTGGAAAGAGGGAGGACAGGACAACTCAAGCCAGGGTATGATTGCCAGCAGCCAGGAGCCTCATTTGTGGGAGGACCTGGGTTCCTCTAGTGCCTGTGGGCATTCACAGCTCTGCCTTCAGACCTCCCTGGGAACCAAGACATGGTATAAGAAGACTTGCCCTCTATAAAGGACCAACAAGGAATGTTATATGTGTCATTTCCACGCCGATGCATCTCTTAGCTAGTTTGAATTCTTGCTGAGAAGTGGGTAGCCTGGCTGGAGGTTGTGTAATATCTCTGTGCGTCTAAGAGACTGTGATTGCAGTTCCTGTCCAGTCTTGACTGGCTCCTGAAATAATCTTAAACTCCCTAGCTCCGGTCCCGCTTGCTGTTTAGCTAGGGCTGACAGGGGCACGGGTCATGCCTGCTCCCTCCTGAAATGCCTTTGCTATTCCCTGTTTTTTGGGGTGGTTTCTAGCCCATGCTGACCTCTCAGCTGCTGCAGCTGTGCCTAGCAGTGTTCAAAAGCCCTGTTTCAAAGCCGTCGTGGGTAGGTCTGTGCAAACTGCAGGCACACCCTTTCTTTATGCCCAGCTGCATATCAGATGCATAAGAAGCTTTAAATAGCCGGTGGCCACCACTTAGTACTCTCAGTGAATTCCCCTTGGTTCAGTTTCAGTTCCGTATGCGAACCAGGGTTGTTTTTTTTCCAAACCTTCCAAGCTTCTTGGAGGCGACAGCTACCATCTCCTCCACCACGTTTCCCCATGTCTCCCTCCCACACCTCTGCTGCCGCCACAGCCGGGTGTCTGCTCCCACCCTTCAGTCCCTTGCAGCAGTAGCGGTGTGAAGGGGAGCAGGGACAGGGTCCCCAGCGGCGCGCTGCAGGAAGGAAGGACCGCAAAGGTGGCAGCAGCATCGGGCTGGCAGACGTGCGTTTTTCACTTTGTCCTTCAGTTGGGCGTATCACACGGTGCTTTGCAGCATCCTGCAAAGTCCATCTTTCTGCTGCAGCCTCTGCGTGGAGGATCAGCTTGCCGTGTGCCACTGTGCATCCTAGCCCCAAATTAAAGCCCTGCAGCACGTGTAGATGATAGCAAACATTACAGCAATGACAAACCCGGCAGAGGCTGGACCTGGGGGTGGTGCAGACCCAGCTGTGTTTCCTGGGTGGGCAACTCATTTTGCATAAGCCACATCCAAACTGAGGAGCATTTCTGATGGTACAGAGGGTCGAGGTGTCTTTTAGCTTCCTAGCCACTCTGAACGTGCTGAAGTCTAAGCCATGCTCTTGAAATATCGCCATGAAGCCAGGAAGAGAAGGTTGTAGCTGGGAAACGTGTTCCCAGGTCAACCAGTTAGCTACCCTTTCTGTGCCAGCTGCCTCATTTGTGAATGGGACCAATTCCCTACCTAGCCACCCTGCTTGACAGTGGTGATTATTTACTGCATCTGCTGGTGAAATATCCATGCTCCCCAGGCCAGCAGCTAGACAACTGTGGTTTTAAAGCAAGTCTGCAGAAGGGACATACTCTAGTTTTGAAAGGAAAACTGTGAGGTGGGACAAGGGCCTGGAAGACAGGCGTAGGTGGGCAGATGCAGCAGCGGATGAGGGCAGGCTGTGGAAAGCCTGCTCCTTGAACCCCTGCTTCTCTGTTAGGCCTGGGGGAGACCGCAGCGCCAGTCCCTGCTTCGAAGCAGTCCCAGCCCCTGGTTAATGCCTGTGAAATGCTTAGAAGGTGTAAAAGTGCTAAGTGCTATAAATTATTATTAAGAATAGACTGGCCCAGGATGTTTGGGATGATTAAAACCTCCCCACTGGCCTGCTATATAACCTCTGCTTTGGTCTGGCTGGGCACAGCTTGGTATTTTTTTTTTTTTCTATTTCCCCACACACACTTTGTGCCCAGGCAGGCAAAAATCTGAGCCATTTACTAGCCAAGCAAGGAGGTCAGCGGGAGCACTGCAGCCGGGAGGATGCTGGTCCACCGTGGGTCATGCCGGCAGCATTGCTACCCAGCCTACAGCCAAGCTCTGCTCACCCTCAAGGTGCTCCATCCCCATACAGAAACCCTCCCTACCCAACCATGCCTCAGTCCATCTGTCCTTCTGCTCCTCCTCAGTGACATCTGTGGCTATATGATGATTTAAAATTAATAAGACACTCGAGATGCTACAAGAACTGGAGCTGGGAATGAAGAGAGCCAGGGAAAGAGCTGAACTTCCAGGTGAACAGTGAATCACTCCGGAGCAGAGTCATTGATTTGTAATCATTGCGTGGCTCCCAGATACAATAGCCATGAATTCCTCTGACCAGTGACCGAGACGAGGTGCTTTGGGCTATTCCCAGCACACCTGGAAAAATTCAAATCTGTCTTGCTCACCAGAGGAGGGCTCATAGCTCTGGGAGCCCAACAGCTTCATCGGCACTAGCTTAATAACAAGTGGAGCTGGCAGTGCTCACTGGTAGCAGCCTGCACACATGCCAGGCTGCTGCCGTGCTGAGCTTACAAATAAATAAGTCAAACTGCATCATTTCCTTCAAAATCCGCCCCCCTCCAGGGTAGTTTCCCACTGCTGTCACCCTGCAGCAAAGGGCTGGGAAGAGGAAGGACAAAAGAAAGCCAGCCGGTGTGTATTAGCACCCTGTTGCTTTGGGAGCAAACAGCAGGCTGCCAGGGGCTCCCAGGGCAGGAGCTGGGTGCCCTGGGCATTTGGGAAAGAGGCTCGGTGCTATCCAGGGCAGGTCCCAAGCTGTTTCCAAGGTTTCTGTGCAAAGGCTCCCAGTGAATATTAGCAGAGTCTTGAGTTTATTATTTGTATTTTCTCCCTCGCCTACGTACTAGGGGCAAAAATGAGAGCAAACTAGGCAACTGAAACATCCTGGATTAGCAAGAGTACCCGACTCACTCTCTCTGGGGAATGACTTTAGGGAGGGAAGAAGTCCAGTGCCACTGTGGGAAGTGTTTTCTTGCTCTTTGCATTAGTCACATCAGGTTTCCTGCCTGCCCTGGGGTGTCTACCCATCACCAGGCTCTGACGGCTCCCACAGATCAGCATGGTTTTGAGGGAGTTTGCCCTGGTATAACAAGCAGGGCAAAATTTCTGTTCCTAAAAACTATGTTCCATCTAAACATTCCCCTCACTCCCTGACTCCTGCTCCACCCACCTGGTTTCCTCAACCACAACGTAAAGCAAAGCACATCTCCTAATCCCCCCACCTCTGTCCCAGGAGTCCATCACACCTTGATACAGAGGATCTGAGTCTGCCCCTGGTCACTCTGCAGCTGTGGGCATCCCCATGACCTCTGCCAGGACACCCTGTGTCTCCACAGTGTCAACCATCTCCTCTCACTGGCTCTCCATTTCTCTGCATCTGCATCACCCAGGTTGCTCCACCGTCACGTAGACTTCAAGCCTGATCAGTAAGAAGTACGAGGTCTTGAAGTGGCACAGCACCATGGTTTCTCTCTCTCTCACCCGAGGTTCTCATAGAAGTCCCACCAGAAGACACATACGCTGCATTGCATCCTGAAGCTATGGCTCTATCTTATACTCTAAGGCTTGAGAAACGCTTTGGGAGAGAGGACCACAAACACTGGGGAGCACACCAGCAGCTACACCCAACCTTCAGCTGCTCAGAAGTCACCCCACTGTATACGGTTTCTTTTCCTCCTGTGCATAAGGCAAGCAAGTCAGCATTTAGAATGGGTTTATACTAGAAAATTAATGGCGGTGAGGAGCATTTGAGTTAAAACCCGACTGCTCTCCCCAAAAATGTCTGTCCTGTAGCCAAGCTTCACCCTGCCTAGGCAAGCCTCCAAACTTTATTAAAACCTTGAGATGTCAAAACAAGGTTTCTGCCTTGTTCCCTTTACAGGTACCTCCATATACCATCACAGCAAATGCAGACACTGGCCTCAAGCCAGTTAGCACTAGCAGCGCTGCCAGCAAAACATCATTCCCCCCAAGCATTACTCGGCTTCTTAGGCAGGGTTGCACTCTGCAGGGATTTATATTGCTAAGCACCTAAGCAACAGAGCTTAAAGCAAGGTGAAGGGTGCTCATCACAGCAACAGTCACCTGCCCAGGGTACACACTCAACAGCAGAGCCCAGCCACCTGGGATCATTACAGGAAAAGCTCAGGGCATTTCTGGCATGCCTAGACTTGTTCATCCTGTTCTTCAGAAGCATTTCAGCCCAGCCCATAACACTTTGCCTCTTGTCCCCTGGCACCTCTCAACCTTGTCCTGCAGGTAGTGATAGGTGCAATCTTACCTTCCTAAATCACTGCATCACCCCGAGAGATGCTCTTTCATTACAGCACTACCTGCATCACCACAGCAAGCAGAGAAGTCCTCAACGCACCCATCCCAATCTGGATGACAAGAAAGGTATGAAACACACACTAAGCATCACTTTTGCGAGTTCTTCAGCAATAAGCTGCAATATGATCACCAATCTCTCAAAATGAGGCAGAGAGAGAGGCTTCAAGGATGCAGCTTGTAGAGTCTTCAAGCCAAACAGTCCATGTCTTTTGGTAGTCATGGGACTACAACCACTTCTCAGTCCACCCTGGGAACAGATAGCTCAAGCCCACCTTGTTTCAATTGCTGGTGAAGTAGCCTTGGCTCTTGAACCACAGTCAGCTCTGAGAATGGCTCCTTTGTGAGTAATACAATTTAGGACAGTGGTCTGCTGTGTAACCTGCATCATCAGCTATGGAAGGAAGCATGATTGCAGGGACCAATCCCTCTGGCTTACCCTGGGATCCCACTCCACATCTAGCATAGCCCCCCACCTCTGGAGTGGCATGTTAGGAGCCCTGAGGAGCCATTATCATCATCTGCCTAAAATTCCCCATTCCTGTGGTCCTCTTCAGTTTGAGAGACAGCCCTTGTGGCTCTAGCACACATTAAGAATTTGGTATGTGGCACATAACGTGCAGGAATGCTGCCCATCGCTGCTTTGCATTATAATGTGGGAGAGCTGCTTCCTTTACATTCTGCCTGATCGATATGTCTTGTGCAGATGGACAACTCTATTTCCCACTGTGGTTTTCAGTGGTTTCACTCTGTTGGTGACAGCCAAGGCAGGATCACACGTAACATCAGGGATGTAGGCATCAATCAGCGTGTGGGCTAGAGGAAGCAGCAAGGGCTGGCTGCTCCACGGGGCAAGGTGAGCCTGGGGCTGAGGGCAACAGAGAGGCAGGCACGGAGCAACGGCCACGCTGGCAAAGGCACAGTCCTGCAATACCCGAGAAAGAAAAGCAGAGCAGGTCTGGTGATGGTAACCAGGTTCAGCCAAGAGTCCAGCGATTGCTGGGCAACTCCGTGATGATGAGACAGATCTGAGGTCATGGGACTGAAGTCCATAGGCCAAGGTCCACATAAACAAGGTACATGGCACAGGCATGGCTGCAACGCAGCTGAGAGGTAGCCAAGGAGGGGACCAAGTGCAAGAGCCTCAGTTTACAAGTGAACAGCAGAACAGGCTCTCACTGATGCTTTTTATCAGAAGATAAAAAGCTCTTCTTGAAGAGCTCTCTTCAGCATCAGACACCTGCACAATTATCTAAGTCAACCCTGAGCCCAGGGAGCCAAACCCCCAGGGGATGCGCTCAGGGTCCTGACACTGGGTACCACGCTGTGTAAGCTTTCTCAAGGCAGGTATAGATGCCAGGGATTAATATAGTCTGCTAATCTCCAGACTCAAGCACCATGCCACCACAAATGCCCATGGTAACAGCAGCAGGCATTTTAAAGGGAAAGACCCTTAGCAGACACCCCTTACCTGTATCCCAAGTTCTCTGCCTGGTTGGGATGAGCCTTTGTTTTAACTGGTGTTCGTACAGCAATCTAATCCTCAATTCTGCTTCCTTGAACACCACCAAGCCCTGCCATAATACAACCTGAGGCAAACCATGCCCTAGTACCTGTGTACCGTGGTTTCACCGAGTCTTGCCTCTGACTTTTTTGCCCTCTTGCTTTTGATTTGACAGCAAATGCCACATAACGCTGGCTGCCATTTCTTTTCCATCACTGTGAGTCCTCTACAACTTTGAACTCTAGTTTCTTTGCCCATCTGTGTAAGGCACTCTTCGCAGGGACGAAGACTGGGTACCACCGATCCCACTTCCCTGACTTTTCAGGAAGGTACAGGGCAGTGGAGGGAGGGATGGTTTGTGGTGTTACAACCAAGCACTGGTTTGGCACCCCTGTGCCTTCTGCAGCAAAGTTCTCCGCTCTTATAAAGATCTTGCTTTGCATGGAAAGGTTGTGGAAAGTTGCTGTAAAAAAAAGGGAGCCAGCAGAGAAATTGCCAACCACGTAAAAATAACTGTATTTTAGCAAAGTTTTTGAAATGGTGCTGGGGACAGAAAGCAGTGCAGCGCCTAGGAGGGAACTCTGCCTCAGAGGTAATACGTGTGTGCACACACCTTCTTATGCTAAAAGAGTATTCATGATTTCACTCTGGAGAGGAAAACTATAAGCTAAGCTGAACTTCTAACTGACTCCAGTGATTCTGGGAGTTTCTGTTTATTCACCCTGTTGCGAGTTGGACCTGAACCAGATCCTATCTGCAACTCTCTCAGGTGTTCAAAACCCACCCCTGGGAGATGACAGGAAAGATGAAATGCTCAGCACTCGTGCCATCCTCACCAGTCCCTGAGGAGAAGAGGGAGCTAGCAGCCACCAGCACCCTTTCTGGACCAAGATGAAGATGTATCAAGGTACAACAGTGTGCTAGGTTCAAGGATTTTGGTTTAAACTCTGCATCCAGGCTCTGCCCCGGCAAAGCCCTACTGTAATAGAAGAAATCAGGCTTCATAAAACACATGGAGGGCTGTGCCAGGCGACAGCTTCTTGGAAGGGACAGTCTCCATTAGTCTGAAGAAAGAAGATCCAACAACTGCATTTGGTCCGTGGACATCTTAATGTCTCTGACACCACCAGCCCACCTCCTCCTGCCGCAGTCCCAGCCCAGCGTGCATCGCCGACGGCAGCGCTGACGTAAAGCTGTAATTGCCAGCACAGGGACTGGGGCCAAGGGGAATTCGCTGAGGCAGTTGGGCTCTCCAGCAGCCTGTCAGCTCCTAGGTCTGCAATGGAAATTAATCACTGAAGCTCAAGGAAGCGCACCTTAAAAAGAAACCACCACCGGCTACGCCGAGGAGGCAGGGCATGTCCAGCCTGTTGAAATGACACTGCAATTAAAACTTAATAAAAAGTGGCATTTATCGATGAGTTGTATTAACCTTGTCTAAAACCATTTGGACAAACTAAAACTCCTCTCGGTCTTTTCCTGCCGCGTTAAAAGCAGCAAGGCATAAAACAGAGCAATAACGCTAGCCACATTGGCTCTTTGTTCGGGGCAGAAGAAAGCTTTGCTGTCGGAAAGCTTCAGCTGGCATGGCTTCAGCCACTGAGGCACTGCCTCCCGGCCTCTGCCAGGGCCCCTGCTGGCGAGCCCCAAAAGAGATTGCCAGGGTACTTACATGGGCACATAAAGAATGCTCCCAAAAACGCTGCCGGGGACCAGCTGTCCCACTCCGGGGGACACTTCCAGGTTATTTGCATGAGCAGATATAAATGTATGCCCCGGAGCGCGCTGCCAAGGCCCCCGCTGGCACGCAGCAGGGGCTGCTGCCAGGGTACTCGCCCGGGCACAAAGCGGCGCGGGCCTCGGGGTGAGGCTGGCGCGGCCCCCGCGCGTGCACGTCGCACCCCTGCGAGGGTGCTTCGCGGCACAGCCCCGCGGGAGCGGGAGCACCCAAGGCCCCACGTCCCAGCTGGATCGCCCTCCGCTGCTTCTGCGCCGCTACAGACCTGTGAAGCAGAGAGACTGCCAGACCTTGAGCTCTTTCCTTCCCTCGCCCAGCTGCGTCCGTCCCTCTCCAGCCACACAACAGCTGAGCCGCTCAGCACCATGCCACCTGCTCCCCACCTCCAAGCCCCCCCTCCAAACCCCACGTGTGGCCGCCCCGGGGACGCTCAGCACTCTGCCCCTTTGGCTGCAACCTCCTCCCGGGGGGCTCTGGCCCCCATGGCAGCCACGGGGCCGATCAAGCGGCGTGCAGCGGCTGAGAAGTGAGTGGGTGCCTTGGGAGGAAACTCTACCTACGCCCAACCGAGGCGGGGTGGGCAAGTCAGCCCCGCGCGTCCCTCCTCCCTCGTGCAGCCCGGCAGGGCGGGCAGCAACGGGCAGGAGAAAGGCACGGGGACAAACGGGACGCCTCGGTCTTCTGTCCACTGTTGGGGATGCTCACGGTTAGTCGCTGGCTTGCCGCAGGCCATCGCATGTGTGAACGCCGCTAAGTGCGTGGATATGGTGCTTTAACTCTGGTTGCTCTCACACGATCAGGTAGGCACCAGGCTGGTCCCTTTTTGGATGCTGGTAAGTCCTTGGTCTCCGTTACAGCTCGCAGCAGCCCGTGACACAGGGAACGGCGCTCTGGCTGCCAGCAGCCCTTCAGCGGCTGCAGCTGGTACAGGCGCGCTGCTGGCGTGACGCGGGCACCCTTCAGGGGTGCTTAAAACGGGCAAAACACTTTTAGAGAGAAAACAATTAGGAACTTTCTCTTTGGGAATGCCAATGCTGCAGCAGGGCCAGGGAAACCAGCTCCTGGGAGAAATAAATCTGATGAAGTTTGCTTGTTTGCTTCCCACCCGAGCAGGTAATTAGGCCATGGAACTCGCTGCCCCAAGGCATTTGTTTAAGGCAAATGATTTTTTGCACCTTTTCACAAGCTCCTAGCGCCAGGCTTTACTGGAGTAAGAAACCTGCGGGCGTCACCCTCGAGCCATCCCTCTAACCTCGCACACCCTCAGGACTGGTCAGGATTACGGTGGGCACATTCAATACTTGGCGTTTAAAGCAGAAACAGAGGAACTGGTTTGTGTTGGATCAGACTGACTCTTCCTCTCTTCTAGCGCGCTGTTTTTCCCAGGGGTCAGCATCATGGGCAGGGACACAACATCCTCCAGTAGGTAGGTGCAGGAAAACATCCCGACTGATGAAAAGCTTCCCAGACTCCACAGGTGAAGGCTGAATTCAGCTTTGGTAAGCAGGGCTTGCACCATTAGAAGCTTCTGTTGCTTTAATTATAGCTTTTAATATCATCTGTAAAAATGTTTTGAGACCTGCTGATCTCTTCTCTGAATCCTGCTGAAAGCCCCGGGCTCCATCGTACACAGCAGAAGCAAGTTCCACAGGTAAGCTGTGAATGGTGTAGAAAGATATTGCCTTTAATTGTCCTGTTACTGTTTCTAGTGTAATTGAATGTCTCTGCGTCTCACAATGAAATGGCGAGATGAGTTCCCAGTGAATCTTTTTGAACTGCTCATTCTTTTATGGAGTTTTATCAAGCTGCAACCAAAAAGGAGGGGCAAAAAAGACTTTGACTCAACCCTATCTGTGGAGGAAAATGCCTTTGTTTTTACTGTGGGGTTCTGCTTCCCATTTGCATTCAGAATTAAAAGTACTCCGTCTAGTCACAAAAGTTTGTTCTTGATGATTTTCCCCTTCCTGCACCTTGGTTATGTCTGGTCTCCTCGCAAATGCAACACCAGCATAGGAGATTAATATAAAGGGTTAGCAAGCAAAATCTGCTACACTGATAAAGGCATATGAAGAGGAAAACCCCGCTAAAGCCTCAGGCCTCCTGTTTAGTTTGCAGGGTTGCAAAACATTAAAAAATTCCCTGTTTAGTAAATTGGGGAAACGTGGTCCGGAGCAACTGAGAGACAGATGTGGAACCCCATGATGCCAGTGCTACAGACTCGCTTTTCAAGCTAGAACAATACTTTAAAACGAAAAATTCATTACCCAGATCTGTGAAAAGCAAATGAAGCTCAGCCTTTCCTAACCTTGACATTTTCCAGACTGTTGGCCAAGTCCACGGGTAGGACACATGCACGCACATCCACCCCCACCCTTCAAAGGGCTAGCTGGTCCGACAGAGAATGGCTTTCAGATGTGACTTATCTTCTCTGAATGAGCTGTGACACCACCGAGTCTCAGCGTATGAGGCGCTGTGCATCTATACTTCTAATTACTAAAAGTGGCGGTGATAAGGGCTTTCCGGCTCTGGCTGTGCACTGTTCTGGTGTAGCCCCCAAAGACACAAACCAGAGAAAGAGTGGGTGAAAGCAAAGTGCAACAATTATTAAGTTCATTTGCCAGAAGACCATTTGCATGTGCTATTGCCAATTGCTGCTCCACTTAGCCATCGCGAGCTATTTTGGCAGCCAGGGTCTGCTCGCTGACGTGAGGCGATCCTAACGCTGCCCTCCTTGCTGTGTGTTTTGTCCCCGTCCTCCCCCAGCTCTGTCTATAATGTGACAGTTTCTGCCAAACAATATTAGGGCATTAGCCACTTTTCAAACGCTCGCATCCCCACTGGGTAGGGTCTCTTCAGAGCGAGAGGATGGAGACCGCAAGCCTCTCAGCTCCAAAGAGATTTTTCCCTCTCAGGTTAGCGGTATTCCCTGAGCCCTGCTGATGAAAGACACAGATGTGTCTGCAGAGGAGCAGCTCTCAGTGCCTGCCTCATTCCCCAGAGCCCTCTTCAGCCAGTTTGATGTCTAAGTGGAAGGGAAGAAAATAAGCTGACAGTGGGGTTACCACCCAGATGATTTTCTGAATTGATTAGCTGCTTTTTCATAGGTCTCACAGCCGTACAAACAGCAACCTCGTTGGATCTCGCAGGCTAAGTAATGACCTCGGCTAGGAGAGCTCTAGAGAAAGACCAGCCATAATGATGTGCTGCTTCCCTAGGAAAGAAACAAAGGAAAAGCCAGAGGAAAACAACATGAAGAGAACTAAATAACCGCTAGAGAGAGGTAAGGAAAATGCAGCTTGCAAGAGTGAGAGGAAAAATAAGCACCTTGCAGTGGCAGCTGAGTGTTTAGTGCAATTTGTATGTAAAGGGCTGGGCAGGCAAGGAAAAGAGAGCTCAGACCACAACTTTTTGAGATCAAGCCTGTGAGCACGGGGCAGGCTCATGAGCAGCTAAAGGCCTTCTTTGGGTGTGTTATGACAGAGGTGGTGTTGTAATAAAATCCAGATCCCTTCAAGCTGTCATGTGCTGGCCAGCCCACTGCCACACGTGGGATGGCCCAGAGCAGCGTTAGCAGCTCTGGCCGTGACCTCCCGGCCAAGCGAAGCCAAGCTGCGCAGGGCAAGCCTCATCCCTTACGCCGGGCTCCCACAACCCCAAACCTTCTCGGCTGCCAGGTTTTAAGCTCAAGTGGGCACCATCCGTGCCACAGACCTCCCACCAGCAGCTGCCCCTTCGGCCCTGGCTTTCTGCCCCACGGCCACTGGAGCAGGGTGAGTCCAGAGCAGGCATGGGGCAGCGGGGGGCAGCCCTGCAGGTGACGGCCTCGGCCCCGCCAAGCCTGGTAGTCATATCAGGGCTCCATCGGTTTCTCCCACCATTTCTGAGAGGGAAGGCTCTCCTTCAGTATCCTTGGGCAGCCTCGCTCCTGGGGAAGCTGCATTGCAAGTAGGGAGGGTGGGTGAAGCTCTCACTTTGGGGACCATAAGTGCCCCACGCACAGCGTGAGCTTCACGTGCCTCTGGGCAGAGACGGGCTTCAGCAAGGGCTGCCACCGGGGCATGCTCTGCTAGACCCTGCAGAGATGGTGGGCAGCGTAAGAGGGGTGAGTTATGGAAGTGAGGAGACTTAGGCTGGATTCCAAAGGACTATGCTAATTTGGATCAGATACTGAAAATCTATCTTTGAAGGGGAAAAATGATGCAGCCTTCCTAATCTTTTGCTCCTGCCTCCTCCTGAAATCCCAGAATAAGGCAGATTAGAAGAGGGAGGGTGAGAAGGGTGCTCTGGAGCCTCATCTCATTACTCTATTGCTCTTTCCCATCTGTGCTGTCCTAGTCCTGCCAGAGGTTTTTATTGGGGGGGGAAGAAGCTGGAAATACACACCCACCTTCCCCCCCCCATATTCCCTCTGTAAGTACCCCACGCCTGGAACTGCAGTCTGCTGCTCTCAGCGCCTCTAATTAGCTAAGCACGGCAAGCACTCATTAGCCCCACCTGGGTCACTCTGCAACTGGGAAAGAGGAGCATTAACCTCCGCCCGGCTCCAGAACAAACAGGCGGGAGGCGGCTCCCTTCCCCGTGGCTGCCTGTCCTGGCAGCAGGGCCGCGGGCGGCCTGGCCCTGCAGCAGGGCACCTTCGGGCGGTCGCGGCGCCGGGAAGGATGTCGCTGTGGGGAGGTTGGCCACGCTGACGGTGCTCCTCCACAGAGTCCGACCTCACCGTGAGGTGCCATTAGCTGCGGATTTGGAGGGGAACTTTTTTTTGGGGGGGGCGGGGAGAGATTTGTTCCCAGCGCAGCTCTGCAATTCTAGCTGTTCCTGTGCCGTAAGGGCTTTGCTGGTAGCGTCTCCCGGAGTATATCTGCGTGGGAATAGAGGGAGGGTCTGGCACGATGGGTACGACCGCAGTGACAGAGTTCGGCTTGGCACTGATCTGATGTTTCACAGCCATAACTTCAGAGAGCTAAGCAAAGCCAGCTGCCAGCTTAATAGAAAATTAAAAAAAAATCTTAGATGTGCTTTTTGTTAGTTAGGGCACAAGGGGTAAGTGAGCACCAAAACTATTCCCTGTGCTATCATACAAGTATTTCTGTCCTTCTATGTCAAGACTTCTCTCAGATCAGGCATTTTTTTCAGCTGTGGTAGTGCATCAGGCCCCAGCCTAGAGCCCAGGGTGCCGGGTACGAGACATACATATGGGACAAATCAATCACTGCTTCAAACTGCTTGTAGCCTTTAAGTAAAGGCATTTATACACTGGACTCACCCAAAATGAGCTGGCAGAGCAAGTCAGAGAATAGAATTGTGTGGTTCCTTGTTCAGTAAAGTTCATTATTATTTTTAGGAAATTTGTGCTAAACCATTGAAGGCATCTGTCGGGGAAAGGACGAGAGAGGAACAGGAGCAACTGCTCTGCCTGCAGACGGGAGATGGTGAAGAACACTGAGTGGCAGTAAGTGCTGAAAAGAAAATATGCCTCTGTCCTTCTCTCTCTGGTACAAAGAAACAGCATGGGGCACAGCAGCTGCAGCAGCCAGCAGCAGGAAAGGGATGGAGAGTGCTTAAAATACTTCATGTCTCTGACTGAATGTTGGGGGTGCAGAGAAGTTCTGCCTTCCTCTGTGTCCCCCACCCTGCAGGTGGGAGGAAATTCAGGGCAGAGAAGGCCAGGCATGAAAGACACCCATTCCAGGATTGGGAACTATACTGTGTATACCAAAAATACCTCACCTCTCGTTCCTCCTTTGCAATCAGGGCAGAACAGTTAGGAACCCACCCGAGCTCCCCAGGGCAGGATACACAAATGATTTGAAATAGTACAGCCATGAGCTGCTACATCAGCAAGTGACCAGTGAATTCAAGCGAACCCTCCAAGCAACCGCTCTCGGACTTTTTTTTTTCTGCAGACCATTTCTCACCAGGCATTGATCACTGACATGGAGATGTCAGGAATAGATGTAACAGCCTGACAGCCATCGAGCTGGGCTACCTAGCAGCCTTCTGGGTATAACCAACAAGTAAAACGTTCCTCCTCAAACCCTGCCCTCTCCCACGCCGCTTCAGATGAAGGGCCAAACAGTTGGCCGGAGATGTTAGATAGCTCCTCGCTCAGCAGCTTGGAGGTTTCCATGCAATTTCCTAGGCAGAAAGGCTGAAACGGGATGGCCTATATAGGCTACACGCGTACATACAGATGTGTGCTCATGCACACACAGGCTTCCTCACATTGATAACACTGTAGGAATTTCTTGCCTATCCTAACGACGCAGGCAATAAAGCCAAAGCATGGCTACTAGCATATGGAGTCTGTAACACACAGTTAAGCGGATCTTGTAGCGAACAGTGACATATTTGGCAGTTTATTACAGCACTTGTTGCCTTTCTCTGCAGTCTTCCACCTATAGCATCTAAGGACATTTAACAAAGACCTGTTAATAAAATTGCATATAGCTACAACTATATGTTAAGATCTTCATTTCACAGACAACGATCTTGAGGCATAGTGACCACTTGTACTAACAACAGTTGAAACTACTAAAACTGATAGCATTGGGGAAAAAAAAAAGGTTACTATTTATGCTGGTTCTTTCCCCCCTGTATTTTTTCTCAGCTGGATCAAAGGAATTAGTTTGGCTGGTTTCTCTTTTATTTCAAGTCTTCTTCACTTTTCTTTCTGTTTGTTAATCTTCTCCAGCATGGTCTTTAAAGTCAGGGTTGGTAAGACTGCAGGGGAATTTTGACTGTCAGTTTGGTTTATATTTAATATCACTGTTGTAATGGTATCCGAATGTTTTGCTAAATGAATTTTTGCTTGGTTTTGCATTCAACTTGACTCCTATGATGCTACTTCAGAGCAATGGGAAAGCAAAATCAATTGAGAAAAGCACGTGCTTTGGGAAGGTGAGGGTAGAGTTGTGATGGATATTTAGACACTCTACATCAGAAAGAGAGGGAAGAGAAAGAAAAGCAAAAGTAGTGAAGTTTTGCCTCTCTGAGCAGAGACTCCCCAGGAAACAGAGGCCCCTTTCTGAGGCCTTAGAAAGCTGAGCACACAGAACCAGAAGTCATTTAGGTGGTTGCCTCAGCCTAGAGCTCATGGCAGCCTGGTACTTACAGCCATAGGACTGATGGGACAGCACAAGCTAAAGTTCAATGTTATATGCCAGTGGGTCAGCTGATGGACCCAGGGAGGAGATGGGCTGGGAAGAGGGCTCCCTCCTGTGAGATGCAGTGGCTGCTTAGAAGCTTAAATTGGAGAATGCCCAAAAGGTCCCACAAGAAAATCAGCTCTTCAGGTGTTTGCAACGAGCAATGCTTTATCGTCCCTGGGCATCATTCCCACTTCCAACAAAGGTAGCAAAGCACAGCATTGCCTGCAGTACATTACTGCTTGTGCCCTTGGGCCAGCGAAGACTGAGGACCGCTGACATCAGGTATGCCTACACAGTCAAATGAGAGTGACTGTGGCCAGGGCAGGCACACCCACGCTAGCTGCCAGCTCAACAGCCAAGTAATAACAGGAGTGAGGATACTTGTCAGTCACTGATAAACCAAATTCATGCTTGAGTGGGCTGGTCCAGTTCGTGCTGAAGCCTACACTGCTGCTTCTTCGCCACTGCCCTACGCATGCTAGTTCAGAGATACGCTCCCCATCCCACTTGACTCCGAACACACCCAGGCTTTTGGCAGGTGGTTCCTGAGCAGGGTACAGCTCAATACATGCACCCAAAAAACACCTGCCCAGCTCCTGCCTCTTCACAACCCCCAGATCAAAGAGCAGTGGACTTAAACATGAAGCATGGCTGGCAGCTAGGCAATGCTTCTTGACAGATGATTCTCTACAAAAAGAAGGGTGACTTGTTTCTCTGCTCTTTGCAGTCTCACCCAGAGGAGCAGCAGGGTGGGCATGATCTTGTGGATTGTGAACTACACACCATAAGTCTCCTGGCCGTGCTGGGCAAGGGGGTTCTTCTCTGCCACATCTTCCTTGCGCTGGGGAGGGTTTTCTCCCGTCTTATTGCTTCACAGAGAACACATGTGCCCAAGCAGTGTGTTTGGCGGAGAGCAGGTGTTGGAAGAATAGTGGGCCAGGATACGCGGGTGATACGCTCCATCTACACATTTCAGGACACCAGAGCTGCGTGCTGCTGCTTCCCGTGGCAGCCGTGGGCTGCAGGACCCATCTCACCTCTGGAGACTTTCCTGTGTCCGCTCTGACCACTGATTAAATGTACAAAACATGTTCCATCCAGAAGCACCTCTGCAGTAGGTACTAACAAGCTGTTTTTCCTCCTCCCGCAGTCCAGCTGCCTCCAGCATAGACTGTGCACAGCAGGACACACTTCACCAGGGAAGGGGAAGATTAATTCCTCCTCCAGCTGAAGCTGTCTGGAGTTGCTTTAAGACCAGCAAAATGCAATTGCTTAGGTTGCAATGTGCCCAGAGCACATGTGCCTAAGCGATGCCAGGGGATTTTTAACCATCAGGACTGGCTAGGACCTATATACAACATTACTTCTTAAAAGGTAGGATCTCTGGAAACTCCATCCCACTTCCTCCCCAAATGCACACCTGCCCCCCAACACCCTGCTGCGCTTCAGCAGTGACTCGGAGGGAAGATTGCTGAGACTGGATGCACTTCCTGTGCTCTCCTGGGTCTCCCTTGGAGGCCTCCCATCCCGTACGGAGCCAGCCCACCTTACAAGAGCTTGCACGAACCCACCTTTCTCCCGCAGGGAGTCCATGGGCCCGCACACTCCATGTCACTGATGGGGACAGCCTTAGCGGGTGCTCGGAGTGACAGGAGGCAGTGGGAGGATTTGCTATTTGCCTGACGTGCTGGCTCTCTGATTTAAGTTCCTTAACCCCCTCAGGCTCAGCTGTGACTCACTGCCGGTGTTTGATCATATTTTCAGAGCTGGATTAATTACGTTTTATTGCTTGTTCACCTAACGGACCAGTATCATCTTCAAAGGCCTGTTCTTTGGAGGTGGAGGAAGGAGACATGCCCCCTAATTTAGTGACCATTGCTTCTAAATGAGAAGGTTAATAGCTTGACCACTTCATATTTTAACCCCCCAAGTCTTTTTCCCTAACTGTAAAGCATAATGTTTTTAATTTCCATACAGCAGTTCCCTCTGGGGCTTTGTCTGGATGTATAAATCAAAGCTTTGCTGATGCCTTTGGGAGCTCGGGGGCAGATTCTGCCCTCACCCAGAGCATAAAGTGGGGTCACCCCACAGGTGCCAGCAAAGTTGCCCCATTTTGTCTGCATATCGCTGGGAGGGGCCTCTGGGAACAGGCAAGGGAAAGATGGCCACTCAGATAACTGGCAGGATGGTTGGGTGCCGAGTACTTTTGCAAATTGTACTTTATCTAGGTGATTACGTACAGCATTAACTTCAAATGGTTGATTTTTTTGATGCCAGGGTCTAGCAGGGCAGACAGCATTTTGGAGGCTGAGGTGGACAGACAGAGCTGCTGGCATACCTCCCTCTCTTCCCAGCAGGAAAATGAGGCTTAGATATGAGGGTGAACCAGGAAGGCTGCATGTGGGAACCCAAAACTTGAAAGCTATTAAGTGCAGAAGAAAGAATAAATCAGCTGGCCCTTCCCCCTGCTAATGCAGGCCTTTCTCCATTACATATTTACTTGTGTTTTCATCAAGTCCCAGGTTTAAAACAATTCAGGTGCTTCCATGGGAGCAAACATTCCACCACAGCCGAGTCATTTGAGGCAGGACCCTCATCTTGCATTCAGGGAATGCAGAGGTGCATTGGCAGTGCTGTTTGGGGGAGCTGGGAACCTCTGGCCAAGACTCTGATATATTTATCAGATCTCCACTCAGGAGCCTACGGCATCCCTCCTGCCTAATGCCTGACTGTAAGGAGTGCTAGCAGCTTGTATTGACATCTTGTTAGCATGGGAAACCCTGGAGCTAAGCCTCAAGTGTTTGATGAAAGGTGGTAAATGAAAACCAGCTGGAGGAGTCAATGGATGACAGTGGCACTAATGGCGCAAGCAGGTCTTTTCTTTCCACTTCTACACTGCTGGTTTAAACTGGGCTAGTGACCAAGAGAGGTGACCAGCCACTGTCATTGTGTGGCCTGTCCTAAATACATTGCATGGCCAAAGTCCACACCTCTGAAAACCTCTGAACAGTAGACTTGCCACTGAGGCCGCAAGGGCTCCATCAGCCAGGCAGGGTTACTCCCCAGCAGACAGTTATCTCAGCGGTAAGGAGACCACTGCCATGCAAATCATGCCCAGGAAGCAATCCTTTGGGCAGCTTCAGAACAACAATTTTCATGGTGACTGGGGTCAAAACCTTGCACAAGCACGTGCAAAACCATACCAGTGGCCCAAGCTTCCCACATTTAGTATTAGATGTGTGTACAAAGCAGTATGCTGAGAGGAAGGGAGAACCAGGGGGTCTCAGGAGACAGTAGCACCCCACGTTGCTACTCGTACTGCTCAGTGCGCCCTGCGTGCTGCAGCACGCGTAGTGGAAACAGCCGCGCTGCCTTGCAGCCCTCCTGCCCCCGTTCACAGTGTTGCTCTCGGGCTGCGTCAGACCCTGGGGAGGACCGTTTCTGGGTTTGGTACCAGGCTGAGGAACAGGGACGTGCTGCTGGTGCCTTGAAAGAATGAAACCGGTGTCTGCAAAATGCAAAGTATGAAAAAAGCATTTCCCAGCCCCTGTGGACAAGCAGTAGGAAGAGCAGCCTGATTGTCACCCCTTGGCTAGCCAGGTACCCTCTGCCGCACTAGACGCAGTTACTGGAGAGGCTGGGGCGAGAAGGGGTGAAGGCAGATCCTTGGCCCCGCTGCCAGCATCTCAGGTCTGTTTTAATGCACATTTGGCACTAATGGAAATAGCCCCTAAGGTGCACCTTAGACTGTGCACCTGTGGAAAGCCAGGCTTTCCCTTAACAGGTCAACAGAAAAAGCCGAGTATCTTAAAACTCCCTAGTTACAAGCAGGACTGTTCTGGGAAAGGTCTGGAGATGACTAACCGGATTAGTCACTAGCTCTTTCCCTTTGAGGCTGGTCACTGAAAATCCCTTCGCTCCACAAATCTGCCAGCCATCCCCCACTTCAAGCTGCCTACAATCACTTTTCTCTGAGCAGCTTGACATCCAAACGGGTTTTGAAAATCCTTCATGGACCTTGTTCTGATTGAGACCTGCCTGGATTATTTATGCCAGAGGAAGTGATCCTTGCTGGTTTCCTTGCACTGGAACTGAAGATGTGTCTAAACCAGTTTAAATTGTGTTTATGCTGGGTGGGTTTAATTATGTGTACTCAACTAAGTAAACCCGTAAAAGTGCAGCTTAAATTCATTCGAGAGCAGCTACATTAGGGATCTTAAAATAAATAAATTTTGTTATATGTCAGGGAAACTTTTCTCCAAGTAGGCCAGACCTCATACAGAAGCCATTAATGGGAATGTCAACTCCCTGCCTTCAGTATTTACAGAGAAACGGGATTAAATCGCTCCATCTCACCTAGAATAATAATGTTTACCATGTACGTAGCATTTTACAATTTCAAAGTAATAAACACTGAGATACCATGGTAATGAGAGTTGACAAGATACTAGCATTAACTAATTAAGCCTTGCAACTTCCCTGAGGTATCTAAATATGACCGCTCCTATATTATAGATGAGGAAAATGTATATGAATTGATGTACTCAAAGGCACAGAGCAATTCAGTGAAAGAGCTGGAATCACAACTCAGTCCTGCTAATGTTTGGATGGCCTCTCAGCCCTCCGTGAGGCTCTGCCTTATTTCTAGACCCCTGCGTGTGTGTAACCTAGTATCCCATTCTTAGCAGGATTTAGAAATAAATTACTTTTAATTTCTGTTGACGGCTATGGAAGGAATGGGATTTGAGTATCTCCCTAGCCAAATGCAGCAGCAACAAGCAGAGGTATCGCTGAGGTTGAAAATGAATGCTGGTGACGTCACAAGTTAGCATTTGGGAGTTGCGCTCACCGCAGAAGCAGCGTAGCAGGAAAAGCAACTAACAGGTGGGTGTCAGATAAAGCATTGGGAAGGACTGCCTCAGCTTAAACCATCTCAGGTCTTGCCTTTCCAACCCCTGCAAGGGCTGTAGTAATTGGTATGCACACAGCCATCCCGCTTTTTAATTTATATGGACTTAGTGGTTTACATCAACACGGAATCTGGCCCAGAAACCTCCGTGGGGAGCACATCTTTGGCACCAGTTCTGAACGGGAACTGTCTTGCTCTTGCACAGGTAGGTACCCAGCAAAACCTCTCGTAGCTGTGTGAGGTCGGTGGCTTTAGACGGGAAATCAAGCTTTCCCTCACATCTTTAGATCCAGACTACAGAAGGCTGGTTACAACAAGAGGAAATTTCAGCCGCACTGCCAGAGCTGCTTTGATACCTCTAATCCCCTTCTAAGAAGGTGTTGAAACAGAGAACTGAATCGTTATGGGTTGTAAGCAAAATGGTCTTTTAATTCCCCTAAAGGAACGTAGTTTTTCTCTCCTGGAGTGACTGATGGGGAGCTCCTCTACGCACGGAGCACCGCCCTGCTGTGAAGCATCCTCTGCGTTTCGTCTGGGGCTGTTCTCTTTGCCTGTGAGCGCCTTGCTTCCACGGCGCGCTGCACCTGAGCCGAACGAGCTCAGGCTGCGGCGGTGAATCCCAATGAGCCTCTCACTGGGTGTTCGGAGTCAGTCTATAGGAACCAGTACTGGCGCACACAGTGTGCCTATCAGCACCATTGCTAACCGCTCGCCTGGAAACAATTAAAATATCTCTTTGTTTATGCCGTAGCGCTGCCGTCTGTGGGATAGCTGCGGACGGCAGAAGCAGAGACAACAGACCTGGAGAGACATGGCAGCATTTGGGTTTGCGTGTCTCTCTGCTCCGCTTCCCGCCAAGCTTTCCGGGGCAGATTCCTAGCCCCCCATCTTGTTTTGCGGCCATCCAAGCCAGCTTGTGTCTGACTCGCCTCTCTGCCAGATGTACGGAGCAGTGCTCAGCAGCAGCTGTGAGCATGGCTGACCACAAACGAACATGTGGGCGGGTGGGCCCCTCTCAGTGCTACTCTTTGGGGAAGATTTGGAAAGATCCAGATTCCCTGGCTTTAAATCCATTGCCACAAATTATCGTTCGCCTATTGATTGCTCTCTAGGGGACAAAACATCAAGTTACAACCTGTGGTTTTCAGCCCCAATGGATTAAGAGCAGAAAATCTGTTGAGACCTAAGGCTTAGATCTGTTGGTTTGATATGTAGTTCAGTAAAGCACACAGGAGAGGAGCCATGATGGAGGATGCTTTGCCACATCAGTGCTAGCCAAGTTCCCAGTAGGTAGACACTTTTTGACTAAGAGAGCCGATGCAAGCTAAAAATGGCACGATGTTGCTAATTTTTTTGCCTAAACTCATGGTGATGTGTGTGACTTCATGGAAAGAGTGGCTACCCTTCAGTAACGTGAAATTACTCCTACTTTCCAATGGTTTGCTCAGTTGAAAATAGTGTTGTGAAGTAAATAACTGGGAAATTACAAAGAGCATCAATCTTTTTTAGATGCTAGGTCAGGTTCGCAGGAGTGATTGCTTTCACATTAACTGGTATATTGAACAAATTGAATGTGTACATCCAGGAGACAAAATAAATACTGCACCGCACTTTTGCAACGGCACCCTCCATGGCGTAAGAGCTCAGGTCTGCACATGAGAAGTTGGAGGATACGTTCTGACCAAGCAACAGGTTCTTGAGTAGATGAGCCTCAAATCCACGTTGCCCATGACGCAGGCTGCAGGAATCATGGAAAACCTCCTGGTTACTCAAAGCTAAAGAGAAATGTTTGTGTCCCAGCTAAATCTGCATCCCTGTTTATGTCAGCTGAAGTTTAAAAGTAGCTGTATTGACACCACGTACCAGACTTCAGCAACAGACCATGTGCAAGCTGGTTCAATTCAGCACACTGCCAAATAAGTAAGAATGCCAGTTTTTTCTTGTGCTACGCCTGTTTCCAACTCCTGCCTCCCACGCTTTTGAGCATTGTCCTGGCAGACCCTGTTCTCTCTCATGCCTCCACTCAGCAGCTGTTGTCTGCGCCCACCCATCTCTTCCCCATTCATTCTCTGCCTTAACATCTCGCTCTTCTTTTTATTGACTCCCTCATCTTTTCTCTTGATAACTTACATTTTCACAGTTAGGCTGCTCAGACCTCACATTTTGTACCACCTTCACCTCACCTTCTTATTCAACCCAGCAGCATCCCACTCACCAGCAGAGCCTCCTGCTTGACCTTGACTTCACTATGCATTTCTTCTTTTTCTCTATTCACCTACTCCCTCCCTGACTTTACCATCTCTTTCATCCGCACCCTACTCTTTCCCTTTCCCCCTCACAGCATTCCCACTCCTTCCATTCCCCAAATGTTTGTGACTACAGACTTTTCCATACTCTTTCCTAATCAGGAAGCGATGCATAGACTCCACCACTTCCCACCTCTCACAGCGTTTACCAGTTTCTCTCATCCCCTGCTTCCCTTGTGTCTCTCTCATCCTACACAGTCTCTTGACTACACCCATGTCCTCTGTTCCAAATCTGTTTTCCTCTCCTTCAGCACTTTCTTGTCAAAGAAATGGAACTTTTCCTGTTGTTCCGCTCCTGGTGGCTTTCATGCATCTTATTTCAGCCCCTTGTGTGCCACTACTGTCCCTACTCATAAAATCACAGCTAATGGCTCAAAATAAGTAATTACCAAAACCCAACATGGCTTTCTTCTCTTGATTCCACTGGTTTAGCAAAGTTTCTCACCTGCTTTCATGGCTCTTCTGTGATCCCTTCAGCTGCCTCTGTGACCCCAGCCTGACCACTACCCAGAAAAAACTGTGCCCTCATTTTCACCATATGTGCCTCAGTTGCCTTGACTTCTTACTTGAGTCAGAAAGGCAGATCAAGGGATTGAAGCCAGACCCCCTAGTGCTAAGTACTCCAGGCTTTGCTCTGTTCATGAAGGCTTTTCAACCGTGCTATGTAAACCACAAACAAAATATCTTCGCTCAGGAGGCCTTGAAAAGGGAACAAGGAACTCAAAGATGGATCAAAATACAGAGAGTCCTAGCAGGTAGAAGTGGCTTGAGGTGAAAGGAGGAGGCTAAATCACAACTGTCTTCTGCTTCCTAATTCAGAGAGCAAAAAGAAGCAAAGGCAGTGAGATTTAACAGTGCTAGACTACTGAGGGAGGTCAACACAAACAAGAGAGCAATAAAACTCAGACGTGCTAGAAAAGGGAGCTGAAGCAATTCACACAGGGAAATGCAAAAGTTCTGTTTTGAAGAAACATTGGGTTTAATCTGTTCTTAAATTGTGTCCCTTCAATTAGAAAAACCTGAGCCTCCCAAAGCCCCGTGCTTCCGGGAATGTGCTGCCAGCGAGAACAGAGTCTGAGGTTTGGCTGGCCCTTCTGCAAGTGCTTTTGAGTCCTTACAAGGGAAGACTGCAGGTCCTCCTGTACTTAGTGTATAGAAACCTAGTCAGTGGGGTTTTAGCTTAAAGCCATGAAGTGGAAATACAAGGAACTTAGGAGTTTTTTAAAAGAGATCCTTATTAATGATAATGTCACTTCAGCTGGTGAGGAACTGACCTGTACCTGTTAGTAATCCATTCTCTTTCAGCAGTGGACTACAAGAGATCTACTTGTCATTAACCTAATATTACATTTAAGCTTTGCCATACTGGGCACATATTGCAGGTCTTTCTGGAGAAAATGGAAAGAATTCTTCCCTTCTTTTTGTTTCCAGGTGAAACGGTTTTTCATACAGGAATGGGGACATTCAGTCCCTGTATCTTCTACAACCTTTTTATTTGCTTTTGGCACTTTGAATTTGGCTTTTTTTTTGCAAGTGAATGAGCTCAGAAATCCAGAAATGACCTCAAACAACAAACATGTGAAGCTTTGATTTGGTTCATCAGCCTCAGAGTTCTTTCTCAGTGTGGTTCTACATGGTACAAGCACTTCTCTTAAAGCCAGCTTGGGACGAAGAGAAGAGAAAAAGCACAGAAGATAGGGGAGGAGCGTAAGTACGGAGGGCAGTGAGCAGCCAGGATTGGATATTGAGCTGAAAAATCAGTAGGTAGGTGAAGTCTTACCAATAACCTAGAAAAAAAAAATTATCAAGAGGAAGAATATATCATACTGGGAAAGGACACTAGTCAGAGCAGGCTTTGGTTTTGTTAGTTATGAACATGAAACTCAGAACCAAGGGTGGCTTGGAAGGGAAGACGCACACGGATTTGTGAACGGAGCTATTTATCAAAGAACAGGAAATGCCGTATCGTATCCACCAAGTCTTTGCCTACTGTTAAACAGCAGTGGGAGAGCAGAGATTTTTGTGTCTGAATAATAAATGTAAAGAAGGGATTTAAGAACACTGTAAGAATCTACCAAAGTGAAGCAACCTTAAGTGATCGTGGGCAGCCCCCAGCATCCTTCCATAAAAAGAACAATATAAGAGAAAACACAGTCCAACAGAAATAATGGGGACGATAGAGGGAGCCAAATTAATTAAAAAAAAAATTAGGCAAAATTGGGACTGTAGCTCTTCTGACAAAAAGAGAGATTAGGAGTCTTCATTAAAGTTCACAAAATTCTTAGTGGGATAGAGAGTGGGGATACTACACAGCTATTTGACCTAGTGTCAAGAACAAGCAAAGATACAGCAGTACGATAAGCCATAGCTGGACATTGCAGGAATTCAGGGAGGAATGTTGGGACAGAGCGAGACAGAAACGCAACACAAATTCCCCCTACATGGCCAGAGGACAAAAAGTTTACTCCATGGAAGAGTCGGGCATTCAGTAATACCACAGAGTTCTGTAACCGGCCCAAAGGAAAGTGTGTCTGAGGAGTTGTCACTCCAAGATTTGTCACGCAGAGCTATTGGTATCTTATAGTGATCCTGTATGTTGACAAAGTACTATATATAAAGTTAGCCTGCACTCTCCTCTTCGGCAGTTACCGTATTGTAGCTGGAGCTGGTTTTATCCAGTGCAGGCAGATACAATACACAAGAGATCAGATACGGCCTTTCTCAAGATCAAGTCTTGGAGTTGTTGTGCCTTGAAACAGAGTCAGGGTTTCAGTATAACTTATTGGCCTCCTGCAAATAATAAATTAACTAAGTCAAAAGGTTTCTGGGGAAAAGTCGCAAAGATTGTACTTAAAAAGGTAACTAATAAACTGATTGAACAGTGCACATTTTTGCAAAAAAACTTGGTGGAGAAGGCCTAGGAACTCTATGCTATGGGTGTGAAATTTACAGCAAGAGACAGCAAGGTCTGTGTCTAAGGCCTGATGCTACCTCGTATATCTTATACTCTTTGCCACTCCCTTTCTCAAGCGACCCTCACAGCCCCCCAAAGAGCACAGCAGTTGCCATACCAGATCAGCCCAGTGGCCCTCCTAATCCAGTCTTCTCACATCAACGGTTGCCACTCTCTGATACTTCAAAAAAAGGTGCTATAGTGGCCAATTACAGAATAACCTGCCCACGAGGGAAGTCTCTCTCTAATCCCTCGCCATCAGTCAGTGGTTATGTTGTGCCTTGAAGCCTGACAGTTTATATCCCTTCTAAAATTTATTTATATCCTGTCTAATGTGACCATGAATGTTCTCAGTATCCATATAAATGTCTAATCCTTTTCTGAATCCTGCTAATCTCCTGGCCTCAGTGAAACCTCATGGTAACAAATGCCATGTGTTAATTACACATGGTACAAATATTTCGTTGCACCATTTTAGATTTGCTTCCTTCCAGTTTCTCTGGGTATCCCTTCATCCTGCAATATGAAAAAGGGCAATGAAATTAGAGCTTGTTCATTCTTGCCGAGCTGCACTGCTGTCTCTTGATTTGCTGCTTCTCTCAATTAGCTGTTCCCACCCTTGGCCAAAGTTTTCCTGGGTCAGGCTGTTAGGCAGTGGCCCAGGGCACAGCACAGAGCTCACACCTTTACCTTATTCTCTGTTGCCAAGTTCATTTTGAAGGGAAACAGGGAGAGGAAACCCTGAAAGTCTCAAAAATACATGCCTGAGATTGCAGACTCTGAAATCAGACTGCTCTACGTCAGCTGGTATTAGCTCAGCAGCAACACGATGATGCTGATGGATGCCACCGGCCTTTCTCTCTCTGATGCCTTCAAGTCAGAGACAGAGCAGGACATCTGCAGTGGGGATGTCCCACTCCCCCTCCCACCCCGTCTCAGGCACTTCACTGCTTCCTTGCATCCGCGCTGGCAATCACCAGCCCATGAGATTAGTCTGGTCAGTTCTGGACTAATTGCCCTTGGCCCCAGCCTGAGCTTGGTGCATCTCCACTCTGCCGTCCTGCGCTGAGCCCGAGCAGCACCCCGTCAGCCTCGGCCCATCGGAGGTGGCACTGGAAACGGCAAGGGAATGTAAGGTGTGAAGGGGAGAGGCTAAAAATGAGAAAGTTAACTGAATAAAGAAAAGTAAAGGCTAGGAAAAGTGGGATTGGTATAAAAATAGCCCCATCCAGATGAAGGTAGGAAGGAGTGGAAGGAAGTCAGTCCTAAACTGTAGTTAAATGCCAGCTTTACAATGGTTTCACTGGAGGTAAGACCCTAAGCTGGTGCAGCTGGTTGGCAACGGTTCTGAAGATGGACTATGGAGGCAAACTGAGAGGTTGTAAAGTGATGCACTGACATCATTCAAAGTTGTAGCAGCTTGGTGTTTCACTGAAGCTCTATGTCTCATTAGGGCAGTGTCACAAGAAGGTATATACCTATCTGTGGTTGCTGAATGTTTTTCTGTAACAGATTTGAAAATAGGGCAGCGTTACCCTCTTCATTTCAAAGCCAGGAGGAATGGAGGTCCTGAGTGTAGGGGCGAGACACTAAAGCGCCTCACGGCTGAGGAGGGTGGCTGGCTCCTCCTGGCAGGAGCATGTGGAGAGCAAGAAGTGCCGCTTGGGCTCCCTCCCCCAGAAATACGAAGTGAGAACAGATATCCTGGAGGGTTCCCCCTTCACTGCACCCAGCAGCTCCCCGCCACGCAAAGCAGCAGCAGCCAGCCCTGGTGACCAGCCAGAGGGCCCGGGCTGAGGGATGCAGGTCTGGCACCGGGGCTGAAGCACTGTCCCGGGCAACTCGGTGGCCAGCCCCAGTGCCCTGGGGACCGGAGCAGGAGATCCACCCGCCCTGAGAGAAGAGGCTGAGGCCGGACACCAGCGAGGCCCGAGGCGAGGGCTGAGGCGAAGGGCAGAGGCGGGTGACCCCTGAGGCGAGGTGCAGGCCGCAGGCGGGGGGCGGAGGGTGCCCGGTCGGCGGGGACGCTCTCCGAGAGCTCCTCGAGAGGCTCAGGCCCGGGCACTTCGTCCCGCCACCGCGCTCCGGCGGGGGAGCGGGCAGGGAGCGGGCGGGGAGCGGGCGGGCACCGCCCAGGCGAGGCCGGGGCGCCCCCTCCCACCTCCGCGCCGGGACTGGGACACGGGCACCGCCGCGTGCAAGGGGACAACGGCCAAGCCGCCTGGCCCCGCCCACCCGTCGGTGAGCCCGCCCCGGTAGGCGTGGCCGGGCGGGCGCGGGGAGGGGGCCTGTTGTTGTGATGAGCTCGGTCTCCACCCCCTCCTCGTGCACGACCGCGCAGCGCCCCCCCATCCGCCTGGGCCCCGCCTACCCCGCCCTCACGCCTTTTGTCCACTCCCTGCGCCCCGCCCCGCCGGGTCCGTTCCGCCCCGCCCCCCGCCCTCTCTCGCCTTCCCATTCGTCCTCCCGCCCCGAGACCCGCCCCCGAGCCCCTTGGAACCCCGCCCCATCCCTCCCGGCTCGTCACGTCTGCCCCCCCACCTCTCCCGCCCCGGGCCCATCTGTTCCCGGCGGCGCGGCGGTTGGACTGCAGGGCGCGGGCGGCGGCGCGGGGAGGCGGAGGAGGATGGGCCCGCGCAGCGGCGGCCGCCCGCGGCAGGGGCAGCAGCAGCAGCAGCAGCAGCAGCGCCCCCGCCGGCCCTAGCGCCCCCGCGCCGGCGCCGAGCCGCCCCGTGCGCGGGCGGCAGCGAGGGGGCAGCGCGGGGCCGCCGGGGGGCGGCCGCTGAGCGGCGTGGCGCCGGGGGGCGGGCGGAGCCGGAGCGCCGAGCGGCGGCGGCACGCAGCCGCCCGCGGAGTGAGGCGGCGAGCGAGCGGGCGGGCGGCAGGCAGGCAGGCAGCCGGCGGCCGCGGGAGATGTGCCCGGAGGAGGACGGCGGCTGCGGCGGCGGCGGCGGCGTGGCCGGCACCGGCGGCCCCGAGGCGGCGGTGGCGCTGGACGAGCTCCGCTCCTGGTGGGAAGTCCCGGCCATCGCGCACTTCTGCTCCCTCTTCCGCACCGCCTTCCGCCTGCCCGACTTCGAGATCGAGGTGAGAGCCCCGCGGACTCCGTCCGCCGCACGCTGCGCGCCCCCCGGACAGCCGCCGGCCGGTCGCGCCCCGGCCCACGGGTTCTTTTCGTGCCGCGGCGCCGTCCCCGCCGTGCTCCCACCGCCTGGCGGGTCCCGCGACCCGCGGCGGTGGGCGGTGTGGCGAGGGGCGCGCCCCCACCCCCGGTGAGCCGCTGGGTCGCGGCGCGGGGTCTCCACTCCGCCCGCGGCAGACGCAGCAACTTCCCCGTCCCTCCCGGCAGCGCTCGCAAACTTTCGGCGCGCCCTGCACGGGGCGGCGGTGGCGGGCGGGGACCCCCCCCCCCCACCACCACCACCCGGCTCCGACCCCGTCGGGGCGCACGGCGGGGGCAGCTGCGGGCGGAGCGGGGCCGCCGGGCCGCATTGTTCCGCCGGACCGGTGTCCGCACACAAAGGGGGGGGGGGGGCGGACGGAGCCGGCGGTGGGTCCCCTGTGCCCAAAATGGTGGCGGCGAGAGGCGGGCCCGGTCCGGTACCCCCCCTTCCCCACCTCCCCCGGGGGTACCCGTGGCTGTTTGAGGAGCGGGGGTGTCCCCGGCTCGCTCAGTTCGTGATCAAGTTGGTCTCTTTTGTTGGGGGGGGTCCCCACCTGGCCGGTTCCGCGGCGGGTGAGGGGCGCGGGAGGCACCGCCGTTCCCCCGCGCCCCGGCGAGGCCGGGCTGCCCAGCGGGGCACCCCGGGGGAGCGGCGGTGCCTCCCCCCGCAGGGAAAACTCCCGGCTTTCCTGCCTTTTCACCTATTTCTCTCTGTAACTTTCTTGTGCCCCCGTCTTTTTTTTTTTTTTCTTTTTTCTTTAAATTGTTCTTTTCGTGTGCGTGGCTAATGTTCCGTAAATATTTTGTGCTCCGGCTACAAACGTTACAAACAAAGTGTGCCCTGGTAGGAAATCTTTTGTGCTTGCTGTGAAAAGCTATTCTTGCCAGCGCGTTGGCAATAAACCGGGTGAATAACGTGGTGGAGTGTGGGGTGGGTTTTTTTGTGGTTTTTTTGTTTTTTTTTTTTTTAAAAGTCGGTCGTTGCCCCCGTGAATGCGAATTCCAAAGATGTTTAAAAGTTCAGTGGGATGCGCGAAGCCCTAAAGAGCAAAAACTCCTCGAGCAGGATGTGCATTTCTGGAGAGGGGGAATCCCTTATTGCGGTGCGAAAGCTTGAGGAGGGGATAAGGTCTCTCAATGATGCAACTTCTTGCGAAAGGGAACTCCCCTCCCCCTCCTATTGATGCCAAACCATTAAAGGGGGAGGCTCTCGGGCCCGGCAGCGCAAAGTCTTGAAGGAACCTGAATTTACAATGATAAAAGGGCCGAGGCACTAGCCTTTCACCTTCGGAGGCAATTAGCATCTGGCTTGCTTCACAAATGAAGTAAATGTGGGCTCCCCTTTGGTTCCCCGGAGCACGCTTAGGGTGAGGGGGAGTTAACGTCACTGGGAGCAAATTAACTTGTTGGGGGGGGCTCTGGGACAGAGGAGAGCATGCGGGGTTGGTGCTGGGGGTGTCGCAGGGCAGAAGCAGCACACTGAAAACGTCGCCAAAAAAAACCCCAAAACTAACCCAACCAACTCACCCAAAACCCTCTCTGGGTGCGTGGACAGCCTGCAGCGCTTGGCAGAAACGCGTTTTGAAGGACGGTGGAAATCATGGTTGAAAATCGGGATGCTGCCAGAGGACGGATGTGGCTGTAGGAACTCGGCATCTTGGAGTAACCCTCCTTCTCCAGTGTGGTGCGAGCAGCCCAGCGCGGGTGGTTTCCAAATTTGCTGTTCCTTGAAGCTCACTGTCTCGCTACCCCTTGCTTGGCATAGCTGGTCCAGTCTCATCGCTAGTTTTGGGGGTATCTGGGAAAGGCGCTTTGCACAAAGAGCTTGCCCAAACTGTTCGTGGTCTGAAACTGATGGCCAGCGTTGGGACCTGCACTTTTTTCTGAGAGTACTGCTTTGTGTGTGGGGGGATGTTTGTTTGTTTGTTTGTTTTTTGTACTTTATTTGGCTGCGTAAAGAAGGCTCCCTTCCTTGCCTTTGGACCTGGGGATGCTGGTGCCCGTTCTGGCCATCTCACTGTTGCCTCTGAGATGGGCTTTGGGTTTTAGGGGTGTCTAAAAACGGAGGTGCCCTTTCTTTTAGGGTTTTGGGGAAATGCTAGAACTTGAGGCAAAATATTAGGGAGGGAATAAAACCCAAGCCAGCTATCAAAAATTGAAACTGTGCTCATCTACAAAGGACACTTTCTTGCTTTAGCTTTAGTTATTTTGGGGACATGTGCTTGTGGCCGGATGCCAGTGGTTTGAGAAGTTACTGCCCCTTCCCTCAAAAGTTACTGCCCCTCGCAGGAAACCCAGGGGCAAGTGCCCGGGTCCATTTGGATGCAAAGTAAAAACAGGTGGTTTGAGTGAACCTGTTTTCTTGTGTGCGGAGGCAGAAATGGAGATATGGGGCTCGGAGGGTTTCGGCTGGAGGATGGTCGTGCTCAACTCCTTCAGCTTCGCAGCAAGTGTTTGTCCGAGACTGCCCAGTATCTCTAAGGGATGATGGCCTTATTCTGGACGTGGCCAGCTCTTCCTGGAGGATATTCTCTTCTCCCTAGGACGGTTGAGCTCTGCTCGAGTTAAATCCTGGTTGGTGGCTTCGGTTTTGGGTTTGTTTTTTTTTTCTTATTCTGATACTAGTGTATCAGGGGGGAAAAAAAAACCTCCCCGGGGAGTTTGGTGCTAAACTCTTGCAACATTGTTACAAATAGCAAAAGTTTTAAACAAACCTTAATTCTGCTTGTAACAAATATTCTCTGCTCTCTCCCTCCCTCTGATTTCAGCAGGCGGCGAGTTTAAGGTTTCACTGCTACAGTCCCCAAACCAGACAAAACCTGATTTTCCAATTTGTTTTTGGTGTGTGTCATGTTTTTGGTTTTTTTTGAAGCTGTGGTTATCTCCCCTGCCCCCCGATTTTTTTTTTTTCTTCTGGTGGGTCTGCCCATAGCTGGCTGGAAGGCTCTGTAATGATAGGCCATCTGCACCCATCCCTCCTGCGTCGGTGCAGATTTGCTGATGGTATTTTGAGAAGTTTGGGGGCTTTAGTACAGAGAGACAGCACGGGTCTCTCTCTTTTTATTTTAATTTTCTTTTTAAATGCAAACCTTTCGCCCTCTACTTATTGGCCCAAAAGAAAGTGAAGCTTCCAGATGTGGGGCTGCCGTCAGCAGCTGGATGTCAGAAACCTGGGAAGCAGATGTTTTGTTTTTTTCTTTTTGCTGGACCAGAGACTATGGGGAAGGGGTGTCCAAAACTCAAAGAAAGAAGTGCATCCATCAGGCCGGGCCCTGGGTATTGTTTGGGGAGGGGGTGGGCGCAGCCAGCCCCCATGCTGGCTCTGGCAGATGCAGGCGCCTGACGAGGCGCAGGGCTCCTCTTTACAAATCTGCGCCGCAGCATCGCCCGGCCGTGGGCTCAGGAGGGGTTCAGCCACCGCCAGCGGGTCAAAAGTTCAGTGGGCCAGGAGCGGGTGCTCCGGGACGCGTTCGGCTTCACGCCGTGTTTTTAGGTGGATGTCCGAGGATGGCAGAGAGCACTTCTGGGGTGGGGTGTGTGGCCCCACCCCAACCCCCCTGCTTTAAATGGCTTCCTTGTCGGCCATCTGCTGTACAAAACTTTCATGCCATTTCAAAAGCGGAGTTTTAGTTGTGTTGGTTTGGTTGTTGTGGTTTCTTTCTCGGTGGTTTGTAAAAAATCCATATCGAGTGGGTTTGTCCTTACCTGCTCTAACAGTACTCCAGTGGGAGAAGGTCTGTCTGTACGGGGCAGATCATTTTTTGGTAAGTTTTTTGCCTTGACGGGCAAAAAGGATGCTTTCTGCAGGCAATGATAGGAAGTGATTTGTTTCCCTCTTCAAGAGTGGACTGTAATGCGGGACACGACTTGTGACAAAAGTGTCTCCTGGCCATGTGCCCTCCCCTCTGCAACTGAAATATCCTCCTGGCAGCTCTAGGGATCGTTTGCATCGAAAATATTAGGAGAATATTTAACGTTTTCAACCATATTTCAGCGCAACTTGAAAACGCTGGATGGAAGCCAGCGTGGCGCGGCCACCCAGCTCTTTTGGCATGTGCTCCCGGGAGCTGTGGACTAAAACGTTTAGGAACTTCTGCCTGGGTAGGTCGAAGGGAGGTGACTTTCCAGAAGGTGCTTGAAAATAGTCAAAACATTGTTGTTAACTTAGTTTATTTGGAAAAGGGGGAAAAGCCACATTACACAGGGAAAACATAAATCTTTTCCTGTGGTTTTTAAAAGCGCCTTTGGGCAAATTGCCTCTGCTGTTAACTTCACTACGGCTTTAAGATGCTTTTCCTCGCCTCTTGCCCCTTCCTAGCAGTTTGGGCTCTGGCTCGACCTTCAGGTACGTTCCTCCCACCCACAGACAGGGCACCGCTGCTCTTGCCCACCTTTTTCCTCCAGTAGTGCGGTACCTGCCCTGCCGGTTCTTGAACAGGCTCCTTCTGTCAGGAATATCATGTGGCTGTTACAAACCGGTGGCTGCTACTGCTCCCATGGGTCCCCCGGGAGGAGGAAGAGTGTGGAGAGAGGGAGAGCTGTGCTGCGGCCGTGCGAAGGAGAGAGCACAGAACAGGGTTTCTTCTACCTGTGCAGGCTGGATACAGCTTTAAAAGGAAAAAAAATGTTTTTTTAACGTGTAAAACTCTAAATGTGTTAGAAGTTTAATAGTTTGAAAAAATTAATTTTCCTAGTGCGGGCAGGATGGCCGAATATGCTTTGACCTCCGCTGCCCAGTTGTGTTAGGTCATGCTGAAATTCCTCTTGCTCGCTGCCCTCCGGGTGCGTCCCTTGTGATCACCACGGCACCGACACAGCACAACCTTCCTGTTCTGTCAGTGGTTTGTATGGGGTTAATTGCACCGGCGGTGTGGTACTGTACCTGAGTGCTAAGCCTTCACCCCTCCATAGCAATTCTGGTCTGGCGCTGCGTTATTTGTATTACAGTAGCACGTACAGCTGATCGCGTACTGATGCCTCGTCATGTTATATGACAGCTGAGATGGGCTGGTAGTTTCTGATCAGAAGAATTTAGAATCTAATTAAGATCAACATGGCAAATAGGTGCAACAAGCTGATAAAAAATTTCAGTGAATCCATGTAAGTCAGCGCTACTCATAGAGGGTAAGTCTGAGTTGGTTTAAGTGTTTTTTCAGTAGAATAGTTCAGGCATTAAGATGTCCATCCCTCTTGCCATTCGCCCATTGGTGGTGGGCAACGTTAAAGTGGGAGTGGGCACTGACTGTCTGAAATGAGAGCGCACCACAGATCTGCTCACTAAAACTTCACTGTTGCGCAAAGCACTTGGCTTTAGAAAAAGCAAATTGTCTGAGGAAAGGTGGAGTCATTGGCAGTGTGGGGAGAGGTGCCGTACGGCGAGTAGACAGGGTTGGAAAAAATGATGGAGTTCAAATGTACTGAAAAGAAGACGTCTCAGTCAGAAGTGTCCATTTACGGACCGCTGTGTGGATTTGGGTTATACCAGTCACTCCACGGTGGCTCTGCTTCCCTCGGGCAGCATCGGCTTCATCGGTGTAGAGGGTGCGAGCTGGGTATTTGTTGTTTGAAAATCAAGTTTAAAAAACAGAGAAATAGAGGATTAGTACTGTTTTTATTGTCCTTTCTACCTGTCCCATCCACTGTTTGGTTTAGTTGCTTCGGCAGTGCCCCATCCCTCTCCCCATGTTCCAGCAGCAGTTCTTGCTTTGCTGCTCTTCGCTTTTGCTGCCTTAGTTATTCTGTTCATAATAGAATCATTAACACTCTACATGTCAGTATTGGGCTCTAGAGTTCATTGAGATTAATGGAGGGGGAGGCAGAGAGATACTTCTCAGAGCTGTTGTTTCGAGTGGTCTGCAAATTGGAAAGCATTATATCAGTTTCCATTTCAAATGCAAGTCACATCTTTCCCAACTGTAGATCTTTACATTTTATATAATGAGACTCTAGTGTAATTGGATACAAAAAGGAGGAATAGGTAGTTCAGGAGGCTGATATGCGAGTTAAAACATTATCTTAAGCCTATGAAAAGAAACAAGAAGTGACTGCACGCAGCCAAAGGGTGTCTGAACAATGGATAAGGAAGATTATTTTGACAGCAACGTTTTGAATGGATCTGAGGTAGGTGACAGGGGAGTTGGAGAAATGACTGTAGCAGTCAAAGGCAGAAGAGAAAGAGGAACGCGGTAAGAATTTCGGCGATCTGGATGGGAGCACATGGGGGTTGACATTACAGATTTTCTGCGGTGGTAGTAGTTGGTGGCAATTGCCTCTTCCACTAGTGCAGCTGCCACTGAAAATCATGTCTGGTGTTAGCTGAAGTGTTTGTGCGCCCACAAGTTTAACGGTTTAAGCTGAACTTACTTAAAAACCAATTTAAGATAATCTGGTGCAAGTCTTTTCCCCACTAGAAAGAAAAAATATGTTTTGTGTGGCAGCTTAAATATGACTTTGCCGTTTGCTTTGTTTACAAAGACTCGACTACCGCAAACCCGTACCAATTCAGTGCAGCTGATTTAAACTTCTGCACGGCGCATCGAAATTAGGCCTCAAGTTTGTTCCTTTTGGAATTTGCTCTAACCAAGCCAGCTAAAAGTAACACCTTTAAAGTGTTGCAGCTTTATATGTAGACCTGCTTAACTGTGGTCTTTCTCTCCCTGGGAATAATGCCGGCGGAGCTGTGCCATTCTGCCCCTGGCATCTGTTAAGTGCCTGCATGAAGGGTGAAGAATTAACTTTTGTAATGGCAATGGATGCTTTCATAGACTTCTTTCAGGCAAAAATCTCCTCAAGAAAAGGGCTGTAGGCAGAAATGGCAACAGCCAGGGAGTTAAAAGTTCCCAAATTAAAAGTTCATCATGTAAACTTTATTGTAGGTAGGTATGAAAATTATTATTATTATTTTTTTCCTCCCCCTCGTTACCAGAAGCAACAGCATCTGCTGTGGTGGTGGGAACAATGCAGCCTAGTGATTCCTCCTTCCTTACAGTAGAGAATCCTGTTAAACACACAAGGCTGTGCCTCAGAGTGTATCCTTTCAGCAGGCTTGTTCCTTTTAATGGGTGCCCATTCCTGGGGTCTCCATTGTTTCACCAACAATAGCACTAGGGGCAGCTGATTTGGTTGACAGAAAATGTGTTAATTTAACAGATCTATTCCCTTTAGCCGGTCTCCTTCCTATTGTGCCCCAGTTCTCCCTCAGTTCCTGGGGAGGAGGGCCCCGAGAGCAGGGTCTGTTAGGTGGAGGGCTCCTGCAATTAGGAGGGGTTTGCAGCCCTTTGTGTGAGGAACAGAAAACAGCTGATGGGGGAAATGTGGTGCTAGTAAGCTAGTTGCTTACTGCCAGAACACACGTTTTTCTGCTTTTGTGGGGGACTTTTAAGTCCGGCTTCACCGAGGATGGGGGAATATCTTGACACTACGGGCTGATAGCAGTCAAAGTCTTTGCTTTGCTCGGAGGTGGCCTCGCAGCCCAACATGGCAAGTCCTTTAAGAGCTGGCTCAACCTCTTGACAAACTCTATATCCTGTAAGTGCTTAGCTAAAACACCAGCTTTCCACTGAAAAAGTGAAGCTGCTGGTATCATCCAGGGTAGGACTGCTGAGGGCTGGCTGGAGAATACAGTATGTGAAGTTAATACCAAAAGGTCTGAAACATGAGGGGCGTATTGGCCCTCAGGCCACCTTCGCTCTGGGCTGGGCCACCAGTTTAACACGGTTTTGGGACTGGTCTGATTTAAATAGTGCAAACTCTTCACGCTCTACGTACGTACACTGGTTCAGCCCTTCCCTGTATTGACGTAGCTTAGTTCAGCAACAGGGTGGTGGTGGTGATGGGGGTGTCTGTTGGTGTTTACGTCGGTGTGGTGGGGCTGGCGTGTTCAGCCCGGTGGGAAGGAGGGCACACGCACTGCTGAGGGAGCAGTGAAACCCGAAGCTTTGGTTTTGGGGGCTGCCGGCTGCCAGAAAGAAGATCTCGCTCCTTTTCAAGCCCCGGCCGCGCTTCTGACTCCGTGGTCTGTCCCTTCCCCGGCGCCAGCCCAGCTGCTCGCTGGGTCCTGCCCAGGCTTTCTGGGGGGTCACAGTCCCGCTTTGGGAGCGGGACCTCAGGCTTTTGGTGGCCACGAGCTGCTGGGTCGATCCACCGTGGCTCTTGAAAATCTAGCCTTAGTTTAGTTCTGGTTGCTGGGGCTGGTGATGTAAAAGGAGCTCTGGAGGGTCTTTTTCCTCCTCCTTGGCAAAGCCGTTAATTCTCTGGCTCTTTCCCTCCAGCTAAGCCTCCTGTAAAGGGGCTGGAGCTTTGCACGGCCAAAGGGTGGGAAGGCAGAGCTAGTTTTCTCATTTCTAGTGAGCCCTGTACACAGGGAGTTGTGTGGCAGCAAAAATATTTGTATTTCCATAACACAAGGCAAGGAGGGTTGTGGGTTGTTGGGTTTTTTTTTTTATTGCTTGGGTTTTTTGTTTGTTTTAGGAGGCAAAGGGTGAGAGTTCACTTAAAGAGCTTGACTCTTAATAGAGCTTGTCATTGTTGCTAATATAAAACAAATGATGAGCATGGGAGAGGAGTCAAAGGCTCCCTCTTCTGGTGTGCTGGGAAGGTTCAAACGCTGAAAAAAAAGCAACGAAAAATACACCCAGCAAGCAAGGCCCCTTCCATGCTTTCCTGTGATATTTTAAGACCTCACCGAGGCGTAACTCTTACTGCCCCAACACACGGGATGCTTCATGGCACCTGAATAAGTAATGTTAATGGTGCTCTGTAAAAGTTAAATGCATTTTCAAATGCGAACTACATTGCACTGGCAAGTAAAAGCGAGTCCTGGTTTCAGCAGTGTTCCCAGTCTGAACATGGGGGATGGCAGCCCTTCACATCCCCATGTCTGACATTTCTCAGTGCTTCTCTTTACTTCCCTGTTTTTCTGCATCCTCCTCTCGCAAAGATCATGTCTTGTCCCATGCAACTCGCAGGCCATATGCGTGTGTTGGCATGTAAACATGTTTGGGATGGTCGCAGGGGATTGCAGGGGCCACGTATGGCGAGCGTTCTCTATAGAAACTGCCTGTCCAAGGCTCCGGCGCTCCTGTTGCTTTCGGTTGAGTCAGCCAAGAATTCAAAACTTATTAATGGCTGATTGACGGAGAAACATGCACAGAGAGTAATGCTTTGTTGGGATTTTTAGATGAATTTTCTAAGAATCCTGGTATAAAGTCCAGTCGTGAGTAGCTCTGAAATTAATAGGATTTAAGGGTGTTAAAGGAGTGACTTTATTTTGGTGGGTTTCTTCTCCCCTATTTTTGTATCCTTCACTGGAAGATCTGCACTCACATGGCCATTTTCCCTGTGGCGTTAGTGTGGACTCATGAGCGATGTCTGGTGGAACCAGAGGACATCAATTCTCAAGCTGCCTTCCCACGGCAGCTCCTGCCACCCGTCACGGATGGCAGTAAAACTGCTCACCCGGATTAAAAACCGCAACACTTTTTTCCTTTTAAGTGAGCTACGTCTAACCAGGAGCGGTTCCCCCAGCCGGCTGCCTCCCCAGCCCCACGAAAGGGTTGCGCCAGCGTGACTGAAGCAGCGGCACGGGAATGGAAACGGGCAGCGGGGAGGGGAAGGGCTTTTTATAGCTGACCCTTCTGCTGAAAGAAATGCTTCTCACACTGCAGCCCCGGGTAGCAGGTGGAGTGGGACTGCACAGGTAACAAGAGGTCATGCAGCAAGGGGGGCATCTGGGGAAGAACCCTTATCCGCCCCTCTAAAAGGGTTTTGGGGGTTGTTTTTTGGTACTATATCAAGGCTTGCTATATTTCTTTTTTTAAGTTAACATTCTGGGTAGAAGAAGTTTACGTTGAAGTTGTTGGTGATCCTTTAAAATTGCTCCTTCCAAAGTCAGACCCAAACATGCAGTTGAAATCAGTTCAACTTCACTGCAGCTGACAGTCTTGTGCAAAAACAAAATAGAAAGATAGTAAAATTTTGCACTTATTTATAAGGCTTTTCTTTTTTATGAAACAAACAAACAAACCATTTCCCCCCGCAAAAAAAAAGTTTCCCTTAGGCTGTGGTCAGCCAGCAATGCAGGTATCTACACATCAGGATTTGTCTGCCTGTGCTGAAGAGCCTGAGTGTCTTGCCTTGTCGGACAGGGCAGCCATGTAGAATAAAGAGGGAATAGCAGTCTCGATTTCCTTTCTTTCAGTCCGATACAAGGTGCCGAGGCACAGAAGGCTATTTTGCCCTTAAGATAATTGCGTGTTGGAGAGGATCAAAGGGCTTGAGGGTTGGTTGGGTTTGTGTTTTTTTTTTGGTTGAAAGGGGATTTTCTCCATGGACAGCTGCAGTAGTGCATTAGTAGTGCAATGGATTATCTTTCCATGATCTGGAGGATCTCAACCAGCTATCTATCGGGGGGCCCCGCTGAAGGCTGCTGCCTGGGGGAGGCAGAGTGAAAGTCTCCTGTAACCGAGAGACCTGTAATGCCTGGGAGCTCGGACCACTTGACTCCCCCAGCCCCAGCAGCGCAGGCGGTGCCGGATATTCTTAGACTGTAGATAGTGCTGTGGAGCGTGGGGAGAGGGAGCCCAGCTCTCGGTTATGATTAACTGCAGCTGATGCCCTGCATCCACCCTGCTCTCTGATGGAAGTGCTTATTAAGGAATGTGAGAAGGGAGCCGATTCCAGCTGCTGCGGTGTCCCGTAAAGGGCAATGTGTAATTTGGGAGGGTGTTACGAGTCCCTCGGCGGAACAAACTACTCACTGTAGTAAGCGTCTGACCTGCCAAGCGCCCGGACTTTCTCATTTTGGGAAGTTTTGGATGATGGCTGATCTGCAAATAGCCGTGGCATTGAGAGGGAGTCCCTTCACATCCGTGGATGGCTATCTGTGTCCTTGTGCCTCTCGGTGGGGGGGAGGCGGCGCATGTGGCCTGGCTGTGGCAAGGGTGGCAAGAGGGGACGGGACGGGGCTTGGTGCTATCAGAGGTGGAGATCGGGTCATGCTGTGCCTCCCTGACCTCGTTTCGGGGCCGGGGGATGAGGGGGCTGGAATGTGCACGGCGGCGGCGGAGCTGTAAGGGAATGCTGGTCCCCAGGTGGCCACTTCGGTCGCTTGCGCTTAAGTCGGGCTCGAGTTGCATCTGCGCGCTGGTTAGTAAGTGGTAGGGCAGCTCCGCCGCGGCAGGTTCTCCTCCGTGCGCTTCCTGAGGTAGCGGGATGCCAGAAATATGGGGGAAACAATAGTATCCTGGTAGCCAGTAAACTCACCCCCTCGGCTTTTTTAGAATTTTCCACCAACTTTAATGACACAAGTTTTATCAGTTTCGTTGGGGGGTTTTTTTTGTGAATAGTGAAGCACAAGCTGGGAGGAACCCAGCTTTGGATTTCCAGGCTAGGTTTTTTTCAGGATGGGCAGTTAGAAAGACTTGTCTTTTTTTGTAAGTGGGACTGGTTTCAGAATTAAAGGATGAGCATGGACCGCCATATGATGTTGTGTTGTTTTTCCTTGGAGGAATAACTACAATTTATAATCATTGCCTAGTCCATAGCCAGTTGGCAGGAAGGCTGCTGTGAAGGAATTGATTATTAGTGGATGCTTCGTTGTGCTGTCCAAGCCTGAATTTCTTGATCTAACCAGTTTCCTTCTTTTGGAATGGCTGTAGTCAGCAGAGAGAAGAGAGTGAGATATGTCTTCCCTCTCGGCAGCGCTGTTTCTAGTTCATGGGATATGCTCAGGGAAAAAAAAGAGTCAACAAAAAGTGTCAGCACTTCAGGGTTCTCATAGAAAGCCGGCTGGCCGCCTCGGGACTGCTCACAGTTTTTCTGCTTCCTCTTGGGATTCTCTCTGTATTCCTTTACAGCGTGGTGACTTAAACAAAACTAGTGCTGTTTGGTGTGAGCATCCTGGGGGCTCCGCTCTTTTCCTGGGAAACACACCGGGAGAGGGGAAGCGTCGCCGGGAAGGTGACCTAGCGCTCAGAAACGCGAAGGCACGCGGGCAACTGGAGCCGAGTTAGCCTTTAACCCGGCAGCAGAGGATGCGCAGAAGTACGGATGTAGCAGCACAGGCTTGAGCTCTGACAGCAACATCTGCCGGGCTCCTCGGATAAATGCTGGGATGGTTCAGTCGTGCTGAACCACATCCTGCTGCAGCTCCTCTGATAAACCTGGGCTGGCTAATTAAAAGTTAGCATGCATGCGGCTAGGCAAAAAGCAGCCGTGCCGCTGTTGCGTAGTGGAGTAGCCCGCGCTGCTCTTTGGGAAAGGGAGTTTCTGAGCTGGGCCTGAGCGGGAGCAGTCGTGGGAGTAAGGGGCTGATGGAGAGGTGGTGTGCCATGCCCGGGCTGGGCTGCGCGCCCCAGCTCGGCTGCCTTGCTGGGCTTAGGCTGAGCGGTAGCAGTTGGGAGAGGACAGCTGAGCTAACACTTCAAAAGCGGAGGGATGGGAGACTCCATGCCAGGTCTTGGAAGTATGATCCTAACCCTCTGCTTGTCTCCTTTCCTCCCCCACTCCCAAAGCCCCTCTCAGGCTGCGTGGAAGTGTCCCAGTTCTTGCAGCTGTGTTAATTGTAATGGGTCATTTAGTCTTGAAATCCGTGTTTAAAAGGGGCAAGTCCTTGCCTCGTGTGACAGCTGCCGCCTTGCACTTTTCCCCAGGCTGGAAATAACCGCGTATGACACAGGAGCGGAGCGCGGCGTGGGGGAGGGAGGAGGGTTTTCTGGCTTCCTCTTCGTGCTGTAATGGCTTTGCTGTGTGACTCTTCTCCCATGTGGACCATAGCGGAGTCATGCCCCACATATTTAGCAGACCTCTCAGCTGGCAGCGCCTAGGCAATGCGCGGACGGCCTGGCCCTCTCTGGGCTCCGGTCGACTGGAGTCGTCTTGGACGTCTGGGAGCGCAAGCGAAGGGACGCGCGGTGGTGGTGACACGGGACCTTCGCCTGCAGCGTCAGGGAACCTCTCTGGAGCCAACGTGCTCGCCCGTCTGGAAGGGAGAACCGCGCTGTTCTGGGCGGAGGCAGAGACGACGAGAGGGAGGGCGGAAAGATTTCCACTCCCTGCTCCCATCCCCTCTCCAAAATCCAAAGCCTTGAGCCCATGGAAACCTGGCCAGCTTTTCCTTCTAGCTGAGGCGCTGTCTCCTGATTGGAATGACAGCTTTGAACTGGAAGACATTATTTCATTAGCGTGCTAATCAGATACAGAGATTACCTGATTGGCTACTTAATAATTAAATGAAGTTGCCTGTAATTCTTTGAGCACACACAGAACTAATTGAATTAACCCTTCACTGCCCTGCGTGCCTGGGGTGCAATTGTGAAATGGAGAGGGCAGCTTCCCCAATGTGGGGACTGTGAGCAGAAGCCGGGGGGGTTTGCCAAGTGGCCAGTGCTGGACCACCAAGGTGGTCCTTTCTTACCAAGAGCCTGGAGAGAAGATGACACACTGTTATACCCTTCAGTGTAGTTGGAGTTTGGCCTACCTGGTAGGTGATTGGTATGTCTGGCAACACTCTACCAAAAAAGTCTTGTCCCCAAATAGGCTGAAGAATGCACTAGGCTTATGGAAGCTGGTGCCCAGGCATGTGTTGTAAACCGACCGATGGCTTTGTATCATCTAATGAAGAGAGAAGTATGGGTGAAGATTCATTTCAGTTCTTCAAGAGCAACAGTCAAGTGGAGATGCAAAGATTTCTCCTGTACCTTTGAAGCATTCTTCTTCCCCATTCCCACGGCACACAGCCCCAAACAAAGACGGGACACTTCCATGCATTTGACAGGATTCCACTAATTAAACTGGCGGTTGACCACCAATTTCTCTCTACTGCTTCAGTGGCTGCTTGAGGAACTGCATTTTCCACATGCTCACAGGAATACAAGCATATTTCCCATAGTTTGAGGAGGACACAGAAGTCATATCAGTGTCGTAAATTTCCTTTATTATAGATTTAAAAAAAGGAATGTGAAAAGAGTAATAAGGAGAAAGTTTTCCTGTTTTCCAGCCTCAATGCTGCGCCCAAGCTTCTAGTTTTTGTAGTGCTGGAGGTGTGGCACAGAGTTTGACATTTATAGTGAAAGACTAATTTTTATAACCTGTGAGGATATTGTTAGTGTGTTGAAGATACTCTGTGTTTGATTATTTCATTGCTAGGGTGAAGAGTCAGTATCCATAATTTTTTTTTTAATCTGTTTTTAGTACTGAGCACTGGGTTCGGGCAACAGGAAAGCTACCTTATAATGATCCAGCTCTGCTCCCTTGCTGCTGCCACCGTCTCCTTCTAGACTTTGCCCACACGTGTTAAAATGAAACTGTCAAATTAAACACATTTCACTGTCATCCAAGACTAAACTTGGCAGAGAAGAGCCCTTGGACCTTCTGGCCTAAGTTAAACATGGCTGGCTTCAGCTACCCCAGTAAGGAATTGCTGCTCCTCCGTTCACGGCATGCAGAATGGTTTTCCCCTTACTCATGATCCGTGTTGCTGGATCTGTCCTCTTCCTGTGCCCTGAAGAACGGTGGTAGCAGCAGTGCCCTCGCAGTCAGCTGCTCTTCAGCGGAGGAATAAATATCTGAGCTGCTGCTTTGTCTTTAAAATCTGGCTTCCACATGACAGGCAGCCCAAAATGCCTGCGAAAACAGGTCAGGAGACAGAAGAAAACAGGCAGTATGGGAAACAAAAGGGCAGCTTTCAGGGTAATTAGATGGTTGTGCTCCCTCTGGTAGGGAGCTTTCGCTGGGGAGAAATGACCCCCCGTGTTGACTCTACAGATGTGGGTATGCTGACAGGGTTTGAAAGAAGAGGGGAGAAAGCAGAGAGAAAGGCCAGTGAGACTTGGGATCATGTCCCTGTTGATCCCTGAGATTTAGTGTCGCCTCTTCCAAGGGAAGCCATCGGACTTGTTCTCGCCAGCTGACCTATGTGCCCCATGCCAACCTGTGGCAGACCCAGAGCTATGGTACCCACCTCCTATTTCTAGCCGGGGTCTCTGGGAAGGTGCTGCCCCCATTTTCTGAGCAAGTGGGCTGGGGTAGGTCTTAGAAGCACGGCTTTGGGGGGAGACAGGGAAAGTGTGTGTTCAGCATGTGCAGGGTCGAGGCTGAGCCCAGCTGCAGAAGCCAGTTAGGTTTTAGTATTATTAATATTTGATGGTGTCCTGTTGTAAAAGGGCAATAAGTAAGGGTAGCAGGTCTGTGCCTGCTCTGTTGTTGCAGTAAAAAGCTATTTTCTGAGGAGATTTCTGAAACAAAGGATATTCTAGCATGTGGTGGAAGTGGCCATTTAAATGCATCTGACCATAAAGATGCTGCCTGCCAGCAATTTTGATCTCGGAGCTTGTGGGACCCAGTCCTGTGGGTAAAATCATGCTCGGATGGAGCCTGAATGCCGGAGATTCAGTTTGGGGATGGAGTTCAGGGAGGCTTTTTACCTCTTGTGTCCTCCTCTTTGTTTTTGTTTATGGGTTTACAAAGTCAGATTAGCATTTCAATGTTGGAGGCGAAGGCCCTTGGGGTGTGGTGGAAGGAGGGCCTGGTTTAGCCGGTTTGGGATTGCTGCTCCTTTCCCAGCAGCCATCCGTCCCGGGCTCCGGTGAGGAGCGAAGCCTGAGGCTTCTCCCCGCTGGGAATGCGCCCGAGCTGCAGCTCTCCCTCCGGCTGCATCTTAAGGTAGACGGGCAGTGTCGTCCTGAAGGGTAACTGGGCTTCTTTTCAGGCGAAGCGATAACTTTTTTTTTATTGTTTTAAACGGTAGCACAAGTTCGGGGGGGGGGGGGGGCGGAACCCAGTTCTGAACCCAGTTCTGAACCCAGTTCTGAACCCAGTTCTGAACCCAGTTCTGAACCCAATTCTGAACCCAATTCTGAACCCAGAAGCTCTTCACTTTTTCTGTTTGTTGCTGCTGATCTATTAGATGTTGCCTGTACCCGAACTTGGCTCTGCGTTAAGTCCTGGGTGTCTCACATCCACAGTCGTATTACTGTAATAAAACAGTGCACTGAATAAAACAGAAACCTTTGCCCCTTTCCTCTCCCTGTCAGGCGTAATGCTGTATCCAGGCACAGCGGTGTAAATTTGGAGCAAGTCCAGTGGGCTCAAGTCGATGTACTCCAGATTTATGCTGTAGCCACAGAAAGCAGTGTCTCATCTGAAACCGAAGTTTTATCTTTGGGATATCCCCTGTTTGTTAACCGGAGCTGACCGCTGCTCCGTGCGGTACCCGATCTGTACGCTGAATACGGAGTGCTATAGAAACTCTTACGTGCTCCTGTAATGCCAGACTCTTCCATGTGGTTGAGCTTGCAAACTTAAGTTTACACAACAAGCATAATATGGTAACTTAAGTGTAAGATCTTATTTGTCTTTATTGCTTCTTTATTCTGAAAATAATGGGGTGATTAAAAACAAAACAAACTTCCCTGCCCATCCTGCCCACAGTTTGATTAAATTGCTCATACGGCTCTTTCCCCCCTGTGTGAAGAGGGCACTGTATTCTTTGGTGAAAGGTCAATCTAAAAAAAATCTTATCAGCTTGTAGCTATTAACAAAAAGTGTTTTGAATCTGAGTAAATAATATTTCTCTAGACTAGTTTCACCTTCTTGGCTGCCTCAGGTCAACTCTAATTTTTTATTCTAATATAAGATTTTATAACTGCTGGTACTATGTGCTGCCCGCCTTCTCATGCTAAGACACTCACTCTGTACACCTTAATGCCTCCCTCCCCTCCATATTACTCTTTGTCTGCTGTCTGGGAGAGAAGTCATTCAGGGTGACAATATGTTAAGCTGTTGAGAGAATGGCGAGAGATGAGATGAAGGTATTGTTATGCTGGAAGGTGTTAATTGGTGCTATCAACCACTTGTTTGATTTCTAGACAATTACAGCAGTGCTTGAAGTCGTATCTGAGCTAAACAAATGGCAGGGGCTCTGCAAGTTCCTCATCTTCTTTTTTTTTTTTTTTTTTTGAGTTCTTATTTCCCCACTGCCACCCACAAAAATTAGCCGGGCTACACACAGTTGAGCCAAGAGGATGTGCCTGGATGTTGAGGAGTTAGCTGGGTGTACTGCACAGAAGTTATCACATTGCATGTGAGCTCTGGCCTAGCCTGGTGGCTTGGTGGGGCAGGATGCGGAGCAGGGGATTGGTAGGGGATGCTGAACTTCGTGGGGATGTTTCTGGGTTCTTGAGAAGCAGAGGAACAAATGTACTTGGGTGATGCTTTCTTCTGTGATGTTTCCTGGTTAACAGGCAGATGCTTGATATTATCTAGGGCAGAGCCCTCTCGTAGGAGAAATATCCAGCTGCCAAACAAAACCTCTTATTTGCACTCTGGGACTCCGGCCCAGAGAGAAGGCAAGTGAGTGTCTCCATTCCTCCCTCTGTAGGAGGGATGTACACTGTCTGACCTGTGGCACCAGAAGAGTCGCTTGCTCTTCTGCAACCAAAGAGGAGGAATTCCCTCCTCAGACGCCCTTTCTCCTATCCTTGGGAAGTAAGGAACCATCCTCATTTCCCTGATTATTGTTTTTTCGTACTTGTTCCTGGATGCAGTAAGAAGCAGGATGGGGACTGGCACCTGCTGCAGCTTGGAGACACATTCTTTTCAGCCTGGATACATTCATGCCTCCTTCTTCCATCAAACAGTTCAAGGCGTGTTGAACATTACTCAACCACACCTTTGTGCAGACCTCTTAGCATTCATATAGACACATACATCCAGCCCCAAATGATTGTTCATCACATTCCTTTGGCCATGATGGGTGGAGTATTGCTGCACTGGTGTCCTACCCTGCGTGCAACGGCTTGGCTTGTTGCTTTTCCTGACTGTTCATGGTATGCACCTTTTTTGTAGTATGTCATACATGGAGTGAAAGAAGGCAACTGTGCAGAAGGAGGTGATGCTAAATGGAGACTGAGACCTTGAATGATCTGTGAAGACTGTTGTGAATGGAAAGCCAGTCAAGACTTCAGGGAAGACTGATAAGGAAATCCCAATACAGAATCACAAAAATAATATGGTCAGAAGGAACCTCTGGAAGCCTCTAGTCTAACCTCCTGCTTGGATTGAGACAGTTGCCAAGAGTAGATCAAGTTACCCATGGCCTGAAGGATGCACAATGCTTTTCTCGGTTCTTTTCCCTTCTCCCACCCCACAAAAAAGAGATCAGAATTGTCACAAGAGCTGTTTTAAGAGAAGATTTAGCAATGCATGTTCTAAAACTGTTTGCTGAAATTTATCTTGGGCAGAAGGGGAGCTAGGAAGCAAGGGTGTTTAGTTTGGAGGCAGAGATATACTTTTTGCTGGTGTTTTTTTGAAACCCCATTTGAACAGGAACTGGAAATAAGGAAGGGTTGGAAACTGCCAGTTCTTTTTCTCATTCTGTAGGGAATAGTTTGGCTTTGAGAGATGGTTGTTGCCTGTGCACTGATACTTCAGGAGTCATTATGCAAGCACTCCAAATGGGACCTGTGGGTAAGGAGCACACAAAATAGCAGCTGGTGCCTTGCCACAGATGTTTTAGACCAGACAGGAAGATTTTTTTTTTTTTTTAATTATTGGGAACAGATAGCTCAGGAGTTCTGGCCCTTGGTTTTTTTTAAGACCTAGCTTATTTCATCTACTCCTACATGCCCAAAAGCTAGGTGACTCTCTAGTCCCTGCCTTCCTAGCAGCAATTTCTCAGGTGTGCCAGCACAACTCTTTGGGGGGGCCACACTGAAATAAGTCAGGGACCTGATCTGGCCGGTGGATAAAAAAAGACCAAAACACCCCAACTCCCCTTCCCTCCAGTTATTTTTTGCTTGGATTAGTTTTATGAGCTGGCTCATACAGTGGCCCGGCAAAGCAAGCCATACCATGGTTGTAGGAGTTGGAATAAGCAGTGGGGATATGAAAAGGGGCAAGAATAATTTAGTGTTCAAAGTGGACTGTCATGTCAGACTGATCACGCAGGGGTTCATCACTGTCAGTGGAAAGAAATTGATCTTTGAGATGAGAGGAGTCTATTTTAGACTGGCATGAATCACTCTGAAGGTGTTTGTCTCTTTCTCCAGGGATGATGGAGAGGAACTGAGTGCACTAGCTCAGACAATACATCAAACTTAAACCTAATTTTTGGTTTAAGCCTAAAACCTAATTTTTTAACCATATTTTAATAATGAAAATATCAGTATGCCTAACTAATGTTCATAAAGCTTCACCTTCAGTGCTGTTGTAAATACAGAAATGTCACCAGCTAGAAGCAGAACCCAAAACTTGTAACAGAGCAGGTGGGAGCAATAACAAAACCATGAGAATCCAACTGCTAACCATAATGTAACTGACTGAAGAGCTAACTCATTAGTTCTGGGGGAAAAAATATTTTAACTGCTTGCCTTTGGGTAGGCTGCCCATAAAATGGGGCTGTTCCTGCATGCTTTTCAGTACTTCTGTCCTGAAGTGAGGGCTTCAAAGAGCAATATTGTCTGCTTGCCTGCTAGTGTAATTTGTACTTGAGCTCAAGTGGTAGCAGTGGTGGAGAAGGTGGCTGCTTCAAACCACTGCCATGACATGATAGTGAGGGGTTTATTGTACGGTATTGTTTTCTGTGTTGAAACTGATGCTAAATGATTACAAATTCAATTACTTGATGGGAAACTATAGATTTACAGTTGTCTGTGCAACCTTTAATCCATCACCTTGTACCTGCGGATGATGATTGCTTTTAATTACAGGGTCACATGCTTTTTCCATGGGAGAATGGCAGTGCTTGCTCTGTAGGGCAGATGGTGCTGAGAGTATAAATCAAGGCTGCGCAGCCAACGAAGCTGTTAGCTATGTTTGCTGAAGAAGTTTGAAGGTGGGCAGGACGTGAGAGATGTGGGCTGCTGAGGGAAAAGAAAGGCTGTCTTTTGGCTAAGTGAGGGTGTAGCGCCATGTCGGTCTAGCCAGTGGCAAGGTAGGTGTGAGATCCTTGATTCTCCTCTCTTTCACTTTTCCTCCTAACTGAAGAGATTACAGCCCTTTTTCATGCATGAGTTCAACTTTGTGTAGTTACGCTTGAAACCTGGAAATGATCCAGGTTTCAGAAGCTAAATTTTGGAGTTTTAGTTTTTAACTGAAATTGTTTTGGTTGTGTGGCTTACAATGAAGCCCTGAAATGAGTGGAAGAGTTGTAGGAATAGAGGAATAAGGGTGGGTTTTGCCAACAGAAACATGCAGATATGGAGTTGCATGTTCAGTCTCAGCACTCATCTCTGTTGCAGAAACCCAGACTGACTTATGGCTCTGGGTGAGTTGCTTATGCCCCATTTCTCACAAGAAACCTTCATTTACCCAGCTTGGTGGCAGTGTTCTCCTCCGAAGCAGCTTGGGACATGTGCTTCTCCCCAGCTGTGGCAACACAGCTCCCCATGAGCTATTGTGGGAGCTGGGAAAGAGCATAAGCGAAGTGAAGACTGCCATGAGGTCCCAGATCATGTCAAGGGCAAAGGCTCCTTCACCCTCAGTTTGCACTGCAGAGCTCCAGGCTGGGGCCCCGGTTCCTTCCACATGCCTCCATCCGTGGCTGCTGGTGATCCAGATGATCCAGATACGGGTGTGTTTTTCGTTCGCCGAATTAGCCAGCGGAGGACCGGCCGTGGGTGCCAGCCAGCACAGAGCTAAACATGGAAGATCTGTTAAGTTCACTTTACGCTCGGTAGTGCTGTGTGGCATTTCTGTTTCGGCACTGAAGCCCCTGAAACCACCTTAACTGTATGGCCAAACTTTAGCTGTAGAAAGTGCTGAGAGGTCAGTGCTGAAGTTGAAATTGGTAACAGTGCTGCAAGGAAGAGCCAGCCTCTGCCACGGGTTCTCTGAGCGGCTTTGGTCAAGGCACCTTTCTGTCTCTTGCTTTCCCTGCCTCTGGGGCGTATTGCTACCTACCCGCCTTCTCGTAGTCCTGGGAAAAATAACAATTAAAACTCTGTTGTATTTTAAATGCTCCTAGAAAAATGCCAAGCGTGGGACTTGTGGGATTCTTTTTGGGCATAGGGAGCAATCTCGAATAGAGGTGGAGCCACTGGATTCTTAAATGGAGTGGAGACTTTTGCTAGCATTGGCCATTTTTTTGCCCTCCAATTTCTCATTTGTCAAATCAGATTAAAAATTGCTAACTTGTAAATAGGGTGAGAAAAGAATTAATGCTTATTGGATTGAGATACTACGTGGAGGTCACCACAGAAAAAGGTCCGTGAAGCGATTAATAGCTTATTTGGTGGCCGGGCTTGGAAGCGATGTAGCAAATTAGGCATAGGGATACATAAAGAATAAGAAGCATAAAAATCAATATTGAACAGCTGTCTTTACTTCCTAGTCTCACTCCTATGTACTGAATGAAGTGTAATGGAGATGTATGTGATTACTCATTTAATAACTATTACAAGGGGTTTGAATAATGGGAGAGACCTCAGGTTATTTTTACAGTCCTAAATGTAGCATCCCCTCCTTCACATGCTGTCACCTGAACTGTTACCGGAGGGTCAGCAGTCTGCACGGGTGATATGAAAGAAGTAGTGGTAAGTGAGGCCGTGTAAAAACCGAAACCTTCCAGTTAAGAGTGAGTGAAATGAAGCTTTGGGTGTCCTTGTTTGGGTGAGGACAGGAGGAAACAGGGGGGAAAATGAGCACTGGCAGAGGATGTGAATTGAGGGAATTGTCTGGATCAGAGCTATGCAGAGTACAGTACCGGTTATAGATCTGAACTGTCCCGGTATCAGATGGCTTTCTGAGTGTGTGATTGCCAACTGTCTCAGAATTATAGGATATGCAGCTCTGACTCAGAAGTTAGATGGTTTTTCTGATAGACATCTGTAAGACCTAACTTTTTCTTTGTAATAACCTAACTATTGTAGTCTCAACAGATCCGTGGTTTGCAAAAATGCAAATTTCTGTATGTCTGATGAGGTAGGCTGTATGGAGTGGATGTTGTCAACAAGCTGGCTGGTGCTGCTCCGTCTCCAGGGATAATAGAATCTGGGAACAATTAAGAGGCAGTGTAATCAGTTCCTGGGGGCAGGAGCGTACCCTCTTGCTTTTCAGCATTCCCTTGGCTGACTCATGAACTCTGTTGATTGACTTGGGAAGCAAATGAATCCAGCTCTCCTCCACGAGGAAGAGTTATGGAGGCAAGGTGGTGAGAGGAATACATCAGATCTCGGGCAGCTCCTGCCCTCTCTGCTGTGAAATGTGTGGAATTTACAATGGCTACTTAGCTGCTAAGCAAGTAGGATTTCTGGGTTTGGGGGTTTTTTGTGGCCTTGAAGTTCTGTCCATCCATTAAATGGAGGACTACAACAAGCTATAGCTGGGAAATGCTCATGTATGAGCACAGAGGACAGTCTTGGCAGCTTGCTAGAAAACAAAGTTGTCCAAAACTACAGTTGTCCAAAAATGAATGCAGCCGTAAGATCTGCGAGCACTTCATATGCGCTTCGGTAAATGAAGGAAATGGTGTGTTTGGACTTGCAGCTCCTTGGGCTACCCTCTGGCTATTCAGTCATTCCCAAGCAGGTACTCAAGGACTCTGTTTTGGGGTGCAGGTGGACATCCCTGCTTTAATGCAGTCTGTATTTCCTTCCACCCAGGGATCCTAAAGGCGTTAGCGGCTGGTTAATGAGGGCAGGCAGGATCCCTGGGAGCCGGGCAGCGTCCTGGTCTGGCAGGTAAGGCACGGTGTGGCGCAGAGGGGTGAGGTGACCTGCCACAAGCTTCCTGCGTGAGCGTGGGCAGACTGCAATGCAAACCGGATCATCTGTCTTCCAGTCCTACATGTGGAAAACACAAGAGCGCTTAAAGCACGAGAGTGCTCAAAACATTTTTTTTCTTCTCTTTAGTGTTACTTAGTTCTTTTGCCAAACAGTCTCTTCTTTTTTCCTTTTTTAAAAAATAGTGTATTTTGATGGTGGTATGCTCTAGATCGTTACTCATCTCCCAGGCACACAGAGCGGGGGGGATAAAAGCTTGCAATACAGCAAAACGTGCAAGGAAGAGATGGGCTGCACGAGCGGGACTTGCCTTTAAGCAAATTTGGCTTATGATATCTTACATTCAGGGATGAGAAAAAGACCAGTGGTTAAAAAAAAAAAAAAAAAACTCCCATAGGCTGAGTGGGCTGGTGACAGGAGAAGCTGCTGAGGAGGGAGAGAGGAGACAAGCACATGGAAAATAAGCTCCTGCTCCCTCAAAAACATGCATGCGGAGTGATAGCGGGGTGGGTGTGGGGGCGTGTAAGCAAGTAACATCCCAGAAGCTAGAAGAATAAAATGAAAAGGCAGCAGGATCAGCCCGCAGATGAAAGGCAGCCCCTTTAACATTTGCTCCCGGACTCCGGCAACTCTCAGCAGTTGGCTGGAGACTAAGCTGGACCGTCCTGTGGAGCTCCAACAAAGGGACGAAACAAACCCCCGTCCCCCGGGGCCCCCCTCCCCGACAACGCGTGAAACAACTTGATAAATGATTGCTCTGTCAGGGGACGAGGGGATGGAGACGTCTGGGAGCGCGGGGGGAATGTATCTAATTCAGGCGAGAGGGGAGCTTGGGGTGGGAGAGGGGAGCAGGCGGAGGGGCGGCGGGATGGGGGTACAGTGCTCCCCTGCTTTGGCAGCGAAATGAGTAAGTACGGAGAAACGGGAAGGGGCGGGTGGCTCTCTGGAGGGGTTTCTCGGGAGCAGGCTGGTGGGTTCCCCCTGGCCGGTGGGGCTGGGGGCTCGCTGGGTTCCCCCTGCCTCCAGCCCCCCGAGCTGCCCGGCCCCATTACCTCATTTAATGGGGATGGCAGGAAACACAAACCTCCCCCCACCGCTCCCAGTCCAATAAGGGCTGCTGATAGCATTGAAAGCTGCAGAAACAGGAGCCCATGCCCTGCCTCTATTCAAGGGAACATTAATTACCCTAAAACAAAAACAAGAGGAGTTCACAGCTGGGGCCCAACACTTCAGATCCCCCTCTCTCTCCCTCCCTTCCTCCCTCCCCTGCTGCTCCTCCAGAGTATGTGCACGCCAGCTATTTATACAGTTTCCTCTCCCAAATGACTGATACTGGGTCCCGGAACACCCTTGGGTGCCTGACCCTCCACCACTGGGATTTATAGGGATGGTGTTGCATGGGCATCTCGGAGGCAGAGATGGTCCAAGGGCTAGATCTGTGCTGCAAGAGAAGGCACATGCTACCACCACCAGCTGAAAAAAGTCTATGTAGTTTGTGAAAAGCCGTGGCAGCTGGAATAGCGAGTGCTCCTGTGTAGTCTGGAGGGCTGCTGATGAAAACCTGGGCTTGGGCAGCTTATCTTGGCAAGACTAGGAGGGAGCAGGGCAGAAACTTCAGCAAGTCCTCCTGGAAGCAAATAAGGATTTGGTGGCAGTGTATTTTTCTCCTCCCGCCCCTGTGGGAACGGAGCAGAGAACTTAAGTTAGAGCCGTCCCGAGCTGCTGGTTAATAAACGCTTGATCCAGGAGGCAGCTGCTGCCACCACTTGCAAGGTGACCCGGAGCCCCGTTCCAGCGTGTCCCAGGCCACTATGTCATGAGCACCAGTTGCCAGGAATAGAGAGTGTGGCGACGTGTGTAAATAAATAAAATGGGGTTTGAGTGCACTTCTGTGTTTGGCTGATGAAGAGGAAGGGCCCGGCTTTAGGAGAATCAAGTGTTGAGTTTTGTTGTAGTTTTGGTTAGGGGGTTGCTGTCACCCATCCAAACAGAAGCTGGCCCCAAGCCTTGCTCTTGTGGCACGTTGGCAATAAATATGTTAAAAAAAAAAAAAAAAAAAAAAAAAGCTAAAATGTGGAGGCTACCCATGAGGAGTGGTCTGAAACATGCAGAAGGCAGTGTTTGCCAGCTGTCAGCTCTGAGCACCTCTTCGCTGGGGAATTTGATCTCCCCTGGGTGTTGCCCTTCCCCTTCTCCTCTATGCCCCTGCCCCAAGGTCTGTGATGAGCGGAGTAGTGCTTTGGTACAGGACAAGAAGGCTCGCCTGCGGTGGAAGCACTGCATTCATTCAGGCTGCTAACCCTCTGACTGTGCGGTAAAGACCGAGACTAAAGCACCTGAGCGTTCAAAGCCCTCTAGCACCTCTTTGAATTAATCTTGTGTCTCCAGAAGATTAACAAATTCCCCCAGAGTTTATAGGAAAATAATTTTGGAAGAGCTACACATACGGCATGAGAACTGAGAGATGCCCCTGGAAGTGAGGTGTGAGCAGCCCCTCCAAGAATCCAGTAAGGGATGTGTAACTGCAGGATAGCCACTTGCACTTACTTTGGGTTAAGTGAAATGATGTTCGGCTGAGTTAAGTAGACCACTTTATAATGTAGAGTGGTCTGGTTCAAGCACTGTTGCAGATTAGGAGGACAGGAGATGAGGAATAAGAGTCAACCTTTTCATGCTGTACCTAGAAGTAAGGAGGAACTGCTGGTAGCCGTGCCTCCTGTCCTCCTGGTCCTGCGGAGACCATCATCTCTGGTTTGTTACAGAGGTGGCTCTCAGCCCCTGGTAACTTCCTTGGACTTCACTTTTGGAAAGTGGGTATAGTTTGCCCGAATTGACCTATATTAAAAAAACCCAATGTATGGAAAGACTCTTTGTGCTATTTGGTTTGGATTATTGGGAAAGGAGGGGAGAGTAGAAAGGGGTTTCATGTAATGTTATCGCTATGTTCTTTCTCCACACTTCAATTTATTTCTTGTGGACCTGAAACAGTGGGAATAAATAACCACTAAACCCACAAAAATTAATAATAGTACAAGCAAGGCAAAGAATAGTGTTCTTTGTGACCATTTGCACTGGGTTGCAGCACCTAAGTTATAAAAGCCTAACACTGGAAACTTTTTAGAAACTTTTTAGAATGTAGACCTTTTCTTGCAGTCTGGCAGAGAACAAATCTTGTCTTTTAACATTGGGTTTTTGCAAGTCAGGAATGTAGGCAACCCATTTGTTTTTCATTTACTGCCAGTTCGCGACTCATACAGGACTCCACCACCATCATGTAGCATTTCACCTTTTTCACCAGCAGCCTTGCCTAGTGCTCCAGGCAGTAACCTTCTACAGAAGGCCAGAGAGAACAACTGAACGAAGCGATTTCTTTTAAAGCCCTGCAATATTTTACCAGAACTTGTAGTCTTACATAGTAGTAGTTGTTGGTTGGTTTTGGTGTGTGTTTTGTTTTTTTTTTTTTTAAAGGAAGTAATTTCCTACACAAAAGGGAAGTATTTTTTCATGCAAGACATAATTAAACTGGAATTCATTGCCACAGGATGTTGTGGATGCCAGAAGTCGAGATAGGTTCAAAAAGCAATTAAACAAATTCATGGAAGAGAAGTTCATCGAGGGCAATTAAGCACAAAGATACAATCTCTGGCACAGGAAGTCTTAAGCCACAGCTTGCTGGAAGCTGGTAGGGGGGAAGCCTTATGGTATGCTTGCGCCATTCCTACGCACCCGCCAAGTACTTGCTGCTAGTCGCTGTCTGGAGCAGGATATTGGGCTCCATGGACCTTTGGTCTGACCCAGTCTGACGGTTATATTCGTCTGTTGTGCACTAGACAAAATGTACGGTGTCCCAGTTTTGTAAGGAAATGCTAACAGCATGCAGAGATGTGTGTGACTCTTCGGTGTCCCTTTTCCGCATCCTTCTTTTGCAAGCAGAACGCAGAATCAAGACTAGGTCTTCTGATGGGAGAGGACAGAGCTGGGCTCCCAGGGAGGGAGGGGGTCAGTGGGGAAGGGAAGAAGATCGGGCTGCTCAGCCCCGGTCCTGCTGGTACGTGAGGTGCTCTGCAGAGCGTGTGGCATGGTGTTCATGGACGGGCTCCAGATGCTGCATATGCTTCCAGAAAATTTGTGTCTGCATGAGTTCCACCTTCCAGTAACCTGTCCTCGCTTGCCAACTGCTTTCTCTGGTACGTTCAAAACACGGTGCCTTTTAAAGTGGTCTTAAAATGAGACTTAATACTGATTAATAGCGTGTAGGTACATAAAGTAATTCTTCAGATGGAAAAGAACTTCACTTTTAGCCTTTTCTTTAGTTTTATACTTCCTGCAGTTTCCTTTGGTTCAGAAATTTAAGTGAAGCACTGTTAATACATTATTATTATGATGTAATATCATATATATGATATTAAAGGTAGATATCACATAGTACTTTGTTATTTGAAAAGAATTGTTATGGGAGAACGCTTGATTTATCTCAATAATGCTGCTTAATTTATGACAAGAACTGTAAAAGCAGGAATGAAAAAACCTCAGGTCATCCCTCTCTACGCCGGGTAAGCTTGTAACTGTAAACCGTGCTGCGCAGCTAGAGCGTATGTGTCAGGGTGCCACAGGGATCAGAAGCAGTTTCTGTCTCAAATTCACTGACGATTCAGAGAAGGAAATAGGCAGTGTATTAATTAAATTCATGGCTGTTAAAAATGCCAAAGGAGTGCTACTAAAAAGAGCAAGAGCCTAGAGAGAGATTAAAAGTATAGGTAACGAAATTCAAGTCAGAAAGCGTATGCTATCGTATCTGGACATAAATAATCTAAACCAGAACTAGTTGGTGGGAACATTCAAGAAGTGAGAACAACTGTGCCATGTCTTGTCACTTTTGGCCAAAATCAGTATTTCGTTTTACTTGAACCTTCAGTGCTTGAAGATACTTTGAAAATATGATCCAAGTACCTGCCCAGTTTAGAGAACAAAATTGACCCCAATAAGTGTTTATTATAATTTTTAAAAAGCTTTGAATCCAAGAGGTCATGTTTGTTGTGGGCCCAACACTTTGTTATTTTTAAGAGTAAAGCAGACCACTAGCTCAGGAGAGGCTGGAAGCGCATGATGTTGCATGATGTTTGCTTCTTTAAATGTGTATTAATACAAAGGAAAGCTACTGACTGCATATAAAGGAATGTTATACCATAAAATGTAGTAAGACTGGTGGTAGCCCCTATGCTTTTGTGTAACCTTCTTTCTGAACACCCTAATACCAAAAAGATTTTAAAATTGTGTAGAAGTCATAGAGTATCAACCAGAATAACAGCGGGAGAATGATCCTATTGTAAAGAAAGATTGAAAGGCCTCAATATATTGGATTCTTACCTCTATCTAAAGGATACAGACACCAAGGGAGCCGAGGAAATTGGGTGATAGACATTATAGAAAAAAGGAAGAGGAGAAAATGGATTCTCAGCACAAGGAAGGGCTCCTAAGGAGGAATAGGAAGCTCTGCTCTTGAAACACTTACCCTAGACAAATACACTGGAGGGTGGCAGAGAATATCCTCTGAATAGTCCAGGGTTAGAAAGAGGATCTCGTATGCCTTTTGTGTCTCTGAATTTTATTCTCAATAAAGTGAATTGGAAAGCAGGGGTTGGTTAGTATCATGAATCAGTAGTGGGTTCATCTCAGTAACCACCATTGGGATTATCTGACAAAGTAGGAGAGTGGGGACACTTCAGACATGCATTCCTTTGGCAGACTTGGGCTAAGTACTGAACAAGTGACTCAGGATTTACTGGAAGGTATGAGAAGGAATTACATGGCAAATATACAATGATCTTGCTATGCAAGTCAGTGCTCTGGAGGCTGGCTGACTGTGTGCAGTGGTCAGTTTTTGATGTTTTCTCTTACCAACAAGGAGAAAAGATTGACATTTCCTCAAACACCGTTTTTTTCTTCAGTGGTAGATGGCCATCAGCTTGGTACCTCACACCCACTTTTCTCTTTGCCTAAAATGACATGATGTGGGCCATGTTATGTGACCTGCAGGGCAGACGTGCAGCCCTTCTTCCCTTCAGCATCACAACAACGTCCACTCCAAGTTCTGTTTGTGCAATTCAGCAACAGCTATTCTACTTTTAAGTCCTCGCTCTACTCTGAATGGATACGCAGGTGTGGGCAAGACCTGGGCAAAAAAAGCCTTCCTATTTGGTTTGGATGGAAGAGTCGGTGATAGTAACTGTAGAGTTAATATCGCCTCCTGCCACTTTTCAGAGAAGGCTGAAGGTTTTAGACATTGAAAAGCTCTGTTTCTTAGCATTTTGTTTCAGCTATTCGTGTGGTGACTTAAACCATCATTTCCTTGAATGCAACTTACATGATGCAGTTAAAATCATGTCTTCGCCATTTCCTTCTTTCATTTTGAGCTACTTTCATGTCCAGGGTTTGTCCCCCTCCTTGCATTGAACCTTCTGAGAAGGTTCTGGATGAGGCCACTGGCCTGGCTTTTTCTTGTTTCTTGTCCTGAGTCATGCCTAATATTAGATACCTTGGGAGAAAGAGTAAAATCCTGCAAAGACAAGTGGGAAAACTGCAGAAATCTCTTGACGCCAATTGCTGACATTGTTGATGTTTTGTGGTTTCTAATCTTATTAGGATTATTGCTTCAATAAATACCTTGCAGAGAAGAGTTCTGTGAGTTAGTTCGGTCTGTATGGGTGCAGCAGTATTTTCTTTCATCACTTCTAAATCTATTGTTTTTTATTTAGTTGGACAACTCCTTGCTCCTGTCTTATTGAGAGAAAAAGAGGATGGGAATGGAGAATAAGTGCATCCAGATGGCTTTCTCTGCCTGCTTTATGTGTCATACGCTTGGATCGTTTCACCTCTTACTTATCGCCCCTTGAGTGTAGCCCAGAAATTTGAAAATCATTAGAGTTCTTATTCAGCAAACTTTTTTATGGACTGTAGGCTGTCCAAAATCATGCAAACTAAGGCTCAACGAGTCTTTTGTAATGTGTGTGTTTTGTAACTGAGTTCTTAGATGAGCATCTTTCTGGAGCTCTAATTTTTGTCAACTCTTTCTGGACTCTTAAGTTTCTGATATTTTGTTTTGTTACTCAGACAAACAGGTTGAACTCCAAATTCGAGACTGAAATTCTGTTTTCCATATTATTCTTTATCTCTCTCTAATACAAAGCCACACATCTGGTTTGTGGTTTTGACAATGACTGGACACTAAGCAGATGTTTTCCCTGCACTGTCCATGAGGGCACTTAGATCTTTCTTCGAATGGTTAACGATTGATGTGGAACCCATCCATGTCTACAATTAGTTCAAACTCTCCTTGCCAATTTGCATAACCTGGCGCTCGTGTGCACTAAAATTTGTTTGCTGTAACTTGGGTGGATCCTTCAAATTTATTTTTTTAATTCTTGCTAGTTTTAACTAACCTATAGAGCAGTGTTGTCAACAATTTTTTTTTTCCTATTTCACGTTGTATATGCCCCTTTCCAGATCATTTAATATATTAAATGTTGATCATAGTATCCACCCCTGGGACTTCCCCCATTAACCTTCTTGAAAACTGGCCATTTATTCATGCTGTTCGTTTTTTCTAAATTAGCTTTAATCTATTGACAGATGTTTACCTCTCACCCCATGACTAGTTTCCCTAATAGGCTGCGGTGATTAATATTACCAAAGGCTGTTTGAAAATTCAAATTAATTATATCTACCAATTTTTCTTTAACTGTCTTGACTCTCCTTATAGAAAACATGGAGGTGCCCATTTTTCTTACGGAAATACCATGCTAATCTGTGCCTCCTGTATGGCATTAATTTAACTTTCATAACTACCCAGTTGAGCCATTTTACCAGGTACTAAAGAGAGGTTTACAAGTCTCCATAATTCGCAAGCTCGCCGTCGCTTTTCATTCACCAACGCATGGTATTGCCTGCCCTGCAGCTTTGCCACTTCCTATTTAATTTTAATGATCGAGCTGCCAGCAAAATACGTCATACGCCGCTTCACTCTTAACGTTGTTTGAAACTCGGGCAAGTGCTACCCGGGCCAGTTTGTTTCCAATTTAAATTAATTTTATGTGACTCCAGGCATCAGTGGCAGGCTGCCCTAGGTTTTTACACTGCCTGCTCTTGCACCGCTTGTTACCGGCGCCTGTCAAGGGCTCCTGCAGGGTTCGGCTCTCTGCGGCTGCCACGCGCTCCTACGCTGATCCGTTCGGTGTAGCCAGCGCAGCCTCTCGCTCTGGAGACATGCTTTGAAAGGTCTTCCAACCATATCTTGACAACCCCTTACCCTCGAACTTTTGGGAAGTTTAAGCAGCTTTGTTAAAGTTGGAGATTTTCACTTTTTAATTCAAACAAGCAAGCAATAAATCGTCATTTAAATATGATTTTAATGTTTTTTGCCGTTTATGTTAGTAAAAGTTGGATTCTCTCTGGATCTTGCTAACGTCGGGGGATTTACAGCCAAATCCAGTCTTTACATTCAATTCTGTATTTTCTTCTGTACATGGTTAAGCAATTCATAACTATAATGGACATTTACTTGGGTGTGTTTTAATGTTTTATGTTACAAAATCATAACTGTTTCATCTCATTTACAGAATAAACTATTTGCTTATGACCTGTGTTAAAAGTACTTTTGCTTAAAAAAATGAATGAAGAATTGCCCCTGTACTCGGCACTGGTGAGGCCGCACCTTGAATACTGTGTTCAGTTTTGGGCCCCTCACTACAAGAAGGATGTTGAGGTGCTGGAGCGTGTCCAGAGAAGGGCAACGAAGCTGGTGAGGGGTCTGGAGCACAAGTCTTATGAGGAGCGGCTGAGGGAACTGGGGTTGTTTAGTCTGGAGAAGAGGAGGCTGAGAGGAGACCTTATCGCTCTCTACAACTACCTGAAAGGGGGTTGTGGCGACGAGGGTGTTGGTCTCTTCTCCCAAGTAACTAGTGATAGGACAAGAGGAAATGGCCTCAAGTTGCGCCAGGGGAGGTTTAGATTGGATATTAGGAAAAATTTCTTCACCGAGAGGGTGGTCAGGCATTGGAACAGGCTGCCCAGAGAGGTGGTGGAGTCGCCATCTCTGGAAGTGTTCAAAAAACGTGTGGATGTGGCACTTCAGGACATGGTTTAGGGGACATGGTGGTGCTGGATTAATGGTTGGACTTGATGATCTTAAAGGTCCTTTCCAACCTAGTGATTCTGTGATTCTGTGAATGCACTAAAACTTTTAAAATTGGTTTGATGATGCAGTTTACTATTAAATTGTGTTAAATGAGATGCTTTGCACCTAAAACTGATTTACTGCAGTTAGCCAACCGACCTGGTTCGTTTCTGATCCTCAGGTCCTCCGTGGCTCTATGAAGTCAACATCTCAGCTTCTCACATAAAGGTTTTTATTCAGAAATTGGAAGAAGAAAGTCAGTTTTTTGGCTTGCAGCTCAGGGCTCCCGTGTGCGTGAAGGGTTGCGCTCAGGCGGTAGGTCGGTGCTTGGCAGCAGCCTGTGCTGCATTGCCACGAGTGACTGCGGGGTGGGCAGAGAAAGACTGATCCACCTGTAAAACGACACAGCGAAGAAAACTCCACTGGCTGATCGGTTTTAGGATTTTTAGTCCTAAAAGCTCCCCGTGCCTGGGCATCGGTGATGCCCGGGAGCTGCTGCAGAGCTGCGGGCGAGCGGAGGGGGAGGCGGGGACCCGTGAGATTTCATCCAGGGCGAAGGGAATAAACCGAAACGAAGCGCATACTCTTTGCCGCTCGCAGACGGGCTCCACACATGTCGAGGCTCAATTTATCCTATCAGTAAGTAAGGTCTATTCTGGGCTCTTCTGTGTTTTCTGCCAGTTCAGGCTGGGAGTCGTTTTACACCTCTTGGCAAATATTTGGTTTGGATGTTTTAAAGTATAGTTTAAATGATTGATTAAAAGTCAGAGGAAGCTTCTGCTCTTCCTGGCTATAGTAATTTCAAATTTAGCTTTAGATAAGTTTTAAAGGTATTAGTGTAGCCTAAGTATTTGAGTGCAAAGTCTCAGTGACTCAAACAGCCCATATTGCGGTTCCTGTAGATTTTGCACTGGTGCTGATATCCCAAGTCAAAGCCTGTTTATATCTCCTTTAGTGATACAGTTAATATTAAAATGATTTAAGGTTTATATTCCTGGTTGCAGGAGGGGAAATTTCTCTAGAAAGCATTGAAAATGTCAGGCTAAGCATTATTTCTTTATTTCTAAGTACTCAAGTGCATCTTGGATGTAGACACAGATATTGCAGTACTTGGCACGTTATAGCCAATCATCCTATTTATCTCCCACCCCTGTAGTGTCATGCTGATTCCTTCCTACAGTTTGCGGTGTTGTTCTTCAGAGGCATTGCAAAGATTTCGGCTCTTCAAACGCGCTTTCCGTGTCTTATATTTTGGCTGGCTATGGAACCGCTTCCCCTCACACCCTTATCGGGTTTAATTTCCCTGAGCTGATTTCCTGCGATGGAATTATTTCCCCTGTCCCTGCCACTGTGGTTAACATCCCACACTGGGTCTGGTCCCAGCAGCCCGTGAAACGTGGTCTTTGGCATGCAAGTGCTTGGTGTTTTCTATCCTAACTGTGCTGCTTCAGACCGCGGTGCATCTCAGATGTTTAAAGAATTCAGCCTCACAGCTTTCCTGTGCATTAAGAAAATATTTTCTCAGTTTTATGGAACAACAAAGTGAAATGCCCAACATCACGAAGGAAGTCTGCGGTGCAGCTGGGAAATGAACTCTGATCTCCCCGTGTCTGTCCAGTACCTTAATTATGTGATCAACTTCACTGCCTCGTCTCAAATTCGTCTCTTGAAGTTGAACGAGCGTGTCAAACTGCATTTTCATCTCTTTCCTCTTGCCTCTGCTTATAGCTTGAGGCATTGGAGGAGAGTGGAGTTCTTACATGTTGGGAGTCTTCTTCAACACTGTTCTTTTATCCCCTCTTTTTTTGCCTGCCTTCTTACATCCCAAGTCATGTGAGATCAAGTCTGTATTCCCTTCTACGTCTGAAATGCAGTTTTCTGTACTACATACTTGCCATCAAAAGTTTCATCTCTGATTTTCTTCATCTAATAATTTTACATTTTAATGCTGTAACAGGATTTATTATTTTTTTTTAGGACACTCACATTTCCCCTCCTTTATGACATTCAACTTTAGGCAAGCAGTGTTTTCTGCATTTGCCATCTAAATCACGTTCTTTCCTATTTGAATTTTACTATCTCCAGCCTGATTCAGTGTGGAATACAAACCCTTTTCTGCCTTGTACACAAAAGTGGATGACCAGGCTTAGATCAAAGGTCCATCTAGCCCAGCATCCTGTCTCTTGTACAGCGGATACCCAGGGAAGAGTGTCAGAATGGGGCAATCGAGCTATGATACTTCCCTAGACTGTGCTCCCAGCCTCTGGCTCATATTTGCAGCTCAGAAACTTCCTTTTGCTTTTGCTTTTTACCAGCCCTTGTTAGATTTCCCCTCCTCCTCCTGTTAATTTGCCTACTTCTTCTGTGAACCTGTGTACACGTTTAGCATCTGTAGTATTCCATGGCAAAGAGACAGGCAGATGAATTATTGCTTGTGCATGGAAGTGTCTCCTTTTGTTTGTTTTTATCCTGATAATTTCATTTGATGTCTGTCCGTTCTTTTTTCAGAAGGGACTATGAGCACTCATTCTCCATGCCATTTCTGGTTTTATAGTCTTTTATTGTTTTGCATAATTGTTTTTCCTGCAGAAGCTGTTTCGTGCATTTGATCACTGTTGTTGCCCTGTTCCAGCTTTTCAGTTCTTCTTTCTTGTTTTTTTTTTTTCTCAAATCTGGGGACCAGAACTGCATGTAGCATTCAAGGTGTAGATACACTTTGCATTTATACAGAGGTATAATGATGTTTTACATTCCTTTCTTTGGCATGTCTACTATTGTTAATTAATTTTTGACATCTTCTACTGTATTGCTTCTACTTTCAGGGTTCTGCACGCTGCTGCCCAAGCTGCATCTCTGCTGAGCATTTCCCTTGCACTTTTGCCTACAATCTGGACCCTGACAGTTACTCTTCCTTCACCAAATTTCCTTTTTCCTCTTGCTTCTCCCTTTTTATGCTTCCACCATATCTGAAAGAGCTTCCTTCCTCCAGTGCTCCTACCCACCTTGATCTCTAAATTTCTGCCAAAGATTCATGCTACAAAGCCTTTCAAAAGCATCTGCTCTTTTTTCCCCTTATCTAGTGTACCAGCACTGTCAGGCAACTTTCTATTATGCTGGAAATAAAAAATGCTTCTAAGATGTATGCCAAGCTCACAGAATGTAAATCCATATATGTATATCCAATCCATTCTTCTTTTTTCTCCTTTCCTCTTTACCATCTGTCTTCTAATCTGGTTTCTGTGTGCATTAGGATATAATTTTACATCAGTCCAGTTAATTCCAAGTTTAGTTCTAGTTTGCACTGTTTAAAAGTGTCTTACGTTAATGGAGCTTCATCCACTCATACCGTGCGCAGCATCTCAAGGAAGGCAGCCCTGTAGGATTTTAAGAAGCAGCCCAGGGAAGCCTGGGGCCTCCTCTATTCCTGTCTGGGAGCTTTTGGATAGAAATCACTCAGATGATCTGTGTAACTTCTGCATAAAAACCCTGATGTTCCTTCTCTGTGTTGGACCCGCCACACCACTGATGTCCAGATGTGCAGCCTGTTTGCCTTCCAGATGTGTTGGATTGTACACAGACGGACTCTGTGAGCAGTGAACACGCACGCGTGAGGTTGGAGGCATACCAAGCGCGTCGTGTTTGCTGCTTGTGCTGCACGCTGGGTCAGCATGTAAGCGTTTGTCCAGAGTTGTCCTGGATGAGAGGTCCTGGCTGGATCTGTGAGAGAGGAATCTGCCATCGGGTGCCTGCCTGTGCAAGTCCTCGTGTTGCAGTGTGTTGTAACCACAGCCAAGGTAATATGGGGGAACATGATGTGTTTTTACAGGAGTATAACCTATAGCTGCTATATCACCATTACAGATTATTAGATTACCCCGATTCCCTCTCTCTCCCCTACAAGTGTAGAGTGCCTTACAGTTTCAACAAAAAGGGGTGGTTATGGGCTCTGAACATTTGAAAAATGGGGCGTTGTGTTCAGTTGCTCCCATATGGACATTGGACCTTGGTCTGGCTGAAGATATACATCATTCTGTGGATGCAGGGAGGCAGGATCAGTGTCTGTCTTCCCCTGTCCTCCACAACCACAGAACTTAGCTGCAGTATGGTTTTGAAGGTCAGCAGCATTTCAGGTCCCCCGGTTGTGGAGGTGCTGAGGGTGACTCTGTTCTTAAGGTTGCGTCATTAGATTTACACGTAGGGATGCGATTCACAGGCAAGTCTGAATCTCTTCCTCTAATGTATATATCCATACCATGTAATTCTGGGCTGAATAAATCTATTAGCTGAGCGTTAAGTTCAATTAAACTAAATTAGAAATGGATTAATGCTGCAATGGTCAGAGGTCTAGTCTGAGAGTTGTTATGTTGGGTTTTAGTGCTCTGGATTTGGCTTCCTGTGTGATCTTGGGTAAGTCACTTAGCTTAACTGTGAGAAGCCCTCATGGTGGTTGTGAGGTTAAATGCCATAAAGATGCATGAAGTCCTCTTGAGTATATGCTACTGAGCCATACAGAGATTGAAGATAAAGTTAACAAAACCGGTCCCTCTTTGTCAGCCCTTTCTGTGTCCCAAATGATCTCTATGGTTGGATCCCCACCCACACTTAAAAGTTCCCATATAACCAAATCTTACAAATATACTTGCGTAGGCTGTACCTGAATAAATGATGTTGCACTCCAATGATTAGTTGTTGAATCTAATGTTCATGATTATATTGGCGATGTGATCTCCTTCTGTAGTGAGTAGGGCTTGGAGCCATTCTGATGTTAAAAAAGGGACAAACAATCAGTAACCCCCGCTGCCAGACGAAGGAAGGATGAGGGCTGGGGCAGACAAAAGCTTAATCTTTCCCTCTCTCTGTTTTTCTAGGAGTTTAAGCTAATCACTGATAACCAACACTAAAACATCTGAATCATAAATCTATTCAGCTACTGCATGACTCCCAACAAACAGAGTACGAACTGTTTGTGGCTCAGCTATTCCCTTCCCCACTGAGACATGCCTCGCATTTATCTCACATATAACCCCTTCTCGTAGTCTTTGCAAGTTTAAAACAAAATTCCTATAACGCCTTTTACATTTAAGTCATTGGGGCACCCTTTCTGTGGTGCCTTTTAAGATAGCTTTAGGCAGAAGGCAAAATCATGGCAAGGAAGTCCAAAGACCAGGGATGCAGCCTACAAGCTCATCTCTCGCCCTTCTCCCCCACTCACCCCCCCAAGAGCCGGGACTCCCGCTTCCCGCTATTGTGAGAATTAATCCTTTAGTGCTCCTCGCTGCTTTACCGTCCATATAGCCAATAAACACGGAGTGACTGGAAGATTGGGTGTGTGCTTGAAGGAATGAATAGCAATGGATCAAACTGCTCTAGCTCTTTTTTGCAAGTGCTGTTAGGAGAATATAATCGTTTGCTTTTTATTTGAAAAATAATTATGATATCTCAGGTTATATGAAAGTGAGTCTGGGATTTTTTGGATTTTTTTCTTCCTTCTCAGATCAATGGACAGATGGGTGGAAAAAAGCAAGTTCCTAACTTTACACCCCAGGTAGAAATCAATACAAAGGTAGTCCTGCATGCTGTTCCTTGATTGCTGGCTGTGGATGTGCTCCTGCGTTGACTGAGGCTGCCCACAGAAAATGCATAGGTGGAATTTTTTCAACAAAAAACTTATTTTGGAGGAAAAGGAAGTGCCATTACGTTGTTGTGGTTGGATAACTTTCTTCTGTGTGAGAAACCCTGGAATAAGCGAATTTCATAGTCTGCGGAGTAGGATGTGATTCTTTTTGTTTGCTTGCTTTTTCTTCTGTTTCTACTGGGTGGAAGTGGCATGGAGGTTATTGAGTTAAAATGACTTCCTGAGATTTCTGCATGCTAGAAGGGAATGAGTTGGGAAACAGTCTTTGGAGCTCTTCTTGCTAAAGGTTTATTGGTGAGACTGAGTCACAGGAAATGTTACCACTCATCAACTTGGTGGGACTGAGTTCTCTGGGAGTGACCAGGTCAGTCACCTGTGCTCATGGGCAAGTATGTTTTTAAACAGTAGCAGCATGTGAATGCATCGATCAAAATGTTGGGGTGTGCAGAAAAGAGCCATGCCTCAGCCTTGAAAGATGTGTCTTTGAAATGTTGTAGTACATAGCACAAATAAGGCTCTGCATGCCCTCTTTTAAGGGGCTTTGGAAATCATGGATTATGATGTTTTATACTCATTTAAAAGTTTGCAGGAGATTAATATATGGAAACCAAAGTATGAAGAGTATGTAACTATGACAGTTTGTGAGGAATGGCAGGTATGTTCTGAGAGGACACTCACTCTTAAGTCGGTGTTGCTTGTCACAGTGGAGATGTCTAGGATGACTTTGTTCTTGGAAGGAAAACAGTAATTCTTGTTCCCAGTGCTGGATGTTCTGTGTCATCTTGTACTTTTGGTAGTTTTATGTATTTTACCTTTGAAATGCTTGATTATTTTTTATATTTAATTTATTTTGTGGTCTTTAAGTTGTTCTTAACATTCTTGCAGCAAAATCTGGTCCTGCAGAGGAAAGCTGTTCTTTGAGAGTTGCCTAGCCAGCATGGCTTTCCCTAAACTTGAATTTTTCTTAGTTCCTCAGTTTTGTTCCTTTTGAGCACCTCCTTTGGGCAGAAATGCTGGACAGGATGAGACATTTCCTTCCCTGCTGGAAAAAAATGTAATTGGTAATGTTGTAATTCAGGATTCTTGCCTGTATGAAATGCCTGGTGCAGGTGTCCTTGCTGCTATCTGTCGGACTTACTGTTTGGAGAGGATTGAGCAAGCCTGCGTATAAGAGGGTCTGCCATCCTCTTCTGCTTCAAGGGATCTGTGAATAGTTAAGCTGGTTCTCGTTGTCTCACAAATATTAAGCCTCATGGGAGATTTAGGTGTTTGTCTCTATTTTGTGTGTATTGAAAAAGTGCAGAGAATAGTCAAGCGGGTTGCCTGAAGTCACCCAGCCTGACAGAGCTGGGAATAGGTTTCCTGGCTCCCAGTACTGTACTTTAAACCACAAGATTAGTCTTTTTTGAAAAGGATAATCTGTATGTTCAAAGAAGGCTTTATAAAGCTCCCATTAACCCCAGTGCCATACCTAGTGAGGAATTTAATTTATGTTCTGGCAAATGAAAGCGGTTTTGAAGACCTTAGCGCTGCAGGTCATTGTCAGACCTTCAAGGTCCGTTGCCACCAGTTTAATTTTTCTCCTGCTTGGATTCGCCTCTGTCGTTCCTGAGAAAGGAGGAGCAAAACTGTACTCCTGAGGAAAGATTTCCAGAGACATCCAGTTGTGGATAACTGAGAACAATGTCCACGTGTGGTTTTTTTGCTATGCTTAGTTAATGTACGGAATGGCTAATGTTCCCATTCCTCCTTTGAAGGAAAGAGATACCTTCTGGCAAAGCTCTTTTTTATTGCATTTTATCACTTAGTCAAGATCTGAAGATCCGAGTTCCAGTAGCCAATGATTGGAAATGTCCTTTCAAACTAAAATGCTGAACTTCAGAGTTTACCCCTGAGTCCTCGAGCTACCTTATCAGAACAGCAGAGGATTTTTTTTTTCCAGTTTTCTTCTGTTATCAAGGTAGAACATAGCATGTTAGAGAAGTAGCAGTACATTAACCTCAGCCTTGCTTTTACTCAAAGATTGCAAGTGTTTTACAGGGTTGGCTAAAGATTATCTAACTTTTGTGTGGGGGAGGAGAGAGAAACAGAGATTTAGCTCTCATCACTGAATGCATGAAGTGAGAATAAAAGCCAGGGCTTTCCTGATCCCATGCTCTACTAATAACACTTTTACAAGCTGGTTATATAATTATCTGTTACTGTATTTTTTCCCCCCCACTTCAGGCAGATCAGCCATTTCATCCAACCAAAGCGTTTTGTGCGGATCTTTGGATAATCCAGTCTCATCACTTCTGCACTGAATTGCAGAAACAAAGCTGGCTATTACAGTTTACAAGACGTAACAGACCTTTGTTTTGTTTTTTAAAATGTAATGATACAAGTTTGGGTTTGTTTTTTCTTTTTTTCGTATTCTGGATGGCAGGAAGTAATTTAGGAGAAAAAGCTATCCAGCTAATGTCTGTAGAATAAGTGTTACAGCAATAGACCTGGTTTCCTCTGTGTCTGGGAGAAAGTTTACTGCCCTTCTCTCAAATTACGGTGCTGCTTATAATATGTGTTTTAAGAGAGTAGTTAGCATAAATATTTATGAACAACATCATAATAGTAATTAACATTAATAATAATTTGCTGTTTCTGGCAGATATGGCTAGTTACACAATAATAGTTAAGTGTTTGCAGCAGTCTGCAAATTTACTGGCTATAAAGACGACATTAAATTAACCTAGAGAAGAATTCCTGTATGGCGTATGTGTTGAAGAAGATATTCATCCTGTACGCTGGAAGGAGAGCTACAAGCACTCCATCACCTCTTTTATGGAGCAGCACTGCCAGATGTGGAGTAAAACGTGGAGCGTCCGTCTCCTAAGCACACAAAGGGCTTTGTATCGCTTCCCTTGGCAAACGTACACGTGAGCTGAGCTCCTTCCAGACGCGGGTGGCGGTGGTGGTTCATGGCCACCTCTGGCCAAGGGGTCAGGACAGTTGCACCGGTGACACTTGTGCAAATGCCAAGTTACTCGCAATATGTCGCAGGAAGCACCTCCTGAGATTTTACACTTTACTCAGCCTAAAACCCCTGGGACTGCCAGCTTTTTGCTTTTGTTTTTCTGAGCAGACCCTTCTCCCTTCTGTCCTTCCCTAGCTGCGGGGAGGGGACGGGGATTCCCGTGGGGCTCCTGGCTCGTCTCCCGGCTGCTCCCAGCCCCAAGAGCAGCCGCCTCGGTCACCAGGCAACCTCCTTGGGTCCTCTCTGGGTTTTTACTAGCATCCTGTGGAAGATGACAGCTCAGCAGAGCAGGGCAGGTCTTACGTGTTCAGCAGGACAGCTGAGGAAGCACAGAGGCTGGCCGGGGAAGGCGTGCTAGAGAGCTGGGTCACTGCGAGTGGAGGCTCTGAGCCGATGAAATACAGATTTTTTTTTGGACAGGGCTGAAGGTAGGGTATGAGTACTGGGAGAGTTAAGTTAACATCTTGTATTTATTTTGACATTGGACCCTGCGGTGACATGTGCTATGAAGCCAGGAGTGTAAGGAACTGTGACTCACATTAGAATATTCGACAGGCTTGAAACACCATTTCCTATGATAAGCCTATCCCTTAGTGCATATATCTCTCATTAGGGTGGTAGCATCTGTGATTCTTATAAAAATAAACATTGTATAAAAGCCGTTAATTTTTATATTGAAGTATGTCTGGACTGTTTAAGCTTGAAACGGCCTCGGAGAATCTGACAGATAAGCAAGGTGATGCTTTTGGCTATCCAGAATAGTGCAGACAGTTATCTAAGAGTACAAAAGAGACTTATTAGTTATGGTTCCACAAACCGTTATGTTGTGGAGTAGATGCATGTTTTTAAAACTTATTCTTAGACTTGAGACTAAGCCTGTTGCAAACAGGCAGTCCACACGACCGAGCAGCTGGCTGCCTGCATCATCAGGGCTGATATTGTTAGGCAGCTATTTCATACTTTTGCAAATTTTTCTTTGCTAAATTAATAGTAAAAAATGCTGGAATCTGGATTTCAGCGTAGCACTGCGGTGGAATTCACCTTCCATCTTGGCCATGCGCAGTGGTAGAAACCAGTGGGGTACCTGTGTGTGGCTGCAGGCCCTCTCGGCGGCTTTTCTTTTGTCTGACCCCGAGCGAGGAGGAAGAGTTTTTAGTGCCGATAGCGCTTTAAGGCTGATCTCCCCGCTGAGTCGCCAGCCAGGGTTTGTTTGTGGTGGGTACGCTCTGGGCTGTGCTCCGCACAGCATCCGAAGGGGAAGCAGAAGAATGGCTGGCCCGGGAGATCAGATTAAAGGGGAAAGCAAGGCTTGACAGCCTTTTTTTATCTTAATGCATTTTACCGTTTCATCCCTCTTTTTCAGGCAAGGGTGAGCAGGGACCTTTTTTCCTATGTTCAAAAGCCAGGCCGTCGTTTTCGTTAGAGGGGCAAAAGGGATGTAAGGGAATCACCTGAGCCCTTAAGGGGTGATCTGGGCTTTCTGTTTATTTTGAAGCCCATGAAGACAGTTTTTTTCATGACTTGCTTATCAACTGGCAGCTAATAACGTGCTGGAGGGGGGGAGCGATGTAGAGGCTGGAGCACCGCTGCGTTACAGGAGAGGTTTCGTGGCGCGAGCGCAAGCCAGCTGAATAGCTGGAAATGCCATGGTGCCTCAGCAGTGTGTGATGGCAGGGAGTAAATCCCCCAGGAGTTTTGGCCGCTCGGCATGAACTAGAAAAGTGGACGTTGGCTTAGATGAGCCAGTCTGGCTATATGGAGAGCAGCAAAAATCCCCTTAAAAAAATTATTTTCACAGTAAGTCTTGAAATCTTTGCAGAAACTTAAGCTAAGCAATCCATTCCAGATTTTGGCGCTCATCCTTTCCCTCCCCTGTGCTCATGCTGAGCAGATGAGCGCAATGGCCAGACCTAAAATGAAGAGCATCTACAGTCTGATCTCATCTTCCCTTGCTGCCTTTGGCTGGAGAGGAGGAGGAGCTTTGAAATCGGATTATTACTTCGAGCCTCTTGGCTTTGGAGCTACAGACTGTTCCCCACGTTGCCAATGGGCTTAAAAGCTTAGCAGAACTCCCACTAGGTACCCAGGAAGCCTCTTACCGCAGGAGATGGTGACACGGCGGGATCAGCTGTTCTTTATTTATCATGCAGCTGAATTCTCTGGGGAGAGACCATAGTTAAGCTGGTGATGTTGTTTCCAGAAACAGTGTCAAGAACAGGTAGAGCTGTGCCAATGCTGTTGCCCACTGAAGTGCCTGCGCTTACCCAAAGTGCTATGTAAAACAGTTGCTGAAATTTTTAGTCTTTAGCCGCAGGTAGTACACAGCCAGTAAACGGGACTGCTAAATCTGGCATTTGTAGAGAGAGAGACTTTGGGGTTGTTTTGGTTTGTTTTTACCAGCAAGGTACTATTAGCATGGGACTGTGAGAGCTTAACAATATATAACCTATATGGTATTATGGGTTAGCTTCAGGACGGTCCCAATCCCAAGCTGTCTGCTCACCACTTTCCTCAGACAGTAACAAACAGTAAACAGACAGTAAAAAAACCCAAAAGCCTAAACCAGCACAATCTACAAGTAGTTTAACAATCTGAATACATCTGACACTTGATACAAGCACACCTACCAGGAGAAACCCTTTCTAGGCAATAATAAATGATATCTTTCAGAGGGTGAGGCAAACAGGATGCAATTCAGGCAGACTTTGTTTCCTCTCATACCATTGTGCTTGGAGGTTATTTTCAGCTAGAGGAGTTGAACTTGTGGCTTGGGCAATAGTGGTCAGCCAGTGTGTGGGGGTGTTTTGGTTTAGGTTTGGTGTGGGATTTTTTTGGTTGGTTTTTTTTGGTTGTGGGGTTTTTTTTTTTTTCCTTTAAGGGCGCGACCCCAATGCTTTTCCTGTAAAGACACAGACCCCTGATTAGAAATTTAAGCAGACTGGTGTTAAGCTTGCTTTTCTTAATTGCCCTTCGCAGACCTCTTGGAAGTCTTCCACAGGGTCTGCAAGAGGTCTGCAAACCACAAGCTGGAGACCATCAGTTCTGCTGAGCCTGGAATTTCTGTTTCTCTCCTACGTAAAGTGCCCAGTGTGATGCTTGCCCCTCAGCCAGCATAACTGGCTTATGGTAAATGGTGTAGATTATCTGCTCTGAAGGAAGAGGGGATTATTTTGAAAGGGAGGAATGATCCTTTGGAGGGAAATAGCAGGATCACCGAATGTATTGGCTGCTAATAAAACTGCTGAAAAAGAAAGACAATGGCAGTGGCATCGAGTGTCAAGCCTTATGGGTTCTCTCTTGGCCTCGCCACTGGAGTGAAGTGTTGCCCCTGCTAGGGTTGCTGGGGCTTGTGTTAGTTTCTCCATTTGTAAAATTGCTCTCTGCATGTGGGTATGCACTTCTCCTTCCTTCACAGGTGCTGCGAGACTTTCCTGAGTGTTCTTGAAATGCTTTGATGCTCTAGGATGAAAGCTGCTCTAGAGGCATAAAGTACGAATGTCTAACTATTAAACAGAAACTAATTGCTTGTTACTTCGGAGCTTCTGATGTACCCTGTCCATCTGAAAAGGTACTTTGCAGGGAGAAGAAATGGAATGAGCAGCAGTTTTACATCTTTTAGGTGCTGCCAATGCATAAACTTCATGACGAATGTAGTTTTTTTTCCCCAAATCGCTTGCACTGTGGGCAGGATGAGCTAGGAGGAGAGGAAAGCTTTATTAGCACCGATATGCTGCTATGGTGCATGAGGGAGACTGGATTGATCAGTCTGAAATCCCTCTTCAGTACAGTTCAGCCACCCAGCGTGAGCTGCTCGTTATTTGTTTGTATTACACAGCGGTGAAAAAATTCCAGCTGGAGAGCAAGCAGCGGCATGCTGTGCAAACAGGGGAGGGTCCCTGTCCCAAAGGAGAGATGAGGCAGCAGGTTAACATTGATGGAGAAGAAGAAGCCACAACTGCTCTGATGAGTGGGATAGGTGGTAGGTAGGTAGGATGGTGGTCTCAGATTTTTAAGCATCCTGACAGAGAGGCTAAAGGAGGACAAAACTGGAGTACACCTATAAACCAAGTCTAGAAAATTCTAGCCTGACCAAAAATGTCCATCGGCATCGGAAGGAGTTTGCATTTCAAACCTACTTGGGCTGAACTAAGCAGAATTCAAGGTTTGTTCATCCACTTTCGTAGCTGAAGGGAGCTGCTGGAGGAGAAGATGGCTGAGGTTAGCCATCGCGCTGCCGGCACCGGGGGGGAGCACGTAGGATTTGTTCTTTGCAAACAACTGTAATGTGGAGGCAATACGACAAATTCTCCCTGGCTTTCTGTTTATAACCATCTCGCTCATACAAAGCTGTCATCTCACACCTCTGCTTAGCCCTGGAGTAACATTATGCCCCTATTTACAACGTGCTTGAAATAGCCTTCAAAGTCTCCTCACAGAAAGTTGAGGGAGGTAGACATCTCAGAAGGCACTGACATTACAGGAGGACCTGAAGAAATGGGAAAAGGGAATACCTTTGCTGCTCCTGCTTTTTTCCCCCCTTCCCCAAATGATAGTCTTCTTCTGACAGGGTGGCTTTTCTCCTCCCTCAGATGTTTCCTCATCATCCCTTGTCCCCACACACATCAGTCTGACGGCTCATAGAAGAGCCAGGACCGCTGCGGCAGCAGTCAAACCCCTCTGCCTGGCATCCCCAAAGCTACTGTAGAAGCCCAGCTTTGCTCCCCTGAGCTTGTGGTCCTCAGAGGGCGAGGTGAAGATGATGACGTTTCCTTGAGGAGAGCTTCTGACTTGGTCCCCGCTGCCAGGGGCACAAGGAGGGCATCCAGCTCCCACTCTCCCTGCGGTGGAAAGGTGGAGTGGAGAAGTCGGAGGCCCTTTTGGCTCAGGAAGCGCTGAGCATCACATAGAGAGAGGGCAGCTTGCAGGCTCCTGCAGGACTGTGGGGAAGCTGGGAGAGGCGTGTCCAGCTGCAGACTTGGGTGACGGGTGACGTCTCCAACTGGCCGCTTAAAATTAAGATAACGTGGCTGGGAGACTCCATCAGGATCAGGAGCCCTAACTTCTTTCGGACTTGATGGCAGCTATCTAAACCCACTGCTGTTTGCACTTCTAAGGTGTTGTGGCCCTAGGCACACCCCTGACTCCCCGCAACGCCCTCCTGGCTGGTCGTACAGAAAGGGGCACTCTCAGGAGGTTTCATATTTTGAAAACTATACCCATATGACGGCAGGAATCGCAAGCAGGGAGAGCATGGCACGGGGCTGCAGAAAGCAGGCTGGCTGCTAGGTGGGGGCATGTTTTTTTCAGGCGTGCTGAGTATGTCCTTAGTGTTGAGCGCACCGACAGACCAACAAGCAAAGTTGTGGGGGTTGGCAGAGCCACTGGCTTGTGGTATAGCTGGATCCTGTCACCTCAGCTCTGGGACCGTGTCCCGCTATTTATTGCATTGGCCTTCTGCTGCAGCTTTGGGTGAATTGGCCGGGTGTGCTCCGCGGTCGAAAGGAGGGTGCTGCGCTTTCTTCTCTGGGACGTGTTGGGGGGAGCAGTGGTCCCTCCCCACGTCCCTGTGTCCTCCTCGACGGGTGGCTCTGTGGTGGGGAGGACAGCAGGAGCTCCTAGCCAGAGATGCGAAGCACACACACCGGCTTCACGCAACACAGGGATAAACGGTGCTTGTTGGAAGCATTTCAGACCTGCAGTTGACTTCCCATCTTCCTGCCCAATCTCAGTAATTGTACTTTTTTGCGTGAATTTGCCAGACTCTTGCATTCTTTTTGCGTGAGTCTTGCCCAGGTACCTGTTGTCATTAATTATCTGCGAGAGGAAAAGAATATCCTGACTCGGTTGAGTGACGGTGTTGAAATTTCAGCGCATGGGTTGAGGCTGGCTCAGCACGGCCCGCTGGTAGCTTTCAGTGATCTCCTAAAGCCTCTGCAAAAGCCTGTTGAGTCACTTGGGAGCATTGCAATGGAAAGCTGATAACGGCAGCGGTATGGAAATAGAGCTGGAGGGATTGGGGGTTTTAAACTGATGGCTAACTTGGACAAGGCTTAGCTATGCTTAAACTGGTTATGTCCATCAGATTGGGTTATAGATGATTCAGCTCCAGCACAGAGGAAGCCTTTAAACTGTAGTCCTGCACTTCAACATTCAGCCTGCTCACGCCGGGCTTCTGCACGTGCCGGGCTTCCCTGCGGTTTTGGAGGAGTCTGTGCTGAAACGAGGGCCCCAGACTTTGTGATGCCTCCCTCCAAGCGGACAGCTTGCTAGGAGCTGCCCAGCTGCTTCCCATGGTTCAAAAAGCCAGCGCATGCAGCAGCCCCGCCGTCACCTCTGCGCTGGCCTTGGTGACAGTGGTGTCACAGCTGTCAGGGTTGTGGAGTCATTTGTTTACTCGAAGTCGACCGTCTGTCCCCTCAAACATCTGGGCAGATACGGAGGGGTGGCGTTCCTTTGGGCAGCGTGGGGCTTGGGTCACCGGGCGTCCGGAGGCCGCGGCGCTCGCGCACTGTCAAGGGCAGGCCGAAGTAGTAATTGCATCGAAACGCGGGTGATGTCGGGGTGTAACGCACGCTCACAGCAGCTCTGGGGGAGCAGCGTTTGTTTCCGACTCGACCCTTGGCCAGCGGCACACCGGCGGGGTTAGCCATGCCTGCCGGCGGGCCCGGCACGGGGCGGCGGGCCCAGCATGGGGCAGCGGGCCCGGCTCTCCCAGCCCACCCCTGCCAGAGGCTGGTGCCCTCTCGCCCACCCCGGCTAACCCCACGTTGGGCCAGCGCTCCTCCTGGGCGAGGTGGCCACCCTCGCCCCGGCGGCCGCCGCTTCCCGACAGCCCTTGCCGGACTCAGGGGGGATTTAGTCCCGGGCTGGGGGGAGGGATAGATGTTAAACAGGCTTTTCCCTAATGAGGTGTGACGCCAGCTGGAGAGGGGGAGAATCCTGCTTTTCGCCTGTCTGTTGCGCTCTCCCGCTAGAGGAGGAGATGCGTGTGTGTGTGTGCGCGCGCGTGTGTGTGTGTGTCTCCCTTTCCTCTGCTGATTTGCTGCCTCTTCTGTTTCCTTTCTGTGCCGTCCCCAAAGCGTTTTGGCAAGGTTCAGATTTCTGTGCTCACAGCTCAGTGCTCAAACAGAAAAGGGGAAAAACAAAAGGGTTGGAGGCGCGGGGGGGGGGTGGTGGCGGGGAGGAAGCCCAGCCACTCGCCCCTCGCCCTGGCCAGGCCCCTCGTCCTGGCCAGACGGGAGGAGTGTGGGGCCGGGTGCCTGGGGCAGGCTTTGCCCTCGGGACCGGGGAGGTTTTGGTGGCCTCTTTCTCCTGGGAGTCCCTGGCATCGCTTTGGCCGCCTCCGCTCAGACACGCCGCTGAAGCACTGTGCCGCTTTGCCGGCTGTCCCTTGTTGGAGGGGAGAGCTGGAAAAACAAGGTTTATTCCTTCTCCTGCAAGGTGTGGGCTGAAGCATTAGGTGAAAAGCCCTGGGGATCCTAACTCTCCATTTGTGGTCCTGAGACGTTAAGGTTTGCATCGCGTCCTCCCGGTCCCTGGTGTTCCCACAGCACCCTGGCCACGTGGCAAAAGTCCTGGATTTAGGTGTTTTGGGGCAGAAAGGTGGAGAATCCAGTGGGATAGGAAAATGTGACATTCAGTTAAACAGGGCAAATAGACCCAGCCCTGGGAAATGAAAGCGCCTCTCGCTGCTCTTGCCGTATCATAAGCAGCGACAGAAAAAAAAGTAGACCAAAACTTTACAGGACAACGTCAGTATCTTTTTTCCAAGACAAAAAAATCACAGTAATACTTGGACTGTGCCTTTACCATAACCCGCTGGCACTGGGTGCGACTGGCAGTAGGGACCAGAGCGGGCTACGGGCAGCACCCATAGCATGGGGGAGCGCGGTGCAAGCGCCTTTCTACAAAGGCACTGACAGCTAATGATGGACCTTCGTTAGCCCCGTGCTATGTGTGTGCTGATTAATCCTGACTTGCACCCGAGGCCCTTAACCCAGTGTGGCACCGGGACTCTGTACCCAGCCCCACGTCGGTCCACGTGCCCAGTGCCTCTGTTAGCCAGTGGCTGCGAGATCCATCTGCGGCCGGGTCGGGTACCCAAATCGCTGCTGCGCCTGCTGTGAAGGCAAGGACGAGGAACACCGGTCTGGGAGAGAGGAGGCAGCAAGAGAGAGGGGAAACTACCCATCCAGCTGCTTTTGGGAAGACTGGTGGGTCCCTGCCCAGGAGACAGCACCTTGCCCAGTGCCCGAGGAATGCCCCCCAGCTCCTGGGGTGACCCGCCGGCTCCGAAAATGTAAAGGTCACTCCCGGGCCTGGAAAACAATGGCTGCAGATAGGGGCTATCTGAGCCGGTTGTGGCCACTGCCTAAGGAGTGTTAGTCAAACAGCAGGCTGAAAAGGCTCACGGGAAGCAATTTAAATATTCCTCCATACAAAAGGCTGTCGCATCCTAGCAGAGGCAGGCTGCTGACTGACAGCTTCAGTGCACAAGTCTATGTGGATGAGGGAGAGGCTGAATGGGGAGAGCATCCTGGAGACTTACTTTCCCTCCACCCTTTATTCTGGGTCCTAATATGTCATTTTTCACAACCTGCAAGTTTACTGTGGTAACACACCTGGGATGTTTTAGCACATCGCATACTTTGGTCCTGTCCCCCCCAGGTATATTTTGTTAGAAGGCAGATGCCCACTGAAGTAATTTACAAATAAAATAAGTGAACATCTCCGAAATACTAAGTGCTTACCAAGTGAATTCACTGGGTAATTGCTATTTATATAGCGTGATTACTATTTATACAACAATAATATCACTCTCTCCAAAGGATGGCAAGCAGCAACTGCAGTTTTCGTATTAACTTGTCAGTAAGCAGGGTAGTCGTCTAGAGGCCAGAACAGAGACTCTCAGGACTTTCCTAGCTCTGCATCGGGGATGCTATGTCAAGCTTTGGCTTCCCACTGCCCTTTCCTTGCCTCGAGTTTCCACAAATAATAGATGCCTTTAATACATTCTTCACAGGGCAGGTGTCAGGCTTTTGCTCATGAAGCACTTTGGATGTGGCACACGAAGTAAATAAGAGCAGTGTTGATAATGAAAATATGCCATTAATACATTTCCAATAAAAAACTACAAGCGGCATTTAATCTGCAATCTGTTATCAATAATTTTATTACCGCAGTTACTGTGGTCTAATAAAAAAGCACTTTCTCTTCTTTATTGGGTAAGTGCCAAAACGTTTATCCTTTATTCTCTGGCCATTAACCTTTATTCTGTAGCCATTAGCTTAGCCATTTGTGTAACAGTCTGTTGAGTAACATTCAAGTAGGAATTTGTATTCAATCCATTATTTACTCTGAAACCCAAAAAGAATAGCTTCTTATGCCGACGTTGTTTATCTATATTAAATCTTAGTAAGTGCTCTATAATACTGATGATAAGTCTTATAAGAAGTGGATTTTTCTTACTGTGAATGATTTTCTGGCATATAAATAAAACTGTAGTTAACCTAGTAATATTTTGAAAACAAAGCTTGAAATTGCTAACTGAAAAACATACTTCTCACAACATGTGCAAAATTTGTAATAACTACGTTTCAGAAGTGTATCCTTTTTGTGGATCAGTTCCTGCATCACACTTTTACGTGAACTCCATCGTGCTGAACTAAGCCATGATACTCTCCACCCCTCCATCAAGGGTTGATATTTTGGGTCATGAGGTCTGACATGCCTCCATCCCTTCTTTCTGTCTTACTGGAGAGGGAAGGAAAAAAAACCAACAAAACAAAGAGAAATAAGTTAAATAATCAAAATGCTTGCTTTTCTTTGAGGCATTTGCTTGCTGGCTTTCAGCCATTTCTGGCTATCCATCTGAAACTGCTGCTTCTCTGTATAAGTGGCTTTTAGGGCCACGCTTTCTGAGTACATCTTTTAAATGAACTCACCAGCCTTAGCGAGTGGAAAGCAAAGCAGGAGAATGAGACTGTTGATTCCTGCCCATCAGCTGAACATGGGAGAAATCATGGGTTTCTTATTAGGCTGTAGTATCTCAACCTCACTGAACCCTATTTTTCTGTTTCCAGACAAAGGCATTAGTCTTCTGACTGGAGAGTGACATTCGGTAAAAGCTTTTCAAGGTCTTCCCATAAACTCTTGCAACGAAGAGGTAGTAGTAGCGGTATTTTTAACGATGGGGAAGGTCAGCTTACCCAGTGTATGCTCTGCTGCTGCACATGTACTTGAGGCTGCTTGGGTCTTTTTGGTCCTGATCAGCCAGCAGTAAATTTTAAGGAGTTAGTTTGATGGTTGGAATTTTTTTTTTCTCTCTCCTTTCTGCTCATTAGGAACTGGAAGCTGCTCTTCACAGGGATGATGTGGAGTTTATCAGTGACCTGATCGCCTGCCTTCTTCAAGGTTGCTATCAGCGCAGAGACATCACGTGAGTAACCTCGCTCTATGGATTAAGTGCTTTGCAAGGGGAGCTAATTAACACAGTTGTGGGCATGTTTCATGGCTTTGGAGTGATGATATGGCAGTGATCGGCAGCCACCAGCAATCAGGCCAGACGCTTCACTGAGTGGAAGGGAATTCCAGCTATTCTTGGGTTGAGTTGCAGGGTTTTAATTTTACAGACCCATTGTTGAGCAAACTTCTTTGTTCAGATCCCATGCAAATCTGATGCTCTGCTCTAGCACTAGAGGATATAGTGAACATTCACGTCTGCTTGTTACGCTCGGCACTCTGTTTGGTCAAATTAGTGATATCACAGTAAGTACTTAAATCATCACATATGTTTTTAACATTTTATATGTGTTGTATAGAATAAAACTTGGTGCTCTGCAGCCACTTCACTTACATGGAAGATCCCATTGCAGAGGGACAATTGTAATTATTTTCTTGGAAATAAGAGGAGCACTGGAATCACTTTAGTTGCAGGATGTTGGAAAGTGATTTGACACATTCTCCTGATGCTTCAATGTCCAGAGACACTTTGTTAGTGTCCACCAAAGTAGCCTCCCAAACTGAGACATCTGTAGAAGATCAGACTTTGGAGGATCACCACTCATACAGTGAAAAGCGCTCCCAGAGATAATGAAGTCTTGTTGCACTGTGTTTTATTTGTTCTTCTGTGAACCATGTTAATAGTAAAGCGTAAGTGCGGAGATGAAGACAGCTTGGCAACATTTGCAGTTGCTTAGAAGAGGTGTGAAGCAATCCTGCTCCCTAAGATTCCCCTCTTGCACAGAGGTTTAGGCTGGTGCATCGGCATAACCATAGGTGCTTGCGTTGAAAGCTGTATTTCTAATTAACTGATTATGTTCAATGAAATTTATATAGTTTATTTTTTTATATATATCTGCTGCTTAAGTAGGTTCTTTTGCACTCCTGGGTTGACATTCAGCATAAGTGGGTATGGGGATCTGAACCAGGCAGCTGCACTGCATATACTGTCTCTGAATGAAACTGATGTGATGAGAAACTTGATTATAAAGGGACTGCAATCATGTATACGTCCCTTCATCAGAATAGCCACAGAGCAATATAATCTTGCTTATAAATGTGCAGCAAGTTTACTTCTTCATACCAGAAACACCAGAAAGTTTTTAAAGTGTTTTGCCCACCTTAACCAGCTTACCCTTGTAGAAACGGTGGAAGATTTATCTTTGATAAATTTCACGCATTCAACATTGTGAGGTTCTCCTAACTCTCCAGATCTAAGAGTGTCCACTTAGCAATTGCACTGTTTAATTGCCTTCCCTTTCTCAGCTGTATTAACTAACAAAATTCAGGGATGAATCACGTGTGAGTCAGGCATCAGCAAGTTGTCTGTCCGTCTGGGGAAGGTTACACACGTACGCGTGCAGATACACTCAGGCAGAGTTACGTGACGCACTGGGCAGCTCAGCAATGTGTAGTTATTCAGTATCGCACGTAGGTCACACTTTATGCCTGTGTAAATACAGCTTTGGTTAACTCAGAGATGCAGAAGCTGCCAGGAGGTAACGTCATCGCAGAAAGAAGAGCTGGTAAACCAACCGTGGCTTTATGCAGCCTAGTCAGGGTACCTGTGCAGCATAGGTAGGTTCCTACGTAGCTGTTGCTGTGTGTCTGTCCATGTACAAGAGGTGCCACAGAAATGGAGGAGTGCGAAGTCACGTAGCGAAGGTGTGAGAACTTAAACCTCACCTGAACGGTGTGCTGGGGAAGGCATGAGGTGCCTGAAGGACAAACCGGCTGCACCCTTTCCAGAGCACCTCCTGTAGAAGGGGACTACCTTGTGGGCAGCGGAATAATGAGAAAAGTAATTTCTGCGGAGGAGATGGGGAAAAGAGCACAACAGGAGCAGCGTGGTGGAAATGGCTGAAGGAATATATCGGGAAAGATGCCTGGAGCCACTGGCATGTTGAGGAGGTGGGCTCTGAAGCACTGCAGAGGAAGCAATGCGGGAGACTGGAAACAGAGGGAAAGGTGCTGTATGCAAAGGGGTGTCACAAAGGAAGAAGCATTAAGATGCAATTTAGTTGTCTAAATATGGAAATCTGTAGATAAACAAGAATACGAATGATGGCTTGGATACACTTCTCAGAAACAAACTTGCCTTGTTGTTTGTTTCATGCTTACACACCAGCCATGGAATATTTATCTAAAATGAATGTGTGTTTTTAAAGCCTAAAATTCTCCTTGTTCCTTACACACTTATTTCCAACACCTTTGTTCCCTCTAACCAGAGTTAGAGGCTTTGGCTGATGCGCAGCTCCCTACTGTACCTAGTTTGTCCCCAGTTAATGGTAAGGAGTTGAGCCTCTAATTGATTTTTTGAGTGCTCAGCAGACAAAGACATGCAAATATTAAGAGGCAGAATTTGTGTGGAGCTTAGATTTGGCTTTTCAACAGTGGACCAGGACGCCATATTTTTCTTTTGCGGACAGATAATAGGTACCTGTCTCACATGGGAAAAATCAGGAGTTTTACAGATCGTCGCAGTGGCGTTAACAGCAGCGATTTCTCCAGTCATTTGTGCTCAGCATCCTCGTGCAGAGGCTGTGAGCTGTTAATCTTTAGGCTGTAAACTTTGCTCCCTGTTGCACCTCAGAGGGGAAGGTAGGAGCTTGTTCTCGTCCTTGTTCTTGGGCTGGAGCACTGCAGCTCAAGGACAAGATGCTTCATATAACCTCATATAAAACACAATTTACCTACCTCTCTGAGCAGTTTTGAGGTTTGATTAGTTTTGTATCGTGTCTTACTTCTTTGATGGCCAGAATATTATCAGCCTATGCTTTCTCACAGTCTGTCTGGGAGTAGCTTGTAGTTCTTGTCACATCTGTTTTGACGGCGTGCAGAACTTGCGGCGGAGCTGGGCTGCCTGGCTTTAATCATGCATCATAGAGGGGTATAAAACTGTCACATACCTTTGCTAATTATAATGTGCTCTCAAGTAATTTTGGAAGTGGAACGTAGCTGAGAGCCTTTCTAATGCACAATTTAACATACTCTAGTTTGATTAGCTTTTTAATTCTTTGGGGGAAAAAAAAAAGAGAATACTTTTGTAGGGTTCTGTGATTCTTGGTTTTGACATAGAGCAACTTTGCCTTGATTTTGATATTCTTTATGACAGACTTTTTTTTAACAAAAGAATCACATACAAGAGAGAGCCTGGTTTTTACCCTGCTTGACGGTTAAGGAGTGTTGAATATCTGGTAACTTAATCTTTGAGTTATGGGTATCTGTGTTTAACTACAGAGACTACTTAATGGGAGGATGCCACATGATCTTCTCCAAACTCCTATTTATCATAACCTATCATAGCTGTTAGGAACACTCTTGACTGACTTGTTTCTTTCCATGTTAAGCACTGTAAAAGTACAGAACAAAAAGGACAGTAGTCTGCATTTCTGGCTTCTAGCATCTTTAGCGATGACCTCGTAGCTGTTCTTGCCTGGCACCAGGTGGTTTGAGCACTTGGCTGGGACAGTTTCCCTGTTGCTCTCCTTTTTTTGCTCAGACCCAAAATACGTTTGTGCCATGATCTGCAGCTTTTGTTGTTTTGTAAACACCCTTCATAGTATTCATATACCATCCGTACCAACTAACGATGCAGTAAATAATAACTCTGAAGCTTTTTGTTTGATCTCTTGGATCAGTTTTATGCTATAGGCACAGTTTCGTTTGATGCCAGTGAGATTACCCATACGTTTTTCTTGCCTCTAGCTTTTGTGCACAGGTCTTTGTTTTCTTTTAATTGTTTCAAAATGCAAATGCCTAGAAAGTGTGGAGGGAGAAAACTCTTAATAGAATTTGGGGTTTATTTAAAAAAAAAAAAAGTTAGAGCAGTTTGACAAAATACTTGTGCTTGCTTCAGATTTTCTCTGATATAAATTGGGCAGCTGCATAGTCCCTAGGGGCTGCCACTTTAATTCCAGCAGGAAATGCGACTTGATGACTTGTATCAAGACAGGAAGATCAGAGCTTCAGCTAACGGCAGCAGCCGCAGCAGGAGCCTTCTGCAGCTGTTTTTAAGTAAGAAGTGATGGTGTGACATGGATGTGTATGCTCAACTAAAATAATCCAGAAAAGCTCCTGCTGTTCAGCATTTCTTTGGGTGAAACTCACTCTTCACTGCTCTGTTACTGCATTTTTGCTATTTTTCTAATGCAATGGCTTAAAAAGTTTCAATTACTTTATCCTGTTTCTCGTTGAGAGGCATTTTGTATGCTGCTATTGTCTCTTGAAAAACATTTTAATTGCTTTTTCTTATAGCATGTTTTATTTTTTATTTTTTCAACACAGATAAAGGTGCCAGAAAGTGAGGAAGAGCAAAACCAATATCTCTGCTCTTGCCTATGGCCCATGAGATTCTTTTTTTTTTTTTTAATACCCCAGGATGTTGGTCCATCACTGTAGCTGAAAACTATCTAATTGACTTCTGTGGCACCACAGACAGCATTTGCTTCCTTAGGAACATCAATTATTTTTTTATCTTGTTGTTTCTTCCTTTAATGCACTGGAATTTTTTCTTCCCAAGTGGATCATCTGTTTTGCACCCGCCTTAAGCTCTTTCTGGATCTGTAAACTAACCTTGGAATCTTTGTGCCTGGTTTGTTCTAATATGAATAATAATAGGACATTTGTTAACTCCTCTTCCCTCCGCCACAACTGTCTTAATTATTTCTTTCATATCCTTAGTGGTGGCATTGAGAAATACTCCCAGTATGGCATCTGAAGAGCTGTATTCCCTACTTGTTGAATTGCCAATCAAGAATACCGCCTCTATTCTGCTTATTTTCTAATGCTTGTTCTGTAATCACTTATTTGAGCTTTCATCAGAAAGAGATACGGGATAATCTGAAATCTTCTAACCCATCGGGGCAGAATGCCCATTTCTGAGGACTGTGTTTAATAGCTTTGAGTATTTCACTTCATCCTTTGGCTTTGTCACTTTTGTCCATCCTATTCTGCATGGACCGTGTCTTTACAGGCTACTTTGGGCGTTACCCCAGGTCTCATATTTGGGGAAAAATGACCTCAATAAAACGCTTAACATCTTGAAATTGCCCTTCTGCATGTGACTACGTGAGCAGTGTCCTTTAAGAACTGCTGTATGTTGGTCTGGTCTAGGGGATAAAGTGGCAGGTCAACTGGGATAGCTGGCAAACCAGTGCCAAGTTTTCAGTGTCATGCATACTGTGGTGAATCTGGCTGTGGGAATGGCTAAGCCAAGGTACTAAGACAATCTGAATGAATTCAACACTTCGGGCTGTGCCATAGCATCTGGGGCAGCCTAAGCTCAGTCGCAGCAGACCTGGGGACCACCACCTTTTGGAAAGTGTTTTAGCAGCCAGCTCTTGCAGTTGTGCCAATGACCTTGATTATAACAACTGTTTCAATGGCCCAGCCACAAAGCACCTCACTAACTCAGAATCATATTCATGACTGCCAAGTGAATATCAACAAGATCAGCATTATTTACAGCCTGACTTTTAACAAGTCCTGCCTTGCATACATCATGGAGATTGGTGGATGGCCTCTGGAATTGACCCAGTATCATCGGCACAGGAGATACCGTGAGGGGGCAAGGGAGATGAAGTGGCTACATTGCTCATCTTGAATCTAATATTAATATTTATTATAATAATAGCCAAGCCATGCAAGGTGAGCCTTTTAAAGGGTAAAAAGTGAAAATGAGGCAGCTGGCAGGTGTTGGGAAAGGAAGGATAAGATTACAGCAGTAAAATAACACGGTCATTCAGAGATTAATGAGAAGCACAGTGGAATAAAATTATAGAGTTCAAGTATAAATAAAGCTAAGTAAATGTCTTTGATTCTCAGATGGATAAAATGAATCTTTAAAGAAGAATTTGAAAGCAAGTTGGTAGCACGTTCTGAAAGTACGTGCTACTTCCATAGGTGTGGTGGAGAATAAGGAATGAAAATGGTGGAAGAAAGAGAGCATGAAAGCTGTGCTTTTGTTGTCAGGGCAGATGGATGAGAGAGAAATATATTGGATAGCTGGAGAGAGGGAGTTATACAAAACACTGATGGGGAGGAATAGCTGGCTAAACTTAAAAAGACGAATAGAGAACAGTCAGTGAAGGGTCTTGGAGACTGCAATGATGTCATCATGCCACTGTCAGAGTTTGAAATATGAAAGAGACAGCTGTGTTTTTAGGTTATTGATGTTGCAAACCAAGTAGTCCAGAGAAGAGGAAGACAGCAATGATGAAGAAAGAAATTGAGAAGGCAAGTGAAAACATCTTCTCCTTAGAAGGAAGAAGACAAACAATGATGGAGAGAGAGGGACGGGATGTGGGAGTTCTCTCCACATGAAACCTTTGCCCTCACTTTTGAGACTTGCATTTCAAGACAGTGATGGTCCAAACCACCAGTGCAGGACTTTTGCTTCAGCACAGTTGGTTTTGCAGGCCACCTCCCAGCACCTCAACCGGGTTCAGAAACCAATCTTTAGTCTAAGGGTGAATATTGGAGAAGTTCTGAAATTATTTTCTTGGAGCCTTTTAGCCCCAGAACAGCTGAGGCAGCTGCTGGCCAGATGGTAAGCCACTACAATAATTTGGTGTGTCGTGTCCATTTCTGTTCTAAATCACCTATACTTTTAATTTTTCTCCCATTTTACCTTCCATTCTTCTGCAGTTTCTTTCTGGCTCAACCAGTGTAGTGGTTTAAGCTTCAGAGAAGAGAAGAGGAAAGACCTGTTCTGAAACGAATTCCAAAAGGGACATCTTTAGGACCCATTTATTTATCTGTAAAAACTTGGTTTTTATCCATTTTTCCCAGAAACTTGTAATATGTGTGGCTAATTCTAAGTAATGAGTTTGCTATGCTTGTTTGCTTCAAGGCAACCCCATGCTAGGTATTTTTTGCCTCAGAAGGGACTCTCTTCTCCCACATTAAGCATATTTTTCTATGAGCAGTAAGGCACATAAGGAGTTGTTTCATATGGATTTGTGCCATAATACATGCATGTGTCCTATTTCCCCATCATCATCAAGACAATAACTCTAGCTTCTTCCCCACAGTGCTCATCATCACTGTAATACCCTAAGGTCCTTGCTACAGCCCCTAAACAATCGAAAGACCTTATGGCACAGCAATACTGTTGTGTTTCCTTATGGCTATGAATTGGGAGTATGCTTTCTGTTGATGGGCACTAGCAATGAACAATGCAGCATTAAGCTGGCTTCACTTGTTCTTCAAGGATCCAGGAATGAATAGTAAGTAATGATCCTCTTCCAGGAATGAGCCTCATTCCTATTTGCTCTTTCAGAATATGGGAGATGCATTTGGGTCTTTTGTAAGTTAATCGGCTCCAACTCCCAAGGGTTGATCTGCTTCTCTTCAGAAGGAGTGTCACTATCAAATAACAGTAGTAGAAATGAAGATGCATGTGTATGAAAATTGACAAGAATGGATTGAAGCCTGGTTAGACACAAGCGAGGGTAATTGATGGGAGAAGTGAAATGCCATCACAGACCAACCAAAACCCTTGCAGTCTTACCAGGTCAGTTCACAAGGTGAAAATTGGGCTCTAGGTACGTTCCTTTATTGTGGACCATCCAGAAGGCTATGTTCATCCCTCATGAGATAGACACTACTATGGGTTGATCTTCATTTCATCATGTCCGGAGTGTCTTGTTGTTGGGCATACACTGTGTGGTTGGTTGTCAAGGTCACACAGAATCAGACACAAAACAAGGGGGGAAAAAACTCCATGCTTTAAGAGTCAGAGAGCACATGGAGGAGCAGAAAGCATGGCAGTGGTTCTCACACTTCATTGTGTCTGCGTGGCCATCAAGATCCCTCCTTTAAGGACTGCACATCTTTTCGAGGTCAGATCAGTGTGCGCTGGTTATACACCCAGCACGCATGAACCAAAGTCTCCCTTAGCAGAACCCTTCAAAGCAGTAGCCAGCAACCTGCATCTTACCAGGCCTCTCACTCCACACCAAGTACCCCCCACTGATTGACAGAGTTGGCTTACCCTAAGGTACTTGTTTCCCTCTTGAGCACCCAGATTCTTCTCTTTCCTTTTTTGTTATATCTAACAACCTGTAACTAGTTCTTGTGTTAGTTAATAAATAGTTCTAACACTGGTTATTTTTTTCTTTTCTTTTTGATCCTTCAAGAGATTGCCTTTTGTTATTCAAAGCTGAAGGTACTTGACACAGAAGCAATGCAGAAGCCCCCAGGCTTCAGATGCTGTCCGGGCTGTGGGATCATTATGCCTATAAGTGATTCCCATCTTCCGTGTCTGACAACCCTTGGGGAAAAACTGAGCAGAGAAGAATGCAGCACTTTGAATTCCTGAGGGGTGCTGGGAGGCATCCATCCCTTCAAGGACTGGAGGAGCAGCTCTCACCTGCTGATCAGGGCCTTTCAGCATTATCATTTCACCTCACCTAGGGACCCTCCTGCCTTTGTCTGACTTCCTTTACAAGGCTGACAAAAATCTGGCCTCCTATCTGGGGGCGGGTGGGAGAGGTACCTCCCTTTGTTAAGTTGTGCTCAGAAATATCCAGGTCAGACGGTTTTGTTTTGAGGCCCAAGAGCTGCTCCTTGAGCCCAAAAACTGACTTTGGGAACTGCTGTGTCTCAGATTTATTGCCTCACAAGCATGTGCTTAGTGGAGAAGCTAGGTTTTTGCTTTTCCGTTGCATCCAAAAAGTGACATAATTTACTGATACTGTTAAGTCTGTCAGTGTCTTCAAGCCTGCTGCCTGCTGATGTGCCTGTAAAGTCTCCAGTTTGGCATCAGCATTGCTTAATCTTCTCTTGGTGATCTTGTGCTTTACCAGGGGACCAGCTGTGCCCTGCGGATCAGTGCATTCTCCTTTCAGCTGGCTCTCCTACTCTGCACCTCTTTGTCTTGTGTACCAGTATCACCAACCTCAGTACTGATTGTCGTGACATCTCATCTCGGTGTCTTCCTGCCCTTCAGTACCACCCTACACTCCAGCGTCTTCAGTACACACTCCGGTGTTGGCCCTGAGACTCAGGACCTGCCTCCTGCCATTTTGCCTTTGCCAGTGGTGCCTGTCACTCAATTTCTGATTTTGACCCCGACAGAAAACTGCACTTCAGGGGCTTGGGAGATTCTTGCCACTTGATCTGAGCACACTGGTAGGGAAAAATTCATGTTCCCAGTCTAGCTGCAGTGATAGATCTCATTGGATAGGGAAGCATTGGGCTCCAACTCTCCTCAGCTCTCTGACTCTATTCACTAGCATGCCAGGGAATTAATTGCTTAATGAAAGCCATTTTCCCTGACCCTTCCCCAGCCACGATCAATGTCATCACAGGGCAAGAGGTGACATACACTTAGACGTGTCCCTTGTATCCTCCCTCAGTATCACGTGCCAGCTTGACACCAAACTGGGTGTGATAGACATTTTCAGTTCTATCATTGATTTATGACAGGCATTTGGGGTGAGATAACTTCTTTCCTTGGTCCTTTCCACCTCAGACATAATGTGTGATGACATCAGCACTTGTACCACCCTGTTCTAGTACCAGGTCTGCCTCCCTTTCTGGGTAAAGCTTCAGTAACTGGTATTGCCTTTTTCTTGCGGTCCCTTGACTCAACAGATTGATTCTTCAAGGCAGGAAGAGAGGGGCTGACACTGCTGGGGATGTGTATCTTCTCTCCTCTATGACTGATGGACTGTCCAGTGCAACCCCTGATAAAAAAACAGAAAAGAGTTATTGCTTGATGGACACTCGAGTCTTCCTCCCATTCAGACAGGCAGGGTATCTGACAGACAGTCTTACCAAGAGTTTTTTGGAGGTTCTATATAATTCCAGATGCACAGTATTTTACAATTTCAGCTGTATCTCAAGGAACTGAGGTCTCTATTTTTAGGCAAAAAAAGTAGCTGCAATATCACCTCTTTTCCTCCATGCTGGAGCTGTGGTGCATGTTTCAACACAAAGGTAGGTAGGAAAATGCATGTTAGTGGCTGATTACAGAGCTGGTTTCCTCTTGGTGTTTAAACCTTGACTTGCTGTTCTCGTGAGTTGCACATCACACTGAAGGCAACTGATTTGTTATTGTGCCCTTTAATGGTTTCAGGGTAGTATCTTAAAGGTAAAATTGAATAAACAGTGAAGTACAGAGTTTCTGTGGGGTTAGTACGTTGGCAAAGCTTGGCAGGTGTATTTAAACACACCTTTGGTGCGAACATGGTCATTAAACCCAACAATGCCCATGGAAAATAGCATAATAACACTTAATTAATTGTATTTATGCAGTTACAATTAAGGAAAAAGACAATTTTTAAAACTGTCTCAAATAATCTCCTCTTTGTATTCGTGCAAGGTAAATAATCCTTTCTGTTCATCTATTACTATCTTAATTCATGTTTTCACAAATATATACATCAATACTGTTTGCTCACCACAGTGCTGTTTCAGGATCTTTTAGCAGAATTATTTTTTCCCCTTTTTAATCTAGTTATCCAACCCATTGATTTGTCATTATCAGCTTTCACTCAAATTATAGCGTCAGTTGTGGGAGAGGGGATTCCTGCTTCTCTGTCCATACCACTACTCCAAAACCCTCCATGCATTGAGATCACAAATCTTCATTTCTTGGAGGCTGCAGAGATTCACTGACTTTGAAGGAAGGATTGAGCTAGCCTTGAAAAACAAACAGGTAGTCATCATGTTTTAGTTTTATTTTAATCCCATTAATATTCCCTGAATCTGGGCAGCGTACGTATCCTCCTGCTCATCCCCTTTGCCCCCAGGAATTTCTCTTCCTTTGGTACCATAGATTTTCAGCTCTTGTTTGGGATGTTTCTGGCTGCTCTGGTTTTATTGCTGCTCGTATTCTTATGTCTTCTTTTTTTCTAATCAAATGACAAAAACACGCAAGTAGCCCTTGCTTCTACCTAAAAATCAAATGCAGGCCCCTGCACCCAATGTGCATTCAGTTAACCATATGTGTCTTCCTTATCCTCCAAGTACTGCATAATCCACCGGGCTTGGCAAATCCAGCCCCTCTTTCCTCCAGTGCTTCACATCTTCACACCAATTGCTTTCTTTCGCTAGCTTGACCAAATAGGCTGCTGGTCTCTTGAGGCAGGGAGATGGATGCTGGGCATCTGCTCGCTTCTTCCTGGTATTGTGCTGGGGAGGGAGGAGGAGGGCAACAGCTAAAGGCAGCGAGGAACAGCTTGGTGTAGGTGGAAGAAGGGTCATCAGCACTTTCAGATTCTGTTTCCTTCACCAAAATTCACTTTCACCTTCTCATACAGAAGGAGAAGCAACAACACGCCTCTTTGTTGCCTCCCTATACCTTGAGGTGTTAGAGGTAGGATGACAACATGAAACACTTGTGGCCCCTCCTGCTGATCCTGGGGATGGCGACAAAAATAGAGCAGCCCTGGCTCACAGAAGGGTGCTTGGAGCTCCTGCAAGCAGGGAGACAGAAAATGACAGGACAGTTCAAAGTAACAGGTATGTGTGATTTCTCCTGCCGGTGCTGCCTTTCTCTCACACAGCCCAATTAACAAGGGTCACAGAGCACTGATTAGCTGCCTTGGCGTTTTGTGAACATAAAGCAGTGAAAAATCCAGGGTGAATGGGGGAGAGAAGATCAAATAGACACTTATCTCAGCACTCCTGCCTGTCGCCGGCATTTGCCAGCCTAAGGGAAGAGCCTTTTCAGAATAGGCCACTGTGGGACAGTGCTGTATCTGCGCCAGTATCTCTGCTGCTTTTCTGCCTTCTCTCAGCAAAATAACAAACAAGTCACCCCCCGGCAGCTGTGTCATGTGTAGGGTGGTTGGTAGATAAAAGCCGGATCACGGGAGAAGCATGGACCACAGGCAGCTGGGGAAGGTCAGAGCTTGCCCTTTTGCCACGCTGGCATGTGAGATGAGTTCAGTTCCTACAGCTGGCGTCTCCTTTTGGAGGGGTGAACTTGCTGCCTCCTGTCCCTTGTGCGAGGGGAAAGTGGTGGAAGGCAGCACACAGCGGCTCACAGCAAGTAAAAGGGCATCTCCATCTATTTCAAGAGTTGATAAGTGTGGTCTAGTTGTGCTAAAGAGCCCAAGCTGGAAAATTCCTTGGTTGCTCACTTTTTCTGCCATAGCTGTGGGAAGTCTGCATGAGCAGACCTGGAACCTCCCTGAAGGGTGGGCAGCTGCAGTGACCGTGTGGCTTCCCCCTCTTTCTTTGTTCTCCCCTTTTTTGGGGGTACAAAAGCAACGCTCCCACTTCAGCTGTCATACCCAGGTTAAGTGGCTGCACTTGCTTCTGTCAAGCCAGCACATGCTCCTGTGGTGTGATCCCTTATTAGACTAGACAGCCCACATCAGCTCTCCATTCTCTCTGCCTCCCTGGAGACACTGCCTCGCTCCATAGCTGTTCCTATTCTGCTTCTCTGTGGGATACAGCATATCTGCCAGCTCCCCTTCCAGCTTCTTCGGTTTTTATTGTATGGAACATCACTCGAGGTAAGATGGAGGAAGACAAGGAGCAGGACTGGAGTATTCTTAGCTGCTGACAGCCTCAGTTTTTCGTAGCTGATTTTTTTTCCCCTCTCCTAAACATGACCACTTTAGGAGTTCAGCTGGGAAGGCAGTGGATTCCCCGGCGTCGAACCATGTAAATTAGATTTCCTTAGCAAGATCAAGCAGCCCTTCTGCTGGAGAACCTGCTGTCCTAGCTTTGTGTTATCATGTTGGAGGAAAGGTCTAGAACCCTGATGTCTTCTCTAAGCATCTCTTCAGCATATTCTTGGCGGTGGTCTGAGTGCCACATTTGAGCTCTGGAAGCAAGTTATGGAGTGGATAAGTTGAGGGGCAGGGAACAGGAATTGCTAGGGTGCTGAAATTACTCTGCTGTCCTTTACTTTGGTGGGATACTTGGATGTATCTTTCGTGGATGTGGAAACCTCTGATTATTCATGTTTCAGACTGACAAATCCAGGATTTAGACCAGACTACTTTAGGGAAGAGCAGCCGCTACTTAACATTTGCTAACCAGTTACTTTTTTGTCCTTTGAAACAAAACCATGGTTGTAATGTAGAAAGAATGTCTTCCCGTGTTCAGCAATGGTGAAGGCAAAGGTCATTGTGTGCAGAGCTCAATGCAACCCACCCACTCGATTCTTCAGGTGTCTTTTCTCTCTCCCTTGACTGCCAGTGCTGCTGATGGCCACACAGGTAAGCCACAGAATTACTTGAGGTTTGGGCAATGTCTGCATTCAGAAAACTGTGGAGTGGAGGACAAGAGGCAGGCCTGTACATGCCTTGTGGTGGTCTTGTACTCCAGCAATCTGTGCTGTATTTCTGGGAAGAGAAACTTCACTCTGGAGGTTTGATCAGTTCTGTTTGATTCCAGCCCCACATAGACACACATAAACGTTTTGTGGTCTTGTTCAGGGTCCATTAATGTCAGCTGTCCTCCTTTTGTTCACAGCCACTTGTAGGCCAGCTGGTTTTCTCCAGGCATAAATCAGGAGAGGGCACTGAAAAGCAGGATGAGCCTGGGTGTTTGTTTCACAAGGGCTCTGCTAGGGTTGGACCTTGCTGAGATCTGTCACCAGGTTGGTGTGGCAAGGAGTTTACTGCTTTCCTCAAGACTGTCCCTGGAATTTGTGAATTCTGTCCCCACCAGTGGTGCAGGATAGTAGTGCAGTTGGTGGCACTGCTAATTGGATTGGAAACTAAATGTGAACATTAAAGCTTAAGGTCATGATTCCTGGATCTCCAGCTTCTCGGTCATTTTGCTCTGCTGCAGTGAAGTATTTTGAGGAGAGACCCTTCAAGGTGCTTGTTGCCCTTGAGCCTCTGCCAGTCCAATTGCTCTGATGACAAGTTGGCCCATGGTCTGAGGAATACGTGCTTTCTGTTGGCTTGCACACCTTCTGAGTGAGCTGCACACAGAGAGCTTGGAAGGAAATGGGGAATATACCTACCCAACCCTTTTCTCTCACAGAAGGATGAGGTAGTATCTTTTTTTCCCCTGCATCATGCCTGACTTAGCTTCTCGGTAGGGTAAATTGTTTGAAGGTAAAAGCACAAGCTGGTCTATAAGGGTTCCTCCCCCACCTCAGATAAGAAAGCTCATTAATACAGTAAAAAAAAAAAAGTCTCCATTGTTACATGAGAGCTCAAGGTCAGGCTGGTAGTAGTAACTCATATTGCTTCTAAGGTCAGCCTAAGCTTTCTCTTTCTGACAAGCCACGATAGATTGATCATGGGGGCCCTTACATTATTTTTTTTCCTTCTGAAATAGGCTTTGCTTCTCCTGACCCTGTTAATGATGTTTGACTGAGGTCATCCCAGCAAACCCTGAATCCTTCCCATTACCTTCTAGAGGGCTTGCCTTTGTGCCAAAGCATTGTCCGCTTGTTAAGAATTAAGCTTTTCTGATCTCTGCTGTAGCAAAGAAGCTGTCTTCATTGGAGAGGGGAGAAATATCTTGAATGCCATCTGTCAGTTAATGCTCTCATTAACACCTGAGTGACTCCCAACACCAAGCTGGTGCCTTTTTGCCAATTCAGAACTTAAAAGGTGCCAGCCCATAAGATGAAATATCTTCAGTCCATAAAATTAATTCCATGATAAAAATCAAGGTCTGTTCTGATAAGACCTTGATTTTTTTGTTGTTGTTGTTTTTTCTTTTAACTAGAGAGATCACAGAGGCAAAACCGGTTCTCTTGTGTGCTGTGAATTAGATGCCCAAGAAGTCTTTTTTCCCTTATTACTGAGAACTTTGTAAAAGCAACACTTGTGCTGAGTGACTGAGGGAATCCAAGTGTTTTTCAGCTTTTAAAGCTTTTACCGGACAGAATTATCACCTCTATTATTTTTCCTACTGGCTAACTCTGTAAAAGGAACTATAAGAGTAATTATATTACTGTTTTAAAAGTCTTTGAGGGAAAGGCTGAGCTCTCTCAGTCTTGTTTTCCATGTTCCTCCCACATACTACTCTTGTGCAGGAGGTGGAGGAAGTCTATCGTTCTTGCTCTCTGTCATCCTCTGGTTTTGTCAGGGTTCTTGGTTTTAATCTCAAGTACAGAACAATATACTGTCTGGGATTAGACATAGGTCAGGCTTGCCATTTTCCCAGCAGTTTTAGCTCAAGAGTGTTCCAGTATTTACTCTTCCGTTGCATTTTGTAAATTAAATGAAACAAGAGACTTAAAACACTGTCAACATGATAGATATTCTAGCTAGTGGGTTCAGGCAATTATTTGGCATGTGAACTTTCAGAAGGCTTATCTGTATGTGCCAGCAGTATCTGAGCATCATTGAGAGATTTTAGTCTCCAGTATTTTCCACTCCTTATCCTGATGTTTTTTTAATCCAATATTTACTCCCACAGGGTTGTGGGGTTTTAGGTTTGGGGTTTTTTTTGAGGAGAGTGGAGAAGGGGGGCTTGGAACAAAATTGGCAGCAATAGATAGGGAAGTGTGCTGTGACAGTAATTCCACACTTGGGCCATGGCACCCTGCCTGCGGGAAGTGCGGATTGACACAGGGACTCTCTTACTGAATCAGTGTTTGTTTTTGCTTTTGTTTTTTTGGCTTGATTTTGTTTACAGTTTCCCAGCCAAGATTTGATTTACTTTGGGGTCTTTAAAAATAAAAGCACAAGTGGCTCTGCTTCCTCTGGGCCTGAGGATTAAAAAAATAAAGCGTGCGTGCGTACACATGTAATTCCAGCCCCAGCAGTGCTGAGTTCGCTCAGAAGGCATGTCACATTGAGTTTGCCCTACGGGGTGCCTGTGGGACTGGGGTCTCTACGTGCAGCTGTCCCTTCCCAAGCGTGCGCACCAGAAGCTCCAACCAAATTTTCCCATATATCCCATCAACCCTGTGACATTTTCACCCTCTCCTCCAGAGGTCTCCAAAGGAGCCCCACTGGGAAGCTGGGCATGGTGACGAGCAGCGGGACGGGGTCTTGCTCCGCGTGCTGGCCGAGCTTCTTTTTCTGACAGCAGTGTAGCCCCTGTGCATTAAAAGCCCAGGGGATGGGAAGGGTGCCTCTTCCGTGAGCAGGGGGAGCCACCGTGGAGGCATACTGCCAAATGGGGATCACCAGGAGCGGGGAGGAATCCTCAGCTCCCCTCTCCTGTAGCACAGAGAAACCTCCCTCTTTGGGATGCAGCCGGGCGGCAGATGGCCGGGCTGCGGCGCTAAGCTCTCAGGGGGTGTATCCTTTCTCTGACTGTTTTGGACGCTGATACCCATGTTGGGGAGGAGCCCCTCCTTCGACTTGCTCCCATCTTCTTTATGCCCTGAGTTTTTTGCAGCTGCTACTAAAGATCACAGGCAACTTGAGCTGCAACCTCACTGGTACTCTTGTGGGTTTTCTGCCGCTGTTCCTCCCCTTCGACACTGATGTGCTAGGTCATGTCCCTCCCTGTGCCCCAGATTTCCTTTTGTATAATGTAGAGGTCTGCAATGTAGGATTAAAGCTTTCAACCACAGGTGTGGTTCATCTTTGGACCTCCTTTCTAGTCATTACAGAAAAAGATAGGGACCCCTGACAACCACCCTGTGGTTTCAGAGCACAGCCAGGGATGAGACGAAGAAATTGCATTGAACTCATGAGAAATCACCTGCATCCTTCTGAGATGTGTCACATAGATATGCATGTCCTGTTCCACTGCTTCCCCACTACAGCTATCCAAATTGCTTTGCATATGGGCTGGCATCTGCAAAGCAGGGGACATTGTTGACAAGTGAGGGAAACTTTGTCTTAGTTTTCTTAAATACTAATGGTGCAGAGGCTAGTGAAGTTGGGATGGGGAGAAAGAGAGGCTGCAGAAAGGATGAAGTTTTACAGATACAGATTATTCCAGGGTAAATTTTTTGACCTCTTGTAGGTGATCTTTGTATTAGTTTTCCTTGGTTAATGAGCTGTATGGAAGATGCTTTTGCTGTGTGGCAAGGGTTGATAGAAGTGGTTGAGATATGGTGACAATCATTGAGGCCCATGGTCTCATGCTTTTTCATAAATTGTTTCTAGGAGCCCCAGTTTACTTTCAGTGGAGAGTTGATTTTCCTTTGGATACGTGGCCAGAGACAGAATGTGTCCACGTACCAGTCCATCCTCTTCGGGAATACTCCGATTTGTAGAGAAGGGACATTGCTGACTTAACATTGCCTCTGTTGGTCGGGTGTTGTTACAAGTCTCAGTGATGCTGAGTTCTTCTCCCTCAAGAGAAGAACTACAACTGTCTCCTCATGTTAGTGGTCTCATTCCTACCTTCTTCCCACCTACAGAAGGGTTTTTGGAGGTTCCCAGCTGAAGCAGAGACTCTATAGGACTTCCCACAGCTGCAGGTATAAAAAAGGGTATTTGGCAGACTGCATCCAGGTCATTCCACTCCTGGGCCCTGTCTGTCTGATTCTTGGTTTTGAATTTTATGGATAATGCTAAACAGTTAGTCCCGAGCATTTCTGCTTTGCACAGGGAAGAACTCCAAGGGCAGAGTTCTCACAGATTGCTGTGCTCCCTCCAGATTTTCTTCTCCAAGCCAGGGGGGCTGCTTCAGAAACCTTTTTCAAATGGAAATTTAATAGAGACAGACTAAGTGAGACTGACCGTAGGTGTGGCAGACAGGTTGAAGACGAGCACCTTACGTTTGTCTGGAGGAAAGAGGCTGGCCTCCATGAAGAGGGAAAACATAAATTGGGTACGATTGAGAGTGATTGGGAATGCCTTGAGACATCTGGTTCCCATCTCTGGTTCTCATTTCTATCCTTATTCAAAGCGACAAATGCACAGTAGCTGTCTTTGAAAATTGATGGGGGTAGGAACTCAAAGTACTCTTGAGAACAGAGCTTGTAATGTATCGAACACTGGGTGGATGGCGGAAATTTCTAGTGTTAGCCACTTATGTGAAAGTCAAACTCAAACCAAATTGGTTAAGTCAACAGACCCAGTCTCCAGGGGGAATGAGAGTTACGTAGGCAAAGATTTCAGATGATCTTCTGGAACTAAGGGGCTTCCTGGATCAGTTTTCTTTGTGAGCAGCCAAAATGGTAGAGCAAGATAAGTGAACTCATGCAAGTGGTAAAAGTATCTGTCTGATCTATGCTTTTCCCCTTTTTTTTGGTAGAAAAAAATTTAGCCAGAAAAAAGGAGCAGATAAAGCCCTGTTACTTTTGTTGCTGCTTCCTGGCATCCCACGTCACCCACTAGTTTTTCAGGATGCTAGGGAAACTGTTTTTTCAGTCAATTTTATTGGAAATAGCCAGAGTCTCTGTTTCAGATCTGATGAAATAATCTTCTGCCTTGAGCTCTGACAGATTTGAACATCTGAACTTGGGGGTCTGAAACTCAGATGTTCTCTAAGAACTTACAGTCATTCCCCTTCCGTGATGGACTAAGCGTCCAAATATAGGTGTTGCTTTCCTGCTTTCAGGAAAAGATGTTGTCATCACTATTTCTGTCTGAAAGCTAGAGTCAAATCTGGTTTTCTTTTTTTTTGTTTTGCTTTTTTGTTTTAATCCATTGGCTTCATTAAATATCTAGCATTTAAGCTGTGTGTGAGCAACTGGCCCTCTTAAAGATAAAAGTCTGTAAAGGGGATCTAGTATCCCACTTTTTGCCAAGTTGAAGTCCTTGCAGGAAGTTGGATTGGGTCGTGAGGTGCATGAGGAAGGCACTGTGGGAATGCACAGCTACTTCAGGTAGGTGTACTCTGCACTGAATATTTCATTTTTAAAAGAGGATAGTTGCTATATTTTTTAATAGTTTTTACCCTAAAATTAATGCTTGAGACAGCACAGAAATCACTTCATAAACCAGTCCTCATTTGTTGTTATTGAATGAACTTTGTGAGCGTAAGGGACTGTTTCAAGTTGCATTTGTTTGATTGCTGATATTAGTGGGGCAAAACAATGGCACTTGGAAATACCAATGCTTTGCTTATGTCATGCAGAAAAGAGCAAACTCCAGGCTGCAGAAGGCACTAGATCCAGGTACATTCAAGCATCTGTTATTAAACACAACCAGAGAGCTGGTAACACTCATCCGGTGAGAGGAGTTTTCTCTGGGAGGTCAGCTTGCGTTTGACGTCAGAAAGAAGCAGGCTGGTGGGGAGTGATCTGCAGGGTGGTAGCATCAACTTCTCTCCACTCGAGGAGCAAGGAGAATGCTGCCAGGTGGACATGACTTTAGGAATCATGTGGCATCTGTTCCTTCATTCCTGCAGTCACCATCGAGTCAAGGTGCTTGCAAAGAAGTCCAGTCTCTACCAAACGTGTGAAGCTCCTGTCTAATAGCTAACTTCTTGTTGACTTTTAACAATTTTATTCCATTTGGATTGCACTCCTCTCTCTCTTTGTTCAAAAATAATAGCTTTTGTAGTAGTTAGCAATTTCTCAGGCAAATGCAATTCTGTAGTGCTGGCACAGTTCCATTAATCATATAGAGTAATATATTTGTGCCAAAAACCTATCAAGTTGAGCTGCCTTTTTGAGAGCTGGTGGGAATGTGTACCCAGTGGTGTTCTTGCCGGCATATGGACTTCCCGTGTGTGCAAGAATGGCTGCGGCATGGGGGGGGGTCTCTCTTCGCTGTGCTCAGGGTACACAAGTCGAGCAAGCTGAGAGCACCGGGCAAGTCTCAGGACTCAAAGTTTTATATTTAGGGACACATGGCTTCACTCAGCCCTTTTTCATTCCCTCCCCTGAAATTTTCAGCAGTCAGAATAAGGACTTAAGTCTCCTTAAAATATAGACAGGAGTTCTTTTAGCCTTAAGCTCAATCAGCAGTCTCATGTGTGTCAGATGGGGACAATTACCCTCTACACCAGGCAAGGGTAAGAAATGTGTGTTTCCTTGGGTTATAGGGTGAACTGCTGGCAACGAAAGGGGACTTACTGTGGCCTGGTTAGCAAATGAGAAAGATCGTTTTATGAAGAGCTCGAGTGTTCAGCTTGATCATCTGGGAGACTAGAGTGGACAGAGTCCTCTGGGCTGAACCCTGTTTGGGAGGTACTCTCCATGCTGGGAATGAGCCTTGTTGTGTGGCAGAGTCCAAGTCGCATGCATTAACTGGGCTGTGCAGTGTCCTGCCAGAGCCACCAGTGGAGGAACAAGCAGAAAGTGGCAGCACCCTTGGGGATGGAGGGAGAGGGGAATAGGGTTCACAGCAGGAGTATGGGAAGCACACAGCAGCAAAGCGGGGAGGAGACGATCAGCTATGGAAAGTTTCAAGGCACTGAACCAGAGCATGGAGGAGGCAGAGGGAGGAGCAGGGCTTGGCAATGGCAGATGTGAGCAGCAAATGGAAAGCTGAAGAGAGTCTCCCCATGAAACAGGGAGAGGCAGAAGGGGATTGGGTTTGCCTGCTTCGTTGCGTCCTATTTTAGTAAAGGGTCAATGTTGGTGCTAGCACAGGCTGGTACATTCCAACACCCACTGGAATAGAAAGAGGAGGGGCCTGAGGTGAGATCACGTTTAGCTTGTTCTTTCAGGTTGAAAAAAAGTAACAGTCATACAGCATCCTGTAAGCTGCATGTGTATAACATGAAATCCCGCAGTGTTACAATGAGATTGCTGTGTTTTGGAAACCTGAGTTACAGAGCTGCAGATAACCATAGCTGTCGTAGGGCATGGTTTTCCTTCAAGTGTTAGCTGTCTCTGTGTTGTGTTTGAGTTGCTTGGTCGCGCGAGGTGTTTCTGGCATGGCGAACTTCAGTGAGTGTGCAGGACTTTGTTTCCTTGGCTAGATCCCAGACGTTTCACAGCTACCTGGAGGACATCATCAACTATCGCTGGGAGCTGGAGGAAGGGAAACCCAATCCCCTGCGGGAGTCCACCTTCCAGGAGCTGCCCCTGCGCACCCGGGTCGAGATCCTGCACCGCCTCTGCGACTACCGCCTCGATGCAGATGACGTCTTCGACCTCCTCAAGGTGCTTTGGGCAGAAGGGAAGGGGGAAACGGTGCGGCTGCAGGAGCTGGGCCAAATCAGTCGATCTGCCTGGGAAGGGAAGGGTTGCTGCTGTTAAGTGTATTTTAAGGCCGGGTGGCGGTGCGGTGGGTCGGCAGTTCCCCATCTCCTCCCCTGCCGTGCAGAGGACCCCGGGCCAGCACGCAGGACTGCTCTTGGGGGCCCTTGTCCTGGGTGGATGTATGTGTAACACGGGAGTCGCAAGTAAACTGGCTTCAGCGGCTACTTACTCTTCCTGTGCCAGTGAATTTGGAGATGTTCCAACTGTAATGGCAGGGCTGCGAGAGCCGAGACGGCCTCGCTGAGGGGTGGTGTGAGATGAAAGGATGGGGCTGAAGTGTACTGGGGGAGCTGGGGGAAGGGTGATGGAGGGGAGGGGGGAGGGGGCTTCTCAGGGCTGTGCGTGACTGTCGCCAGCATTAATTAGACCTTCCCTGTCAGGAGCACCAGAGATGAAATGTTAAAACGAGAGAGGCCATTCAAATTAGAGATGCCAATCTAAATCCCTCGCTGGTCAGAGAGCGAACATCGCCTTCCCCCCGGAGTAACATTTTCCCAGCTCGGCCCGGAGGAGCAGCTGTACTGCTGCTGTGGCATGGTGGGAGGGGAGGAGGGAGGGAGGTGTTTGCCGAGGGGTGTCATCACGTTTTGTGTGACAATGTGGCCGCTTTTCAACTTGTCACCGTCTGGCGGGGGGGCTCCCGGTGGGCTCAGGGCTTGGACGCCGACAGCCTCCGCGTGGAGCCGCTGGGCGAGGACAGCAGTGGCGCCCTGTACTGGTACTTCTACGGCACGCGGATGTACAAGGAGGACCCGGTGCAGGGGAAAACCAATGGAGAGCTGGGTCCAGACAGGTAACAGCCCCCCCCCCCCCCCGCCATGTCCCCCCGTGTCTGGGTACAGGGGGCGAGGAGGGGGACAGCGCAGCCAGCCTGGCTGGAGGGGACTCCGCCTGACTGCTGTTGCGGCGGGGGGCAGCGGGGGGGAGCGTGCGGCGGCGCTGGGGGGGCCTGGGAGAGGGCTGGGGCGGTGCGGGGCGAGACCGGAGTTGCCAAGCAGACTGTGAGCTGCCCCGCGTCGCGCATTGTGTCGGAGCCAGCCTGCAGCCTTTGTGGCACCAGGAGAGCCTGCTGTGGGAGCGATGCTGCCTGCCCCACCGCATTCCTCCCCGTCTGCCCCGCACCATGCCGGCGGCTCCCAGATCAGGCTCCCAGCCAGTGGGAATCCCTCCTCTCCTCCCCTCCCTGTCCCGTTGCTGCTCTGATTTAATCCCTCCTTTGGTTGGGTTCCTAGCAGCTGTTCTGATTTCCCTGTCCTTCTCCCATCCTGCCAGCCGCAGTTCCCTTGCTCAGCAGATATTTCATGGTGGTTTTGCCATTTTGCAGGGGATGCGGAGGGCAGCCAAACACCCCAAATGTTCCTGGGAAAACGGGCAAGAGGCGAGGGCGACCCCCAAAGCGGAAAAAACTACTGGAAGAAAATTTGCTGAGGTACGGAAAGGTGGTTCCTGCAGTAGCAGTAAAATGCGTATGTTCCCAGAGGGAAGTCTAATGTACTTCTGGGGTTCCCCCAATAAGTATGTATATACCATGCAGCCATAACTTCGATGCATCTCTGAAATGAAGCAAGATCAGACTTGGTGGATGCTTTGATCACTCTCCAAAGAAAATTCTGACTGTGCTGGAAGCCAAGTTTGGCGCAACAGTGGGTATCACTCTTCCAACCACCGCACTTGGGATGCAGTTCCTCCGTGCAGCACTAGGCGTTACGCTGCTGATAAAGAATGCTTTCACTGCCTAGCTCTTGAAGCCATTTGAGTCAATATAGATTTTGGGATCCTTCTCGTAAGAGTTGGAATACTGTACTTGCCAAACTCCAGCCTGTACCTTTCACTTCTTAAAATTTTATGAAGCTATGATAAATATGTGTATGAATATATATATCAAACGTATTCTGCACCCTGTTTTTTTTCACTGTTTTGCTGTGCATTGAATAATTGCTGTGTCCCCCATTCTTCTCCTTCAGAAACACCTGCATTTGTAATGTGAAGTAATGTATTTATTGTATCACTCCTCTTTCTTTTTTGGTAGGGAGAAGGCAGAAGAGAACTTGCTAATCCGCGAGACTCAGATAAGAAATGGTAAAGAGATTTTGCGAGGTCAGGGTTGATATGATCAGCTAACACAGCTCTTAAATTATCAAAGCCTGGAGAGATGCCTTTCTTGGGAAAGGGAGAGTCTTTCTGGTGGTGGTTGGGGCTGAGTTTGGAAGGAGGGGTTGGTGTTACAGGCTGCCTTTCAGCTGGGCACCTGCGGGCTTCCTATCTTATCATGGATTAGTTTGAGATGAAGAAACATAATGTCTTGGGTTACATTAGGCCTTGGGGGCCCACCTATTCACTAAAGTTGATGGAAATGGGCTCTGAATGGCCCTTGCTCCTCCAGGGATGAGGTGAACACAAGCCCCTGTTTGTAGTGGGTGCTTTTTCTTGGACTTGGGAGGAGAGTAGGGTCAGTGACACCAAGATAGGGAAGGAAGAACCTTTTTGATTCTCCTCACCTCTCCTTCCCAGTGGCTGTTGGGTGGCTGAGCTCAGTAAATGATGTCTTGGGGCTACCCGCCTAAGGGTTAACAAGGCAAGCAGAAAAAGAAAGTTGGCAACATAATGTGCAAGTGAATCCGAGGGAGCTGGAACTCATTTGTCATACATGCGGATCCATTGGCTTCCGCATAACCCAGGGGCTCAGCCTACCCCTTGCCCCACGATAAAAGGCAAGGGTGGCATTGTCTTTCCCTGCCTCCTTCACTTCACCCTTTGTCTTCAGATTTCCTGGCGGCCACTCTGGAGCCGGGTGGCAGAGCTGGAGTGGCACGCATGGGATGCTGGGGGGTTTATCAGATCATTGTCTTGAGCAAATTGTGTCACTTCAGCTGCGGAGTAGTCTTCTGGTGGCACAAAGCAGTGCCTTAGTCCTGGTTGCTTTTGAAACGAGTCGCCCATAAGCAGCTGGCAAGGGAAGGGGAAACGAGGGGACAGGCTCTGGGGGCAGCGTGCAGATAAGCTCCCCACTAAACCTGGGCGGGGGACAGCTTCATGTAGCCAGGGCCACAGAAACCAGCACATGCTTGGTTCTTCGCTGTCTTGGTTACCAGTCCCCAGTACTTTAACTTGAGCTGAAGCCAAGGGCGGGTTAAACTGCATGCTGGCCTGTGACCCGGGGTAGCACACGCTTGCTCTGTGCCACTGCCGCAGCACGGAGGTTTCCGACAGAGGGCAGGTGGCTGGAGGGAGGCTGTAGCTCTCCAGTCTTCCTGGGGCAACCTGATAGCTCATGTGCTGGAGCCGCTGGCAGCTCAAATCCACAAAGGGCTCAGGGTCAGGTTCAGAGAGAAAAGGGCTCTGTTTTTGGCTTCTTTATATTTTTCATAGTTAATTTGCTTGAAAATGTGGTGAGAAGCTGCATGACATCTGCCAGTGGGGGTGGTGACTGTTGCTTTCTTTCCAGTAGCCTGTGGTTAGCTCTAGAAAAGTCTCGAGGGAGCTGAGAACCCCTCAGCCTGAAGGTGTTTGAATCAATGTCTTCCCCCTCCCCAAAAACGGGCCACAATGTTTTTTTTTTGCTTAGAGAGTGTCCCGGGGCAAAAGCATACAAGTTGCAACCCATAAGGCTTCTCTGCTCTGTGTAAACATTTGTGGAGCAGGAACCACATTCCCCTTCTCCAGGTGGGTGTTCCAACCACCACATGAGAGAGTCCTTCCTTCGCAATTAATATTCAAATGTTTCACACAAGGCGGAACAGCTCAGAGTGTCTTGGTTAGTTGGGACATGCTTCAGAGCTGTGGGAGAGCTGCTTCAGATCCCACTCTGGATTAAGCAGAGATGGGATGTGAACTTTGGGAACTTCCCCCTCATCTGGCAGCCCGATGAAGGCCATCCTTCACTTCCTCTTCTATTCTTTCAAGTGCCTGCAAACAAAATGTTTCATTTGGGGAGAATGGGAAGCTCTATTCACCGCAGCAAAAAAAAAAAAAGGAAAAAAAAGGCTTATTTCAAATAACATTAAGTTTCAGTGTTTTTATTCTGCTGCCAGACTAAATTAGATGTTTGCATTGTCCTATGTCCTGCTTTGGCGGACAGCCTCCGTTGCAAGAAACAAAGTAAATCCGTTTCTCTGGTCTGTCATAACTGGAATGGAGGCTTGCTACAGGGATGTCACACTACCCACGTGTTACAAAGTGTCACCATTATTTCTTCACCTGTGTTCTTCCTCTGTGTCTTGGCATCACTTTTGGTGTCGCTAGGGGAGGTAGTGGTGCTTCTGGTGGATCAAGAGAGCTTTGGGTCCATAGCAAAGCATATTTCTCATAACAGTGGCCACTGGCAGTATCTTTTGCTCTTCCTGAGCCCTGAGGAGAGGAGGAGGGATAAAGAAAAGTTCTTAGTCGTAACTGCTGTGGAGATAACATCCTTTCATGTTGTTGAAGGGTCCCAAGGGCCTGGCCGTGGGACATGGTGGCTGCTGTGTCAGACGGAAGAGGAGTGGAGGCAGGTCACAGAGAGCTTCAGAGAGAGGACTTCCCTTAGAGAGCGGCAGCTCTACAAACTCTTGAGTGAAGACTTCCTGCCGGAGATCTGCAACATGATTGCACAGAAGGTGAGGAGACATGACATCCTGTTTACCTCTCTTTGACCGCTTCCAAGAGCATGGACATTTGCTGATTGAAGGAGAGCTAAATCCAAGCAACCCTCACCCTGTCCTGCTCCCGCTGCCTCCAGCCTACAAATGTCATGAATGTGGGGGCTGTTTGGCTTGTGTTTGGGGAGAAAGACTCTCCCGCATGGAGTGGCAGGGCTAGAGGTGGTTCGTGATTGCACAGCAGCTTAGGTAGGGTGGCTGAAGGGGTTTACTGTCTTCAGCCATGTTCTGTGTCCCTTTTCTGCTAGCAGGGAATCTCTGTCTGCTTTTGAACTGCTGCGATTTACAGCCTAGCTTTTCTACGCAAAGTGCCTCTGATTCCACTTTTACTGCCATTTCTCAGCTGGCTCTGCTGACGGGGCAGTGGCTGCTTTAGCTGTGCTGGCTGAGTCTGCTTGAGCTGGTATGTCAGAGCCCTGAGACTCCGAAGGGTATTGTCTTGTCAACTGAATGTTTTCAGGTGGGACGGATTTGGAATGGGATCCTTCGGCTAGATGGCTGTGTAAAACGGGCTCTGCAGTCAGCGTGATGTTCTTGGATTGACTTCAGTTTGCTTGTTTGCTACCCTTGTAAAGCAAATAGGGGTTTCATGGTCACTTCTAGCCCCCAGAGTTTCTCCTGCCAGTATCACCAATGTGCCCTAATTTCCTCCACTCTCTTTTTCCTTCCCTCAATTCTCAACCCTGTTTCAGGAGAAGCGTCTGCAGCGGACAGAGTTTTCTCCCAGGTGGATGTCTGACCATCAGCCCATCAAACCAATCAAGCAGGAGGTGAGGGGGGGTGCGAGGGGGAGGACGACGGAGGGAGGCGAAAGCAGATGCCTCCTGGGGGAAAAAATAAAACCGCAGCATCGCTATTCAGTGGGAAGGAGTCGTTTGAAAGTGCTCGTGCTGAAAGAGAGATGGGTGGTAATGCCCGTCAAAGGCAGGCTGACACTCAGGGTTTCTATGGCGAGCAGGGAGGTGCTGCCCTCTGGATCGCCGAGGTAAGCGGCCTCGCCGCAGACTCTGGTGCAGCTGCGTATGGAAATCTGCGCTCAGTCTGGGGAATTCCACTTCAATGAAAGTGCTGGCACTTTCGAGGCAGTTCAAAGAAAAGTTGAAGAAGGATGAGAGGGCTAGAAGAACCAGCTTACAAAGGGAAATGACAGAAATTCAGCCAAGGGGAAAACGTGAGGCTGCAAACACATGAGGGTGTAGATAGGGTGGAGGCAGAGAAGAATGACTGATGCAGGATGGAGCTGAGCTAGGAGGGGGTCAGCTGGAAATGGAAGTCACAATTTAGGCTGCTTAAAGAAATGCTTATCAAACTGCAGCCTTGTCAGCTGAAACGGCTCTTTCCGTGCCTCTTCACCCTCATCTCCTCTCCACCCCATCAGCGTAACAGCGCTGCTGCTTGCGGGTCTGTGCAGTGAACCAGACCCGGGAAAATGACTGGAGTTAAATATAACCTTTTTCTTTTGGTCGGGGTTATTTTTAACGTAGATCAGCTTTCCAATCCAGTTCACCACGCAGCCCCCAACAGTCATGTTGGCACAGCCAGGGACATGGTACGGTGGAGATGGGGGGTCTTTGAACTGGCAACTGCTACCCAAAACAATCGGTCAGGCAACACGGGATTAGCTTTGGAGGAAAAAATTGGCTTGATTCTATCAGGCCGTGGCATAATCTCTCCCTGTAGATGTTATGAAAATGTAGTTACCTGGTGTTTTGTCAAACCCTAGGAAATTAAACTGCAGGGAATATTCCATGTGAGCCAGGGTCAGGGGTTCCCGCAAAACAAAGAGAAAGTACAGTTCCCTGCAATAAATATGATTACTTAGAATAGATAAATAAAAGGAAGGAAGAACCTCTCATCATGCTGCAGATAAAAGCCTGCCGAGAGGAAAATAAGACCCCAGCGATGGTCAGTTTGGGACTGGAATTGCTCTCTGCAAAGCTCACCCTGCAGGAAGCGCAGGGACACGTGTTTGTTCTCAGGCAGCAGAAATCCCAGAGGAGGAGGAGAGTGGGAAACACATGGAGCCTGAATGATGCTAATCAGTACCGCAGGTGCTCCAGGTCTGCAGCAGCAGAGGGCTGTTAATTGCTGCCTGTGGGCCAGTGAAATGTTTCCAGCGAGCGGGGGGCCCTCCCGGCACCCACTGTGCTGCGGTGCGAGGAGCCAGCCGGCACGAGGGTGGCGACGCTCGTGCCAGCTCCCCAGCAGGACATGGCAGCCACCCCTGCCACGGGGGAGCCAGGGGAAGGTGCCGGCATGTCTGATGGCTTGTTTGCCGATTGAAGGGTGGGCAGCAGGCGAGTCTGGGGGAGAAAAAACTAAACCCGGTGCAGGGGTGACCCTGTCCTCCCGACTCAGCGAGCTGGATGCTGCATCAGTCCGAGATAGAACTGCTCCGTAGGCTCCTAATCCTGCGGGGGATTTCTCAACAGGTGGTTCAGATTAGCTCCTCATTAAAGAGCCGCCTGAGCAGCACCCTCATTAGGGCAGCGCTGCGGAAACCGGAGCAGGGAAGGTTTGGAAGGGCGAGGGGCCGGGGCTTGTGGTGGGAGGGGGCCGGGGCGCCCAGGGCACCGCAGCTCCTGGCCTTCTGCCCCTGAAGCCTGATACCCGCAAAGCAAAAGGCAGAAGTTTGGCTCTTTTGGGGTCCAGGGAGGGGGAAGGCAGCGATGTTGTGTCCTGGAGTGCTCTCTGGCGGAGGGAAGGAGACGGTGATGTCATGGTTGCAGATGTGAGGGGTGCTTTTTATCCTCCAAGTGAGGAGGAAGCTGAAGAAATGTCCCTTTGCCACCTCTTCATTCGGGAAGGAAGTTTAGCTTATGTTGGATTCTTGCTTTTATCGTTCCAATAGGCATCTGCTTCCATCACAACTAGGAGGAGTTTACTTGTTTGTGTTTGCTTATTTTTTAACCCTGAGTGAGCACCCTCATCTCCAATGGGTTTAAGTGGGACACTAGGCAGAAGGTCCCTCTTGAAAATCTGGCTATTTCTGTGTCTGAAGTGTCTCGAAGAGCCTGTGCCAGCATTGCTGCTGCTCTGCAAGAGCTGCAGGGAGCAGGTGCAGTTGTCACGGGCATCTGCTGCAGCCCTTGGTGTGTTCATTACACTGTGCTAGTAGTTTCTGCTTTTCCCTTTTCTTCTCTTCCTAGATCTGCTAGGATGACATCCTCTCGTTTGCTTCAGATTGTCCCATTGCTTTGTCGATGCCATATTTGTGGTGGGTTGATGTGGAACATGCTATGGATTCTGTGTCGCGACATTACAGTATAGAGTGCTGAATGTACCCTGCAGGCTTAGAGAGGCCCTGGTGTGAATGCTGCAGCTTGGATGTTGTGTTCCCATTTCCGTAGGACATGAACGGTGGAAGCTGTAAGAATCCAGGGAAAAGGAAGGTCTGACCTGTGCACCAACAGTTGAAGGAATTAGCATGGCATGCCAGGCTGGCTTAGATCTACTGGCTGGAGAATCTTAAGGCTGATGGTCACATCCTCAATAAAATACCTTGGTGTACCAACTTCTGGTGGCTGGTTCCTGCTCACCCCTTTCTCTTCCTAAGTGCTGCAGAGCCTGATGTTTTTCGGTTCCTACAACAGTTAAAGACTGATCTTGAAAGTTCGGGGAAAACTGGTTGATGATGATCAGGATCAGGCCTGAAAGGAAGATGTTTCCAGTGCACGAGCAGAAAATATGTTGGTAGAGTGGTTGATAAAGGGATATGAAATGTTTCAAAAGTGGAAATGTAGAACCTGGTTCTGGGGTTCTCGACCTCTTGTACTTGGCATAGCAGTTTCAGTCCTGGGCATCCTGGTGTTTGGATATTGATCAGTTGGAGGAAAGGTTTGAGACAAATGGAATGATTAGGGTGCTGGAAGGATTGCTTTATAAGAAGCATTTAATCTGATTACAGAAATGTGGGAGTTTTGTTTAAGTGTCTGAAGAAGCTCATAAAGGCTGGAATGTGGCTGAAGAAGAGAATTTATTCTTGCCCAGAAACGTGTAACTAGGAATAATTGGATGGAATGAGGGGATGAGAAATTAACTTTAGACTGAATGTGAGGAGAAGCTGTCTAACCTAAGTGCATGTGAACTCACAGAATAGTTTCCCTAGGAAGGCGGTAAAGAGAAGTACTAATATTTGGCAAAGATCTGAAAAGGAAAAGAACACGGGCAGAGTTCCTTTGCGGTGACATCATGCTGTGGGGTTGGCTAAAAAGGATCAGCACAGAACAAGTGTTTTTGCTGTCCAGTCTGTCCCTAGATGCAAGATATGGTCCTAATATTGTCAAGACTCCCATCACCCTGGCTTGGACACTTCTCCATAGCTGTTGGTGGTTGAAGCATAATTCTCTTAATATATTGTTGCTGCTGGAGACAGGGAGATAATACATGATTCTTGTCCACGGAGAGCTGCAGAGGGAGACTGTAGGGCAGTGCTGTGTAGGGGAAGGAAAGGCAGAGGGGGAATGAATGTACAGTGAAACCAGACAACATTTCTAGGGGTTTATCAAAGCACCCCAAGGTTCCAGTTCTAGGCAATAAAACAAGGACAAAATAATAATCATGGTGCCAGTTGTGTTTTTTCTGGGGGTTAATAATGGGCCTGGAGAAGTTGATGGTCTGAGCAGCAGCCAAGGGACCCCAGCTGATTGCTAATCCTCAGGAAATGCCTTCTTGCCTAAGTTGTGGTTGCTGGTTATTGCCTGAAAATTAAGGTGAAGAAAACTGTATGCACATTATTCTTTTCTGGTTGATATTCCCTTTTGATAAGGCACACATACCGTGGTCTTGCAGAAGTCAGAGGTGGCAGTTGCTGGTAGATGACCAATTCATTTGTCTTATAATTAAATTAGGTTAATAAAGGTAATTCCACACTGCCATACACATACCTTGCACTTTATTGGAGAAATAGGAGCAGGCGATCCCTGGTCTGGGAAGCCTGCAGTCTAAGTGGGATCAAACAGAGCCTTGCAGCCTGCTGGCAGTGGGGAGGTGAGGAAGTGGGGCAATAAAGAGCCAGGCATCCTTGAATGAGAAAACTGGTTGGGGGACCCAGCAGGAAAACTGTCCAAACAATCAAGCAAAAGTTCAGGAAAGATTAGCACACAGAAATATGGTGGCCTTTATTTTGAACAAGAAAGGAAAACACTCTGAACGATACCTTGATGCAAGGCTGTACCAGTCTCTTTTCCTATCCTAAGTACTCTGTTTTATAGGAGGGTAGTCCTTGCTACTCATGCTGGCAGCTCAGGACTCTACTAGCTGGAAGGGGTAGAGGTGTTGTGTGGGGGTGTCAACAGCACGGCTTCTTTGCCCAGAAGGGAAATACACACGGTGCATCCCTGGCAGAGTGGCAGCTTGTCTAACCCATCGCTTCTCCTTCCTTTGTCCCTGCATCAGTAGGGTTTCATTGCTTGACAAATAACTTTCCTTTATGTGTTGCTTTTCATCTGAGAATTCATATGTACAAATCCTTTTTTCCCCCCCACTTTTTTTTTCCCAGCCATTCATTGTAGGTACGCTTTAATACTTGCTCAAAGTAAACCTGCCTCTGCTCAGACTTCAGTAAGCCAAATGCATTACAATTTTTGTCACACTGTTTTGTCACAGGTAAACCCGAACGTGCTGAATTCAATGGAGAAGCAGAGGCGCAGGGAGGAAGAGGAGGAGCGCCAAATCCTTATAGCAGTACAGAAGAGGGAGCAGGAGCAGCTGTTAAAGGAGGAGAGGAAGAGAGAAATGGAGGAAAAAGTCAAAGCAGTGGAAGGTGCGTGCAGCCAGTGTGATGCAGGGGCAGAAGCTTTCAAAGCCAAGATTGAGATCTTGAATTAAGATCTGCCGTTTGTATTCCTCCCCTGCCAGACATGCTAGTGGGAATATCTTTTCTTGCACTTACCTCAGATAAATTGGCTTGACTGTAGTTTCTTTTCCTTTGTCCGTCTCTCTTGGTGTTGGTGGCTGTTCTCTAGTGCATCCTTCAGCTGTGTTTTCTTCCTCAAATCACAGTTATTTTCTCCCTTGCCCCAGCTGTATTTTTCTCCCACTGTTTGTGGTGTTCCTCACTTCTCTTAATCTGTCTTCCCACTTGGGCCTTCATGAATTTCCCGGTGTGCAGGATTAGCTGGCTTTTCTCCTGCTGAATAGCATTTGGTCCTTTTGGCCTAATGCATGATGAAAGAAGGATTCCCATTGAGGAGAAAGGGGAGGAGACATTGTGGGAGTAACAAGAATAGTATTTTTATATTGCGACTGGCCTCGTCAGTTGGAGAACTAAAGATGTATGGACCAGGCTAAATACAACACCAACAGGTGGCAACTTCAGGTGTTTGTCTTTTTTTCCCATGGTTTTGAATTAAAGGCTGATTTAAGCTGTTGTGCAAGAAATAACAGCATTGTGTTTAATACATCAGATTGAGGCACAGACAGCAGGCGTTCAGTACACGTAGGCACTAGTGTCTAAGAGCAGGCTGATTTCTGACCACCTTCTCTCTGTCAGCCTCCCTTATGGGGATTCCTTTATCTGCTGCTTTTGCTGCTGTGGCTGGCTGGGCTGGTGCAGTTCCAGCAAAATGCTGAAAATCTTCAGAAGACTGTGGTGGTAATGTGTGGCAGTATCAGTATCGTGAATCCTTAAGTAGATACAGAATCAGAAAAGGAAAAAAGATTAAGTTCATGCAGACCTTGTAAACTTTCCAAGATGAAACAGTCTGCTACCAGATGTTTGGTAGCAGACCAGATGTTATCTAAGAATAGCTTCTTTTACCTGCTTACCTTTCTAACCTTTAGAAAATCCAATTACTTGCTTGGCCTTCATGTATTCCTGGTTGCCAGTCCTGGTTAATCCAGCGCTTTAAACTCAGAATCATCCAGCTTCCATATCTGCCACAGATATCTGTTTCACCTTGGCAAATTGCATGTTCTCTGTGCTTTAATTCTCCATCTGTATAGACAAAATTAATCCTGAAGTTCCAGAAGACCTGCAAAGATAAATGTACCTTATTTTGGTATAAGCCATGTCCTTTTCTGGGTAAATGCAATCACTATATCATCTGATGCAAAGGCACCAGAGCCACTCGAAGAAATGGGCTTGAGGTTGGGCAGTAAACTGTTTTAAGCAAATTTAGAATACATTCGTGCTTTTCTTGGTACAGATGCTTTTTTTGTTTTGCTTTTGCAGTTTCCTTCAGTTTAGTTTGAACTTTTCCCTAGTCAGTTTAGGCTAAGTCAAGAGTCTCCTTTTAAGCTGGTGCAAAAGCTGTTTAGGAAGGTTATTTAAATGCCTGACTTGTTCAGTTAATCACTGCAGTATTTTTCATCCCTGGAAAGGGCAGTTATCCAGGTAAAACTTTGGCTTCTTAACCATCTTTCCTTATTGCCAAGCAAACCCTCCATTAGCATTTACTTTCATGACAGTTCTTATGAAGGACAGAAAATTATTTGAAAATCAAGTAATTTGTTTTGCTTTCGTCAGACTTGTTAAAACTGGACATCTGTCGACAGAGATTTTAGGGCCACAAAGATTTTATTGTATTTTGCAATTCTTTTTGGATTTCACATTCATTTTGTAAAATTGTCTATAGAGGGGCGATGTGAAACACAGGGTGAAATACCTGCTTTCTGATGAACTTCATCAGAACTTCACCTGCTTCTCAGTTTTGAACTGTATGCCTGTCTTTAGATCACGTTCCTGTTTCTTGTCTGGGATTTCACTTCCCCCCACTCCACGTACACCCCAGGTAGCAAACCTCCTGCTAGGCCCATCTGTACTTTCCTGAATTTATCAGTTAAAGTAGCTTTCTAGATTTCTACCACAGTGGCAGGGTAGAGTTTCCCAGTTCTCTTCTCAAATGCTGCTCCAACATTACCTCTCACATGTATGACTTTGTAGCTGTTTGAGGTACTTTTTAGGGCATGGGTTAGCTTTTGAAACCTGATGGATAGGACTCAACCCGTGTCAAGAGCATGACAACGAGCTCTGCCAGTGATATTTCACGTGCTTTATTAATAACTTGCTGCGGTAGAGGGACCTGACATTAATCCTGACTGAGCTCCAGCCTGGTACCAGGCTAGTGCACCCTGACTGCTGTGAGTTTACCAGGTCAGATCCTCAGGCAGGCATTGATAGATTTCTAAAATCTGTGTCACCTTACCCCTTGGTTGCTGTTGCCGTGAGGTTTTCCTTTTGCTGCCCAAATCATCGCTGCACGTTTTTCTTGTCTTTCTTACTCAGATGACATTATTTTGGATGTCTAAGTGATGCTAATTTTATGAAAGAAACATATGAATGAGTACTGAACTGTGCTTGGACAGACCGCTAACTGCAGTTTTATGTTGGCCTTATCATTAAATGTTATAATAGATGCTGGTAGATTCTGTAGGACATCCTAGATGGAAGTCCTGTCCTCCCAACTTCAGTGCTACCCAGAATCTCCTAAAGGGAAATTTGGACTTTCTTTTTCCAGTCTTTGACAGACATGGTCATGAACCTCTCTGGAAATACCCACCTTGTAGCTATTTTTAATTTTCTTGTGCCCTCAACTCCCATCCCAAATTTGGTTTTGACTGACAGAGTAAGACAGTAAATAAATATTCTCACACCAGAGCTGGTGCTTCTTGAGTTTCTGGCATTTTCCAGGGATGGAGCCTCTACTAGAGGATATTAGCCAAGTCTCCCCTATCTTTCTTTCACTCTGCATGTTCCTGTGCTGTGACCTGTTTTCTGGGGTGTTACTCCTATGACGTCTCTCCTTGAACATTACTTTCACAGAATTCTGCTCCTACAGAAAGTTGGTACAACCACAGGTGTTTAGCAAGTCAAATGAATTCAGATTTCCTATAAGAAAAAGGAAATGAGGTTCATAAGAGCCCATAAACTTTCTATTATGAAGCAATCTGTTAGCCAGCTGTCTGGTTGCAAACCACAGGTTATATTACCAAGCGTTGCTTCTTCCTGTCTCTCACCTCTTAAACCAAAGCTGTCCCAGTGGCCCTCCTGTGTGGCAGCTTGCTTGCTCTGGCTGCTGGCTGGGAAGGCCTACCTGAACAATCTTCCCAAAGCTAGCCACAGTGATGGAGAGTATTAATGACTCCAGTTACTCATTGCCACCCAGCTGGTAGAACTTCACCCTTCCCTCGGCACAGCTCTTTATCCATTTCAGTGCAAAACCAGCTGCCTTGATTTCATCTGGCTGAGGTGAAGCCTCTGAAGGATAGTAACTTAACAAGCCAGCTCTTTCTGTAGTGCTGGTCTGTGCCTAGATCTGTGTCTTGAACTTCTCTCTTTATACCACTCTGTGGTTAGGAATTTGTCTGAAAGCTGGCTAGGGGACATCTGTATCACAGTAATGCTTCAAAATCATTGATAGCAAAGTCAAGGGGAAATGAAGAGGCGTGTTGATGGTGCGCTCCTCTGCTCCTGTGCTGTTGCTGCTTTTCCTGAAAGAACAAGAACATTTCTACTAGAGTTCGTGACAGTTGCAGGAGCTACCTTCGTTTTCCCTGCAGGATCTTGTTGACAAGGAGCGCTGAATGGTTTTTCACCTCTCTCCCCTCCCCACTGCAGAACGGGCCAGGAGGAGGAAGCTTCGTGAAGAGCGGGCCTGGCTGCTGGCGCAGGGAAAGGAGCTCCCGCCTGAGCTTTCCCACTTGGATCCTAGTTCCCCTACCAGGGAAGAGCGAAGGACCAAGGATCTGTGAGTATGCAGCCGGGCATGCAGCACGTGGGTGCATTGAAGCTTATGTATATGAGTACAGGGAAGAAAGGAGTGTGGTCATTCACAGGAATGTGGAGGGAGAAGTGAGGTTGGAGAACAGTGAGGAGTAAGCTGAGAAACAGCTGTATTTGGTCCACACTAGAGGAGTGTTTGTGATGAGGCCTGTTTGTCAGCATTGTGGCTTTGTGTGTGGGGTGGACGGGAAGGTGAGGAACAGGAGCATGTCTTATGTCCTCAGTCTGCATATTCACTGTTGTGCTTCCCATTACAGCTTTGAACTGGATGATGAGTTCACAGCCATGTACAAAGGTTAGTCCTCCTGCCCCAGCTTTCCCCTTTGCATGACTTGTTCAAGGTGAAGTACTCCCCTGGGCGTGTGTGTGTAACTGTTCACCTTTCTTTTGTTACTGCCAGTTCTAGATGTGGTAAAAGCTCACAAGGACTCTTGGCCCTTCTTGGAGCCCGTCGATGAATCCTATGCTCCCAACTACTACCAGATCATTAAGGTATGGAGTGTGGTCCAGCCAACTTGACCGACTTACTTTGTTGACTGGAATGCAGGTTTTTGGAAGTGTTTTGAAGTTTTGTGGGCTGTGTTACCCTCACAGTCAAATTGCATGACTCCAGTAGTCCTTTCTAGCCTTCAAAGTCAAGGAAACCAAAGATGAGAAATTGCCTCTCAGGAAAGCAGCCTTTGCTCCCCACCCCCTCTCTGTGAGGAAGCTCGCTATGCAACTTTGTAAGCCCCACTATGCTTGCTATAACTGAAGGGAGGTTTTGTTGCTTTTCAGGCCCCCATGGACATCTCTAGCATGGAGAAGAAGTTGAATGGAGGTCAGTACTGCACCAAGGAAGAATTTGTGGGCGATATGAAGACCATGTTCAGGAACTGTCTTAAGTACAATGGTGAAGGCAGTGGTAAGAGCAGTAAGATGCTAAGTTTGTCTATTTGCAGTGCTGAGTCAAAACAAGCAGTTCCCTCTCTACTCACCGGTACTTGATTTCTGCTTATTCTCTTTCAGGGTATTTTTGGGAGGCCAGACAAAAGGGTAGGAGCTCCTGAGTAATAAGGCCTGAGGTTTTAGGAAGGTTTTTAGCACAATTTGGTCATGCTGAATTGGGGTATGGCACACTAAGAGACTCCCATGTTGGTAGATGGTGAAGGCAGAACATACAAGAGAAGGAAGTCTGTTTCTTTCTGAGCTCATTCCTTCATGTGCTTGTGTGTCTCGGTGTGCTCCTTTGTCTCATATGTAACACAGACTTTGAAAAGCATTGGAGTCTGGTTAGCTCCCAGTGTTTGTTGAGTACCGGAGAAGATTGAGGAATGAACCAAGCTTGTAGCCCTTTGGATGGAAAATGTAGGTTTTGGTTTCCTTGGCTACTGAATGAACAACATGACACTGCAAATGGGAAACCCTGGGTTTAATTGCCATGCCAATTAAAATTCTGCATGTTGCTTAGGTAAGAAATCAGTTCCCATAGGTAGATCATCACTGCAGACTGTGTCTCACCAGCACCACCTTGAAAGGGAAAACAGAGTTACCCAGCTTGTCGCTGTGGGCCCCAAGTGAAAATGTTCCTCCACTGCTACTGGGAGAGTTCTGTTTCCCGAGGAACTTCTGGGTTAGCTTAGTGGAAACAACTGGAAAGTCATTTGCTTCAAGCCTTTGTTATTAACACTTCTCACATGTCTTTTCCTTCCTATCCACTCCAATGAAAAGTAGGAGCCCCTCTGAGCAGAACTATCCTGTGGAAATGATGTAATGGGGACACTAGTGCTGGCAATAGCTTTCGTGTCAGGGTCAGCAAGTGCTTTAGAAACTGTGCATGGATAAATAGGTTTGCTGATTTTTCCTCAGTCTTATGGCATACAGCAGAGATTTGAATGAGTCCAAGAAAAGCCTCTGAATGTAATCAAATTAGCATTGCTGGAAGTTCACATTTCTTTTCTCGGCACTCTGCTGGCTAACTGTGCGTGCATCGCTGTGAGCAGAGGTGGTGCTTCTCATAATGTAATTTTTGGCACTACGCTGGAACACTGGCTTATTGCTGACTCTGCAAGCTGTGCCACTAACGGTACTTCGTCATGCCAATGTGCCTGTCCTCTGGTGGGGTTACTGAACCAATCTGATGCTGCGTCGTTTATCGAATGTAAACCAAAATCAACTAGTTAGAAACAAAAGTCTTCCTCAAAGAAGCTTTGTGGAGGGGAGATGATCTATTGGATGGGGAAAGTCTGATGTTGCTTAATTGTTTCTCTCTATAAGGCTCTGTCCCTGATGTTGTTGAGTTTTTTGACTGCAGAATATACCAAGATGGCTTACAACTTAGAGAGGTGTTTCCACCGAGCAATGATGAAGCACTTCCCTGGGGAAGATGGAGACACAGATGAGGAGTTTTGGATCAGAGAAGATGGGAGACGAGAGAAGAGGAACCGGCGGACTGGCCGCTCCAGCACGGGCAGTGTTTGGACTCGGTCGCGAGACCCAGATGGACCAGGCAAGAGGCAGCAACGCCTGGAAAATGGAGGAAAACCTCCACCATATCGAGCTACTTCTAGGGCTCCTGCTTCTTCCTCCTCTTCCTCCTCCTTCTCCTCATCCTCTGCAGAGGATCCAAGTGTCAACCCAATGCAAACTCCTCGAGAAGTGGGCCCTTCCAATGGGCGAGGTTTCCCTCGCTCTCTGCAGTACGGCGGCATGCCCAGCCCTGTGCCACATCCTGGCCAGATGGTAAGGAGCAGTTTCTGCTGTTCTTTGCCTGTCAGGCCTGCAGAGGGAGGGAGGTAAAGGGGAATGAAGCTCTTTACTGTGAAATCCCTCCCGCGTGGCAAGAACCTTTTCCCAGAGATTAAGGGTCAGGGCTCTGGTTTCTACAACTGAAACTTTTCACCCCTGAGATTTAAATTGATACAGTTTCAGTCTTCACCACACTAGCTGGAAACAGCCTCCTAATAACTCTCCTAACAGTTTTCCATGACTGGCATGTCCCTATGTGGGCTTGCGCCAGCCCTGGGTTCCCCCAGTTCTCTTCTCTCCTTGGAGAGCTACCCCCTCATGCATGGAAAGCAGTCACATTTCCTCCCTCAACCTCCAGTTTGTGATGCTGAACAAGCCAGTCTTCTTTTGTCTCAATTGTTTACAGGTGCCTGGTAACTTTGTGCCATCTGTGTACTACTGCATTTCGTGCCTTGAATACTTATAAAAAAGCAGTAAACAAAATCAAACACAAGGCCACCCTGGACTGCAGCAGTGACCTCCCTTTAGCCCAACATTTCTTCTCTGAATGCCACCTGTTCTGCCTCCCCTCTGGGCTGTTCCTCACCCGTCCTTCACTGCCTTTTCCATTTTAACCAGCGATGTCTTGTGGTGTGGTGTAGCAGCTGCTCCCCTGAGATCCAGGCTACCCCTCACCCTTTTAGCTAGAGATCAAACAAAATTTTTAGAGCACTTACTGTGATGCAAGTAGAGGCAGGTAGTAGGACACCTGGAGGCAATGAGTATTTTGAAGGAAATCCAGCATGTTCCCCAGTTGTCCTGCTTGCATGCTCCTGTAGTCCATTCCTCTCCTTGGAGTGAACCACTGCCCCCTCCAATCTTCTTGCTTGCTCCCAAGTAGTTGGGTGGCAGGTGAGTGTATCGTGACCTGAGCAAGGGGACCCGTGGCTGGGGTGTGAGAGAGTGGCTTTGGCAGGGGAGCTGTGCCACCTCGTAGGAAAGAGACTACAGGTTTTTCATGTATCTGCAAAAAGCCTGTCTACTCATCTGTGTGGTTCCTCCAGTCTTGGCTTCCCCTCACCTGCAGCAGCTCTGCTGCTTTTCTGTACTTCACAAATTGTTTTATTTCTCCCTCCTGCACCCCTCCCCATCCCCCAGAGACCAGCCGTGCCAGGAACGTTTGGCCCCCTGCGCGGATCGGATCCCACAAAACTCTACGGCTCGCCACGAGTGCCTGAGCCCCATCCTGGAGACCCGGTCCAGCAGCACCAGCACTTTGCCATGCAGGTAAGGAACGCCACAGCCAAGGAAACCTGCAGCCTGGGACCCACAGGTCCCCTCCGCTCCTCAGTGCGATGGCTCTCACTGAGGCCCACCCCGTTTCTCTCTCTCTCTCTCTCTCTCTCTCTCTCTCTCTCTCTCTCTCTCTCTCTCTCCCTCCTCCCCAGCCGGCTGTGGGACTGAGCGAGCACCGTGGGCACAGGCTGGCTGCCCCAGAGAAGCAGGCCTGCGGCGGACCGACCCACGTCGCTGGCCTCGGCCCCCGGCCAGGCGCCCTGCAGCTGGGGCGCATGAGCGGCCCCCCGCCCGACGCCGTCTACCCACTGGCCCAGTTCCAGCAGGGCTTCCTCCCCCCGAGGCACAACGGGCCCCCCGTGAGGCCTCCAGAGGGCTCGGAGGTCCCCCCGGGGCACATGTACCGGCCCTACAAGTACCTGAACCGCGCGCACCCTGCCCTGTGGAACGGCAGCCACGGCCCCACTGGCCAGGGCGCCATGGGGCCAGAGGAGAAGGCGCCCATGGGGCCAGGGCCCTCGCTCCAGCCCCGTGGCCTGGGTCATATGATGGACCCCCGGGCCATGAGGCCACCGCTGCCTCCCAGCCAGTGGACCGAGCAATCAAATTTCCTACCTCACGGGGTGCCTCCCTCAGGGTATATCAGACCGCCTGGGAAAGCTGCCGGCCAGAGGATGCCACAGCCGCCCACCGCTCTGTTCGGGGGACCCCCTCAGGTTCAAAGAGGGTGCCAGGGCGGGGACTCCATGATGGACAGCCCAGAGATGATCGCCATGCAGCAGCTGTCCTCCCGCGTGTGCCCACCGGGTGTGCCTTACCACCCTCGCCAGCCCCCCCCGCCGCACCTCCCCGGACCCTTTCCCCAGCTGGCTCACGCTGCCTCCACCGCCGGCGTGCAGCCTCCGAAACCCGTTGTGGGGAACGGGAGCTCACAGGACCCCACCGGTCAGACCATGGAGCCGGAGAGCAACCAAGGTAACCCCTCGAGCACCCACCTGCCAAAGCAGCAGCCCCTGTAGCATTTGACCTTCCCTGCCTGCCCCTCTGCTCTCTGCCAGGCATCCCTCCTGCCTGCTGCAAAGCATCACCATTTCCCATGCCAGGGCAGATCTTCTGCCTGCCGATGTGTGCTTGCGAGGGGGGAGAGGGAGCACCCCCAGGCCAGCTTTGTTGCTCTTGGGCTCCAAACTTGTAGGGTCCCAAATCTTAACTGTCTTGCAGATGCACAAAACCTGTGTCTGCAAATGTGGTTTTATGTGGATTTGTACTGTGAGAGAAGCAAAAAATATGCCCCGACTTGCAGGCTTACCGGAGTCAATTTTAAGCAGTGACTGAGGCTCAGCAACAAAATCAGGGTTTTTTTCTAGAACCTAATTAAATTCTTGATAAAATAGTTGTGGGACAAACATTTTTTATGTGTGTCTTTTTAAATCTAAATTGGAATATGTTTTCTGCTCTAGCCATCGCTTAGATTTTTCTAAGATTGTTTTGCTCTAGCCTGCCAGAGGTGCCCTTTGTCCCAGCTATACCTGCAAGCTATCAGCTTGCCATGGGGTGCAAATGCAGAGCATAGGCTGTGATGCTTCTAGAGCTCACTTGGAGTTAATATAAAAATTGGATCTGCAGAGAGTTAGGTAAGGAAAGAAGATACTATGTGAATAAGTGGTTTAAATACACTCCTTTGAGATATGTTAGTACAACTTCTCCTCTGAAATGCACATGTGCCCTGTGAGTTTAATATCTCAAAGTCTACATGCAACAGGACTGCCCAAAAGCCCCTGAGCAGCCGTGTCAGTTCAGGTGGGATGGCAGTGTGTTGTGTGTGCCATCGCAAGTTTCTTTCTATTTGAATTTCATTCATTCTAGCTGGTAAACTAGAGATCAAAAAAAACCTTAAAAAATAAAACAAACCTAAAGTAGAGATCAAAAAAACCCAGAGATCAAAAAAAAATTTTTTTTTCATTAATTCTAGCTGGTAAACTAGAGATCAAAACCCTTGCATCTTTTATCGATCCCTTGTGTGCCTTGCACTAAGAGGAAACTCTTTCCTTGTGTGGCATTGCTTAAAAGTCATCATCACTTAACTGTGCTGGATATAGAACAGAGACTGGGAAAGAACGCTGAGTGATTGCAGGGCAGAGTAGCCACATCTCCAAATCACAGTTGGTTAAAATATGGCTGCGATCGGCTCCACAGTATCTTGGTGTGTGGTAGCGCTTCTGCCCAAGCTGTGGGCAAGTGGGTGTTGTGGACAGAAGGGGCAACAGAGCATGAAATCAAGCTGCTGTTACCCCAGCTTCTTAGCTTGCTGTCATGTGGATCCTGCTGTATCTCCCAACTCTAGCGTGTCAGACCAAGCCCACATGTACAACATTACTCTGGTGGAGGTGTGACTTATCAGTGGCTGGTAAACTATAGCAGGCCTGTATCTTAAGGGTTTAGTCCATGTTTGCCATCTTTCTGAGAGAGGTGCAACCTAACTCTCAAAAGTTAGGTTAAGTCTCAAAGATAGATCACCTAACTTTGCAAAAATGCACTTCAGAATTGCTAGAGGTGTCTGAAGGAAAGATGGCATGATGGGTGTGGGAGGGAGGCTGCAACCCCACAGAAGAGCAGTTGTCCTGGTGCTGTGCTCCGACAGTCCTGTTAGAGAGGTTTGAGTAGAGGACAGGACATTGTAGGTTTTGGAATACTTACAATGGGAGGACCTCCATGGCTTTAGAAAGTCACTCCTTTTTCCCTTCCATTTGCAGAAAAGTGGGATGCTTTCTCCACCCAGATGTTAGGGACTTGCCAGGCAGAGCTGCTCAGCCCCTTTGGGTCAGCAGCAAAAGAGGATGCTGAAAGGCTACTTTGGTAGACCTGGTTAAGCTGGCAGGAATTACTCTTTGAGACGTGTGCTTTGGATAAGCATGTGTGTGTGGGTTGGGCGGAGAGGAGCGATTTCCAAAACTAGACCTACGCATGACTTTTTTCTCGGCTCTCTTTCCAGTAGAGCCGCAGGCAGGCATGGACGAGAAGGCTCAGTGCATCGGCATTCCCGACGGGGCCTACACCAAACTCCTACCTCATCCCAAGCCCCCGCTGCCCATGGAGTGCACCAGGCGTGCCTTGGCCCCGGATGGAGAAGGGGATGGCTCCAGTGTGAAGGGTGACCTGAAGGCAGGGCAGGGCAAGGGCGCATGGCCGGCGGAGAGCAGCTACGCCAGCGGTCCGGGCTGCGTGAGGGACCTGGTGCCCACCTCTGAGAGAGGGGGTCCCCTGCCTGAGAACGGGGCGGTGGGCGAGGGGCCAGTGGCCGGTGCTGAGGGGAAAGGGCTAGCCACCAACCTGCTGGAGAAGCCTCTCTGCGGCGGGGGGAAGGCTCTGCCCGAAGCGGCCGTGCCTTGCATGGGGCAGGGCACCGGCCTCCCCAGCATGGACACCAGCTCCATGGGGGCCGCCCCCAACCAGTTCCACCCTCTCTACATGCCCGGTCTGGAATACCCAAATTCGGCTGGGCGGTACCACATCAACCCGGGCCTGCAGGGGTTCAGCCCCGTGATGGGGGGGAAGCCACCACCTCCTGCTTCTCACCCCCAGCATTTTCCCCCGCGGGGCTTCCAGCCGAGCAGCACCCACCCTGGCGTCTTCCCCCGGTATAGGCCCCCCCAGGGCATGCCCTACCCCTACCAGCCACAGCCTCAACCTTCCTACCACCACTACCAGCGACCTCCCTACTACGCCTGTCCGCAGGGCTACTCGGACTGGCAGAGGCCTCTCCACCCCCAGGCCAGCCCCAGCGGGCACCCCACCGCCCACCCGCCCCTGGCCAGACCCCCTTTCCCGGACCGGGGGTCTGCCAGCAGCTTGCAGGGCTGTGAGGCACTGAGTGCCGCCCTGGCCTCTCCCAACCGCATGGACGTAGCGAGTGCCAAAGAGGTTTCTCCAAGCGACGGGCAGGATCTGGGGCCTGAAGACGAGAAGTCCGAGGAGTCCCAGGAAAGACCGGAGAGTCCCAAAGAGTTTCTTGATTTGGACAACCACAACGCGGCCACGAAGAGGCAAAGCTCGGTGGCAGCGGGGGAGTTCCTCTACGGAGCCCCCCCACCGCACCTGGGTTCAGGGATGGGATTCGGCCCATCTGCTTTCCCTCCCCATGGGGTGATGCTACAGACTGGTTCTCCTTATGCATCCCGGCATCCTGCCAGTCATTTCCAGCCGAGGACGTATGGATCACCCATGAATGCTCACCTCTCTCATCACCCGGCCTCCGGCCAGAACGGCCTCTCTCAGGAGGGACACCTGTACCGCTGCCGGGAGGAGAACGTAGGTCACTTTCAGGCCTTGCTGATGGAGCAGAGAGGCAGTGGAGGTGGCATGGGGGGGCCACCCCAGGACTTGTATAGACCCTCGGGGTAAGATCGTGTTTTCTGCGAGAAGGCAAGGCGGGAGGGGGGCTGATGCCTGGGTGACATTAAGTGTTGGATATTCTTGAAAGGACAAGGGTTGAAGTCAGAGGAGATGGCAAGTGCTGTTGAGAGGCTAACAGATGGCTCTCAGACCCTTGGAGTAAAAGGTCTCTTAGACCTTTCTGTAAGCTGGAGAGAGTCTTGTTGCAGCTCCTTAAAAACAAGTAGCAATAGTCATCATGGAGACCTGTTAGCCTGTTCCATCCATCTTATCCCCACACCTGTACTTTGTTTTATCTGACAATGTTTTGTTAATGTGTCATCCAGGGTTGTGCATTTCTTAATCAAATGAGCTCTTACCATTTTCTTTGCAAGAATTTTATTGCATCTTTCTCATAGAGGGGTGGAGTAGTTAACTGAAATTATGAACTTGTTATGAACTCCTTTAATGTTGCCCCCTTTTTTCCCCTGCTCTTGCTTTGCCTTTCCTCTCCATCTCAGATTTCCCTCACAGAATATGACTTCTCACTGAGATTGTGCATATCACATTTTATTCCCAAGTGGAAAATTCTGCTACTCCAAAAATTCCCTGTTCAGATTTTATAAATGTGCTTTAACTGTTACTGTTTTGTCATAGTCCCAGCATGACAGTCCTTCTTCAAGTACTCATGGGGCTTGGCTTACAGCTAGGCCATTGGAGGGTGGCATGGATTAAAGGTTGTGTTTTGGGGGGAAGCCAGAAAGAAGAATTCACGAGATGCATGCTTGTATGTGAATGTTGTATGTATGCATTCAACAAAGTAGGTGGGATTTGCCCTTGCTGTTCATGTGCTAAAACTCTCTCCATTCAACCTGGCTCCAGAATGCAAATGCATCAGGCTCAAGTTCCCTTCCCGAAGATGCCTACAGCAACCATGTCCCGGGAAGATTTGACGCCACAAAAACCATCAGCGTTGCCTCTGGATCAAGTAAGGGCTGCTAGAAAGAGCAGAGTTGGAATGCGAGTCTTTCTCTTCCCACCAGTTAAAGGAATGAAGTGTTGAATGAGAGTGGGAAGCACTGGAGGAAGCTGGGAAGTGAACTACTGCTCTGCAGAGGAGTTGGGGATGTCTCTGTGGTCTTAGCGGACTGTAAAACGTAACCTGGGTGGATAGATAGTGCTAGCTTTGAACTGGTGGCATGCAGTCCTGAGGTTGTTCCTTTCTAAAGCTGCCAGTTAAAACCTCTAACTCTTGTTCTTCCTCTTCCAGAGCTAGTCCGAGGAAGGAAGGACCTCACGAAGACAAAAGCCACACATGATTTGGACAAGGGGGAGGAGGGGCAGGCCTTCCTCCCACCCTCCCCTCGCCCGAGCAGCATGTAGCTTCCTGGGTCCGTGGAACATGGTGCCGCGACAGCTTTTGTGTTGGAAACCTGGAGCGGTGCTGGGCCCCAGCCAGCCAAGCAGCTGGCTCTCCACTGCAGGGCAAGCATCGCAAACTGGTGGCTTTCCGTGACCGGAGACTGCGTCTCGTTCAGGGTTTGAGGGATTTTTTGGGTGGGGAGGGTGGGGGTGGGGATGGAAACTTTCATTGACTGCTAAACTCAGGTATATTTTTCAGGGTGGAAGAGGATGATGATGGAATTTTACTTGTAGTATTAACGTGTGTGTTTTGGAGCTGGATCCAGTTTACAGAATTTAACCTGTTGCCTTTTTAAATAAATTTCTGTTGTTGGTGAATGTATTGTACATAATGGGGGAGGGGGTGGGCCCAACTTGTAGTGGGCTTAGCACTGGAGGAATCCTTAACTGTTTACAATCATATCACACTGAAATATTTCAGGATAGGGTGAGGATTCGGGGGGAGTGGGGGGAACTGGGGGAACATGTGATGGATGACTTGCTGTCCTCCTTCCTGTCCTCTGCAAACAAGACACTACCCGACAGTTGGTTGACTTAATAGCAGGAGTTGCTCAGGAGCATAACGTGTTCTCCTCTTTCTCTAGTCTTCTTCATCCTTTCCCCCTCACCTCCACCTCCATTCCTCTGGATCCAGGGCCTGAGTGCACTTCCAGCTCCTGTCATCATGGGGGAACAAGGAAACCAGGACCAGGCATTGAAACCAGGACAGGACATTCATGGCATTGTCCCTTCTGCTAGTATAGTACCCTTCTCCCTGCCTTTCTGATAGGAGAAATGTATACTCTAGAAAACAGAAAATGGCATAACTGGTCGTCTTAAACTTCTTTCAGTGAAACCGGTGCAGCTGGGGGTGCAGCAGCACCTATCCAGTAGAACAAATTTAGTGCAAATCCATACTGTCCTGCTGCCAGAGGAGAGGAGCCAAGTCCCCACGCTTCTTTCACTGACCCTTGGCTATATTTGCTTCTTAGCAGCAGCAAAGCAGAAAGTACCCCAGGGTTCCTGACTACTCTTGGTTGCCTGTGGAGGAGGACCATGAGGCTGCTTTGGGGGAATGGTTGGTTTACTGCAGCGTGAACTGTTTGTTGGCCTCTGGAGTTGGATTTGGTGTTCGCAAGTTGCAGGTGAATCAGAAAGCACCGATTCAAAATCAAATGTTGAGGTGTCATGGCTCAGGGGTTGAGGGACCAGAGGGCTGCATGCTCAAGTTGAGTTGGTTTATCTTTATCATCATTGATGATGTAGCAGCAGGTCCTACAGGGCTGGTGGCAGCTTTCCTCAGAGGCTGTGCGCAGTCTGCAGGGGCTTTCCTCACTAGTTGCAGTACTGGACTGGGAAACCCCCACATGCCAGCACTTTGTCAGTCACTGGCCTTCAAATGTAGGTTTGGCAAATGAGTTCAGTAGGAATCTCATCAGCCTTTATTCACATCTTAAAGCTAACAAGGAAACACAGTTGATTATTCTTGGGGGAGCTAACAAGGAAACACAGTTGATTATTCTTGGGGGAGCTGGGGTAAAACAGGGCAGTTGCTACACTACAAAACTGGGCAGCCAGATCTGCTGGGACGACAGCTCTAGTGGGCAGGCTGCTGGTCCCACTAGCGGGGAGAGTGGTATCCAGACATATGGTACTAGCTAGGGGAGGGCCTTTGTCTCCACGTTTCTGGAGAATTTTTCTGGCTGCTTTGTTGTCTTGGATGGTGCCATTACCCATATCTTTAGCTGGATTGCACTGCCGTCGTCCTGCTGTGTAGATCTACCATGTGCTGGCAAAGCTGTTTGAGCAAATGGCAGGTAGCATCTGACTGAGACACTACTCCTTCTGCCCTAAGCTTTTGAAAGCACAAAAAAACCTAAAAGATGAGAAATGTTCTTTCTTGAAATAGTTACAAGGAAGAACTGCCATGTTAGTGCCCTCTTAACAAATGAATCTCACTGCTCTGTTGCTACAGTACTTTTGCCTCTGATGACCTGTGTAGGGCCAAAGCATTTTCCAAGCCAATCAGGAGTTAAAACTTCTCCATGCTATTGCCACAAGCGTGTTTATAAACACAGTTGTTCTTACCCACTGCTGCAGCTAGCCTGTGAACTATAGCTGCTGTCTGCTTAGTCCAGTGAATTGCCTGGCACAGCTGACTCCTCAGCAAAAGAAGACTTCAGTATAATGTGAATTATTTACAATATCTATCTGTAGATGCCATTACATTATGAAAGGGAGATTTTTTTTTTTTTTTTTTTTTATATTTTCCATTTGTGGTCGTCTGTCAGGGAGCAACTGTCACTGGTGGGTTGGTATAAACTGGACTAGATGATCCTGAAGGTTGTCCTTTGACTGAGAAGCAGGTAACTGCTCTCCCCAGCCAAGAACATTATGCTATGGCTCATCTGAATTTGTCCCAGATCTGAGGGTTTGCTGCTGGCTCATCAGCTGGCAGTAGGTTTTCAGAGGTGCCCCAGCTGCCTGGAAATGCAGGTCTAGATCCTTCACTGAATGGAGGTACTGAAGCGGTAGTAGATTTTTATGAAAATCTGTGCAAGCATAACTGTTCTTCAAGACAATGAATCTGGGCCAAACGAAAACACAATCGCTTCTCCTTGTAAAGCAATCTTTAGTTCATTGTAGATATAAAAATAATTTTAAATAGCACATTTAAAAATAGAGGAACTGTAAAATATAACTTGTAGCAAAGTATTTGAAATTCTGGAAATGTGAACGTAGATTCTGCAAACAACCCCTGCCAATACTTCAGCCTGTGTCTTCTGTATCACGGACAGTTACCCGAATATTTGAAGTGCCTTTCATTCTGCTCATTGTGAACTTTGTGGAACAGGAGGTTTTTAGGAGCTATAAAAAAAAAACCAACCAAGCTGAGGCACTCTTGGCCTTCAGCTGGAACTGGCACTGAAAACATGGTTCTAGTGGTCATTGTATCTGGATGAGTACCAAGCCCAGATCAAAACAGGGAACAAATGAGAAAGGCAAGAATTGCTTGTGGTCTGCCTGGAGAGCATAGTGGCGTGTTAGACAGTGACAGATACCCTGAGGACCCTACAGGAGTGTGCAACATGAAGATATTATCCCTTACCTGACATAATTTAAATCTGGGAGAAGGGTTTGACTTGCAGACAGTAGCCAAAACAGTAGTGAAGTTGACTCCTCGTGGGAGGGTTTCTAGGTAAATGGCTTTTGATGTAGTCAGTAATTCTTATTAAAGTGACTTACAAGCTACTGTTGTGACAACACATGGTTTATATTAGAAAAGTACTAATACAGCGTAGGGGGAACTATGGCTGGGCTACAGGGATAGGGCTATCCTGGGGACAGGACATGCTAAGATGGAGAGCTGCTTGTGGAGTCTTAGCTCGGAGTTTCCAGACTTTCAAATGCTTTGTCCGTGTTTGGGGGTTGTTTTTTGTTTTGGTTTTTTTTTTTTTTATGATTATATATAGGGATCCCCCAAAAATCAGAGGTCTATCTCGCTAGGCACAATCTGAGCAAATCACAGAAAACTGGCGCACCTCGGAGGGCACTGGGCTGGGAGCGGGTTGCTGAGGTGGAACACCAGTGGAAACGCATGGGGAGGAGCAGAAGATGTGAATTTTGTAGTTTATGGTTTCCCAGCCCATGCTGTGCAGGGCTGCTTTGTAGATACTGTGAAAGAGACAGGTGTAAGGTGGGATTTCGAAGAGAGTAAAATGGCAGCTTTTTACATACAGAGTGGTACTTTTTGCCATGGGTTGGCATGCAGTGCAGGAGAAATGTAGCTGCATTTTAAAATATCCTGCCTTTTGAGTGCCATACTTGTGACATGATCTTGAATAATATTTCAACACAATACAGAGAAGTTCTAGACTCTGGTTGGAAGACCTCTTTATCATCCCCCAGCATTGTTGTAGTATAATATATTATCAGTTGGTCCTTTTTCAGAAAGCATCCTGAGCTAGTGACTTCGCAAAGTTTCCTGTAGCTATTACTTTTCCCATATGGAGGATGTGTTTTGCTATAATTATGGATTTCATGTTAAATGAGAGTATATAGCATGTAGAACAAATATGATGTTGACCATGCTTGAGCATGCCTAAAATTTCTAATAGTCTCAGAAGAGCTCTGTGTGCTACTCTGGCTTTTTAGCCTCTTGCTCTCCCTGCTGCCTCCTTCTTTGCAAGTGGTGTGTAGTGTTCCCAAGCTCCTGAGATGTTCAATTGCCATTATAGATGTCGTTATATAAACTCCCCCCTGGGACTCTGGAAGCTTTGGGCATCTTAAGTACTACAGGCCCTGGCAATTCAACTAAGTATTTTAAGAAGGCCAGTCACTGAGGCTTCACAGTGATTTTTAGCTGTGTCCAGCAAAAGTTTGCAGTCTATAAATTCCATGGTGTGACCCACCAAACCACTTGGTAGCAATCCAAGGCACCAGCCTGCAATGAGGAGGACAAAAGAGGAAAGTAAATTTGAAGCTTCAAGGCCCAACTGCTTTGATTTGTGACTGTAAAGTACATGGAGACACTTTTCTTGGAAGAGTTTCTGATTCTTTCTCGTCTGCCAAATGCCTTTCCCATGCACACTTTCTGAAACAAATCTCCTGTGTATATTTGTGTAAGTGTGGCTTCTCGGGGTCTTGGAGAGCTATCAGCTTCTTGATATCTTATCTGAAAGCTAGTCAAAGAGGCTGTCTTTCATTCTGCCGACAGAGGCAGTTCTCCTGCGGCTCCTCACCCCAACACTTCGCCATTTAAAATGAAAGTATAATTAGAAAACAACCTTCCGTTGTTTCCTCTACTGATCTCTGTCAGTCTTCTGTACATCTCTGTGTTCAGCCGGGGCTGTTGCTTTATTCTTGATGGCTTTGTTCTGCTTTTCTTTTTTGAGGAGACGGTGTTGCCATATGCATTGTGGAATTTTGGAGAAGGTGCCAAACTGAGTGACAGGGAAGTGCCGTCCCAAGGGGTGGCTTGGATAAGACAGAGGAATTTGTGATGGTGTGGTTGCTCCTGGTTCCCCTCACAGCAGAGCAACCGTTCAACTGGGTCTGCACTTAATCAGAGCAACTCCTTAAAAAGTTTTTAACTGCAGTGCATTGGTGGTAGAGGGGTTTGCACTTGCAGAATTCCTGTTTTGCTTGAAGTCCAGCCCTGGTGGTTGAAGAGCAGGTGTGTGAGTGCCGTATCCTTTCTGTAAGGCTGAGATTGAGATAGCAGGCTATGAAAGTAGCATTGCAGCTGCAGGCCATATGACAAGCTTTAAGACCATGTACTTATTGTAACCGAGAAAGCATCTCAAACGTTGACCTTCCAGCCTTTCAGCATCTGTACCTGTTTAACATACAGATGGGGGTAAAGCACATTTGGGTTTGGCAGGACCCCTGCCGCCCATGTGGAAGGAAAACGCTTTTAACCAGCACATAATGAACTACACATTCTGGTTTTCACTCTCCACTGCCCACCTCCCTCTCTGAAAAAGAGCTGGGGAGGGACCCATTTCCAGCTGTCTCTGTCCCAGCTCTTGGGATAACAAGGGCAAGGCTCGGTCCACTCCTAGACAAGGAAATTTGTGACAGGGTTATACGTATTTAAAACTAGATAGTAACATCCAAGTGTACCTTCAAAGCACTGGTGTGGCGAGCTGTGTGATGCCGTACCCTTTTTGATTACTCTCCTGCCTCGGCTCAGATGCAGTATTTGAGAGACCATGGAGCATTTTGTAGTTCTGACACTGCTGGCCTTGCATCGACTGAGGTTTTTTTCCCTTCTTCTGCAGCAGTGGCCTAGATTTCTTTTGGCAAAGGTCTTCCCCTTTTCGAAACATGGATGTGAAAGTGGACAGTGCATCTGGGAGAGAGCAAGATCTTGGTGGATCTCTTCCGGTGGAAGAGGAGATGAAGGATTAATCAGGGCTGAGGATTAAGTGGGATTGTAACCAGCTCTAGCAAGTCCTTCTGTCCTTTGCCCTTTTTATTTGGAAACACATGGCTCACTAGCAGAAGTGTAGTAAGTGGAATATCTTCTAAATAAAAGTGGGACTGACTTATGTGGGCAAAATACCCTTGTTGTGGACATTAGACCAGGCAGCCATTCGGGGCTCCTTTGGCCTTCAAATCGGTAAGAGGCAAGCAGGCACCTAGTGCACTTAGATGCTGTTGAGTACATCAGAGGAGCGATCTCCCTTTCTGAAGCCAGTCAGGCAGCTGCAGGAGCTTGGGCCTCAACTTTTTGTCTGGAAAGTCCTCTGATCCCCTTTTGTGTCATGCACCAACCTTTCTCCTGTCCTTGCTTCCTAGCTTTCAAGTTTCTCCCCCTCTGCTCACTTTGCTGCAGTCGGTTGCTGTCATGAAAGCTTACTGCCCACGCGAGCAGAAGGGCAGAAGGTTGAACTTGCCAGTTGTCTCCTCTGCAAACTCATATAGAAAGCAGGTGGGGAGTATACGTTTACTCTCCTCACGAAATTAAGGTTTCCTCAGTGACTTGCTGGCATTCTCCTGGATGGCCCCGGGGTTTGCCATCCTGGCACAGCGACGTGTGTCCCTCTCACAGCACAGGGATTTGCTCTTGGCCTCTGTGCTGCGTTCCTGCGCATGATCCTGGCATGTCTACCTCCAAGGGGGCTTAGGTTAAAAACACATACTGTGTACAACCATGAAAACTGTTGCTTCTCTTCCTCGCTAGATCAATGAACACCACTGCCTGATTTTTTCTGAGCAATAACAATGTGCAGCAGTGCAACTTTCACCTTCCTGTATTGTTTCAGGGAGTGTATGGCTGTGAAGTGGGACTTCACAGTTTGAGTGGGAAGCAAGGTGCTTTCTGTGGCCCTCCGTTTTATCTATGCCATGTTCCTGCTTTCCCAATAACTGTTGAATTCATTTAGGTAGCTGGGGGAAAGCTGGTTGCTTCCTCTGCATTCGGGAAGGTAGAAAGGGAAGGGAGCAAGTTGGTAAAGTTGACCCTCGTCCACAAAGCAGAGCACATGGAAGAGGGGTGCCTGTTGCTGCCGCGCAGCGAGGGGTGGCTGCACTGCTGATTTAATGCCTCTGGGGGAGAAGAACAACCCACTGCTGCTTGACTTGGCATTGATGGGGGAGGTAGCGGGAGAGCCTATGCCACTACGTCCATTTTTCTGAAGTTGGGTGACCTTGGGGGTTTTTTGTATTATTGTAAGTTTGTAAAGAATGTAATCTGTCTGTTGGGATCACAAGGAGAAAACGGGGGCCTTTCTCTTTTCGGGTGAGGCTGTTCTTATGTTGCTGTGGTTTTTGTTGTTCGGCAGGGAGGGTGTCTAGGGGCTATGGGGGCAAAAGCCTGTCCCTTGTCAACAGATTGCAACTGTCCCAGGGCAACAGGAGGGTGAGCTGATGCTGCAGCAGAAACCTCCCACACCAAGCTGTGAAAACAACTCCTGCCTGCATCCTTCAGTGGGGGGAATCTGACCTGCGTGGAGCTCTGCACTGGGGTGTGTTGCTGGGTGGCGGGACTTAACACTCGAGGGCTGGTCTTGCTCGTCTTTGGCTTGGTTAGAACCTGAGCTGCCCATGCTGTTTAGGAAAGGTTGGATTTGATAGCCCAAATTTCTCAGTGGAAGGAGTTCATGCTGGAGCAGCTCGCCCCAGTGCTCTTCTCCCCAGCGGGGACTCAGGTGCTGCACCTCTCCATCGCCTGGTGCCCAGGAGCCCCAGCTCTCGCCCCTGCCTCCTTCCCCATCCCGTAGAGCACAGTGTCAGGGATCCTCTTCTCTCTCCTGCTGCTGCAAAGTTGTGTGAACTTTCCTGGTCAATACTGGAAAGGGGAATGCTATTTATTTTTATATTGTGTATATTTTGTCTTGGTCTGCTGATTACCTTTGTTCCCCAAGAGCGACAGTTACCTCAATAGTTAGTTTAATACTGTGTGTTGGGTAATTTTTTTAAAGAACTTTTTTAAAAGCTTGATCCTTGGAGGTCTGTAGATTTTATTTCCATATGAATTGGTTATTTTGTATAAAGTACGTTCTTAAAATAGCAATCACCCTTGCTGTATGTGTGTTTTCTTGTCTCCTGGATGGTCTCCCTTTTCCTTTGTAAGGGGGGAGCGGATGGGGGCGGGAGGGGAACACAGAGAGCTTTTTTCAGAGAGACAAAGCCCTGGACTGCAGTCAGACATGGTTATACCACCTGAAAGCCATTTACAAGAGAGCACCTGGAAAGCTAATTGGGATCGTTTCCCCTTCCGAAACACAGCTGTCTGCTTACGAACAACCCCAGTTGTGGAAATGAGATGGTGTCACCACTTTCCCTTGAGTCCCTGGTGGGCTGCGGGTTTTTCTGCAGCCCAGGTGTGCTGGAGAGCCTGCCTCCCTCCCCAAACACCGCCCGGTCTTGGGCCGCAGGTAGTCTGTTCCCCCACGCTCACCTGAAACCTCTCTTTGCTTTAAAAAGGGTGACGGCCCTTGCGTAAAGCCCACGGTGTGATGCTGCTATGAAGGAGGAGCTGATGTAGCCTGTGTGCTTCCCCTCTGTGCTGCTTTAATGCTAAGCAGCATAGGGCGTGACGGCCCTCAGGGGCTGCTAGAGGAATGAGAAGCCTTTTGAGCTCGGGTGCAGCGATCTGAATCCATGTCGGACTCAAAAATGGCACTTGCCGTTTGCTGTTAATGTTAAGTTTGCCATATGAGACGGGGCAGCGGTTGCAGCCCTCCCAGCAGAGAGGGTGCGAGAGACGTTCTCACAAGGGTTTTGTGCCAAAACTGGGAACTGGCCGAACAGTTTCCAGTACGGGAAGGTGCCTGCTGTAGGTGCGTGGGGGCAGCTTGCACTTGGCCCTTGCTCAGCTGGTCCCTGAATAAATAGCTTTTATTTTAACTAAAACCAGCGCAATTTTGCTGATTCAGCAGATTTTCATCGGGACAAAATCAAGGCGATTTTCCTTAAAAGTTGGTGCCAGCAAAAGGGGGCACAGGGGACGAACAGCAGAAGGCTGGGGGCACCGAGGCTCCCAGGCACACGCTGCGCACCCCTTCCCTTTCCTCCCTGGCTCTAGGGGTGAAAGCTCCCTCCCTCTTCTCCAGGGCTGGTAACAGATGCTCTTGCTCACATCTTCTCCTGCCAAAACAGCTTCACAGTGCAGCCTGCTTACGCCGTGGGCTCCGTCTGCCCCTCCTGCCGGAGCCTCGGCGGGGCCAGGGCTGCTCCCGAGGGCAGTGCGCTCGCCCGACTCTCGGCACCAAAGTTGCCTCTGCAAAGAGATGCTCACGAAACATTTGTCTGTGACTCAGGACCCCAGGGGCCTCATCCTGTCCTCGTAGCTCTTTCCTTCCGGTGTGCCCTCAGCAGCCACGTCATCCCCTGAGGTTGCCAACATTTTACAAAGATGGGGGGACAAGCCCAAGGGAATGAATTGGTCAAGAGCTGACTGCAAATCTCCAGCACGTCCCCACTCCTGGGGCTGTTCAGGGACATCCTGTGCCCTCCAGGGCTTGGTCGGAGAGTGACTTATCCCACCACATATTTGCATATTTCTTGCACAGAGATGCCCGCAGGAGCACCTTGGTACCTTCCCTCCCATGGGCTTTCGGAGGAGCCCGAGATGTGACCTGCTGCACCCTGGCATCTCGAGCACCCCAAAACCACCAGCTGGGTGTGGGAGCTGCCCCTTGCTGCCCAGGCCAGATGGCTGAAGCCAAGCATCCCAGCGGGCACTTCCCAGCACAGCCGCAGCTCAGGGCCCTGCAAAGGCGGTTTGAGGATGTTGGCCCCTCCGAGCCAGGGCAAGGTGAGTTGTTCCGGGGGCAGGCGAAGGGCTGCTCTCTGTCACGTATCCCCCTCCCCCCCATCCCCCTGCGGGGGCCAGAGTTCGGGGTGACAAGAGCAAGCTGTCCAATTTAGGAAGGGCAGGAATTTGGTCGCCCCATCAGTCCCAGGAAGCATTTGGGTCAGAGGGGATTGGCAGGGAGAGATTTCTAATCCTGGGGCTAAGCCGGCGCTGAGCGGAGCCAGCGCTAATTGGAACCAGTCCCAGGGAAGGGGCGGAAAGTCGCTGCTTTTAGAGCTGCCTTGCAGGCCGGGCAAAGACAAAGCTTATCTGTGCTATAGGAAATGGCACGTCCTAACCTTGACAAGATGCTAATCGTGAGTGTAACAGGCGGTATCAAGCTAGGCCATGTGTCCTCCTAATGTTTTACCTGTCTTCCTACTTTCTGCTGTCCACAGTTCTCATTTCTTCTCCTTCCTTCCTTCCATGGGTTAGCAAAGCTACCCCCTTGTACTAAGAGCGAGCTTTCCTGAGCTCTTAGGCTGAGCCTTTAAAATCTCCACTTTCATTCTAGCCCCCTTCTGTCTCAGACCTGGGGTGCTTCCCACCTCCAGCTTTGTGTCCAGCCGTCTCAGAGCACCTCACCAATCCGTACAGGCTTGAGTTGGGGATGGGTGGATGAATCGGTATCAAAGGGAATCAGTTTAGTGCCCAGTTTGAGTGTGGAAATAAATGGAGTTCCAACTCCAGGAAGGCTTTGCTAGAGCTGATGGTCTTTGGGGGGTGGGGTGAGGGGGGTGGCTAACAGCGAGGGAAGAACTGGAGTGCCCTTAGCACCCATCAGTGTTTGAGAGGGGTTTTTTTTCTTGTTTTGTGTATTTATTTCCCTAAAAATAAAGAATCCTGCAGGTTGTTCCCATTTTGAATTTTCCTATTATATACCACAATTTAGCATGAGAGACACCACTTCCCACAGAAAGGCAGGACTAAGGCATTCAGGGTAGCTCAGGAGGACTCAGATTTAGGCTAAAATGAATGGTTTCTATTCACAGAAATGTTTTGTTTAGTTATAGGTACTAGAAAAAATATATCCACTCATCATTTCAAGATTTTGATTTTGTCCCACATCATTGAGATGTAAAATGCAACATCTCCAAGCAGCCGGGGATCTCTGGAGGAATGGGACCCTCCTGTATCGCCTCCAGCCCTCGAAGCTGCAGTTTTTGTTCGGTGGAAGAGACATAAGCAGAGAAAGGTGATCCCTGGCAGGCGGCAGTGGACCCAGATGCCTTGCTCCCAGCCATAAGCTCAATCTGAGGGTGTAGTGTTGTTGTATATATATTTATACACACACACAATGAATGTTAGGGTCTCCCAAGCGCTAACAAAAACTGCAAGCTTGTTGTGTACCATAACAAAAGCCCTAAAAACCAGCCCCCAAATGGGGAGCCCCGAGGGCCCTGTGCTTGCCCAGCAGAGAGGAGACAGAGCGCCTTGGCCGGAGGAAGAGGAGAAGGTGGGAAGGAGCAGGGGCTCGCTGTGGGTCTGGAGCAGCATTTCAGGGCTGCCCCCTCCTCCTCTGTGAGCACCAGGAGGCCACATGTTCCCTGCCCACTGCTCTTTTTTTAAATTCCTTTCCCAAAGAAGCTGCCAGGGTGGAGGGATCGTAAAAAGTTCACCCCCTCGTCACAAATGCACCCATTCTTCCAGGGCCGGTGGGCAGAAGTCGTTTGCAATTTCCTCAGGCCACGACCTTTGTTTTGACCATGGCGGAGGGGGATTGCAATCCATCAAACCCTTGCCTGGCCCATGCCGGAGGCGGGGGAGAGGGCCGCTTTCGACCAGTGGAGGGGGGTGCCTGTCCAAGGGGCACAAGGCTGCGCCTCGGATTTGGTCGGGAGGCAGGGGGGACGCCTGGCTGCTCGCTCAGCTGGCGGTTCAAGCTTCCCGATGGGGGATTCAGCGAGGGAAACTGCACCGTGTGTGCCGCATGATACGCTCCTGCCGGAGAGATTTGAGAGCGTTTGCTTAAGTTTTCTTTCCCGAGAGGGATGCCAGATCGCGATTTGCTGCGTCAGCAGAGCAGGGAAAGATGTCTTGCAGGGCTTGTTCCTGGGGCCAGCCCTGCAGACCGGCTGGCTGCATCAGGACTGTACTTTTAGCAGGAGCTTGGACAAAATGGGACATGCCAGTAGCTTTACCGCTTCCTAAGCCCCAACGGCTAATGGTCCCTGACATTTCCAGGCTTTTGGAAGACCCCGCACCACTACATTTCATTAGGAAAATCAGCAGCAAACTAGAACCATCCCCTGGGAAACAGCTCCCGTAGGCGTCTGCCTCTCCACTCAAGTTCCTCCGGAGGGGGGCAATTCATCTCAGGAGCACATGTTCCCCTGCACCCGGGTGTCCCCTTTGAAGACATACCTGTATGTGAAACGAATCTCCCCTGAGGAAATGCAGCCTGTGCGTACCAGTCTACCCCGCTTCCCTTGGCTGCCTGCCCCGTCTCCCCTCCCTCAGATCTCCTCTTCCCTAGGGAAACACATCCTACCGCACTTCCCTGCTGCTAAATACAGATTCCCTTGGGAAGTTACTCTGTCATGAACCTCCCTTGGTCAAGCCCTCGGAGAGCCCCTAGATTTTGGGGTCAGAAGGCGGGGGGGGGGGTGTCAGTATTTCACCTGGCCCCTTGTGTAACACCAAACATGGCCTCGCAACACCCAGCCCATCCTTTCTAACCCAACCACTTGCATGGGAATGAGGGTCCTTTTTTTGTCTAGGAAGGAGCTGTGTCCTGATTTCCAGGCACGGTAGACCACGATGTGAAGAAATGTGCTGCTCGGTTCCTTGTTTGATGAGGATCTTTTGAGCTCGGGGAAGAGAAGTGACAGAACTTTTACATCTTGAACCGAAAACCCTGTGCTGGAGGGGGAGGCAGTTCCTGGAACCAGGAGGAGGAAGACTGAGCCACACATGAGCTCCCCAGAAGGTCTGTAAGAGACAAACCAGACCCCTTGGTAGGCATCACCCTCCTCTTCTCCACACCAATCATCATCACACTTTGTAGCCTGTGGGTGCTGATGCCGCTCTCTGCAGCTCTCTTCCCCCCCACTCCGATTTTCCCCTCTACACCTGTGTACCCGCTGCCTGACTCGCACCAAACCCGACCCTCTTCTCTGCCCTTGTCTGCATGCACATCCCCAGTGCCCGGCTCGGCGCCCCGCTTCCCGAGAGCCAGCCCAGTCCACCGAACCCCACCTCCCCTCCTCTGGCTGACCTGCCTCCCGCCCTGGGCCCTGCACGTCCCAGTGGTTCCCCGTGGTGAGAGCCCCAGGTGTGAGCTGCCTTGGAGGGCCCCCAGCACCTCACTGCTTTGCGGCAGGCGTGTCTGCGGGCACCGTGCAGCAGGGACGCCTGCGATTTGGCAGCGGGGGGCAGGGGGGGAGGTCGCGGTGGGGCACGCTCTGCTGCAGAGGTTCGGGGAAAGCTGCCCCTTGTCTGTGGGGCTTGTAGGGACGGGGCTGCTCCTCTCAGCAGGGACAAAGGTACCCAAATTCAGCCCCTGACAGGCCAGAAACCTGCCAGCAGTGCTTATTGCCAGAGCTTGTGCTTCTGGCAGGAGCCCGGGCAGGGCTGGCTTCTCCGTTTGCCAAGCTGCAGGTGATGTTACCTGACAGTCATCGCTCATTTAAAAACGTTGCCTTTAAACGTTTTTAAAGAAGAGCTTGAACGCCCTCCCTGCTCACATGGCAAGGGGAAACAAACTCTTTGTAAGCAAATCTCTTGTTGTTTTGGTTTTTTTTTTAAAGTGCTTGAATCAGCAGCGCTGGGTCTCCACGTCTGTGATGTCCAGCCACGCGGTGGCCCCCGCTGCAGCTGCACGGGGCCAGCCGCTGCGGGCTTGGGCTGTTGTGCAAGGGATTTTGTACCCCGGGTGCTGGCCCTGGGCCTGCTGGCGTTTTTAGGGCCCATCACCACCAAAACAGCAAACATGGCCCCTCCTCACCACCCTGCCCAGCGCCCCGTGCCCGTCCGGGGGGGCATGGCGTGCCACCTGGGGTCAGAGCACCCATTTTCAGGCCTCACTGAAATTAAACCCAGGGCACGCGCCCCAAAGGTTGCTCTCCTTTCCCCAGGCCCTGCTTTAGCTGATCTCCCCCCGGCCCAGGAGCCCCTCCATGCCACAGCCGCCACCCTCGCGTTGCTCAGAGCAGTTCGGGGGGGCCGAGGCCGGGCACCGCAGTGCTCACCCCGGGGCATTGGCGGGTGCGGGGAGAGCGGGGAGCCGGGGCCGGACGCCACTTGGCTCCCCCAGCGCCTGTCTTTTCTCCAGGGCCTGCTTTGAAGGAGAGGGTGCGCAGAGCATGGGAAATAGCGATCATCCTGCTCTGCATTTTCATCCCCCCGCCTCTCCCAGTCACGCGTGTCTCTGGGCCTGCCCTGTAGGCAGATGTATGGCGGATGCCCACACGCCAGATGTCCTGGGAGATCAAAGTTGCTGTTCGCTGCATCCTCCGTTCACGCGTGCGCACGCACACCCCTGTGCCTCCCAAAAGGCTTATAACTTATGCTCTCTATCGTCTCTCCAAGATATTTTCCTTTTGTTTGCTTTCCAAACCCCCTTTCGTCTTTGGCACGCCCTGCAGCCCGGGCCGCGCCAGTGGGGAAAGGCACCCTTTGCTCCCACTACCGGCGTCCGGCGCCAGGTGGGGGGCGGGGGTGCCTTGCGGGTCTCCCGTCCTGCTTCCCTGCCTCTGGAATTTGAGGCTTTGTGGGGTGGGAGGTGAAAGGACCCATCACCCGGGGGGGGAGCTCTGCGGTACCCCTGCACCTCCCACCCTGCCCCGCGCAGCTGAGAGGAGCTGAGGGGTGTTACAGCTCCACATGGCGACCAGGGAACCCCCCGGAGATGTCGGCCTTTGCGCCCTGCAAATGTCTGCAGCCCTCTTATCCCCTCATAGTCCTTTGGGAGTTTCCCAGCCTTACGATCCGGGGAAGTCCTGAGACCCTCAGAGGTGCACTGGGGACTGAGCGTGATGCAATGCCTCCAGCACGGGGGCTGCTACGCCCGCCGGCACGGAAAGCCTTTTTGGTATATCAGAGGTCTCCAAAGCAGGAGAAGAAAACACTATTGGGGTGCAGGAGGAAAATACTGTTTGTACTGTTAGTACAGCAGTGCATGTATATAACTTATAAGTAAATGTATATATTGGAGGGTGTATGGCCCCCAATATATTTATTTACTTTTATCGATAGACATGCACAATCAAAAAAGTTTGGAGCCCGCTGGGCTAAATCACCAGCCAAAGGTTAAAACCAAAGCAAAGGGGAATGCCCAAATGCCAGCACCTCACTCAGCAGCATGGAGACTGCTGCACCGAAATAAAACAGCCGAGCCCCGGTCAGCTCCAAGGGTTTGCCTTTCTCCTCTTTCCCTCCGCCATTACCAAATGAGGGGTCAGGAGGCTTACGGGGACCTCGGGCACAGAGCCAAAGCGAGCACAAACCTCCCTGCGAGGTGCTGTGCTGGCCCTGGCGGGGGATTCCCATTTGGGGTTGCATGGCAGGGAGAACCACGCACTTTCCCCATATTCCCACTGGGTAAGGTCTCCCCTCTGCCTCAGCCAACAGGTAATTTGTAAGTAAGTTAAGCAGATTCTTGCGCAGCTCCTCACGCAGCTCCTCTTGCAGAAAAGTCATGGGCTTTATTGTTTCTGCCTGTATTTCAGAAAAATGCTGTGTGCCCAGTGCCTGGTGCAGCAGAGCCGCCTTCCAGCCAGCCATCGGGTTGGAAAAGCACCATCTCCCTGCCCGCACCGCGTGCTGGTTAGGTATGGCTAACCTACAGCTATAGCTGCCGGGGGGGACACAGAACCGTCAGTGCCCCCACATGCCTCTCCCGCCCATTTTAGATGAAAGCAAAGCAGAGCCCTGGCTGCCACCAGGCACAGCCATGCCCCTTCTGCCTCCCCGATGCCTCGGGGCAATGGCAGTGGCCAGGGTGCCTGGGGTGGTTGGCCAGCCTGTCTCTGCGGGCAGCGTGACGGGCTCTGGCCTGATGCTCTGGTCCAGGGAATGGACACCAGCCCGCTGCCAGCCCACCATGGCAGCAAGGCGAGAGCCATCTCCAGCCCGGCTACCCTGCCGGCGCACGCAGCCAGTGCTTCCAGTTGCTGTGCGTAGCTGGTGCTTAACGAAAAAGGGAAACACGAGATGAAAAAGGCATGATTAGTACAGAGCAATAAACCCGATCAGATGCAGGGAGATATGGTAGCAATATATTAAATAAGGAACAGAAAAAAAGCCAGATGGTTGCTCCAATTTACTTTACAACTCCAGATGACTTTGCAAGAGGTCACTTAGTGGAACTGAAAGACAAATGGTTCAGGCGGGATGAAAGCAAACACTTCATGCCTGCTGACATAACACATACGAGGCTGAGGAATGTCCTGCTGCAGGATGGCATTGACATAGCTGGAATAATAACATTTTAAATTGTTTTTAATAGGTTAGCACCTTCAGGCTGCATTGCAGCAGTAGTTGCTGTTATACTGGGATGAAAATTTCAGAATGCAAAGATTTTAGAGCATGCTCTTAGTCAAGAATGGTTTCCCCTGGCCACAGCATGGCAGAGCTTCCTCCGTGCAGTTTGTTGCCAGAGGCAGGACACGGACATCCTTGGTGTTAACAGTTCTCGTGTGCCCATTCCTGAAGTCTGTCAATGCTGCAGGTTCGGGGCAACCTTGCTGCTCCACCAGCATTTCTTCTCTTAAGGACCATTCCTATGCAGGGACTCCTCCCACCCTAAGCAGCATTCGCAGAGTAGCCGAGGGGCCACTGCAGATGTTGAGGGATCCTTGGCAAAGCTGATCCTTGCCATCAACTCAAACTTCTCATTGCTTTGTCCTCCCACCACGTCATCCCGTCGGCAGTCCGGAAGGGCTGCAAGTGCTGCTGCTGTGCCCACTGAGCAAAGGCTGCACAGCGAACGCGCTGGTTTTACACGCACAAATGCTGTGCATGGCTTTGGGCGAGCGGGTATGAGGTTGCCTACATGCATTTTTTAATTGCATCTGTGCCTTTGCGCCATGAGTGCGCTGTAGTGAGTAGACGTAAGTATGCCTGTCCAGCTGCGGGGATGGCTGCGTATACTTTTATGTGTTGCGCAGATGGTGTGTAGGTATCATCTGGGGTGTCTCATCTGAAGATGCTGGAAATTCAGCTTCAGGATCCTGGAGGGTGAGGTGAGACCTGCTTTGGACTGGGGAGGCACAGAGAGACATCCAGGCTGTCGCTTGGTGCTGTGTCATGAATGTCTGTTGTGCGGGGAAGCACTGTCCTCAATAAGCCCTTTGTGCCTCAGTGAAGGCTCCGTAGTCCTACCCCACAGAGCCCACAGGTGCTGGCAGGGATGCCTGGGGAGTCACCCAGGCAGCAGGTGAAGAAAGCCTCCCAGTTCCTGCTGTCCCAGCCCTGGCTAGTGATGCTACCGTCTTCCTTCAAAGTGTTTGGACCTGAGAGCAGAAGTGTGGAACAAATGGCTGTGCTTAAATCAGTCATCATGTGCATGGGGGAAAAATACTCATAATTTCATTTTTAGACAGATTTAATAATTTTCTTGTGCTCCCACTCAGGAGTTGCTTTGGGACTAACTTCTAGCATTTTGCTGCTGATAGCAAGGCTCCCCTCTCCTTATGGAACCCTCTGAGGGGAAAGCAAGACTTTCTCCAGAAGATGTTCCAAGAAAGTTTTGTCTGTGTTGTGTCCTCACTACAGGATTGCTGTGAACACCTGGGTAAAAACAACCTTTGCTGGGAGAAAGGTGTTACAATTGTACTGCAGGCAATGGTCTCAAGGAACCCAGGTAGAGGCTGTGCATGTGTGGATGAAATACAAGTTCTGCAAATGGTAACCGCCCCTCCAAATACCAGGAATACTTCAACGTGTCCCTCTCCCTTATTTGTGTCCAGCTCACCAGCTAGGGGAAGCGAAGACGGTTATTCCCTCCTCCTCATGTCCACTTCCAGCTAGATATCAAGATGCTGCCTCTGTATTCAATACCCTGCAGCCACGGAGAACATCATGGAGCTGTAGCTACTCGGGGGGGCAGCTCTATACCAGCAGCTACCTGCTAAGAGGAGAAGGCCAGCAGCTGGGGAGAAAAATGGCCCTGCTAATGCACAGGGCTGAAGAGCCCATACGGGCAGCCAGCACCCAGGAGAGAGGAAGGAGGAGAAAGGATAAACACCCTACATGACCCGCAGTTGGTCTGGGAGTCTTTTAGATCTCGGAGGTTCCTGCCATAAAGTCAAAGCTGCTCAGAAACCAATGATCTCCCAATCCCTCTGTTAAGACTTCTAACGAACGGCTTCATGCGAAAAATAAGGATGTTTCTGCCACTGGCAGATGGTAGGTTGAGATCCAAGATCCTGAGCAGCCCCAGGGGGTTGCAGTTGGTGCTAGCTTGGGTACGTGCAGTCACTTGGTGTTTAGGTAGGTGATGTGTGGGCCAGGAACTGTCTGGAAAAAGGAGCTGACCTCATGCAAACACTCGTGGACACAGGATGGGAAAGGGCCTTCAGAAATGGTGGGAGGGACCCCGCTTCGTAGTTTCACTATGCAATCTCCTCACAACACATAATGTGGTAGCCTTGATTTTCGCAGCTTTTGATTTCCATCATGTAACACGAGCTGGGAAATGACATTTTTTGGCACATTGTCAGTATGATTCTTAACCTGAGAATGCTCCTGTACAGATGTTTTTCTTGCTTTCTCTAAAGCAAAGCCAAAGAACTGGTATGGGATGCTCTGAAAGAGATGCTTAGGAAGACAGATTTGGGGTTTCCCAGCCAGCTCTACCTTGGCTGAGCGCAGCAGGAACTTCCCAGCCCTAGAAGGGCCTTCTTGTCACAGCCTGTTCCCTGCAAACATGTTTGAGATGCAGGATGGGGGCCCCCACGTGCCTCTCCGAGCTGCCTGTATCAAAGGGCAGACATAGCCAAACCACGCTGCAAGTCTGCCTGGGCTCTCGCTCAGGGCTAAACACCTTTTGCCAAGTTGCTTTACTGCAGTCTTAAGTCTTTGCTCCCCAGAGTAGCAGCTCAGAGTTCACTGAACCAAAGAAAATTTTTTGCTTTGAATTTTCCTCTGGGGTAGTTTGCTTTTATTTCCAAATTTTTCTGTTCGTCGTTTACTGCAATTTCTTTGGAATTAAATAAATGGGTAATTTTCTCTTAATGTCCCAAGGTATTTTAGGCACAGGCTGCGAGTCTATGGAGATGGCTCCGACCTCACTGTCCTGCGTATGCTACTGAGCTGTGTAAGGTATTATCTAACACTCTCCTATTTTCCCAAGGGGATGTGTATGCTTCTGTTACTTATTTCCCACTGCTTGCTAACATCAGCAGGTCAGGACAGGGGCACACGACAGGCAAGGTACCCTCCTTCTGCCAGCTTGCCTCCGGCCGTGCACTGGGACAGCAAGCACTCAAAGGCCTGTAGCTGGGCTTTCACGGCAGGATTCACCCAAAAGCCAGATTCTCACTGCTAGCTTTTAAACAAGGCTCGTTATGGAAAACATGGTCATGCTTTCCTCCAAGACCAGCTCTCAGCAGGGAGCTGGGCACTTAAACAGCCTCCCTGCAGCACGCTCACCCTGTCGCTACCGGTTTTCTGATGGGTAGCACTCACCCTGTGACAGTCAGCTCAGAGCATCCCTTCAGAAATTACAGCTCTATCAACTGTTACTGGCTTAATAAAGACATCAAGGCCTCCATTCTTGGTGCTTTCTGGTTGTTTTCTTCTAGTCTTTCTCTCACCTTGACACTTGCACACACCTCCAGGGATCATTCATACAGCATGTGTCTCTCTGATTAACGTTAATACCTCTCGGTGTGAAAACTAAGTACTAAAAAAGGGGTTGTGACTCAGATGTGCAGTAACATTTTAAGTCCTCTGCTGATCACTTAGTGTCAAACCAGCTCTTAAATTTTCCATTGCCAACTGTGCAGAACAAGCGCAACATTATCTATTTCCCTAACTCCTTTTCCAGCCCTAGACAGAGCCAGCTCTGCACTCTCCATTAATCTGCACTGCTTGCTTCTTCCATCACAACTTAATTCTTTTATCTGAAGCCTGATTTAACACCTCCTTTGTTCCCTGTATTTGTCCATTTTCTTCATGTGCTGATCTGGCTTAGGGCTCATTTACTATACCCAGCTGGAATATTTTGCATGCTTATACAAAGATGAATAAAGATCAATACCCTCACTGAATTGCCCTAGGTCATCAGGTAAATCAGTAAGAAAAAAAAATTGTGCATCTTACTTAATTTGCTGAAATCAACAGTGCTGCAACGACGCTCCAGTAGGAGCTCTGAAATCCACCCGAAATTCTGCTTTTGTCTCACATACTATTTGTAAAAACCTGTGTACAAACGCTGAAAAGAAGCTTGGATGAAGACACAACAGGATTGCTAACTATACCAGGTAAACCTGGATAGGATAGTCCTGTTTTTCTCTCCACTTCTAAGGTAATAAAATCTGCTAGCAGCCCCTATTACCTGAAATGAAGGACAAGGATGTTCCAGGTAATGCAGACACCATTTTTTCTAATTAAATTCTCTCATGTTGTTGTCCCAAGATTAAGATTAATCGGTGCCTCTTTGTAACACACTTGCAAGAAACTGCTGGTGCAGGAGGAAGTTCCTGTGGCAGCTGACACGGTTCAAGCTAAGAGTGCCTGCAATTCCACTAATAAACTGAGTAAGCACAAGTTGCCTTCAGTTACCTTGGGATGGGGTACAAAGCCACTAGTCTCAGACTTTGGATGCAATATACATACAGCTCAGACCATTTCCTAAGGACCTGCTTTGAACCATTGCTGCCCAAGTGACTGACCAACACCAAAAACATTCTTGAGGCCAGTTGTTATTTCTTCCTCTTTTCTGCATAGGAAGATACAAGAGGAGATAAAAAACTAGCGGAGGAAAGCAAATAGTAAATAGCAACTCCAGTATCTTCCACTATGAACTCTGCAGTCAGACACTTAACTAGCTATTATTTTGCTTTTCAAAAACATGCAACATCTGGATTTGTAGAAACTCTTGCTACCTTCATGAAAGCAGCAGACCATCAGACCCCATACAAAGAAACCCTTTTTGTCACAGATGAGCATGTTTATGTTATCAGTATCAGAGAAAAGTCTTGATAACTTCTAATACAAATATTTTTAGTGAATAAAACCTACTGGAGGATAATGTTGTAATACAGTCTATTAGTATGGAATGATGTACAAACAGAGCTATCTGTTTCTTCTGTGTCCCAACCTTTATTTTATCCTGCCTGTGACTTTATCTACATGCATTACACCATTGCCTGTATCATTTTTCCAAGGGAAGCAGTAGCACTAGGACAACATAAAAGCTACACTTTTGTATGATGATGCCCAAATCTAGGCCATTCATTGCGTTAGAGACAATCTTACGATCTGTTTGAAGTCTCTTCACTGAGTATTGGAGCAAATATTCATAGTGCACGTCACCTTCCAAGGACTAGTAACCTCCTTTTGTCTCACCTCTCCATATTTTATTTCCATACACTGTACTATTTCAACATTAAAGAGTTTCTGTTCCTAGCCCTAGCTGTAGAGAAAATAAGGACTCAAATAAGCTCAACTGCATTTCCAAAGCACTGACAGATAGCCTAATGAGGAGTTGGACAAAACCATCAAAAAGGACCAAAACACATCTGTTCAAAACAAGTACTATTTGAACCAAGAAACACAGTTAAGCATGCATGTGTGAAGGCTTTTCCTTCACTATAGGTGTGTCACAAAACCAGAGCCTGGTGCTTAGTCGGGAAGCTTGATCACCGACAGTGGCAAAGATGAAAGCTGTAACCATTATCCAAAATCTAGAAAGAGTAGGACTTTAGTCCAGATACACTAATTGCCCAGTTGTAGAACCATATATTGAAAAGCAAAGCACTGAAAGAATAAATACCATAACCATCTATGCGGAAAACAAGAACTGGTACCTAAATGCAACAGCAAAGAGCAGTAACACAAAAAAAAAAGCCCCCAAACTTGCTAAAGAATCTTATTTTGCAAGAGGAAATAAAAAGATTAAATAAGTTTGGGTTCAGGATTTTCTTCACAGTTAATCTCCATTTTAGAGAAATGAGGCAGTGAAATGCTTTTCTAGCATTTAAAGCCTTTACTTTACATGAGGGCATACACCTCAGCTTGAGAAGAAAGTGCCTCAGGTTAAAAACATTGCATAAAGCAGTGTTGCTGCAGGTTGGCAAGTATTCTTCATGGCACAAAGTAAACTTCCTACCAAAATTCATGAACCACTGCAAAACTTGAAGATTATTTCAAAACATATTCAAGCAGTAATTCATTTGAGCAGTTTCTTATTTCCATGAAACAAGTTTCAGAATTGAGCACTAGGTGAAGAGTCAGGTATTCTGTCAGAGGCTTGTAATGTGGAAAGTCACCTGAAGAATTTTTCTGTCCTACACCATAGAAGCTGGAGACAATACTAGTCATCACTGCAGAAGCAAAGGAGAAGTAATCATTAGTGAAATTTAACAGATTCAGTAATGAATATAGTTACACTACTGTTATCTAATTTAACAATTTCTAACAATAGAGAGAATAGTTGTAACAGAGTCAGCTGTTGTTCTTCAAGTCCGGAAACACAATTACTGAAGGAGTATGGTTTGGATCTCCTGCACAGAAGCAACAAACTTGTAACTGGAAATGGATTTTATTTGTTATATCTAAATAGTGCAATTGTGTTACTCTAATTCTCCCTTGTGAAAATAGACTGAGGGACTAAACAGCAAAACTACTGACCCATTTTTCAGGAAGAATGAAGCTCATCCTAGAGCCCTATTCAGAAGGCATGCCTACAATCCAACATTACTCAAGCAAATAGCTCCATGCACTCAAATTTTAGCTTCACAGAACAGTTATTACACACAGCTCTCAAGTAGTAAGTCCTTATACACACAAGACAACTTTTCAAAGGTTGCTGCCAATCCCCCAGAGAGAAGCTACAAAGAACTCCATACACACACGCATTTTTATTTTAATAAATAAAGTTTTACAGGCTCAGGCTTTTTTTTTTTTTGTTTTAATCACATATACAGAACAGAATAATGCCTGACCAAGTAAGATGAATTAAACTACTAACCCTGGGAAGGGATGCATGCCCTCTATAACACTGAAGACTTTAACTGAAAAGGAATTTCCCATCGGCAGCATAGTAATTTACTTCACAGATTAGACAACTTGAAAGAGATGTGGCCAAAGCAAAGAGAGTGACCCTAAATGGACCACTTGTCCTTACAGAGCCACAATAGTGCAAGGAAAACCAAGAGCCCAAATGCCTCCATTTTCTAGTGTCACTGCTTGGATGAATATGTATGTCTTCACATCCTTCAAGCAATACATTCTAACCACAAGTAGAGAGGCTAAGCACAGCAGGTATGCAAAATTATTCCATTGAAGAACAGATATTGGATGACAAGGTAATGTTATATTTCAAGATTTTAAATTAGCAGATGCTTTTGCATCCTCTTCAGTATGGCAGTGGAACAGATCCCACCTTCTTTCATAGAGGTTTAGTCCAAAAACTTCCTGTTGGCATTAGCACCAAAGAGAGCCACTCTGATTTCTGGCATCATCTGTTGAGAAAGAGTACATCAGTTACATGCAATGGGCAATACAATTGCTCTACATTCCTCATTGCAGGCACTGTGTGCTAGCTAAGCTAAGCTTCAAAATTAAGAGGTCAGTTCATTTGAGTTTTCTGAAGCCTTTACCTGATCATACATTGCCAGCTACTCTATAGACTTAAAGGATTGCCTATGCTGCAGCATAAGAAGGAGATGCCAGAGCTAGTTTCTTCCACTAGGGTATAACAGGTCTCAAGACAAAGTTTCTAGTACTCAAGCTAGCTTCAGTAATTCAAGTTAGTCTCAGCATTTCAACATCTGACTACAGTGTAGTCATAACAAGTCTTTCAGTATCCTAATTTCTAGAGTTATATGCTCATGCTTAATTCAAAAGGCATCATTATGGGAAAAGCCATGTTTGTTGTAGAGAAGCAGAACAGTAGGTCATTTCCTTCTTTCCATTCAAAAGTAACTTCTTACTTGTCATCCACGATGAAACCTGATCCCACACACTATTGTGACAATTAACACATTGGAAACACTAGAATTTAACTGCAAGACAAAACAAATTATACCTTGTTCACCTTGGCTGTTAGAGAAACTCACCTGCTGAGCTACAAGGTCCAGCCGACTTTCCAGGGTATTGGAAACCTTAATTTTGCCATCACTGTTATAGATTTCAACACCTCCAGCACTAGAAAGGGGAAGAAAAAAAAAAAAAAAAAATCTATGAAATCCATGGTACATCTCAAAGTCAGAATGTGGCAGAGAGATTATCCCACATCAGTGCTTATAGGCAAGTCAGATACATAGGTAAGATTTTTATTTTTTAAAAAGCAAACTTTTTTTGATCACGTCTTAATAGGAATCAGCACAAAGTGATCCAGTGAAGCAGAGTGCAAAGCATCTTTGGGGTTATCAGAGACCACAGCTACATACAAGGGTCTTCATTAGCACGATCTAAATGCAAGCAGAGATAAGGAATTTTTCACTTCAAAACAGCTTCAGACTCCGTATTTTGTTATTAATAGACAGCTTCCAGCTTTCCAGAAGTGAAGAAAAATGCTAAAAGTGTTGTTTGCTAGCCCACACATAACAATCGCTGACAATCAGAATATACAGCTTTGTGCCATGTTCTTTATCATACTATATGGAAATAGAGCCTTGCAGACATAGCAGACACAAACCCCATCAAGTGATTATTCTGCAGCACCTTATGATTCAGTTTGCTTCATCTTGAGATAGAAAGCATGGCTACATCCATATTCTCTCTCTTTAAAAGATCAACAGTTAGTTAAGTTTCCACCTACAGTTATTCTCTGCTTTGGTACTGTGAATCAGGCTGAAGGTTACACAAAACTTTCATTGACATTTTTGATTGAGACAGTGCTTGTCTGGAGGAAACCACAGAGTCTGTGCTTGATTAACACAAAGAAGTGCCAAATTCCACTAGAACAGCAGCAGACACACTGTGGGGATATTCCCTACATAATTTTCCGAGACTGTTCTGGCAGGAGCGGTGGCTTGAAAAGTTGCATTAAGTTAGTTCTCTGTATAAAAGACTCCCATTCTCCTTACATTTCCTCTGGCAGGAAGTTGTCTTGATCAATGTGAACATCCACATCCCTTTTTGTGGCATTTTTGTAGATGGGAATGCTCTTCTGTACAGCAGTCTAGGATACAAAATAAACCTTCAATTAGCATTGACCAATGCTAGCGCACCACTTGGGTTTGGTCACTCAATCATTTATAATAACAAAATTAAGGGATTGAGGGCTTTTTTTTTTTTTTAAATTAAGCAAATGTATTTCAGTATGGCTTTTGAGCCAAATCCAATTATTATTTTTAATATTGTAGCAATGTCTGAAGTTTCCTAGGTAATATCCAAGCAAGCAAATGATCCCCAACTTAAAAAGCATGCTTGTTCTCTTGCATTGAATTGGCAGCAGAAGTGCAGCAAGCAAAGCTTGTTTTCATGTCATACAGATGGGATCTGACCAGCAAATATTCGCAGTCAGGTCCCAGTCTTTGTGAGCAGGATACTGTCAAACTATTCTAGGTGCCTTACCTTAACCATAGGGAGATCCTGTTTCCTGCACCGAACAACTATTCTGGGCTCAAGCAGCTGGTAGAATCCCTGCACAAGATAACCATTACAGTATCAGAAAGTCAACATTTTAATTGTCTTAAAATTATTTAAGCCCAAGAAAGGAATGGAGCTGATCAGTTTGAAAACCAAAACCTGACAATATTAGCCTCGATTCTTTAGTACTTTGCTCACAAGTTCATCTCATGCAGATATTCTGAGAGGACATCACCAGTATCTGGGAAAGAGCCTGCAACTATGGATTAAGTGTTTCTTTGTTAGCTTCAAGTTTGGAACTCAAGAGCAATCAAGCCTATGTATCATAGGATTGAGTTGCCCAGACAATGTATACGTATGTAAGGATCATTCCTGTCTAAGTAGACTGAGCATGCAGCCAAGCTGACATTCTCCTGTACAGCTCTTGGAGAAGACAGGCAGTGGTTTCAGATGCCTGTTCTAGTAACTCCTGCCTTGCAGTTCCTACAGTAATACGTGAGAATAGAATAGAACAGAACAGACTTAGTTCCAGTTGGAAGGGACCTACAATAATCATCTAGTCCAACTGTGAGTACTGATGAGTACAGATCCCTCACTGGATCAAATATAATGAGCCAAGACAGATGTGGCCAGCTTGCAGGAGTGAGACATGTTTGTTTGATGTACAGCAATACCAGACCTAGGTGTGACAAAGAAACAGCACTGAATCGGAAGCACAAGCTGGTAGGAAACACTGTTAAGAAAACTCTGCCGTCCAACTGTGGACAGGAGTGCTTGTGGCCGGCTTCTGTGAGAGTTTATAGCAAAAGGACCCGTTCACAGCAGAAGGTGGCACTAGTGGCCGCACAATTGAACCTGGCCAATGCTTATTGCATTTTTGGCAGTTAATTTCTGGGGCTTGGGGGTAATGTTCTAGCTAAGCAAAGCTTTGACTTCTGCTTGTACGTCTGTCACAGATGCATGCCACACTACAGTAAACTTGTCAAAGCCAGGACTTAAGTCTCAAATGCCGAAAAGATTTTAAAAGCGGGTAACTATCAACTTACAGGTTTGGAGAAACAGCTTTTGCCAAAGGTGCATTTGATCCAACTATTTACTACAGAAGCTTCAAGCATGCATGTTACAATGTACGTGCACGCACCTGCAATTATTCTTATAATGGAACTGCTGCTTGGTATACCAGGTTTTACACCTCAAAATAAGCTGCAGACGTGTCTGCTCAGAATCCAAGTTTGAAAGACATAGCAGAAGTGATGTTTAAAACTCAAAAGATCACCCAGTCACATTTGATCTAGACTCCAAAACAATTGTAACCTCCAGTGGGTTACATTTGAAGACAGACACCTAGGAGGATGAGGTTGTGATCATCTATTTGTTACAATTCAAATATTTACCTGTAGAACTAGTCCATCCAGCAGTGTCTGGTACCTGGCAGTATCCTTCACCACCTTGGCAAGTCTCTGCTTGGCCTCATTCAGCAAATCCTACATTCAGAAGAAATCAGATCTGCACAGCCCATCTGTTTGGCATTTGGTTTCATGCCTACCAACTTTCTGTACTCCTATCATAGCTATCACACCCTGCCAACACGTAAACGTACACTCCAGCTGGTGTTCATCCAAGCTAGACCTTCATCTCTGTACATGGCACAATATCCTTTCCAAACTGTTCCATTCTCCCTGCCCTGATCTGAACCCATTATAACCTGACAAGAATTCCTTTTTCATGAAAAAGGGAGACCTCAGTAGTAAAAGGATAGTATTTATAATATTAATTCAGGCAAACAAACTAAAATATTTTGTAAATCATTGCCTAATGTAAGCTAGTAAAGCTGTCTGAATAACTAATTTTTTCAGCTTTGTAGTTGAGCAAAGAAATCTAATTTATCTTTTTATCAAACAATATTCAGGTTAGGTATAATTTAATTGTAAGTAAATGCAAGTCAAAATTTAAAAGTAAGAGCCTATTTTTAATTTGAAGTAGTTGGTTTTATTATCTTTATCCAGCAAATCAGTATCACATGAGATTGAACTTTTAAGAAGTTTGAGTCAATTCAAACACAGATCCTAGAACTGAACCGTCATAATTACTTCAGATAAAAAAACTGTATGATTTGGTATAAACCTATCTTTACTGTCTTGCCTCATAGCATTTAAAAGAACAGTGCACGTTAACACAATCAGTACTAGGATATAACACTATCACAATGCAGTATCATGGTCAAATCTAGTTATATTGTCCACCCTACAGTAACATAGCATTTCTGGAACTGCTCATCTCTCTTGTTTAGGAAAGAGGCCAAAGATCTGATAAAGGAAGAAAGAGCTAGCAGCATGTGACTTGAGCTCTTTTAAAATGAGGAAGAGTGTTACGCATTACTCAGAAGCATGAGGTTGAGTCAGATGATAAATGAGGAAGAGATTACCCAGCAGAGACTATCACAATAGTTAGCTCTTCAGCCACCCACCTTCCTCCTCTCTGTGAACACAATCTCAAGTTTGAAACTAGGTTTAAAGAATCAATAAACTGGTGATTTTCTTCTGCTAACTCCCCTTTTTCATAGTAGCATCAACATGAACAACATTACCCAATTTTTTATTTTTGACTTCTACAGGTCTTGCAGCTTTTCCAATAGCTCAACAGCACCATCTAGCAGAGTATGAACACTCAAACTGTTTCTGAGACGGGGTAAGAGACAATAGAAAACCTGCAAGCTGTACAGTGAGCAGAATCAGAATACACTCCGCGTGGTGTAAGTTAAACATAGTAAGCCTGAACTAAGTCTAAATGTAGCCTGCTTCTGATAAATGATCACTCGCCCTATATGTCAACACACAGACTGGTCACCTACTAGAACAAGAAGCAAACCTTTTCATGTATTAGGGGCCACTAAAGGAGACAGAAAAACCCAGTCAGTGCCATTTTAAGCCTACTTGCTTAAGCCGTGCCAGATCTAATGCATAAATGTCGCTTCAGGCAAGCAGAACTTCAAAGTTCTACCATCCGTGCAAGAAAGGGTGCCTGCTCTTTAAAGAAGTAAGCTATTGTCCAAATTATAGATAAAACTGCTGCCTGCAATGCTCCTGGTAGAGAACTGTACATCCCTAAAAAAGCAGGTAATAGAAACGACAAAAATAAGCAAAAGCAGACTACTGAAGCCAGACTAAATCCTTAATGACTTTTCAGAGCAGCTGGGAAAGCTGGTTTCTTGTATGTTGAAGCAAGTGCCACTCAATCACAAATCATGTTTTTCCTTTAGAGAATGGTTAAGAACATTTCCTAACATTTCCTACCTAATGGTAGGAACAGAACCTCTGTGTCTTTACTACAGAGATACTCACTGCAATAAGGTCATCCCTTGCCTTGAGGACCTTCAGCCTTGCCTGATTCATGAGGTTGGACATCTGACTGCAAGTTGCATGATAAAGTTGAATCAATCCATCAGACTTTGACAGAAGAGCTGCAACATTTAACTGTATACTTTACATTTACAGATAACGATACAGCGTTTAATAACAAAGCCGTTTACCTGTTTGAATGTTTATGAACTTGCACAAATGATTACAATGCAGAACCCCGCCCATCAGTAAAGACCCACCAAAACTAAATCTGACATGAACATTTGTCCCAGAGTAATAGACCAGGGTAGAGTTCTAGACATTAACTACATCAAGGTATATGGAAGATTCTTTCACCACACTTACTAACAGTTATATTATTGTAGCTCACCTTTGATAATTTCTCCCCAGGAAAACTAGAAACTCAGAAACTTTAGAACTAAATATATTGCATACAATTTGCCTATTTGCCAGGGAAAAACAGTTCTGTATAAAATTAGCAATAAAATGGCAGAGCTCAGGCTCTGAAGGCAGCCATCTAACGTAAGAAACTTACATTTTCTTTTGCTGTTCAATTTGTTTCTCCTTCTTTTCATAATACTCCATGATTTTCAGCCTCTGTGTCTGAACAAGGCGACCCTTCTCAATGTTGAATTCTTCTTCTGCCTATAGTAAAAATTAAATAACTGAAGTGGACATTGATTCCATGGGCTGAAAAACACAGAATCAAAATGAAACAGCCATGCTTTCAGAGCACATTCATAAATAAGCTAGGATGATACAATTTATGGTTCCATATAAACAAAACATTTCAACTAGTACTCAAGTCAAAGGGAGTTCAGGATGTGTTCTACTGAACTAGAACCTTGCTAACTAAGATACAGCTTATTATATCAATTGACTGACATGTGCTTCCTTGCAGTATTTATTCCTTAGGTGCAAAACTACCAAATGTATGTATTATATACTGTTGAGCAAAACTCATTTTATCTGAGCTGCGGGTCTGGTTTGGTTTTGCAGAATTGGTCTCTTTTCTGACTACAAGAGATTCTACCTAAAACAAGCTACCTAGTCCTCAGTGTCCACAAACTTCATTACTTTAAGCAATTCTTACACAAGGAGAGTGACAGTATAGCTACTACTTTTTTATAAAGCCTAGCAAGACAGCATGTAAAAACACATGGCAAGTCTTCCTATTTATACCTGAGAATCTAATCTCAGCTTCTGACTTCTATATGCAGACGATCAGGAATACCTGTGTTAGTATTGATTAAATATCTGTGTAGATCTAAATGTTTAAGGGAGATTAAATATTATTAGTAGTACATATGCCAAGTCCAACACCAATAAGATACTTCAGTATTGGTATAATGCAGATTGTTAGGGTTGTAAGGCACCATTAATCCTTCCTTAGTAAACATCTATATACTATCACCAGGTTACTATTAAACTCAGTCTGTTGCAGCTTAACCTAAGTGAAGGATTCTGCAAGTAATTCAACTCACATCTTACATGTAAATTTATGTTTTAGTTCCCCAGGATACCTACTAAATCACATCTAGAATTAAGTCTGCAGGTGGCTACACGGGTTTAGGTACTGTTATGAACCTGCTTACAAACAAACTTTCACCAACATAATTTAACCACTTTCATCTTTTATCATTTTGGTACATGTATGAATGCTTGTGCAAGATTACTAGTATTATTGCTACTTTTTACTTTTTTTTTTTTTTACTACTAATGTCTCTGCCTGACACACTATGGAAGTCAAGCAAAAATTAAAAATAAACCTTCTGGTAAATAGCTTGTTATGACAAACCTTAGCAGAATTCATAATTATGCAGAGAACTCCTTTAATCCTCAGTGATGTCAAATTATGTCTAGGAGATGGGGGAAGGTGTTCCACTTAATCCAGCCTATTCACATTGCCACTCGGCTCTCCTGACTGCTTAAAAAAAAATGAATGAACTTGCATATGAATAAATTTATATTTAAGAACCACTATGAAAACTTTCACCAAAAATAGCTCCGACTTGTTTTGATTTGTCAAAAGCTAACAAATATTAACTTAATTTGGTAGCATCATTTTTTGCTGTGCAGTAACTAAATGTGAAGTAAGCTGTAGTTTGCAGAAGTGTTCTAAGCTTGCTCTGACTGCAACTATCAAAACAGAATGTCAGATGTCGCTTTCCTTTTGCACTTACTGACGTTGAACCTCCATTTTTACCTTTGCATCTATTTCTTCAGCCTTTTCATTGGCTTCCTGCTCAATGAAAGCCATCATATGCTTGATCTGTAACAAGAGAGAGAAAAGAAAATATTTTCTGTCGGAAAGGACTTTGATGAGAGGAAGTATGTATATATTCCTCATTTGTGCAGTATGCCCCTCCATATCCATTTACTAATTCGTATAATGTTGTTTTTCATGGAAATTAATTTGAGCATACAGGTCAAAGAGTCAGTTCACCTTAGGGCAGACTACAAGAAAATTTTTTTTTTCCAAATAATTCTATATAATGCTGTTTTACAGGCTGTCATTAGAAGAATGTACTTTAGATATGCAACTATACCAAAAAAACCCAACCCCAACCCAACAGTAAATTTGTATAAATAAATTTGTAAGGCAGGGTATTTTCATTCTTCACTAGTGAGAACAATTTTTTTTTCCCCCAGGATAAGTTAAAAAAAAAAAAAAAAGTCCTTACACAGTAAAATTAAAGTTGCCTGTTTGTTATAACATTTATATGAAACATAGAACACTAACATAGAGTCCCTGTTCCACATCAGGCATAGATGGCATTTGAATGAACACGGGACTTCCACACTAGATGACAGTGAAGCAAAGCAAAGGGCTACTGACCACTCCGGTCAGATCTGTACAACCAGAAGTTCATTCGCACACCTGAGAAATCTTTCTTGAAAAAATGTAACAAATTCTGTAAAGACCTACAAGGTCATTAAAAAATGCCGCTATATGGTCCAAGTCAAAAGGACCTTATAAAAAGTAGTTGCATATTAGTTTGGAGGAGCTGGGGAAGGAAACAGAGATAGCAGCGCTAGCTGATCAAGACTACATCAAATATATCACATGCTGCTTTACAGCCTGGTATGCACTAACAGATTCTACTTCAAGAACCTTTTTGAAACCATCTCAAAACACTATAAAGCACAGGTCCAATAGCTTAAAGACAAGGAAAACAATTATACTGAGTTCTGCTTATTCTTCATGCCTTTCTGTGACCAGGCCTAAGTTTAGGTTCACATTTGGGGCAGACTGTAAGGACTCATGACAAACCAAACTGCAACTTTGAACAGATATAGCCATTTCTAAGGGCAGACAGAGTGGACCATATACTTGAGCGGACCATAAAAACCTACTGACTTTTTGCTTGCATTTGCACTAGTGATGAGACACATTTTGCAGATAATCTGGTCTGAATAAACTTGCACGAAAGATTCTATTTATATAATCTCATGTTAAAATATTTTAAAGAGATAAGAAAGGTGCAAACATGGAAAATGAGCCAATGTGCAGAACAGTACTATGCCCATATAGATGAAAAAACAGAAGTGAACAGACAAGTGGAAGATTTTAAGCATGTGCAGTGGAAGAAGTGAACAATAATATCCACATCCTCAACATCAAATCAGCAATTTTTCTTTTAATTCCAGTTTGCAATGGTTCCAAGTGCACATCCACCTACAGTGGCAGTTTCCTACTCTGCTCACGTGATTAGATGACTGGTTAAACCAAGCCTTAGGTCTACCTGCACTTCAGAAAGGGCAAGAGAGGCATATAAAATACAGAAATAATTTTGCCGAACAGCCTATTGTTGAAGGAGACCAAGAACTTTTGTATAGCAGCAGTGACCCTTACATTACTGAGTCACTTCTTCCAGTTTGGTTTGGTTTCTGAATTTTGGAAAAATACTTTAAACAGTTCTGCGTGTTCATGAAATGTTCTCTGCACAGCAAAGAAGAATAAGATGGAAGCAAGCTGATATGGCATCCATTTCCCCTAGTTATTATGAACAGCGTTATTTCCTTCAAAATTTTTTGTACTGAAATCCCTCTTTGCTTTTCATAGAAATGCAAAAGAGATCCTAAGTGAGACTTTTACATCTATAAATAGGACTAGTTTCAATAACACTGACAAAAATATGTATTTTTAAATAAGAGATTAACTTTAATTTACCACAGTAGTATTTCCTGCAGAAAGGAAGAGAGGGTTTTTCCCATCTGTAGTAGTGCGTTTATCATTTCCATGAGAAGTTTTAGATGTTAGACTGGCTTTAGCTAGAAGTGACTAGCCAGATTAGATGGAACAATCTACTAAACACCTTTGACAGAATAAAGCAAGTCTATCAATGAGAAAAATTCTTAATTAGAGATTATTTTCAAAGTGAAAATTATTGAAAGCGCCATGGCAAGTACTTCAGAGGACCTGTTGGCAAGTACATACCGCATTTATACACATGCAGAATTGTCATGCCATCAGCAGCATTCTCTTTTCCAGTTAACAGTATCACCCTAGGCTCAGGAGTGTAAAAACGACAACAGGAAAGTTGCAGATGTGAAATGCTGTTAGCATTACATGTTTAGTATATCAACAGATCCTGAACTAACCTTCGAAGTTCAGGTCCATGGTGGCTCAGCCAGACCACCCCAATGTTGGTTTTATTTTTATGATCTTCATGGAAGAGGCAGGAAAAAACAAACAAGCTTTGCAGATAAAAGGCAAGAGAATGTAGTGTTAAAATTCCTCTTTTGCAGACAGACAACCTACTGATTTTACTTTCAATGTGATGCTTCCTTGCCAAGAGACTATGTTTACTGAATGAGAAAGTGAGACACAAAGCACTTACGATGCAAAGGACAAAAGGAACTTGGCTGATCTGCCCATCACCTGTATGGAACTCCACGGACCAGTACTGACTGGATCCGTGCGCTCTTTAACACAGCACGCCATTTTCAACCCAGCTGAAAGCAGCTTTTTTTAGGCAAGGGCAGAGTTTACTGTCAATAAGGACAAAGTGTCCTGCCTCAGGAAGAAGTGTCCACAGTCAGCCTTCAGGGTTGTTAAGTTTCCATTGCACAAGAAGCCTGGGTTGTACTACTCTGTTTAGGATATAAAAGTGAAAAAGGTATTTAAGAATGCTGAATAGCCTACCCAAACGCTAAGTTACAGCTAATTAGATGTAGTATAGCTATAAGAAAAAAAAAAAAAAGAGATGGAAAGTGCTTAGAGAGCAACATCTGAAAAAACAGTATGTATCTAATGCAATGTATTTATCTGCCTTAAAGTGCAATTAAACACTGCAGAGAGCATAAAGGCTCCTCATGATCTCTTTCATTATAATCTGGCATAGTATGTCATCAAAATGCTTCAACAAAGTTCCCCAATGGGTGGCAAATCAATCCTGCCAGGGAAAAATTCACTTTCTTCAGAGACTTCTCTTTCTCACTAGGATTCCCGGGGAAGATCTTTCCCCTTCACCAACCCTTGCTTTCACAGGAGAGTACCCGCAGAGCAGGAGACCCTATTCCACAACTAAGACGTGAATCAGCCGCAGCCTCTGCTGTTACAGAGTTCAAAGCTGTCACTATTCCCTCCCACTCCCACTGGCCTTTCACCAGCCGCATGGCCCTTCAGCTCAGGCACACCTGAGACCCAGACCTATCACGGCCTAAGAGCAAGGAAGCTGCCTCCACCGCCCCGGCCCAGCCCTCGGTGCCTCTCTCCTCACGCTGGCGCCGTCCTTGTCAGCTCCCCGAGGGCCCCGGCCCCGGCCGGGCCGAGCGCAGCGTGGACGAGGCAGCTCCAGCGGCGGCCGCAGGCTCGCGTGCGGGCTGGGTCCACGGCCCTACCTGCTTCTGGACGTCGGCATCGCTGAGCGCCATGGCGGCAGCGGCGTTGGCAGTGGCGGCAGGGTTCGAGGGAAGGCGGCTGGGGCCGTTGGCGACCGCGAGTGGAATCAAATCCGGTTCGGGTCACAGCTGGTGCTGCTGCCGCTGTGTCACGCCGCCCCGCCTACCTGCTCCTTCGGACCAATAGAAACATGCGTTCTGGCTGACGTCACGGGGCCGGGTGCTTCCGTGCGACAACCTGCCATCTTGTGGGGGATAGCGGGTCTTGTCTTTAGCGCGCTTCATGACGGGAGGGGGTGGCTGGCTTCCTTCGCGCCTGCCTCCGGTAGCAGCGGCGGCAGCCGGGTCCACCCAGTCCGCCCGTGGGTGGTGAGCCTTGCGGGGGGCAACACGACAGGCTCGGGCGTCAGAGCTCGGCCTAAGAGTTCGTGGGCGTTGCGCGCAGGAGCGGGGATGTAATCTTTCCCCTTGCGTGTCGTGTTTTCAAGGCGTTGGTGGCAATACCGCGTTCAGTTACGAAAAGAGCTGAGCTGCTTCCAAGAAACGTTGTAACGTGTTTACCTTGTGGCAGAGAGCAGCTTGCTTGTGAGGCTGTAGAGTAGATTGCTTCTTGGCAATGCCTTGGGCTCCCTGTCATAGGAAGCTTTGGTATCTCAAGGTCACTTTCAGCTGTCAATTGTATAAAGCTGTGAAATACTATTTATAAAATCCCACAGTTTTTCCAGGTTTGGACTGGCAGAGATGAAACTGTCTTTTTTTTTTTTTTTAAACCCGCAGCTGAGCTGTGGGGTATAGTGTTAGGGAGCAGGAAGAGAAAAGCAGAAGGACAGAGGAAACAGCGGGCAGGGGGCAGGGGAAGGAGGGTGCTGTCAGGTGGACATGGCTAAGGGAGGTCTTGTCATGGGGCCCTCAAGTTGGTTGGACTTCTATGATTAACTTCTGTATGGCACCAGTGGTTCGTTGCAGGAACACACGGTGGGGATTCAAAGCCTTTTTATGACTGGTTGCCTTCAGTCATTTTGTGTTCTAGAAGCGTTGAGGACCATTGTCAAATGATGTGTTGATTCTTCAGGAGCGCTGCTGCTGCTTCCATTGTTCTCTTCAGGGCAAAATTTAAAGCAGTCTTCATAAGCTATAATAGTATTTATTTAGTCTAGCTGGCAGGAATGTTTCATTTCTACACTGCAGGTTACATTTACTGGAAAAAATAGAACTGTTCCTTACAAAGCAGGGTCAAATGTGGTGTTGGTCATACCCATGTTTCCTCTTGGCTTTTTTCTATTCCCTTAATTTTTACTAGGCCTTTTTTTTTTTTAGTGTGAGAAAGTTTACTGTAAAACTTTGTATTTTTTTTCCCCCCTCATATCTCAATTACGTTACAATGCAGGCAGTGAACTTGTATTTTGGAGCGTGGGAGCGCTTTACCATTATTTCAGTCAGAATCCGAATGACATTAAAACAGTCAGAACTTCCTTCAGGCTTGCTTGCTTTCCTCCAGCCCAGGGAGTGTGAATCTCTGAACCCACACCTATCATCACGTGAGCCGGACGAGGGCCGCGCCAGGAGCGGGGGGCTTTCCCTCCTCCCCGGCCTGCCCCTCGCCGTGCAGCTCCGGCGCCGGGGCGCGGGCGGGGCCGGCACCGCCTCCATGGCGGCTACCGCGGCGGAAGGGAGGCGGGGCCGCGGCGCCTCGCCTCTTCCCGCCCCTCGGGCAGTCACGTGGCGGGAGAGGCGTCCTGCCGGGCTCCGCCCTTCGGCGCGGGCCGTGACGTTCTGCCCCCCCAGCCGAGCGCCGTCCCCTCCTCCCCGCCCCTCCATCATGGCGGCGGCGGCGGCGGCAAATTAGGGCAGAGCTCGCACCGCCTCGCGCGCGCGCGCCCGCCACCCCCGGCGGACCGACCCGGAGCAGCACCGCTCCTCGCCCGGCCTGCCCGCCCCCCCCCTCCTCCCCGCCCCCGCTGCGCCCCACGGCGCTCGCAGGTGAGGAAGGGGGCGGGGGCGGGCGGGCAGTCTGCTTGTTTATTTATTTATTTATTTGTTTATTTATTTCTTTTCCCCTCGCGCCGCCGCCGGCCGGGAGTTGGGTGGGGGAAGCGGGCACGAGGACGGCGCGGCCGTTGGGCAGCTCGGCGGCCGAGCGCGCGCCTTCTCCTACCTCCCCCCCGTTGCCTGTGAGGGGCGGGGGGAGCCGGTCGCTCTCCGTGGGGTCGGTGGCCGCAGAACTTCCCCGAGGGGGCGGGGCGCGGCGGGGCCACGCCCCCACGGCGACCGTTTGTGGCACCGCCGTGACTGTGGCTGAAGGACGCGTCCCGCCGCGCCCGGGGCCGCTCCAGCGCGTCCCTCCCCGGCCGGCTGCGGGGCGGGCGTCGCCCTGGAGCGGGGCGCCGGGCCGGGCCCCGCGGTGTGAGAGAAGGTGCCTCCCCCCTCCGCCGGCAGGTCCTGAAGGGCGGCGGCAAGGAGAGCGCTGCGGCCTGCCCGCCCGCACCTGCTGCTGTAGCGCGTAGGCTGTGGCTCCCGCCGGCTGACTCATCCCGGCTTTCTGCTCCTTGTCGTTTCTGCCCAGATATAAATATCTCATTCATCGCCGTAGTAACTGAGTAGCTTACGCTGCACTCTCGCAGGCTGCTCCTCTGCTCCGGCTCTGCCTTTTGTCTGGCGCTGTTGAAACTTGCAGCGAGCCCAGGGTTTCTGCCTTACCTGCTTGTCTTCTTGTTTGCCTTCAAGTCCACGTAGCGCTTGGCAAATTAAAAAAGGAAGTGAGTGAAAGCTTGTTAATGAAAGCTGGGTTTTGTAATGATTTAATATTGTGGTAAGACAGTTTAAAGCTGGAGAAGACTGAGAGCCTTTATAGTAGATAACTCATACGATTTTTATTTTTCTTCCTAAAAGAAAAATCAAACGACTTGCCTAGAATGCTCGCTCAATTACATTTCCCTCTAAGGTCAACTGAAACCACAGCCCAGATAAACAGCTATCATATTTTGCAGTGTTTCTATCCATTAAGTGCCACTAGAGGGTCAGTAATGGATGCGATATTGATTCATTTTCAGTAGAACTGATGTGTTTGAACTCAGAACAATTCCATAGTCATACCATCATATATCATTGGAAAAGTACTCTGAAGAATTTATCTTCCAACTTGATCATGATCGGGTGCTTTGGGAAGTCCTACCTGTTATGTGAAGTGTTTTCAGAGACAAACTGTTGCAAAGTTAAACTAGTCCACACAGGCCAATCTCATCCAAAATGCCCACACAAGCCTTCTGGTAAAGTTGCAGAGCGCTTGAATGTTTTCCATCTTGTTGACAACGGGGTGTGGTTTTATAGACCTGCAACTCCTTGAAATGTGGTATATTTGGATAAAGAGCACTGTATAAATGTAAAGCTGTGGATTAGAGTGAGCTGAGAGTGGGTACCTGTTGCAGAGATTGGTATCAGGAGGATGACCCAATCCTGTGAATATAAGTGGCACGCTGCCCTGAAAATTATTTGAACTCTGGTGCTACTGTTTTGTTGCCTCCCTAAATCTCCCCGTCCGTGCCTGGGTGAACAGCTGCTGACTGAGACCACGCGTGCTTTGAAATATTTCCTCGCCAGCAGAAACTATTCCGCTACAGCGGTGGTCTAGGATGATTAAGTTTGCAGCCAGTAGGTGAGGCTTGGTAACGTGAGCTGTATCTGGGAACTGCGTCCAGCTTTAGACTGACTCCATTTTCAAGTGGGACTTAACTATGGTCATGGTGGCAGTGTTATTTATAAAAAGAAGGCAATCTGTGTCTGTACTATGGTTTCTGGACCTGTGTTTTAAGTCCATTAGAAATCAGTAGCAATATTGATCACCTACTGTTTTGTTTATAAACATGCAGCAAAAGACCTGCAACAGTCGAATAGATGCTCAGTAGATCTTGGTGGCAGCTGGTGAACTGTTCTTAGGGGCAGCATCATAATGCTGTTGCATTTTGTCTTTTGAATGTTGCATGGTAAATGCAGCTTGATGCATGCTAGGATTTTGCACGTAAGGACTAAAACCTAGCAGAGCCCCATTGCTAGCGGATTACATTCACTGTATTCATTGGTAGACTTGTGTTGTCCATTATCTAACATATAACTCTTTTGTGGATTAGGATGTGACAGGCTGCATGAGGAAATGTCAGTCTGACTGGAACTCCTGTTCTCAGGTTGGCTGAGCAGCTCAGCCCACGTGAAACAAGTGACAGCAGGGTCGGAGGAGTAACAAGCTAAGTAAGCTTCAACAGGTGTAACCTCTTATTCGCCCAAGGGTGCAGGAATTGAGAAAGGTGAAATTTTTTGTAGGGAGTAGTTGTTAATAATTTTGATCCCTCTAGCTTTTAAGAGGCAATATTCTTGCAGTGAATCTGTTACACCAGAAGTAACCCTCTTGTCCTTGCTTTGAGGCTTACATAGTCTGTGTAAGGCATTTTTTCTTCCACTCCATTACATCTCCCATGCTAGCTTCTGTCTTACTCTCTTAAACAATTTCTGGACTCTCTTCCATTTTGCTCCTGTAGTGGAAAGCTCTCCTTCCTCTGATCTGGCCTCTCAAGCTGCGTGTCCTTTTTTAATCCCACGCATTCCTGAAAAATGGCCTTTTCTGAGAGGTTTACAGTATCTGAGTCAATATTTCTCCATTTCTTTTTGTAAACAAAACCAGTCATTCACAATTCAAAATGAGTAATTCGGTTGCTGTGCTGTGGGCTTCTCTCAAAGGAAGACTGGTGATTCTGAAGTGCATTTCCAGTCTGACATTCTTTTAGGTGAAGCTGAAGATGTTTCTTCCATTCGGGTTCTTAAGTGTCCCTTCTCATTTCAGTATAAAACTACCTCTCAGAATATTTTGACCAAAATGATTACTTTTTTTCATCCAAAGCTTTTTTTCTTCATTTTTCTCCCAGGGAAACATTAACCACTATTTAAATAAGCTGTGGTGTGATTCTCTCCCTCTCTTCCCCGCCCCCCCCTCCTCCCTCCAGAGGTGCTGAGCTAAGCATGCTGAAATTTTCATGAATTAGTCCTCACTGTTGCACATGGATCACTGTGCTGCTATGGAGCCTCATGCTTGTTTTGATTGCCTGTTTTTTTTCTTTAATTTTCTGCGTTAATTTGCAATTACATTTTGAAGAATAATCTCTGTTACATATTCCAACTTGTTCTTTGATCCACAGTGTGGTGTCTGGATGTCTCTGGACCATCCGTCAGACTGATTCTTTCAGGACAGATCAGTTCAGGTTGTCTGGAAGGGCTCCCATTCACTGTGTAGGCGTTGCGAGAAGCGTGTTGGTTTCAGGCCTCTGGATCTCTGCTGAACAAACCAGAACTGAAATGTGCTGGGGAGCTTTTGCTTTTTGGTGAATGGCATCTTTCACACCTGGTGATGTGAACGTGTGATGTGGTGGTGACATCTGGTGATCTGGTTTGAAGAGCAGATCTGTTGTTAAAGGATCCTAAAGTCTTCTGAGCAGTTATTTTTTCCAAATCTCCCTGCTTTATGAAAGTCTCAGTTTGTGGAAGTGGCTGAAGGGTAACTGTGTGTTGTGCAAAAGGTGCAGTTATCCTCTGATATAATTTCATGTGTTTCTGAAGCATGATAGCCTGTAGAGCACTCTGGGAAGGATGAGGCAACATAAATGTAGGATTACTGCTGCAGGGTGAAAGGGATGAATGTTGCCTCAAGGTTTGGACATTGGTTCCTTCCTGTCTTCAGTTCAAGCTGTGGTAAAGACTCAAGCAAAATACATGGCAAGAGGCAGAGCTTCCAGAGTATAGTCTTCATGAAAGAGTCCTCTTCTGTTTTCAATACTGAATGAGTTTCAAAAACTAGAGTTGCTAAAGATTAATGAAAGAATGCTTAGCCATTTTACACCAACTCTTTTCCTTTTCCAGCTTTTAGTTTGACAGCTAATCTTTTCTTTGCCAAGCTACCTACTCATGCAGTAACCATGCCACAGCACAGTTATAGTTGTGTTTATCCTCAGTAGTAGCCAGTTGCACAGCTGTTAAACTGAATTCCTTTCCAGGGAGGAGAGGGGTTAGAAGTTAGCCCAGACATCTTGCATGGCTAGACAAATCAATGCTTTTCTTTTGCTTGCTCTTTTGTTAATCTTGAGGCTTCATTTGCAGATTGAGCTTTGGTTTGGGTACCTGGTTATCTCTCTCAGTCTCAAGGCATTTCCAGTGGAATCGGGAACCCTCTTGGGATGTTCCAACTCCTGTTCTGTGTGTATAGCATTTTTCTCATTTGAAGTCCTTTAAGCTTTAAACTTGGTTTAGATATTTCTTCTAAATGTAACTGCACTCTCATACTAGTAAATTATGTAGCTCCTTCAGTATCTGTTAAGTAGCTGTTCTGGAGCATGAACTTTTCTGCATGCCTTTCAGTTAGACATCCATTCTTATGGCCAAGAGTGGACTACTACTTGTTTGGGAATGACTCTTTGAAGTGATGGAGAACTTAATTTTGAGAGTTTATCTTAAAGCCCTAAATACTATTATTTGATTCATCAAGTAGATTGTGTGTTGGTTACACAGACTGTTCCTAATATAAAGAGCTAAAAGATGTTCATTAACTTCTTTTCCATCTGTTGTATGGCTTTTTCTCCACTTCCATGTCGCCTTCTGAAGTATTTTTTTCCCCATTGTCCTTTATGGCTGATTTTAATTTCTCTCCACCTTAGTTTTTCATTATTGGAAAAACTTCTTATTTAGATGTTTGAAAAAAGCAACAAAACAAATAAAGTAAAACAGGGAAGTTCTTTGGCCAGATGTTGCTGTTAGGTGTGGATTTCTGTTTCGTAAGTATTAAAGGCTGGGTGAGAAATCCAGGACACACAACCATCTGTTCTTCCAATCCCTACAATGAATGTGGAATTTCCTCTGCTGACCATATGTTTTCTATTGCTGTTGGAACAGTAAAATGAATTTGCAGCAATTGTGGTCACTTTTTCTGCGTTAAAATTTTTAAGCATTGTAATAAGAGAATCTGAAAAAGAGAATTGGGAAAATACTTATTGGAGGCTTAGGGGAAGAGAGACTCATAAGAACCTGTCTTTTTACCTGAAGTTGTAGTTAACTAAGTCTTCAGAATCCATCAAAACCTCTTTGCATGAATTCGTGTGTATTTTTGTGTGTGGTTGAGTCGGGAGATATTAGGAGGTAGACACATGGTAAGGAACTGTTCAATTTGCTTTAATGTAAGAGTACGTATGCCAAGCAGGATTGAGAAAGGCCGCTGCTGGCAGCAGGCTGGCAGGACTCTGGACTGGGGGGCAGTTGGTTTTACTCTGCACGGTTCTTATTAAAATAAGAATGCGTAGCATATCAGGGCAAAAACCTGGATATTGCTCCACGATTGTTACATAATTCCTTGTTATGTATGAGTTCATGACCTATTGCAGCCTTATAAAAAAACAAACACAATACTCTATTCCTTCCTTACAGTCTTCCTCAGTTACCCAGAGAAAACCCTACGTGCCCCATAAGAGCACTGCTGCATCGCAAGCCAACCCGATGGCGTCCTCTACTGCTGTGCCTGTAGGATTTCACTATGAAACAAAATACGTAGTTCTCAGCTACCTGGGACTTTTATCACAAGAGAAGCCACAGGAGCAGCATCCTCCTTCAACTCAAGGTGATATTTGCATATTCATCTGTACCTATTTACATATGCAACTGTGTTTGCAGTTAGTTCTTCAGCTGTTTGTGCATGGATGCAAAATGTCAGCCTGATGTTTAGCGTAATGCGTCTCTTCTTTTATTCATTGAAATAATGGGAGGAGATGCTGATGGAAACAAAGCTGTTTGTATTTAGATTACTGTTTTGATTTGAGCTATGCCAGGGTTGGTTGGTGTTTATGAAGCAAATAAGTGGTTTTAGTAGCTGTCTTGAGGTTAGGAGGGGTGGATATGTATTATCTTTGTTGAGCCATCTTGAGAATTTAAGCCTATGCCTGTTTTTTTTGGGAGGCAAGTAGAAGTAAACAGGGGTGAGGTGGTGTTTACCTGCACAAACTCTGAGCGATTACTTGAGCAATCTCATGTGCTAAATAGTTTTGCCCTATTATGTTAATGCTTCAGTTGTTGTCAGTCCGTGGTAGTACAGAGATGTGAGGTGTAACCTGGCCTATGCTGCATCTATTTATTTATTTATTTTTAAGAAGTCAAGGACTTTGTGGAATCAGATGGAGCCAGGTGTTTCTTCCAGATCAAGTTTATGCATATAGGAGGTTAACGAAATAAATAGGCAGAATAAAAGAAGTTTGATACATTGTGTTTCACATAAACCTAGGTAGTAAAACTTCATTTATTTTGTGGTGGCAAGCACTTAAACAATGTTGTTTTTCAAGATTGTTTTGGTGGCTTGTCACGTCTTAATGATGTTTCAGTCACTACTAGCGCCTGTGATTCAGAACTTATTCTGATGAAAGGCATATTAAAAAAAAAAAGGCAGTCTCCAGAATCTTTCTTTTTGAACAAGCATTTAAGAATGCATACTCTGTCATTTACTGAATTTACCTGTCATGAAGTGAGAAATTCCTGAAAAGAAAAGATAGCATCAAAGTTGTGAGAAATTCCTGAAAAGAAAAGATAGCATCAAAGTTGTGAGAAATTCCTGAAAAGAAAAGATAGCATCAAAGTTGTGAGAAATTCCTTTATCAGTTTGGCACCTAAGCATATAGCATATGCTGGTTGTATATAATTTATAAAATTAATCTTGGTATACTTAAGGTATGTCTGTTACTTCTACTTTGACTGCATCTGTGGTCCATGAAAGGAGAGGCACCGTAGTGCCAAGACGCTGTTTCATAAAACGCTTTGTTGGAAAATGTGCTTATTTTAGCAATAATCTCCCATTCTGAATACCCCATATGGGATAACAGGTCTAAACTGAAAATCTGTTGAATACTTACAAAGCTACAATGTGGAAGAGTCTGCTTTATTCTCTAAATGTAAGATTCAGAAACAAAACTGTTCGTCTTAAAGCTTTTTGTAAATAATTTGGCTGCAGTTACCTTTGAAATATTTGCAAATTGACGGGAAACCTTTCAACTGATTCTTATTACTGAAACCTCTAAGAAATATTTGAATTAAAGAGCAATATTAAAACCTTATAAAGAGTAAGCTGCAAATGTTTAAATAAAAATTTTGTAGTCAGTTAAGAGGACTTTCAAGCTCCTGTGTAAAGATAACTGTTGAGTTTACCTTTCAGATATTACTTAAATATGTTAAATTGTGTGACAGGAGGCTGTAGTTGGATTTACCAGTAAAATACTCTAAAAGCATTGATACTTTCCAAATCTGTTCTTTCTTCCTTGTTGCTCTAAACCTTCCCTTCTAAACAGGAAACAGTCCTCCATTTATTTCCCGCACCCTTACTGCCAAAACCAGACAGTGGCCACAATTTCTCCTCCCCTGGTCATCTTGCACTGTAGTTAGATCTCTCTTTCAGTGTTTTTACTTCTTTCTGATCAAAGACTCCAGATAAAGTAGTTTTCCCTTACTTTTAATCTGCCATGCTCTTTTTCACCCTCTCCTGTAATGCCTTGGATGGATTTCAGGCTCTTACTGAACTAAGTGCAAACACTTTATCCTTCTGCCTCAGGATTTCTTTCATTCTTTCATAACTCACTTTTCCTGTTGTTTTTCTGCTTTCTGTGCTTCCAACAGCTTTCATTTGTCTGACAGTTACTTTTTAAAAATCCTTTCTCCTACTTCCTCTCTCCTCGCTTGTAGTTGAACAGTTGTTTGAGCTGCATTCCCAGGGTATGTGCGGTAACAGCCATGTGTTTATTTGGAAGTACTGTGTGCATCTTCTCTGAACATTAAGGAGTTTGTATGTACAGTCTGTATCTCCTTGTTGTCTGGCACGGGCCTGATGCCTGCTTGTGGAGAGCTGTACCAAAGCATTCTGCTCTGCATGCTTCTCCCCCAGGGAGACAGCGAGAGAAGCAGCAGCCCATAATGGATATTACCTGCGCTGCCTAATGCACTGCTGGAAGGTAGCTGGCTATTACAGTAACAAGTGTGGTATGAGGAACCTGGTTAGAACAAGAGAGATGTGAAAGCCAGTAAATGAAAATGAATAGCTGTTATGTAGAATCCCATCATGAAGAGGAAACTTCTGGTTTTTGGTAAGGAAGACGTATGAGGGATAATAACAGTATGATGTTACATTGTGCTTGTCAGTGTGTTTTTCAAGCAGTGCCATCAACTGTTTATATGCTATCTTGCTGATCCCACGTTCCTTTCACTGATGATTTTTGTGGTACTTAAAGTGCTGGTCAGTAGTCTTTCTACTCTCTACAGCTGAATGCTGTTGATTTACGAATTGAGAGGATTCTGATACAAGGTACTTGTCACTTAATCTTATTTCGCTCTAATTTGTTTATTGTACTGACAGACCTTTCATGGGAAACAATTGAAGCAGTGATGTTTGGCTGTTGCCTGTTTCTATTTTAGTTGCAGAACACTTCTCTATTTTATATGTTTCATTCATATGAGGTATTGACTCTCGTATATGGTACTTTCCCTTCGTATATTTTTCTTAGACCCAGGTAAGTCCTTACTCTTTGTCTGATTTCTGTATCATAATATTACAATATAAGGGGAGTACCCAGAAGGGCTGGCTGGCTTTGTTCTCCCTATGTTAGTCTCTTTTGTCTCCTTCAGTATTGGAGAGTGAGGGACTCCTCTAGAGGGCAGTTCAGAGCAGGAGCCTAATTACAGCCACCTTGTATCAACTGCTGGAGGATCTTCTCTCTTTCCATTGCGTGTATACAGAACATGGAGAAATAAGGTACACTAGGAGTAGTTAGTGTTTCTGTACCTCCCTTGAGTCCTTATAGCAGTCTTATAGATTTCAACACTCAACAGTGTTCAACAGTGAAGTTTCAACACTCCAGTTAAGCTAGAAAATGTATCTGATGGCTCAAAAAAACAACCAAAAAAGTGATCTTTCCCAACAGGAGTGGTACTATTTCATCTCTGGTAGGAGAAATTGAACACTTTTGTTCATTCCCCACCCTTTCCTCATATGGTCATGTCCCCCAAACCTCTGCTTCCCTGCATTTCGTACTAGAGTTCTTTTCCTGATGTATGTCTTTTTATTCCAAAAACTCAGAGGAGAGTAAATCTTTAAGATATTTGTTAATTTCAGGTTAAAACTTCTCATCTTCTGTAGCCATAATACGCTTTACCAGAGTAGTGGTTTTTGGAGGGACTTTATTCAGTGAAGGCTCAGACAATTTACATAGGAAATTACCTCACTATGTTTCCTTTTGGATCTCTTGGTTGGTCTTGATTTTGTTGCAGGAAAGAATGTCTTCAATTACAAGAGCTAAAAACACTTCTGACTTCAAGCAAAGACGACCGATCTAAGTCAGCATCTCATTACTACTTTGAAAGTTTTATTTAGACAGCTTTTCTTCAGTGCAAGAACTGAACAGAAAACCATCCACAGTTTTCCAGGCTCTTGAAGAAAAGCTGAAGTTTTATTGGACAAACCAATCTTTTGGTATTACAGCCCTATAGTATACTGTAGGAGGTTTCAGTGTCTCCAGAAGAAAATCCAGCAAACTTAACTGGGCAACAGTTTGAGAGATAACTCCTGCTGCAGTTTTGGCAGAGTAGTGATTCTGCATAGCACTCACTTCAGTTTACTTAAAGCAAAGTCTGTCAGCAGAAAATTCCGTTACTTTTTGATAGGTTTTCAGGTGGGTGAATAATACAAATTGCTCAGATAAATCTGATAAAACACACACGGTAAGATACCATCTGTGTAAGTCCGTGTGGTTTGAGGCAACAGACAGGTACAATTATTTTAAGATGTGTAGAAGCTCTCGGTTATCTGTTCATTAGATTGTGGAGAAATGCTGTAGTATTTTTTCAGAACTCGTCGTATCTATAATTACTGGTTCATACACAGAAAATAAATATCAGGTATCAGAAAACATTTCTACATTTTTCCCCCTGAAGTTCACACTCATTATAGAAGCTTCCAGTCTGCTGCAGTTGTTAGTACTACTTACTTTTTAAGTGAGTCAAAATACTTTTGTTTTGTGATGCAATATATTTGTATTATAAATATTATATTCATCAAGGAGTAACTTTTAGTGTATTTCTGGTTTTTAAGCTACTTCCCCATGGTTTGACCCCATCCCATGAGCCTGTGGCTGGAACGAAGATTCTGAAGAAAAGTAGTTTTTCTTGACAGAATCTTAAATAATCCCTTAGCTGACACAGCATCTGGAAGATTTATAATCAATGCCACTGCTGCATGGTGGCGTAGATTACTCAAGAGGTGAACAAGGTTTTGACAGGTTTGCAGTTTCCCTGAGGTGCACACAATCTGCAGAACTTTAATCCAATTATTGTGTACAATGTTCTTTTGACCATTTATTATCTGTTTTGGAATTACTGTATGAAGTGCTATATATAGTCAGTGATCATGGCATTTTAGTGGTTTCCCACACACGTTTCTTACAGCTGAGCAACGTTGAACTGGGTTGCTGGGAGAAATGGGGTTTACATTTATTTGTTCGCTTGCTTTAGTTAGAAATGAACTCTTGTTACATCTCAGGAAATACATACACAGATAGGCAGAGATGGCCAGGTTTCATGCATTGTGGGTGAGCTCAAGGCCCCGGAGTGGCTATCTCAAATCTAAAAGTAGTACCTCTTTTATATGGTTTTGACCATCATGGGTTGGATACCTGTCATTGCAAGATTTTCTGTCATCAGGTGACACTTGGAGTGGCTGTTGCAGAATATCTTGGTTTTCTTCATACTCCATCTTTACTTACCCCTCGTAGTTCCTACAGTTGGTCTGTAGGAAGTGAAGGAGTTTTTGAGCTGTCTTTAGCTTAGATTAATAACTCATTCTTTAGAAACTTTCCTCTTAGTGCAAAACATACCCACTTTGGCTGAAAAGTCACAGGCTGAAAAGGTACACTTTGTAGGTCAGACTGATCCAGTTTGTGGTAATGAGGGAGCTATTTCCTGAACCAAGGCAAGGAAAGGGAGTTTTTGGACTGTGACTTGGAGAAGAAAGAGGTGGTCCCTCCAGGAATGTGAATTCTTACTTAATTAAGCCTCCTCTCTGCCCACAAAAAATGTTGACTGCTAGTTGTCAGTCTTGTCTCTTTTTGGTTCTTAGTATTTTGGACTTTTAAAATTTCTTTTAAGCTTAACCTTCTTATGGTTTATAAATAACTTATTTTAAACATTTCTCAAATTGAGGTTCTACATCTATGTATGGCAGTCTGTGTTCTGGAGTTTGCTGGCATAATGGATAGATATACTTTTCATTAAAAGAAACATGAATACGTTTGTGAAGAGATGTTGTATATTTTTGTCACTTAGTGCTTGCAGAAATTTTAGACGCTTACTTACTGTTATAAAAAGTTTGAGATGTTAAAGCAATACTAGAATCATTCCAAAAGTAAATTTTTAAGTCAATGTTGACTATACAGAAGTTAATATAGAGACCTAGGGGAACTTGAAAACACAGATAGTGGTAAGTTAAAATTATAAGCATGAAAGAAAAACAGTCGGGAGCAATCTGCAACATCAAAGGCTTTCTTTTTCATTGATGCTGCATTCACTTGAACTAGAAAGACATAATGCCTTTTTCAGTCTCTCCTTAGAGTTGCTGTTGTCTCTTGTTAGCTGTAGTTTGGCACAAACACTGTAGAATCAGATGTGCAGGCTCTCTAACTCTGATGAATGACTTCCATCCCTCCTCCTCCTGGGATGAAACCTGGGGAATGGGTCAGTCTTGTATTGTTACTGAACTTCTGGAATGGCCTTACGGGTGGAGTTTTACTGAAATATTGCATTTCTTTAGTAGTCATAACACTGATTGCCAGTGATGTGGTGCTTGATGGACTTTTAGAATACATTTTCCTGTACTTTGCAGGTTACCTCCAAATACCTGAAAAACAAAATCTTAACAAGAACACACGTGTGCAAAAGGGAACACTTATTCCATAAATAGAAAGTAGAATGCACTAGGTTCTTTGTGTAAGGCTGTGTAACAGAGGTTTGTTAGGTCTTTGGGCTGGGAAGAGGCCTTTCAGAGTCAATTTACCAAAAGCCCCTAATAGGCAAATCCATTTTTTCATCATAGGAAAGCATTCAATGTTTATGAATCTTACAAGTACCATTTCTGGTGTGACCATTTGCATTATTAAACAATGAAGATATGTCCTCATCTACTGAAAGCTATTTTTACTGTTTTATTCTGCCTATTTGCAAGCTGACTTGGAAGTTGTCTAAAGGAGAAAAAAGGTACCACTCACTTGACACCTTTGCTATTGGAATACGCCGTTCTCCAGCACTGGGTGCATTTTTTGTTAGTAAGGGTCAACATACAGGAGATGCAGAAAGCTGAAGTCCATTGATAATTAGGGGAAGAAACGGTGCAAAGTCACTTTTCCAAGAGGGGTAGGTTTTTGATGTTTTGGCACGACTGAATAGTCAGGTGCTATTGGAATCAGCAGCTGCTGCAAAGTTGTGGGTGTTACGAGATGGAAACCGTTGACTGCAGCACTGATTATCTAAACAGCTCTTTTGTACGCTGGCAGCAATGGAATTTCTCTTCCTTCCATTTTCCGGGTGACTTATTATCAAGTATGACAGCTTGTCATGTGTGATCATCATCACATTAGTCCCATGAGAACTGGTGCTCTTCTGAATGCCCTCATCACTTCCATATACAGGGTGAAGCACAGGTTAAAATAAGAGTTTGTACTTGCATATACTTGTTGCACTTGACTGTGAAGCAGTAGTTCGGTCATTCAATGGGGCAACCTTAAAGGGACTGACAAGGCATTAGTGAGCGTCTGTTCATTAACCAAAAGGAGGAACAGTTTGCTCCTCTCTGGAATTTATTGTTCGGAGTGGCAAAGAGAGACTGTTTGAGAAGGGATTTAAAAAGCTAAATAAAGTTATTCTGGACATGGTAATGATGATTATCTAACTGTGTGATTAAGAAAAATGGAATTAAACTGACTATCTGTTGTTCCTTTAAACTGTTCGCATAAATAAATGTAAACATTTTACACTGACTTGTACATTGGTTTAGAAAGATTTTTGTCTCACAGGTATCTATTGAGTGCTGAGTTTTTAAGAATTAGCACACATTCAGTGGGTTGGTTCTGTGGATTTTTAACTTGTTTTTCAAATGCGGGAGACCTTGCAAGCTTATTATCTAGTGTTTTTTTAAATACAGAAAATGCACAGTGTACTTTACTACACATCTGTGTGTGTTAACTAGTATTGTTGCTTTTACGGTTTTCACACACTCTGATACAAAAACTATTGATATTGATTGTTCATTATGGAGGAAAGGGGAAGGTGATACAACACTTAAGAGTGAGTTTGAGCAGATTTAAATAGAGGTGGATCGAAGAAAATAGGCAGTCATTCATAAGACCACCAAATTATGATATAGTGTCATCAAAACAGGAATGAAGACAGACATGCCAGAAAGCTACACTGGGTGTTGCAGGACTAAGAAACAGTGGAGACGGGCAACGTTATCAGAAGGTTGGCCAGGAGGTGGTGTTTAAATCATGGGCATGAGAGAACATGAAGCCCCAGGAAAGAATTCTAAGGAATATTCAGAAGTTAGAGAGCTAAGAAAATGTGTTTTGGGTAACCCAGTAACTGATACTGTTGAAAGTAGCAGAGTGCAGGGCTAATGAGGACTGATAATTGACCCAAAACTTAGGGAAGGAAATGGCTGGAAAGGGGATTACTTAGCAAAGTTTAGTTTTGTGGTCAATTTTATTTGCTTATTTATATATTTCAGGAGTAAGTTGATACAAAATTCACTTTTATATTCATGTGGCTATAACAGATACATTTTATCTCTAAGTAGAACATTTTAAGGAATTGAAAGACAGAAAGAAGAACATTTTAGTAGTAGGCTGTTGATTTGGTGACATTTGGTTAAAATAAGACAGCAGTTAATGGAACAGTTTTTGTAGTGTGCTTTAAGAACAGGATTGGAAGACATGCTTGAAAGCTGATGGAAGAAATAAAGATTAGCAAACCCAAAGAAAAAGCAGCTAAATAGCAAGAGTTTTGAGCTGGAACTCTGTCCCAGACATGTAGTCTTTCCATTAGTACCCATCCCATAAAGCAGTTACTTGAGTAACTGCCATACGGCCTTGTATTGGAAAGGTTGACATTCAGCAGCCAGTTCCTTAAAGGTTCAAACGTTTTAAATACCTTGGCTTGCTTGGAAACAGTTTTGTGTCTCTCTTTTGCTACAGCCTAATAATTAAGATGATTGAGAAACTTTGTAATCCTGAATGGTATGGCTGAAACAGCTTCTTGTTACCAAATATCTGGAGTCAGCACATGGAACATATATTCATCACCCCAAACTGCAGCATAGGTACTTCTGGGAATATGCAGCCATTTCAAATTCCTAAATTAATTGATTAGGAGATGAGAACTGACAATTAACTGACAATTGTGGTGTCCTTTGCCTCTCTTGTTACTTGTGAACCCGGTCTTCAGTTATTTCATTGTGGCCTGTTAAACTCATGGACAGTGTAATGATGCCCAATTAATAGATTTTGGGACTCTTCACTGATGTCATTACATAGTTGCTCTGAGTATTTTTGTAGATTTTGCAGGCATCAATATAAATTTTGTATTTTGCTACTAAAAATCAAGCTTATGCCTATGTCTGCTTTGTTTTGGTGTAGTTTGATGATGAGTGTATCGGTTTTAATGACTGCTTGTTTATGTGCCTTGGTTTGATTTTGGTCTGAAATTTAAGATAAGTTTGTTTTTGAAGTTGTTATATATTCTGTTTGTGGCTTTACTGTTCTAATTTTTTAAAAAATATTTTTATATAAAGTATCTGTTCTTTCTTGAATAGGCCTGGAAGTTTGTGTGTTTCTGGGTTCATACAATAAAACTTTTGTAATAAGTGCCCTTACGGGATCATGCTTTTAATGTTGCTGTCTGAAATAGAACTTTCAATATTTCAATGTCATGTTCCATTATTTACCTTATTTGAAATACTACATTTGAATAATTTCTCTGGTTTCTTTTAGGGACTCAACAACAGCTTATGGCTCAACATGGTTCGGAGAAAGAGGCTTTGGAGAAGGTTAAAATAGAAATTGAGGAGGAGCTAAAACGTCTTGATGAAGAAATCCTGGAAGGTGCTTCAGATTTTCCCATTTCAATCAATAATCTCTATGCACTATAATGGTGGTTAATTTGTAACAGGTACTCTAGTTAAAGAGATTTTTGCACACACTGAAGCTCTTTACCCTCTTCCCCCTACAAGATTTCTACACATTGTCACATGAAATAAAATAGTTAAATGTTACTGTTTGCAGTGGTGGACTCTAGCCAAAGAAAACAGTTGAATGACATTTAATAGGCTACTATAAATAATGAAATATAAGCAGCCCTTTAGCTGCTCCAGTTGATGACAGAAGTGAAATCATTCCCCAGCAGCTAACATTTAGAGGAGTGTGGACTTAAACCATTAGTTTTTTCACTTCCACCAGGTTTAGTTTTTGTGACATGCTTTGACCTCTAGATGTGGCTTTTACAGGACTCCCAGCAAGGGATGATTTGGGAACAATCTTTGCTTTACATGTGTTGCAAATGGGAAATCTGAAGTAGAAAGGATCTGGTTACATTCAGCCATATAGACCTTTCTTAGAGGTTTTAAACTGAGAAGGAAAAGGTTATATGAACAAAATATTATTTAAAAAATTATACTCTAGTACTGCTGCAGATATGCCCATGTGAGTGCAAATTTTACTATGGAAAAGAAGCTGTTTTGCTGCTCCATCAGGGTTGGCATCAGCTTAAAATTGAGAATAGCTGCACATTCAGCTAACTTGCTGGTTAGGATGCAGTTGTGAAATAAGAGCTGGAGGGGAAATGTAGCTCAAACTCAGCTATGGCTTCTAAGTACCACCTCCAGAATATATTTGGACGATACTTGTTTTACTACTAGTTGTTTATAGCATGCTTTGACTACAGAATTGTGATTTCTTCATCCCTTATGTAAATGGTGTTAACTAGTGGGATAAGAAATCTGAGACTGTTGATGTTCTTACATGAATCTATTTTATTTTATTTTGTATACTTTTTTTTCTCAGCATTTACCACTACAGGATTTGACTGCCATACTTCCCCGGTGTTCAGTCCTGCTAATCCAGAGAGCTCGATAGAAGACTGCCTGGCTCATTTGGGGGAGAAAGTGTCCCAGGAATTGAGAGAACATCTGCACAAAGCACTGCAGAGCTTGCTTAGCAAGTGAGTTTCCATTTGCTTTTTCAAAGGGAAGATGTTTCCCTTTGCATTGTGACTGCTGCTGAAATGCTAAAAATGGGACTACATTTTGTATTGCGTTTCTTTCTTTTTCAATGTTCCTTTATCTGACTTCTTTTGTTTTGTGTTGTCATGTGAGAACGCTTCTTTGTAGTATTTGCTCTTTGCCGTTATGTAAATTCTAAAATTTTTCTAAGCTTTTATCATTGAACTTCTGAGACTAATTCAAGTAGTTTGAGTTGCTGGTGAAAGTAGCAGCTGGCAGCTGCCAGTTGCCATTGCCAATTTCATGAATGCTGGGCTGTAGCCAGATTAACTTCTTTTACCTTAGAGTTAAGAGTGGAGCTGAAGGTTTGTTTGTAATCTGGCTCAAGGTGAGTGGGAGAGTTTCCTTGAAAGGACTGTAGTAAGGTGCCTTATGACCACCATTCAGGTACACATCTGAAGCAAATGTGGGCCCCTGGGCTGACCTCGGTGCCTTAAGAACTGTCATGCCAGTTTAAGCTTATTGTTTAAATAGCACATTGTACTTGTCATGCTAATATCTTGATTAACATCTTTTGCAAATTGGTAAAAAGGTTGTGGTTGCTCGGTTTTCTATTATAAATTACCAGTGTGATTTTAATGGATCCATATGAACTACTTTGGCTGTTCTGAGTGACGTCCAAAATGTATTTGTGGAGAGCTGGAGCTGGAAGGTGCTACTTTAGGGCTAGTTACATAAATGCAGTTGTGAAAGCAGCATTAGCAAATAGCTATCTGAGTCTGTTTTGTGGATTGGCTTAAATAATATGGCTTAAAAGAAGCTGAGAATCTCTAGTACTACTCCTTCAGAGTTTGCATAGCTGTTCATGAACTGTTTGAACAACAAGGTACTGGAAGCCTAGATTATCAGTGCCTAGTGTAAGCTTTCTGATGCATGGGTGTTAAGCCTTCCATACATGAATTGGAGAGGCATCCCATGCCTTCGTGAAAGTAACACCCTTTATGACAGACCTCTGGAAGATTACAAATTTGGAAGTCATTGCATCTGAACATCAGGAAACATCTTTTTACTGCGAGGGTGACTGAGCACTGGAAGAGGTTGCCCAGAGGAGTTGTAGAGTCTTCATCCTTGGAGATCTTCAAAAGCCAGGGCATGGTCCTGGGCAGCCTGCTGTAGCAGACCCTGCTTGAGCAGGGAGGTTGGACAGGATGTTCTCCAGCGGTGCCTTCTGACCTCAACCATTCTGTGATTCCTTAACTAGTCCATCTATTCCTTAACTATCTCCGCAGTCAACAACCAAAGGTTGACTTTTTATGACCAATATAATTTAAAACTGACTGTTCAAAGTCAGGTAGGATGGGGATTTGGGCAACCTGATGCAGTGAAAGATGTCCCTGCCCATGATCTTTAAAGGTCCCTTCTAACCCAAACCATCCTATGATTCTATAATTTTGGCTTGGATTTCACAGCAAAGGTGCCATATAACATCTGACCAGACAGAAGAAGATGGTTATCTCCTTTTCCATGAGTCATCCAGTGGAAAAGTACATTCTGTCAACTCACCATTTAGCTTTCAGGAACTAATATATATACTGTCGGCTTCTATATGCAGTTTCTACAGGGTCAAAAAGTCAGTTCAGTATCGTGTAAACTAACAATTATTTACTTGCAGAAAACAATATGTGGGGGTACAAGTTTCTCCTTAAGTGGCAAAAGATATGCTAGTGTGTTCCTCCAGAAATGGCAGAAGCTTATCTGCCTTTAAAAACCAGGCATTTGCCCCGTGTGGCCTTAGAAACTTGTTCTTGGCATCTTCTGAAGAGTGGAGGTTTTGATAAATGCCTCACTACACACTAAAACAAGAGATGGCAACAAGTTAGAAAATTAGCAGTAAGCCTTGAAACCCATCCTTTCTGTGTGTCTAAAATGGTAACTTGAAATACCAGCATTTTAAGTTTAAATGGCTTAAAGGTTGTAGATAATTGTCTGTCTGACATTGAGGGATCATAACTGGTGCACTCTAGGTTGATTCTTTTTGGAGACTACCTGAGATTGTCTTTGAAAATTAAGTGGTTCTAATTTGTTAGTATCCTGATGTTCTAGGCTTCTTGTATTTTCTATGGGAATAATATTTGCATTCTAAGCTTTTTTTGAATTTATATACATACATACATACATACAAAGTCTGAAATGCCTGTGAAAAACGTGTTGACAAGCATGCCTTTTTGTAAGGCAAACTAGACCTACTGTTTAATCTCTTGATAATATCCTTCCTGCAGCTGTTGTTGCTCTTCTCATCCCACTGGTTCATTTGGATTTTTGTTTTAAAGGAACTAATGTACCAAGGAAGTTAAGAGAATGCAATTAAAATGACAAACCCAAATTATGTTTTTCCCAGTGTGCTTTAACTCTGTTCTTTTACCCATGTTTAATACAGCAGTGCTATTTGGTGCAATACTTACTTATTTTTCTTATATTTTCCTGTCCTCTTACATGCATATAAACAAGTATGTTATGGTACAGTGGGCTGTTAGATCATGACAGGTTCTTGGAGTTCAATAAGCAGTCTTCTGTCCAAGACCAGTTACCACTATTTTCCTTAAACTAAAGTCTGAACTTGCCTTTTGTCATCTGATCTGGCTCAGGACAGCTGCTTTTGAAGCAATACATCTGCTGTCACTCAGCAGAAAGTCTTTATTGTTACAGACTCTGAGGTACTATGTGATCGTGGAAGAAAGAGTGTGGAAGTGGGGAATTTCATCACCCAATTCAGAGAAGTAGAGATGCGATGAATCTAAAGTAGAGGTATCTACTGAAATACAAAGGGGGTTTTGTGATGAAAAGTTCTGTTTCTTGCAAATAAAAACTTCAACTGTAACATAATGTGGTCAAGCAGCCTGTGTTGGTTCACAGCCTATATTGTTTATAAAAATTTTACTCTCCGTTGACCTCTATCTCACATGTGAAATTCTCAGTGGAATTTTTTTATCTCTAAAGTCTAAAACTATAACAAATTATATGCAAGAGCTTAGAAATTTTGGTAGCATATCAGCAAAGCTACTTATCTAATGTCCTTTAAGCTGTAGACTGTCAAATTATTATGAAATTCATTTAATCAATTATATGAAATTATATAACTGGGAGAAGGTAGTGCCTTCCTGATTCTGTTTGGTGCTGGTTGTTTATTTCCTGAAATGTGAGACTTGTTAGCTCTTGAAAATTATCTGTAATACATGTGAAAAAATTTGTTCTCTGGAAGCTGAGAATTTTATTTTATTCTTGTTCTTTTGTTTCCTTTTATAACTTTCAGTGTTGGTTTAACTTCTGCAGGCCGGTGACATATCAAGAATATCGAGAGCGCACACAAGAGACAGCTGCTCATGCCAGTGGATGGAACAAGGTACTAAATAAGTGACTTTCACTTTGAGATCTCTTGTATCTAGTTGATGTCCATGCTGTTTTTTACGAGGTATGGTTATGCTTCAGAAGGAAAAAGAATCAAAAGAACACACTTGTTTTTACGATGACATAATTTTCGCTCTCAGAATAGTAGATGTGGACATAATATGTAGTTTTTAGACAATTTAGCCAGAAGTTATCTAATGGAAGTATTGGGTCAATCTTCCTTTATTATAGTAAAAAGAAAAGTTAGTTGTTGCTTGACTTTTTTTTTTTAACAATAATCACTAAAAATACTTAAATTCCCAAGAGATATTTATTGTTTTAGCAGTTTGGTAATGAAATCTGAGATGGATGTTTTCATAGCATTTGTCTACTATTTCTTTGTTCCCACCTCAGGCTCAAAATATGTGTAAAAAAAGTACTAAGCATGGTGAAAATAAAAATTGATAGTATCTTCACAATATTTAAATTGTTCAGAAAACATAAGGATGGTGTGCCTACCTGCTTTCAGAAATAGAAATCTCAAATTGTATGAAGCTTCTTTTTAAAACAAAACTCAAGTCTATTAAATGGACTATCGTACAATAGTTTTAATGTAGAATGAGTAGAATTAGCGTTCCCAGATCCATCTTTCATTCATCATTCACATCCATCATCTAAATTTCTTTCTGATGGCTTCAGTGGGCATCCGAAAAAGAATGAGAGAATGAAATAACTGTTTGCAAATCTAATCACAAATTGTGTGTTAAAACTTAGTCTTAAGTTTAAAATGGAACAAGACATCTTTTTTCCCTCTTTACATTTTGTTTTCCCAGAAATACTTTTCCTTAACTAGATTTCCCTGCTTACTTCAGAAAGTGATCATCTAACCAAGGGTGTGGGCACTTCTAACGCAGTTTATTAAACACTGCTTGACAAGTTACTGCCCATGGCTCCAGCAATTATTATTGGTGTGTGCTTTCAGTTTATCATCTTGTGATTCATAGCATTTTAGTTTAAACAACCATGACATCTGATGATTAAGAAGGTGGCTTAAGCTAGCACATTTTACTTTTCAGTTGGTGAAAAGTAAAAACAAACATAAAACCAGTCATTGTGGGTCAGTTGGCAAGGGAGGAGGTGGATGGAGCTTGTGAGTTCCCTACTGTGTCTCCATATGCTATTGGTTCACACCTCTTGAAGACATAGCCCTGGGTAGATGGGATCAGCTGCATTTGGGGTTCTATGGTTCAGCCTTCATTGGTGCCACATTTGTGCAGCCCCTGTGGCTAGTGAATTTTGGTCCCCATCAGCTTGTGATTGAGAATATCATCCAGAAGATGTCTTTGTCATCATCTTTGCTTACCCATAACGTTTGTTGCTACAGAACTTACAGTCCACAAGCAAACCGGAATGGAAATTTTGTAGATAGGACAGCATCTGTTTGTATTGTTTTTGTGGTAGTTTGATGCGTCAGGAATGCCTAGCAGTTCCTTTAATAATACTTGTTTTGAGGAAATGGAATACATTTATGTTGGTTTCATTTCCTTTTAAATTCCTTTATCATCTTAATCAGAATCGTATTTTATAACAGAAGAGATCAAGATACCTTTCCTCCAACCTCAACCTAGCTTCATTTTCACTCTAAAGAAGAAGCTGTTAGAAAAAGAATTTTTAGAAGTAGTTATAAATGGACATAGCGTCAGGTCTAATTAGCAGGCGTATAGCAGCAAAATGAGGCTGGCCTCAAGTTTGTGAAAATCTGAAGGATGTATATTTAAATTGACTCTATCAGGAGAAGTGAAGCTTGCTCCCTTTTATGACTACAGAATAAGAAAACATACAACTAGCAGAGCTAGACGAACAGATTAATAAATCGTTCCCTGTTACATTCTCACAGACCTTACATATCCTATAGTTTCTTGGGTGGAGCTGAAATTGAAGATGCACAGTAGCTGTGGAAGATGTCAAAGGGGTGAAAATGTGGAAATGCCTTCCCACAGACAGAGTTCTGTGTGATTGAGGCTTGTGGTTTGATCCAGACTAGAAGAAATAAAGCAACTGAAGCTAGTAGATGAAATGTGTTTTCAGTTACGTGTAAGCTCTATCTGTTGTGCTCAGTAGTGGCACCTTGCGCAGCAAGATGTTCTTTTTGCGTTCAGTAGCCTATGAACTAGTACCTAAAAATCTCACTTTTAATTTCTGAGCCTTTGCTGTTGTAGGTGTGTATTATTATACGTATGTATGTATAAAAGCCCCAGCTCTTTAATATATAGAATTCGATGCACTCAGAGTGCCACGCTGATCCCTTAAAGGCCCAATATCTCTGTGGCATAAGTGGACTCAAAGTAGTCTTTGCAAACCTTCCTTGATGGTATGCGTATGAGAGACATGGCATGCACAGGTAAGCACAGACTTCTGGGATTACCTGGCTGGCAAGCTCATTGGAGGTTGACTGTGGGCAAAGGCTTGTAAACTGTAAACCAGTTGGGAAGGTGTCATTTTTTTAGTCACACCAGTTTTCAAAGAACCTGTTCCTTATACAAGCATGAGCAGAAAGAAGGCGCTTCTAAATATAGCTGTTATTTTTTTCCATTTAAAAATGTGGACGTTTTCCAGAGTGCAGTGGTATGTTTGAACTCCTGAAGAGATTTAGTTAGCTGACTAGTGCATGGGGTGTAAAGGAATGTTTTCGGTCACTAAAATATGAATATCGATCTGAATGAGGAAATATTTCAGGGTAAACTAATACATAGGAACATCAGTTCTTCCATTAACAACCCACAGAGGCAAAGTTTACCCACAGACATTAGAAGTGCTGGCTCTCAGTAAAAAAATTTCAGGAAAATAAATGATTTCATGTATTTCTCAGAAATTGTGATGTGTAAATAGTAGGTGTTGGATGTTGGATTCGGAATATGTTGGATTCTGTAAAGAAAAGGAGGAGTCTTCACCTTGTGTTTGAAATAAGGCTGTCATTAAAACAAAACAAAACCAAAACTGCCTCAAACTTAGAGCAAATTATATTTCTGTAATAAAATAAAATAAAATTTAAAAAATCAAATACTCCATTGTTGAGTTTTTCTGCTTTTTGCTTAAAATTGAATATTATATACATACTCCAAAATACATAATCCCACTATTGTGCATCAGATAAAAGGATAATAAATACTGATATTGAGGGTCAACTGAACCGGTAAGTAGGTTAGCAATCATCTTGATGTCCCATTTTCACTGATCAATGGAGCCAACGAATAATACAACAAAATATAGGAAATAATAATATCAAGAATTAGATTAATTTTATGCTGAAGTAGTCAAAAGGTACACAGAAGTGGCAATTACTTTGGATATAGCTTCTTCAAAGTCTCTGAACTTTCTTTGTAATTTTTGGCATACATTTAAATTTGTAATATTGTACTATGGGATTGAAATAGTATAAGTGTCAGAATTCTTTCACTTACACAATTAATCAGAAATCTTCTGATAGTAAAGTGTGGGGGTTTTTTTACTGATTCCCTAGAAGTTTTCTCCTGCCAACTATTTTCTGGCATGCTGTGCTTGATATTGTGTATGTTTTTCTTCAATCAAAATATAAATAGCCCCTAGCATTCCTTCCTAGGCATACTAGTGGAGGGAAGTGCAGTTGCTTGGAATTGCTACGGCTATATTTTAACTTTGGTCTAGTTAAATCTCATCACCATTCACATAGCTACTCTTACATACAGAAAGCTGTTGTTAACCTTTACGGAAGTATTGTGACGGTAATTTCTTTCATGAATTTAGGGATAGTATCATGCAAACCTGTTCCTGTTCCTCCTGGTCTCAAAGGTGGAATTGTCTACAATTTTGGCGGGAAAGGAAAACCAGGCTGTGTTTGTTGGGCTGCATGGGACTGGATATTAGAGCTTGAATTTGATCCTTTGCTCTGAGGCCTGCGGAGGCTTGCTAAACTTGGGAGGAGTGGATGGATTAGATACTTAAATTGGCAAAGGAAGGAGGCAGCAATCATGTTCAGTATGCCAACATTTGAGCTCCCTTCATTTCCTAAGCTGCCTTTTTTTGCCTTTGTTTCTTTTGCCTTCACCTTAAAGTAAATGTCAAATATTTTGAGATCTCAATGTTCATGCTGTTGTAGAGTGGGTGTGCCCAAAGCCTCTGAAAGATGCCTAGTCTTGACAGCGTGCTTTTTTTTTTTTCCTTTGATCCAAAAAGATTGACATTTCTTCTGTGCACTGTAAGCTTGCACCTCTTCTGCCTCTGAGTTGAGATTAATTACAAGAAACTCAAAAACCCAGAAGGCTTTTGAAATTGAAGCATTGTCTCATTCCTAGTTAAGTGACTACAGTGTTAACTGTGCAGCCCAGAACAACGGTACTGTAACCCGTCTGTCATTGTATTCGATTCTCTCAGTTGTTAATCAGCTGGAACATCTTAAATTTAGCAGATTACAGGCATTATTAAGCCCCCATCTGTTTTTAGCAGTCCATCTCAGTGTGACTCCACCATAGATTTAGTACAAATCTCAAAACCCAGCCTACTTTTCCATCTTCCTCCAGCCTTACATCCTAAGGTGTGATTTCTCAGAATAGTAATGGAGGATGTTTACAGAAAAGATGATCAGGCTGAAGGAGGAAGAGACTGGGGAAGGAAGGAGGCATTTGGACTTCAGTCTGAGCAGTAGTATTGGCCAGCATCTGCCTTGTGCAGCTGTGGAACAATATTCTTATTTGCACAGTGAGTAGATGTGCAATGCAGTTGTCACGAACTAGGTGCAGTAAAACGTACAAATATTTTTCTCTTGTATCATAATAGCACTTTTTCAGATGCTAATGACTTCAATTCATACCAGTTTCCTGAACTTCGCAAAGTGTTGCATATAAACTTTGCCCAGAGGGCCATGTGCGTGCTCTGGGAGAATAAATTTAGAGTTTAAATGTTCAACTGCATGTTGTTTAGGCAAACAAAAACATAATTTCAGAAGGAAGTGTCTGGAACTGCGTAATATGAAGGAGGTGGGTTCACAGAGTGCTACTACATCTTACAGAGCAATTCACATTTGGGTTAAGGCTGAGTGTTCAGTTCAAGACAAAGGGTTTGGAAGGAGGAATGGTAGTAGGAAATGAGGGAGGGAATTCTGTACATGTTAAATTTGGCATAGGAGGGAGAGTTTAACGTGGAGAGGGGTTTGTGTTTGCTATTTTAAACATGTCTGTAATGTTATGCTGCTGGGGGGAGTTGCTTCTTTCTGTCCTGTCTGAAAGCCAGGTGTGAACTTCTGAAGAGACTGTTTAGTGCAGTGTATCTATTCAAGAACGTGTATGAGTTTGCTGTTGAAATACAGTTTGGATGCATATCCCTTCAAACTATTTATAATGTTGCATCTTTCCACTTACCAGGTAGCAAGTTCTGGACCTGTCCTGGTTCTTTACCTGAATCTTGTGTTCGAAAAAAATGGGGCTTAAGAGAGCACTGCAGTCCTGTTCTGTGAAAATCTCAGTTAGGCTGTGGTGTTTTGCTTATTAGATTGAGTGCTTCTTTCTTACTGAATTGTGTTGTGATTTTGCTCTGTGTCTTCACAAAAATGAAGTGTATGGTCCCCTATAGCTTTGGACTTGGTAGATTCAGACCTTTTCTGTGGACGACATGAATTCTCCTGTTTTACCTGCATAGTAGTATTGATAATGCCTTCTGCATTTATTCACAATTCTTGTTTTTTTTTAAGGTCTTGGTACCCCTGGTTCTGCTACAGCAATTTCTGATGGAGTTAACCAGACGGGGCCAGGAACCACTAAGCGCGCTTGTGAACTTCGGGGTGACATATCTAGAAGACTATTCTGCAGACTATATCATTCAGCAAGGAGGATGGGTAAGAAGACAATGCTTAATTTTCATACGTTGTTCAAAGCTTATTTCTAAGTGTGATACTGGTCTTAATAGGAGTAAAAGCTAAGAGGGGTTGCTAGAAGTAAGCAGATGAGAGAAGGAATGCCCCAGAAAAAGGAAAAAAAAAAAAAAAAGCAGGCGGTCAAGACCATGTAGTTGGAAAGGGATCTTGAGCAGTCATCCCTCTCACCTCTCTGCCCCAAGGCGGAACTGACTTTTACCCATTCATTTCTGATGTTGACATTAAAGACCTATGTGATTGCATTCCACAATTTCCCCAGGCAGTCTGTTCCAGTTCTTTGCATGTCTGGTTTGTTGGATTGCCATTAAAATTGAAGAGGTCCTCAGATGTCAAATAATAACTAGTTTTCATACTTTGTGTGTTAAGATGCTAATATGTTGCTATATGGTGAGTTTTTGTTTGTATGTTCTTTCCTGTTAATATACATATAAAACTGCATTTAGAAGCAAACACCTCTAACAAGAGATACTGTGCCTGAGAGGCTCATCTTTCTAATGTTATCTTCATACTCTGGTGACTGCTGGAAATGGTTGGGGGTTTTTTTCCCCTCTTAAATTTCAGAGGGGTTTTTAGCAGATAAATAATTGGGGAGCACTTCATACAGAAATGTCAGTAGGTTCTAATTTATTTTTATAATAAGTGATAAAACAGCTAATGCATATTGAATTTTATAGCTACAGAGGAACATAGATAGAACGAGCGATCAGGATTTCTTTGTGCTGCATTTCCTTGTGGAAATCTTCAGTTCATGGTAACCAATGTTCCTGAGTCACGGCACGCTGAGAAAGTTTCATTTAAAAATACATCACACAGGCAGCTCACAGCCGATGAGCTGGGTCTTGAAGATAGAACTGTGCTAAAGGAGGCTGAGCTTTAGATTACTGGGTTTGGGAAGGATGCCAGATTTGAATGGAATTAATCTGGGATTAGTGAAATGGCTCCAGCAAGTTGATGTATTCTAAAAAAAAAAAAAAAAGCTGTTCAGGAAAACCCAGTGATTAAAAAGTCCTAGTAGGAAAAATCTCATTCAGACAGCTTCTTGCATTTCAGGTCTTTACCTGAATTTCTCTTTAGGAGTAATTTGTTACAGAATTTCTGCATGTCTGCACCTTCCTATATCCTTTCCTGGCAATAGTGGATAATGGTTTTCAAAGCCTTCGGGAGGGATTGTTTGTCTGTAATGGACAGAAACACTAACAGCATGCAGCCAGATGACCTCCAGTCATTTGATAAATGCACTCGCATTTCAAAGTATTTTCATTACGGGGAAGGTCCTTACTTGCAGCTTTAAGACAGATGGATATTAGTGCTATTTTGCTTTTCTGCATTTTTTTTTTTAACCTCAGAAAAGGCCACAGTCTGTTCTCTATCCCCTATTTGAGGCCTGCTATAAACATACTTAATACAGCACAAAGCCTCTGAAAACAAGCAGCTTTCCAGCACGGCCTCCAAGGGAGGGGGCTGTGCTTTGTGTTTGTGTGACTGTGGATGTATGTACAGAACTGGGTAGTCGGTGTTTAATGGGCTACGAGCTTGTCTGTATACATCCAGTCAGGCATAAAATCAGACTGACATAAGCGGTACAGCAAACAAGCCAGAGCTATTTTTGAAACAGCAGAAGAGCCGAGGAAAGAGGCAAGGTGATGAAAATCCTTTCCAGCCGAATTAATGTAGCTGCACCAAACCCTTTTGTGAGTTGCGCTGGGGCTGGGGACCCACTGGGTTTGTGGCTTTACTTGGAGAGGGCAATATATGTTTTTATTGTATTCTTTTTCCTGTAATGAAAATGTTCATTTTTACTGAGTGGCCTGCTTCTGTGTTTGTTCCGAGTCTGTGGGGTGGTGTTCTGGGGCTGGCAGCGCTGGGAGTGGGGCGTGGGGTAAGGGTGGGAGAGTTTGTGTTTGTGAGAAGGGCCAGGGAAGTGCTGCCTGGCAGGCTGTTAGCCATCACGCAAGTGTTCTGCATTTTGTAAGATAAGCATCTGCCACAGGGACTCTGTGTGCCAGATCAAGTTGTCAGTAATACTTTGCTAGAGCCATAAGGGCAATGTATAAACCTGTGAGTCTCTAGTGAATTATGCTGCTGTGACAGGAAGAGGTTCAATTTTTGTGTTATTCCGGAGTGGCGTGAAGATAGATCTTTCCTACAGCTGCTAAGAGCTTACTTAAAACTGAGAAGATACCAAAACAGCCTGTCTGGTTTTGTGTGGATCAAGAGCAGAGGAGAGCTTCACAGGAATCAGCTTTTCAGGGGCAGACCTGAAAAATTCTGTAGTCTCTCAGATGCTGTCTCTTTCCTTGACACTATGTAATTTGGGATCTTCCTCAATTTTTGGATTGATGCCTACGTTTGCCAGGAGGAAAGTAGCCACTTGAAGGTAAGAGGTAAGCTGAGCCCTTCCTGTGCCCCACTGCGCATCTGTGGAGTCAGAATTTTACAGAGCTGTGTCACCCAGTGGGACCACTGGCTGCGTTATGGTTGGCAGCCACGATGCAGCTGGAAGAGCTCCCAAGGTTCTGCATATGCGCAAGACTTCAAGCTGTTTTGTGGGCTCAGGAGGCTTGTAGGTTCAGGAAAGCATCTGATTGAGGATGGTGGGCAACAGTTAACTAAAAGCAAAACTGTGCTAACTCAAGGGAATAAAGGTTGGGAAATTGCATAGCTGGGCAGTAGATTTCAAGAAATTGGTGTGGCTTGTGAGGAATGGGAAATTTGGGATACTGCAGGTAGAGCCTCTGAGATGAGAAGGCACTATTGGATTTTTCATCCCAGTTTGCAGAGATACAGTGACGAGATGATGTGTTGAAACAATGAGTGTTCCCTTCCCATTCTCCCTTCAGGCACTAACATTGTAGTTCAGCTAACTTTTCATGGTAGGGTGGGACTGGGGTGTAATGGTGGGTGGTGGGAGAATGGCTGGCATATTTTCATGTTAAAGTGTATGTAGTATTTTGATCCTGTGATTCTGGCTGTTACACATGCTGTTGGTCTGTTTTACTGCTTCAGGGAGAAAATCTTCTGAGCAGGGGTGTCTGCAGTGCACTGCATATTGTGTTTGGATGTAGCTGTCAACATGAAGAGATGAAATGACTACTCCATTTAGCTTACAATCTCTTAGATTTGCAGGTAGATGGAAGTTGAGTTTGGAGGGCTGCAGGAAAGCAAGGAAATCTTGCCGCCTTCCGGATAGACTCCCTCTTTCACGAGTTGCAGTGACAGGTTTGGCTGCTGCCATTACATTTACACTGCTTGACTTTAAGTTTTAGTATGATCTCTCTTTCGGAGCAAAAAGCATGTTTGGCATTTCAAGTTTTCTAAATATCCACATGTGTGGATACACATTTCCTCCTCCTGACTCCGTGTTTTGAACCCAAATGGTCAGGCTGAGATCTCATTCCCTTATCATTGCAAACCAAGTGAACCATTGCAAACCAATTCCCAGCCTAATTTAACAGTTGCTTCAGTCTTCCCTTTCCCGAAAGCAATGTCAGGGCTCAACAAACTGACATGCAGCGTACATGTTTTCCCCTCCCCTTCTCCTCCTCTCCCCTCCCTTCTCCTCCTCTCCCCTCCCTTCCCTCCTAGTACCTCCCCTCCCTTTTTGCTCTGACTTCTCCAGGGCTGAATCCTACTGCATCAGAAGCAATTCTTGGTCTCCTGGAAAAGTGCACAGTAAAGCCAGTCAGTTGGTAAGGATGTTTTTCCTCTTCCTTTCCCACCCTTCCTCTCAAATAATTTATTTCTTCTCAAGCTCTGTGGATCCTGTTTTCCATGGCTAGATTTCATCTATCTTGAATAACCTGGGAATGTCTATAAGAAGGAAAATGTGTAAGATTACATGGAAGCTCTCTGTTTTTTCTTTTTTCCCAGATTCATATTAATGTTACAAGCCCATCTGCTTTTCACTTGTTTGAAAGAGGTGAAATAAGTGCATGCAATCGGTGTTTGTCGGTTTTCGGTTAATAACCTTTCTTCTCTCAGTAAGAAGCTGGTATTTGTTTTTGTGACCCGTAGCTGAAAACTCTCTCTGCCTTCCCAGGGTTCTTGTCTCATGATGTTCAGACCTGGATTTGGATTTAACTAGTTATTTGCCCGTGTTGAAGAGAGTAAATTTGCTTGAAATACACATAGTGTTTACAGTTTCTTATCTCAGCCTTCGAAGAGATGTTTTCTGTTTCCAGTGTTTTGTCTTGGGCTTTTCTGCTGGTTTTGACATTTTCTCTGCTGCTGGTGATTGAATAATCTGCGTACTAGAGTCTGTTAACAATCTGGAGGAGAAGAAGGGTAGAGACACATCGTTCTGGGGAAGCGAGGCAGTCAGTTTGTGCTACTGGAGATCAAAACCTCCTTCTGCAGCAGCCCAGGTGTCTGCCTTGAGAATGACAATGCAGAAATAGAGACACGTGCTCCACTGGAGGAGAGAGAAGTTAAGTTTAATATGGTAGAGATGCAAGAAAGGGCAATCTAATTAGAGGAGTCCTAGAAAGGAGTTTTCCTGTCAAAATAATTAGACTTTACGCTTGTATCAGGGAACACTGCAGTGAAACGTCCACTTGTATTTGTGTGTAACTTCTCGGACACAAGAATAGATTTTTTATTTTTTAGGCACTGTGGCTGAAGGAGAAGAACTTAAATGGTCAAGGAGCAAGTAGATCTCCTTTCTTTTTTCCCTTCCAACAACTTCAAATCGGTCTGTCTGAAGAAGCGGTCTCTAAATAACTGAATTTACTTCAATTGAAACTGCTAAGACCGAAACCTTAAAAAGTGTTGCTTTGCTGCTGAGGTTATGTTGGAGGGCAGGGAAAGGAACTGGATTATTTCTGCAGGCTGTTCTTGCTGAAAGCATTCCTTGAAGGGGATGAGAGCAGTGGCTGCAATATCTGTGTGCTTTGATTTGGTTCACATGACCTTTTTTTTCTCTTTTTGATTTTTTTTTTTAATTTTTTCCTTAATAAAAATTACAGTCCTGTTTGTGGACTCTGCTCTGTTTTTCTTAGCTCCACCTATCTTGACAGTTTCACAAAGATGCCCACTACAATAAATGCCTGGGGGCTTTTTGTTACTTTTTTTTTTTTTTTTTTTGAATGTGCTGTTCTAGATCTGGGTGTTGTCAGCTGCCCCTTTTTATAATCCATTCCTCTGAAGGATTAGCAGGGTAGCACCGCCTGACTTCAGCCAGGGCCTGAAGAGGGATGGCGTTGCAGGGCTGCGGGCGCAGACACAGAGCGCAGGGAGCTGCAGTGCAGCTGGGGGTGAAGCTGTCCTGGCCCCGTCTTCGGGCGCAGCCTTCGCCGGCTCAGCCCTTGGCACAGGCGGTTGCTCCGCCCTTGTAACTAGAATCAATCATTGCCGCAAGCGTGTTCCCAGCTCTGGGGAAATCTGTTATTGTGGGAAATTTGCTTGTTTCCCCAGAGGGAGGTCTCTTGGCATCCCTGGACACAGACCAGTTCATCACTCCTCGCCTTTTGTTTTTCAGACGCTAGATTTTAAGCACAAATACATTTGATGGCTTCCTCGTTCTTGTATCATTGCTGTGACACTGTTGCGTGAGGAAAGTAATGACTGAATCTCATTTTTCTCTGACAGGTTATGTTACAAGGCAAAGTCAGCACTCTTGCCTAAGAAACTTCCTAGCTGTGTTGAGTGTTTTGAATTTTTTATCATGGTAAAGATTGCTCTTCTGGGACATTTGCATTCTGACGGCATTTCCTCTTGTATCTCAAGCCACTCTTTTTCCTTGAGGATTTTATGTGGGTCTATTTAGTTTCAGGGGAAAAAAACAAGTTCAGGCAACACAAATATTTTTTCCCACAAGGTGGCACTCCTCTCTGACCTGTATACAGAATTTTTGCCTGCGCTGGACAAAAGCAAGATCTGGGGTGTATGGATTGCTTGCTGGGCTGTATGTATAGCTTTTCTGGGGGCTTTTTTGTGTCTTTGGAGGTGAGTTGTGTATGAGTTGCCTATCCACATCATTCCCTGCATGAACACGGCTAACTGTTACCTCCTGTTTATATTTAAGAACTGAACCAGAGACACCAGTTGAGCTTTAAGTACACTTAAACCAAACCCTAGAAGAGTACACACAGCTTCCCCAGCAGTTAGACACAGTCCTTTTGCGTGCATCTGGTCTGCTGAGCTTGCAGGGCAGGGCTTTCATAAGTCGTCTTTAAGATGCAGTGAACGCTCTGCTGGACACCTTAATGGGCACCTCTTTCCATTCATTACTTAATAACATCTCCATTATAGATGCAATGTGTACAACTATTCCGACTGTTTTTGTAGGGGAAAAAAGTTACTTTTATCTTTGAGGCATTCAGAATTTTGATTTGAATATCTATTTCCACCAGAAGCAGCATTAAAAAATCAGACTGAAATTATTATCTTGGTAAATAAGGATTTTTTTTCTTATGTGTGGTTAAAGTTTTTGCTCTTTAGCAAAAATAATCACTACAGTTGGTAAGTCAGCTTGTTCATATACACTTAACAAACCTATTAGAAAGCTATGAAAAATAGGATAGTCATCATGAGAGTCAGTTTCCGAGTCCTGATTTTTTTTTGTTGTTTGTTGTTTTTTAAATCATAATTGAAACTTGACACGTGTTTTTAAGTGGGAATTTCATACAATACGTTGAAGATTGGTAGTATTCTGAATCCACTGCTGAGAGTGATTTTCAGCAAAGTTCAGGTTACTGATGCTGGCAGGACTACAGCTGAATCCCAACTGAATGGCTTCTACTTATTGGAGGAGCTTTCAGATGGTTTTTTTTGTTATTTTGTTACCAGTTTACAGTAGCCTAGTGTAGCTCACCCTGTAGCTTAATGAGTATAACCTATCCTGAGGGCTAGTCTAGCACATTTGTTAAAAGGGCTTTCTGTCGCTTGTAGGAGTCTTGTGGAAAATTTCTGCAAGTCGAACCACATAGGTTGAGGACAGTGATTGACTTCTGTAGCTCCTTTTTGAGGTGTGCAAATGCCACCTCAACAGTATTAAGTTGATTTTCACCTTAAGACTGCCCCACGTCCTGCGGACCATCCTTGTTGTGTTCTAACCAAGAAGGGAACTACCCAGTTCTCCTTCTCCTCATCATAGCTTGTGCCACCTCTTCCCTCAAGTGGCAGTGGTTGGGATCGGGACTAGCAGGGTGCTGTGCTGAGGGACTTCCTCTTGCTTCCCTAGACATACATGACGTGGTTCTGTAAGTATGCTGGAGGAGGAAGAACACTCCAGGTTTGCAAGTCTCCCTTCCCAAATTTGAAGAGAGGACCTCCGATTGTTCTGATCTGGAGCAGCGGACTATCTCATCACAGTAAACAAAGTAGAAAAAGAAACGCTTACATACATTCCTTATTTACAGTTAAATCTAAAGTGTAGGGCTTACGTAAGGCCTCAGGTTATTAAAAATCCTTCCACATGTTCCATCCTGTCCTGAATTAATCTGTTTGTAGGAGCTTTGCTTCTGGGTCACATCTGTAGATGAATCAAGAGAATTGTCCTAAATGTCATTCAGTTTTTATTGCAGCTGCTTTAAAATAAAAAAAAACCAACAACCACCAAACAACAGAGGATGCAAACCTCAACCGAATCAAGCACAAAACCCTAGCTCTATCCTCTTGACTTCCTGAATTAACTCTTAATTCAGCTCAAGAAATATTAATCATGTATCCTAACTAATGCCTATTACTGTCTGGCTTTTCAGTTAAAACTTAATAAGCTTTTAACAAAAAAGTAGTGAAATTGGCCATTGACACTCACTGTGTTAGCTTCCCCCCTCGCCCCCCCCGGGGGTTTCCCAGCCTCGGGCCATCCGTCTCTTCAAGCTTGGAGAGGTGTGTCCCCGAGGCACTGACAGGGAAGTTAAATTGTAAGGACAGAAAGGAATCAGCCAGGCTTTATAAGGCTCTGATTTATAGGGCACCAGCGACTGATAACTCTTTTGAGGTCAATCCAGCCTGTACAGCGTGAGAAAAGGAACAATAAAGTGCTTGAGCCTCTTAGGCCCTCCCTCCTGCTGAAGGCAGGATGGGTGTGTAGTGTTGGTACACACATTAATGAAGTATTTGAAATGTTGAGGGGTTGCCGGCGTTTCCCCGCATTACCATCCCTTCATTTCCTTACCCTCTCCAAAGCAGTTTATCCTGCACATTACCCTCAGCGTACGCCCAGATCTTACCCGTATTTTTTGGGAAGCGTGTCTCCAGTCAAAGTGCTCAGTAAAGCACATGGCCTTTAAAAAATGCCCTGATCTGTGGGAATAACTAAAATAACTCATGCCTGATGCTTGTATGTTAGCGTTGCCTCGCCATCCGTTTGCTACCCTGCTGAGGATCTAGCATTACATCATACTGAGCTAGGATCCTTTGCTGGGCCTGGGCAGCTACCAGTCCAGGTAGTATCTGTGGTGGTACTTTGTCTATTTATTTTACTTGTTTTTGTCACAGTCAAATCATCTGTGGCTTCCCTCTAAAGAACAGCTTCGGTTTTCCTTATGAGAGAAGGAAAAGTTAAAGAGTGGTGGGTCAGGAGTAGAGCAGAAGCAGGGGCTGGAGGATTATGTATGGAGGAGCACTAGGATGGCTTAAATTTCACTGCAGCCTCTGTACCTGGTAGTCCCCATTGACTATAGGTGGCTCCCTCCTCCCTACCGTGGGCCGCTGAGTCACTGCTCAAAGGCGCTTGGCTTTCGCCACTCTACCGTATACGGTATATATACATATATATATCATACACGACTTCAAGGAAATTTAGGCCATCTGAATATGGCCCTAGTTGGTGCTTTTTTTTTTTTAGTTCATTACTGAAAAGAAGTTTGCTGCAATCGCCAGAGCTCACGAGCCCTTGGAAGCATGGTGTGGTTTTGGAATAATTTTTTTTATATGCTTCATGTTGAACCAGTCACAGCAGCATGGGTGCACTTCCAGTGGTATGTTAGGAGAAGAGCTGCTACCAGTTGTGTGTGTCCCTGTTCTTTTTGCGAACATCAGATCACAGACGTAGTCTGGTTTGTTGTGCTGTGGATGGGAAGTAAATTCATTCTCATTTGTGGAAGCGCAGAGCTGAGCAGAGAAGAGTGTGGTATGGAGGCTCATGAGGTTGCAGGTTTTACCTCTGCATACATTGTTTAATTGCTGTTGTTCTGAGTCTGCATCTGCTAGTGTCTGGTGGGACAGGTCGGGGCTGTGTGTGGAGTCCCATCCTCAAGTGCTACAGAGTAACTCTGGCCCGCACTGCTCAATATTTGGTCTCTTTGGATCTCGTAACCTCTGCCTTTACTTAAGTTTCTTCTTTTCCCTTGCCATTACTTTACAATGCTGGTTGCTTCCTCCTAGGTTGTAGAGCTCCATTTTGTTTTAATGGCCTGAGCTGCATTTCAAAAAAATTGAGTTCTTTTAGTGAAACATGACTTTCAAGAGGGTACTGGAGTCTTGAATTCACAGTCACTGCTCGCAGAGCAGAACTTGCTTTGGATTTGTTGGCACCTGTGCAGCGTCTGAACATTTTCACAAACGTAGTGTTTTATTATGAGCCGGCAGTGTGCCCAGGTGGCCAAGAAGGCCAACAGCGTCCTGGCCTTTATCAGAAATAGTGTGGTCAGCAGGAATAGGGAAGTGATTGTGCCCCCATACTTGTCACTGGGGAGGCCGCACCTCGAATACTGTGTTCAGTTTTGGGCCCCTCACTACAAGAAGGATGCTGAGGTACTGGAGCGTGTCCAGAGAAGGGCAACAAAGCTGGTGAGGGGTCTGGAGCACAAGTCTTATGAGGAGCGGCTGAGGGAACTGGGGTTGTTTAGTCTGGAGAAGAGGAGGCTGAGAGGAGACCTTATCGCTCTCTACAACTACCTGAAAGGGGGTTGTGGCGACGGGGGTGTTGGTCTCTTCTTCCAACTAACTAGTGATAGGACAAGAGGAAATGGCCTCAAGTTGTGCCAGGGGAGGTTTAGATTGGATATTAGGAAAAATTTCTTCACCGAGAGGGTGGTCAAACATTGGAACAGACTGCCCAGGGAGGTGGTGGAGTCGCCATCTCTGGAAGTGTTCAAAAAATGTGTGGATGTGGCGCTTCAGGACATGGTTTAGGGGACATGGTGGTGCTGGATTAATGGTTGGACTTGATGATCTTGAAGGTCCTTTCCAACCTTAGTGATTCTGTGATTAATTTTTATTTCCTTCTGAGTCAAGACCTCGTGGTGATCCTTGAGTGCTTAGTGAACAACTTGATTGCTTTTACCTTCCCCTGAGGAATTCTGTGTACAGTTTCTTTTCAGAGTTTCTGAACATGTTACTGAGCCAGATGATGCTTCCCATATCCAAGCAATTTAAAGGCATTTATGAAGAAAACTTCCTTTTGAAGTGTTCTGTGAGATTCCTTTCCTCGTGCACAAATACCTTGCAAAACTCCATGGACTGAGAAGATGAGATTTAGATCCCACTCCTGCCAAAATATATTACGAAATCTTGATGTTCCCAGTGCTGTCCTTGTACTACAGCCTCCACTGTTATACAAAAGCCTCCAGGAATGGGTCCATCAAGCTTTGCCAAATGGCAAGGTGTTTTGAGGGAGTGGGTAGAGGAACCTCACTCCCATACTCAACTCAGGCTCCACGGACCCCTTTTCACAAAGTTTATTGATATGAGAATAAATTCCGCCTCGAAAGATTAGTTACTGCCCCGAAGTTGCAGAGACCCCTCAAGTCCCAGCGTAGTGCTTTCGCCAGAGGTCCACCGGAGGTTCATCAGTGGCCAGCAGCATTTGTGCTGTCTCTCCTGTGCCTGCCAACTTGCTTTTTCGTGGGTTTTTTGTCTGTGGAGGTCCATCCCCCTGCTAGGGAAGCGAGGAACTGCAGTGCACCTGGTGTCTCTGGGAGAGTCTCCACAGAGTCTGGGCCTCTCGTGCCTCCCCAAGAGAAAAGGGCAAAGGAAAGGTCTAGGAGCTCTGTGGGTATGTACGCCCGCTGAAAGTTAGAAACTGTTGACTCATAGGCCATGACCTCCTTGCATATTAGGAACTTGCCAAAGTTGGGAGTTGCCAAAGCTAAAATACGTTTTCCCTCTGCTCTCCAAGCAGGACACTGGTACCAGTTCGGCTGTTTTGGCATCATTGTGAGCAGGTGCAGCTGCTGGCCCTGCTCCACCCCTGGTCGCGCTCATGCATGGGGGAGTCCCAGCAGGACAGAGTGGGCAATGAGCAGGGTTAAAAACAACATGGCAAAATAAGGAATGTGTTTGTTTTTAACTTGGATCAGTTCCCGACACAGACCACTGCATGGATCCATAAAAAGCTGTGGAACAACCAAGGAGGTGGCTTGGAATGGGAAACCATTGGTAGGAGATTGGAGCAGAACCAACCCCCAAATTCAGAGGCGTCAGGAAGGGTTTAAAAAAGAGGAGGACAACTGCTTGGAGTGCTTTAGGAGAACTATTGCGTGTGGAAGGGAGCAAGGAGAAAGAGAACTGATGGATTTTAACATTTTTTTCGTCATGCTATGATGGATCTGTACAGGAAAGCTTGATAATTGAATGAGGAATTTGCACAGAAGGGGCTCCCAGCACTGCAGTAGTTGATAAAATGTTCACATAATTTTTGTTAGGAGCAAGAAAGTAATTGAATCTTTGTTGATGGTTTCACAGGCTTCTGTTATATGGCATAGCAAACTTTGGGGTTCCTCTCTGCCCCTATCTCTTGTTTTTATGTTCTGGTATCATACTCATCTTAAGTTCATCTTCTGCACTGAATTTTTTTCCTCTTGTAATTTTCCCCTTGAAGCAAATCTCATCTGTGTTATGTGCTCAGCAGTCCATGCATGACTAGGATTGCCAATGCTGTTCTCTCTGCAAGGAGGGAATCGGTCAGTATTTTACACTTGCAGTTCCTCTAACTGGAGCACACTGTCAAATTTTTAGAATGTCTACAGATTTTTCTTAGCTAAATGAAAACAAACCAACCCCTTCACCATCTTTGGATGTCTGTGCTCAGTTGTTTGTTTTAACTCGTGTAGCCAGAGATATGATGCCAGTCTTGGAAAGTGAACTCATTTAAGAACAGATGTGTTTGCTGTTAGTAAATGACTAGAATTACTATAGACTACAGGTTGTTGGAACAAAGTAGAAATACAGGCTTCAGAGAGCACTGAAAACGTAATATATTGATGTAAGAGAAACACTGTTAGATGAAAATGGACAAGCAATACAGAGCACTTGCACAAAATGGAAAGGGGAGTGGTATTCAGCTGGGGGCTCTATATTTGTTGGTTTTGTTTTTTCTTTGCTCGGTTTCAGTTTGGTTTCAGACTTTGGTATCTTGTTCTCTGGTTAATACTGCCCACATTGTATGTTTTGGTGATGTACTCGGCAATGCAGTAATGTCAGGGAAAGGAGGAGCTCACAGTAAAGCTCTTGTAAGTGATTCCATTCTCTGGAAATGCCAGCGGGACCAGCTGACTTTTGTAACCTCTGAAATATAGGTCAGGCGACCACTGTTCCCGCAGAGGCACTCTCGCCTTTCCACCAGCCTCGCTAAGTGTCCAGGTGTCCTGTTCCTTCCCGTCCGGGGGAGGTAATGCTGGAGCCATCGCTCACGTGTTCTGTCCTCCTTTTGGTTCGTAGGGGACGGTCTTCACTTTGGAATCCGAAGAGGAAGAGTACCCTGGGCTCATCGCAGAGGACAGTAATGACATCTACATTCTGACCAGTGACAACTCGGGACAGGTGAGCCCCCCAGAGTCCCCCACGGTGACCACCTCGTGGCAGTCGGAGAGCCTGCCCGTCTCCCTGTCAGCGAGCCAGAGCTGGCACACAGAGAGCCTGCCGGTCTCCCTGGGGCCTGAGTCCTGGCAGCAAGTGGCCATGGACCCTGAAGAAGTGAAAAGCCTGGACAGCAACGGAGGGGGTGAAGAAAGGAGCGAGAACAACTCTTCCAATTCGGATATTGTTCACGTGGAGAAGGAAGAGATACCGGAGGGGATTGAGGAAGCAGTGGTGTCAGCTGCCGCTGCAGAGACCACGCAGGCAGCGTTTCCAGAAACCCCTGCTTCTTTGCAGGAAGTAAAACCTCAAGCTGAAATTGCTGCCGTGGAAAAAGCACATCCCTCCGCACTTCTGCGTACAAAAGAGGAGGAAAAGGGAAAAGTGGCTGAAGAGCTTGTTGAACCCGAAATCCCCATTTTAAGTAAACCAGTCCCAAAGTTAGCCCCATCAGAAGAAAAGGCTGCACCAGAACCTGAGAAAATACTGCTTCCAGGGGAAAAAAAAGTGGGGAAAGAGGGCCGTTTGGAAGAAATAGAAGAGAAATCCTCCGCTGCAGAGGAGAAGCCTATCCTATTGCCGGAAGGGAAATCTATATTGCTGTATGGTGGGGCTGCTGCGGTAGCTATATTAGCTGTAGCAGTCGGAGTAGCGCTGGCGCTTAGAAAAAAGTAACGGAGCTCTCTTGAGGAGGGGGGCGGGGGGGGAAGAGAGAAGAGAACATGATCCAAAGGAGGGGGGAGAGAAGAGAGCACGATCCAATTCTTGTAGTTATGTTACCTAAAGGTTGAGCTGCCTGCTGTTTAATTGGACATTTGAGTTACTTAATGGTGACGGGGTGAGGTCGTTCAATAAGCCTCCAGCTATGGACAATCACGTTTTTAGTAGAATTGGGGCGGGGACTGGTTTTTCGTGATTAAAGTACAGGGGTATTTTTAAAAAACAAACTAATAAATTCTGCAAATTTAAGAACTGAAGAGCAGGTGCTGAAGAAAGGGGTGCTCATACTCTAGGAACTGGAACAGAGGATTCTCCAGGGGAAGGGGAGAGCCAGCTGCTGCCAACCCTTGGAGTTTTTGGCTTCTCAGACTGGCCGCTATTGCAGCTGTGCTGTCTTGTCACTTCCCGTCGTGCCCCCGAGCCCTCCCCAACAAACATTAGCCAACCTGAGTCCTGTAGCGAGAGGCTGGTCTCCCTTTTGTCTTGGCTTCCTCTCAGGTACAGCACTGCTCCTTGTAGCCTTGCAGGTTCCTCCGAAGCCCCAGTGGGAGAGTGCTTATTCTTACCTCTTTGCTCACACAGGTTTTGGCCCCTAACGTTTACTGGAGCCCCATCCCGTTAAAGATGCTGCCTCTCTGTAGCTGTATTATCTCTGAGCATCCTGGTGTTCCTGGGGCAGAGGTGCTGCCCAGGAGGGTGGGAGGGGCACTTCTTTCTTTGCTGGTTTGAGAATCTGTTTGCTCTGCTCCTGCCCAGCCCGCTTTACTGCCACGAGTTGAGTTACCAGAGGTGCAAAATTCATGCTGGGCACGCTGCCGCTCTGAGCAGCACTCTGATACTGGGGTGTATTCAGCAAAGATATGGCAAAACTGCGTGGAAATGAGGCCAATGCCTCCTGTGCAACTCAAAGGTTTAAGGCAATGTTGTGTATCATGCTGCAGTCTGTATCGTCTTTCCCAGGGCAAGCACAGCGTGCATTTAGTCCTGACTTGGTCTTGGCTGTGACAAAATCCACCACATAAAGCAATGGATTCTAGTGACTGAGCAAAACAGCATTAAACATCTCCTCTATCTGCCTGTTCTGACCTGAGCCGGAGTGTTGTTCAGTGCGATTTATTTTGTGACTGTGGATCTGCAATTAGCTAAACCTACAGGTTCACAAAAAGATGAGAAAGTTACTTTGGCAAAAAGTGACTCCCACTTCCTGCAGTCACAAGACTTCGAGTGTGTGTGAAGAAAAACCTTTTTAAGTATTGCCACGGGCGTTGTTAGCTACATCAGATCCAACCACAAGCGTTCCTCTTCCAGCGCGTGTTTCTGTGTCTGTCCTTCTCTGTGCAGCAGCTCTCTGGGCAAGACCGTCAGCTTTTCAGGCAGAACTACCGACTCCTCTGTGAGGGTTCGTGCTGGCAGTGTGGCTTAGACCAGGTGGAGGTAGGTGAAAGGGAACTCGGGATAATGTACAGATGGAAACGTGAGCTTATGGGAAGCTCACTCTTCATGAAGCACAAAGACAAGGTACTTTACTTTATTTCTAAATAACCTTATCTAGAGTATGTCTCCTAATGAGCCTGTTTCTTCAGTGATCTGAGAATGAAGAGATTTTAGCACATTCTCTATTTTACGATATTTTTGCTACATTTTCCTATCCCACCCGTAATCCCAGGATGCTGGGAAGTCAGTAAGAACCTGGCAGATTGTGAGGAATTTTTTTTGTTTAAGCTACTTTGAGAGTGGATTTTTTAGAAAACTACTTGGATTTTGAACTGTGTGTGTGTGGAGTATGGAGAGGAAGGATTGTCATGTATGTACTGCTGCTGTGGACCGAACCCAGGAGCTCTGAGCTCTGAACTTTACTGTTGATCATGGATTGCTCCTTTCCCGTGTACAAAAGGTAGCAGGTTGGCCTTAACAGAAAAAGCAACCATTTATCATGTTGCAAAAAGGAATTTACTTGGTTTTGCCATTTCCTGGTGCCCTACTGGTACTCTCATTGCTGTGCTGTGTGCCCAGAACGGGTCACTGGGACTTCCTCATGCCATGGACTCTCCGGTGTCTGCCTTCCCACCACTGCAGTTCCCGCTCCTGGCACCTCAGGGGAGCTTCCCTTGTGTGGAGAGGAGAGGTGTCGTTAGGTTCCTTTTCTCACAGATGTGCACGAATGTTTACAGTTTTGCTTTATTTCATGTGTCGCAACAGTGTTTATCGACAAGTGACACAGTCTGTGAGGGTACCTGATTGTTCCTGTCTGGCAAGGGCTGCTTTACTGCCCAGTAGGTTGGGGAAGGTCTGCCCCTCTCCTGCTGCTTTGCTGATGGCTTCTATTTCTGTTTTGGGCACGTTCTCTGTGGGAGGAGGGCTGTTCTTAACCCGACCTACATTCTCTCCTTACTGAAGATGATGCACCTATATTTGGGACATCCCCCCAATCTGTGGCCACACAGCAGGTTACACAGAAATACCCACATGCACGCTGAAGCAGAGATAGAAATTTTTTTAGACACTCTGGATAACTTATGTACAAGCTGGGGGTGTGTGTCAGGTGTTCCTTCAGCTCTTCTCTGTACGTGGTTGTTTCAGTAGTAGTGTGGGAGACAGGTACAGGATGGGTGAGAAGAATAAATCCACACCGGCTAGGGAAGAAGTCCCCAGCTTGTTGGTACAAGGAGCCCAGTGGGGCATTAAACAAGAAGTGGCTTCTTCCACACACAGCAGTGAGAAGGTGGCAGCAGTAGTAAGGAAAACAAATGACTTTTAAGCATTTTCACAGTGGGGGTGAAAGCCTTGGGTATCTTTCTGGTGTGTTGCTGCTTTTAATAGAGCATCAGCTGCACCGTGTGTTTTGGTTGCTTGGTCCCTTCTTTATATACTTCCCCTTTTAGGGTCTTAAAGATTTGACAAGTCAGGAAGAATTTGTACCCTCTTCTCTCCCCACCTCCCTGACCACGCATTTATCGTACGTGTCTCCTCTGGGAACACGCTGTTAGCTAAAAAGGTTGGTTACGAACTTGAATTCTACTGAAGGTGGAGCCCTGTGGTCAGAGCAGAGCCAGGCCCTGTGGAAGCCACCAAAGGGCAGGTAAGCTCAGGTGACAGTGTTCTTACAGTCTTGAGCACCAGGCTGTGTGCTCTGCTATAGGTGTGAGTTTAGAATATGGAAGGGTTCCCCCCAGCCTCCACCTTCAAGTATGTTAAAGCAATCCTAAACTGCAGGGTCTGATTGCCCCCCACCATGTGATGTGACCTCGCTTTAGTGGGTCTCGTGCAGCTGGTGGAGGAAAGGCAGTAGCTCTGTACTTACAAAAGGGCATATAGAACTACTATCTCTTGTGTTGCTTATCCCCTTCCCAAAAGTGCCTAAATATCTGTCCTCGAGTGGCCTGTACCTTAACAGAATATCTACCTTAGACCCATTCTTTCTTCACTTTATCCTTGTCTGCAGCACACCCTAAAGCTGAGATGCTAAAACAGCAAAGGGCTGCATCTACAAAGGTGTGAAATACTTGCAGAACTGCAGTGGGTAGCATGCTAAATAAGACGCTAGCAAGGAAAAGGCTTTCAAGATAAGGTGCAACTTGCTTACTTACACTTCAGCTGTGCTTAACTCTAGGCTGTGCTCACTTGGGCACTGTGAGCTCCTGGACACTAGCTCCTCAGCTAGCACAAAATCAAAGTATTGCTGGGCATGCACAGAGAAGCAACGTGAAAACTTGAGGTTTCAGTTCTGGCCCAATGAAACAAGCTAATGACAAAGTGACACTTCCACAGCCTTCTGTCCATTCTGTTAATCATCAAGCAGCTGCCTGCTCCAGGTACTTGCCCATCTGAAGGGAAACTCCTAGCATAGAGCCAAAGGATGCAGTGGAAGTGTGTTCTCTGTTTAGTACAGCACCTGATTCTGGACACCAGCTTAACTTCTAGCTGGAGGTGAAGTGCCTGTTGGTGTGGTGCTTGCAGGTGGTTGTTTCTTTCCTAACCTGCCTTCTAGAGTGGAAATTACTACTACAAGAATCCATCCTTGCCGTTTGCCAGGGCTTCATCCTGGCTGGGGACTGAGCTCAGGGGACAGCTGAAAGCTGTAGTGCTGACTGCTCTTGCACAGGGGCAAGTTCCGTTGCCAGAATTCTGTTTCTTTCCTTTTTATGTAGCTCTAGCTAGGCTAACATTTTGGACTCTATTTTTAAGCTAATCCATGCTTTCTGGTGGTCATAAGTAAAAAAATTCATTAGTAGTAAATAAGCAAGGTTCTGAAATTTGGTCTCTTTTCATTTTAATGATTTGTAGTAGACAAAATAATCTGAGGTCATAAGCCTTCCCTACATCTTCCCTACATTCACATGGCAGTACTAGCAAAGGCCTAGTAAGATAGATGTTGCTATTCTGGCAAAAGCTAGATGTGCTTCAGCAGCATAGCCTCTCATTCACTGAACCAGAGCAAGCTCATGCTATAGAATTTGAAAGTGTAACTACTAGGTTATTTTGCTGTGGAAGGCAGGGTGATGGAGGGGTGAAGATAGCCCCAGCTGCCATGTCTAGATAGAGCCCAGCTCTTCACTAGGGTGTTTCCAGGCATAAAACATCCTGAAGGTCAACTCATCTGTATGTGTCTACTCCAACAGGAACAGACATACAGTAGGAATAGTGTCTACACCAGTACATTACACAACAGGAGAAAGTGTTTCCTAGTGAAACGTGAGAGAGTTGAGGCACGTATCTCCTGCATCTATTGAAGGCAGAAGCTACACATGACTTTAACTGGGCTTGGGCTGCTTAATTTCAGCACTAGGAAGGTTATGAGAACAGTATTGCTTTGACTCCATATACGTATCTGTGCTTCAGAGTGCAAGCTCCATATTGCCATAAAATAAAAAAGGGGCAGGAAGGGGCAGGTTTCTGAGATTTAAGCTTGACTGAGGTAGAGCCAGCTCTCAGGCCCACAGGGAGCAGGGACTTAACAGGGCTGGCTCTAGGCACTGGTACTTGGTTTGCATCTGCTGAAGCAAACTCTCCTGGCTAGCATACTTGGATGGGGAATGAGAACTGCACCAGCATGGAAGGGGTCAGCTATAGTGTTACCAGTCCATCCAGGGGAGCCACAAACAACATTGCTCAGCTCCACCTCCTTCAGTTAAATCACTTCATCACTTTTTTCCCCCTACTTAGACCTGACCCTCTCTCAGTCTCTTAGGTAGGCTGACTTGCTTCCTCCTAGCTAGAGGTCTATGGTTCTGCTGTAGAAGCGGGGGATGCTACAGTTAGCTTCCAGGGGAAGCTGCTTTTGATCTCCCTGCAGTATCTGCAGGGGAAGGAGGGAAGGAACACTACTGATTCAGACAGAACAAGCTGCAGAGGATGCATCTTAACTGCTATACCTTTAGGGGGTCTCTCCCCATTTTTAACTTGTATTATAAGCTTTTATTCAAGAGTAAAGCTCAAACCCACTCAGACCAAAAGAATGCCACTTGATTTGTTAAGTAGCAAAGACTAATGGGACTGACTCTGAAGCATGCATGTTAGGGGATATCTTCTGCTAGGCTTCTGCTGGGTGTAAGCAGATAGTGGTGATGGGCTTGCAGGGATTTTGGATTCTGTTCTCAAGAGGCCTGGCTGGGGGAAGAGACCCTGACTGGTCCTCAAGTCACCCATTATCCAAGGAACCAGTCATATTGTTCCTTTTAATATGCAAGTGCAGCCCTCTTGAGGAAAACTGTCTAAAGCTTCTTGTGCCATTTGGTTAATAAAAGTGTTTCCACCTTTAAAAGAAAGTTCTTTCCAGCTTCATTGTTCTATATTCAGTTGAAGTGAAGGGGTATGCACATTTTTTCCCTCTGTTAATGGGACACTGCTGTAAGACCATGCCCCCAGGTTGCACTTTAATAAATGGTACAGTTTTCAAAAACTATGTGTAGACTACTTCTGTGCTTTTTTTGTCCCCTCTCTGTTTTAGTGCAGGCACAGGGGAAAAAAAGGTGGTTTTACTTGCACAAGATTTGCTAATGCAGGACCAGAGTGTGTCTGTTAGTAGTACATTAGAGGAATGCCCTGAGAACTCACACAAAAAACCTGACACCATCGGGGGGGGAGGGGGCGGGGAAGAGATGCAGGGGAAACTGAAATTCTTAAGAGCTGTACTGCCATGAGAACTGACAATTTTATTTAAGTTAAAAAACCCACAAAATATTTACATCAGTTCAGAACTTCTGAGGCAGCTGGATCACAGGTGAACTCTTTGCCACCTGAGTCCAAGTTTGTTGAACCTGAGATATGACTGCAGTACACTCAGAAGACATGCCAGGTATTCTTCCTGATCCCAGGCTGATACCATCTTTCTCTTGATAGCAAGATTCTAAAGCTAAACACTCTTCCTCAAGCATACCCAGGTTGTGTTCCCTGAAAGAATTTGCCCTGTACACAGCCCTGCGCTTTTCTTTACAATTTCTCATTCAGTTTTATTTTTCAAGGAAGCACAGGTTTGTGGCAATTGATGCTGAAGCATCTGTACTTTAGCCTTCCCTGGCCAAGCACCCCTACCTCCTTTAGAGTTGTTTCCTCTTGCTGCCAGCTGCCCTCCCAAGATAGACCTGATTTTCACCCCCTTTGTGATCTGTGCTGATCACCCATTCTGCAGCCTGAGGCCTTCCTGGGAACAGTTAACACTCAGCATGGCTCAGCTGCAGCACCAGGAGCAGGGCTGGGAAGAGAACAACTAAAGCAAAATGCTATAGCCGATTAGAGAAAAAAAATTACTGAGAAGGTGGGCTCTGTGGCCACAGTGTTTCCCTGGAGGCACAAGGCAGGGCCTGCACAGTCTGCTACTACTAAAGGAAAAAAGAAAAGTACTATAAAATTAGAGAGGGCAAGCACTACTCCTTACAGGAACCGGCAGAGCTGGCACACAGCTCACACTACCATTGCTGTGCTAGTCTACAAAAGCCTGTCTACGAAGCTCTGCCTTCCCTTTCACAGCTGTATCTCAGAAGTTAAGAGCAGAAAGTGATTGGCATACATCAAAAAACGTAAAAAGCCTTCAAGAATCCACATTCTCCACGTGGAGGGCTGGAGAGCTCACTCGCGTAGCTAGAGGGAGAGAAACAGAACCAGCATCAACAGCAGCAGAGCAGTCACGCGCAGCCAGCCCTTCTCCCAGCAGCTCTCAGGTCCCCCACACCACAAACCGTGTCCCAACTCTGCTGCCTGCTCTGCTGTGTTTGGCATCACCCCTCAGTCCCCACCTACCCTAACAGGGTCTCCAGTCTCTTGTGCTAGTGACAGGTTTCCATGATAACACAGGTTTCCATGATAACACAGCACCTTTGAGCTAAGCTGAGCAAAGAGGAGGGCAGCACTGAGTGACACCTGACAGCAACACTTGTGTTCCTTGCTGCCTGGCAGAGAGCAGGGTGGCTGTGCGGGGCAGCTGCCCACTCTCCTGACACAGGGCTAGCCAGGCCCTTCTGCAGGCTGCTGCCTATGCCGTCTATGGCAAGGCTGCAGCACAGACGTGTCCCACAGACCTGCAGCACCGCACAACTGGGTCACCGCTGTTACACAGAGTGGCAGGATCACAGCCCTGACCACTCTCAAATCTCATTCTTAAGAGGTACCTAGTCTTAGTATATCTGCGTGTGTGCACGTGCACGCACACACACACAGAGGGGATTTCTTCCTCTCCCCTCCCCGGCAGGTTAGTTACTGAAGCTGGGGCCAAGTGCCCTAACCTCTGCCCTGGGTTGACTGCTGGCTGTTTAGTCTCCCCACCAATGCTGCAGCTCCAATAGAGAACAAGAATGGAGATGCCATTACCCATCTGACCATTTCTCATTGTTCCTCTGCTGCTGCTGTTTCTCAGGGGCAATTCCTTACCCCCCTCCAGTTCTTCCAAGCTCTGGGGAGCTCAGGCAGACAAAAGCAGAGACCTCAGGGCTCAAGACACTTGGGAAATACAGCCATCAGAGCTCAGGTCAGGCTTTCCTTCCCTGAGGGCATGATTAACCTAGGTCTTTTAACCCAAGTCTTATCAGCACAGCTCCCTGAACAGACTGCAGGGAGGAGAGGAGCAATCACAGCTCTTTCTCTGCCCTACCAAAAAAATGCACTCTGTTCACCTGCTGCTCTGGGTGGGGCAAGCAGAAGCTGTGACATGTCCCCCTCCAGCCTCCCTCAGTAACATCACCCTTCAGAGCTCCACAGGGACTGGCGTTCCCTTCCAGCCAAACTTCCAGAGCACAACAGGGAAACTAGCCAACCCGGGGCAGCTCAGAGCTAGGCCACCCCACCGGGAATAACCCGGGCCAGCTAAGAGGCTGGCTGTGACTCGCACCGCACTGTTTGACAGCACTCACCATTCTGACAATGTAGTTGTGGAGCTGCTGGCTGATGTAGTTCACAGTGGTGCTGAAGACACGCTGTAGAAGGGAAGGCATTGTATTTGCAATTTTCTTAGTTAAGACCATTGCTAGCACCAACATGGCCTTCTCCTGTTCCATGTCTGAGGGGATGGCTCGTGCAAGCCCTTCCACTGCCTCTGACATGCGCCGGATTATCTCCTGTATGGAAGAGAGTGATCTCAGTGCAACAGCTGTGGGAAAAAGGGGTCACAGCACATCCTGGTGACATTCCACTGGTAACTGATGGGCTTGTTCTAACACCTCAGTATGCTGCTCCCCTTCCTCCCAGGCACAGCAGCCTGCCTGTTACACACCCTGGATAGCAATAAGGATGACTATCTCTGAGCTCCGTTGCTCACTCAAGACAAAAAGAAAGGGAGACAATACACATACAACTGGAAAATTGAGATAGCACCTTACACGCGTAGGGTACAGCAGCCCCCCTCCTCCCCAGGGTTTGCACCTAGCCTGCCAAGTCCCAAAATGGCAGAGGAATCCAGGGGCTCCCATGAAGGGCAACCCACCTTAAACACAGTGAAGATCAGGGGTACAAGCTTGCTGCTCCAAAGTCAGAGCATGAAGGGTACACAACATTTAAAAGGGGAACTGCTAGTCAGGTTGCTTTTCACTCACCTCTCCAGACAGATTCTCATTCAGAAAGTGTTGCACTAAATCATTTACTACTCTTGCTTTGATTTCTTTATCAAACTGGTCTCCAATCTCAGCAAGCTGAGCAGCAATGATCCGGACAACTTCTTCATTTACCTGAGGGTCAAACACTGCCAACACATACAGCAGGACTTAGTTCACAGGCTGTAGACAGACTAGGTTCAGTGGGGGTAAGCTGACCCATAGCATTTTGCCCACCTCCATTAACAACCCCCGTCCCACCCCAACCCCAATCATAGTGCATTTGTGACAGCACTACAACTCCCTTGTGTACACTCAACTCATTTACCAGAGATGGTGTGCAAACAGGGTTTCTTTATCTGTAGTTTAGGTAAAGTGCAGCCTCACCCTGCCCAAAAAACACTACGGGGGAACTCAGAACATCTCCAACCAAAATTCGTACAGGACAGCTACAGCCCACACCCTGCCTAGAGAGGGGGAGGGAAGTGAGATAGTGTGCATGAATTTTTTTTTTTTTCCCCTCTCAAGTGACTACTGTCAGGACCTGTCTCAAACACCATCTAAAATACAGCATCTCAGATTAGTTTGGGTTGGAAGGGACCTGTAAAGGTCAGCTAGTCCAACCCCCTGCAATGAGCAGGGACATCTTCAACTAGATCAGGTTGCTCAGAACCCTGTCCAACCTGACCTTGAATGTTTCCAGGGATGAAACATCTACCACCTGTTTGGGCAACCTGTACCAGTATTTCACCACCCTCATTATGAAAAATGTCATTTTTATATCTAGTCTAAATCTACCCTCTTTTAGTTTAAAGCCATTACCCCTTGTCCTATATCCTTTTGGCAAAGCTTCCCACTGTCATTTGAGGCATGAGACCTATGCAGACTTATATGAGGGAGGGCTATTTGCTGCAGCAGTTCCTCCTCACCCTGCTTAGGTTGAGGTCAATGTGCCAGCCAATACATCCTGGGCAAGGGGCAATAGCCATCCTGCAGATGGCTACTGAAGCAGGAATGGTACCAGGAACGGTACCAGGAACTATCTGAGGAATAGTTAGATAGAGCAGAAAGGGATTCACTCAGTACCACAATAAGAGTTGTTCCAAAATCCTAGCCCAAATACTGATACTCCCTGAGGAGCAGTATGAGGCCTAACTTAACTGCTTACTATCATGCTCCTTGAAGACAGCTCCTTGAAGACAGCAATCATTAGTACCAGCTTTGTGGCTCTGTCTCATGTGCTGCAGATAAAACCCCAGGGTGACAGGTGCTCTAAAAATCCATGGGGAGATAAGTGCTAAGCACTAGCTGTCTTATCCCAAGTGTTAAAATCCCAACTACCACCAACAGCCACACTGTGAAGTCTCTCAATGGAAAAAACATCACTCCTCTGAAACAGACCAGCAGCAAAGATGGGAAAAAAGGGAAAGAAAAGCTCCACCTTCAGAGAGGCATGTAAGATGGAGAAAAGAGCACTCACCTAGCTCACCATTCTGCATGTGGCCACTCCGATTGCCATCGGTCTGAAGTTCCACCTCATCATCATAGTAGCTGCCTCTCAGGAAAGGCCCCTGGCTTTGCAGGGAATGCAGTTGCTCTCTGAACTTACAGTCAGAGGATACCTCCAGGAAGGTGTACAGCAGCGCACACTCCATCTGGACAGATCCATTGATCTTAAACATAAAGAAAAATCATGGTTAAGCCCATGCCTAGGAAAACTGTGCTGTTTCCCAGCCCCGAACACATTTTTCTGGGCATTCCTGAATAGCGTTATCCAGGAAGTCCACAAGACTTCAGCAAATGCATACTAGCTCCTGGATGTGCACCCACGCAGAACTGTCTGATGATGAATGATACCTCTGTTCTCAGCTCACCTCTTCCTCATACTTCCAGATGTGGCACTTACAGAAACCCCGATCAGAGGTCCTCTTTTGAAACAGATGCATACACAGCACAAACCACCCACTTCCCCCTGTTCAGATGTCTGTGTTTAGAAGGTTTTTTTACCCCTGTATTTGCGAATTTGGCATTCTACTTCCTGTGCATAATAAAGCCAGCAGCTCCCCATTCAAATGTAATCAGAGCACAGCAGTAACAAGGTGGGAAACAGAGATAACAGCATAAGCCTCCAAAAAACTCCAAGGTTTACATTTCTTCTCCCTCTTCAAAGGGATCTCTACTAGCTCCATAATAAACCTGTTCAGCTCCCTCTAGAGAGCCAAGCAGCTGCTCACAAGAATTGTGACAGTGAGATGGCAGATCATTGGTGTCTGCTATCATCTACACTGATACATTCACCCTCAGTCAACAAGCGCATGCTGCCTCCACAGGCACACACCCTGCTGCCTTCAAGCAAGGCAGCACAGAGTGCCCAAATTACTTAGGTTGAGGAAGTCCCTATGGCAGTCAGATTGATGTGAGCAAGAGGTCCCACTAGAATGTGGGGCCTCATAACCAACTAAGGCCTCTGCAGAAAGCCAGGAAACTGTCCAATAATTTTAGTTAAGCAGCTAAAAGAGCAGGATGTTGTGAAAGCACAGAAATAAAGTGAGGAAAAAATCCTTACTGTGGTATGCAGACTGTCTGCTTATAAGATAAAAAAATGCTTAGGCTCAATTGTAACTGGGGAGAAGAATCAAGGCTAAAGTAGAATGGTTTGTCTTGCCAACTGCATAGAGTAACCAGTATGCAACCAGGATGAACCTGATAATTGAAAAGGAGTTTCAGGTACCTTTTGAGGAGTGGAACCTTGCAAGGCCACCTATATCTACATAATCATATCAGTAATATCACACAGGACCCATATTACCTAGGCAAAAGTAGCAAAATTGGGACAAATACATAAGTAGTAATTAAGGATGGGCTGTTTACTTGAGAGAAGACTAGGCAGAGAAAGGGAGGAACAAAGATAACAAAAAGGAGAGTCCAGAAATGGAAACAAATGGATAATAAGGTATGTGATCAGTCAGAGATCAACAGAAGGCATCTCTTGCATGACTTGAGTGTGGATGTTTACAGACACAGCAGTGAAGCTCCCCTGGCGACCCAAGCTCGCTGGAACACCAGAGGCGATCCCCTTGAACAACCTACTGGACTAGTCATCAGGTTTCTATTCAAAAGGCTTGTGGGCAGGCAGAGCAAAGACAGTTATAATTGTACCCTCACACTAGGTGGGGTGAGGAGGGTAATAAGATATTTCAACAGCAGTTTAATGTAGTTAAGAAGATTTAAACGTGATAAATAGTAGCTTCATAATTGTGATTAATATTGCAGAAAACAATGCAGTAAGTTTCAGTCGTGTGTTTTAATTTATTAGTTTTAGCAGTTTATAGCTTAAGCAATAAAAATGGTAGTCTCTTAAATAGCCACATCTCCAGCCTGCAGTTTAAAGGGGGAGTGTCACACTGTGAGGTGACAAGGAAGCAGCTTGCAAACTAAGTGGTTCCATCCACTTTTTGTCTGTATTCATGATGGAGAGGAGCAGTGTCGGGGGCCCTGCATGAACTCTGAGGAAGATTAGAACATCACGAGCCAGCACTTTGAGGCTCATCCCCTTGGAGTTATCTCAGAATAAGTGCGCAAGAGAACCACTGGTCACTGTGAACTATTGAATTCAGTCTCATTTGAAACTAACCTGTTCCATGATGGATTCAGAGACAGAGCACCTCTTGTCACCCTCTGCTTCAGAAGTCCTTGCCCTGCAAAAGAGTGAGAAACAAAAGGGTGAAAGGAAAAAAATTTCCCATAAACCCACTCAGCAGTGCTCATGGGTCTGGCCACACCTTGTAGAAAGTGACCTTTTTAGTGATGCATACCCGTATTTCTGGAGAGGGCTGCCCATCACACACTGACAAGTCATAAAAAAAGGCTGAGAAAACCACAACTGTCCCAGCAAGAAGGGCCTTATTCACATGAATGAGAGGTATGAAACTCCTTCCTGCCACAGATGTGTAGAAGACAGTGGAGCAACATAACCTACAAATGGGGCTTTAAAGCCAAGAGGTAGTGCTAGAGAAGCACTTCATTGTGCCAGTGGCTGGAAGGGAAGGCAGGATTATCACAGAGAAGCCTCTGGCCCTGCAAAGGTAATCCGTGGCTCTTGGGTTTCCCAGGTTCCCGAGTACCTACTGAGCGCAGGTGAGCTGCTTGGGTCTGTGTGCACAGCAGCATACTCTGAAGTGAAACACCCAGCTGACATTGCAACACAACTGCAGGACTTCAAGTGCACCTCCCCCTCCTCCCCCATGCAGATACACATGTGTATACTCAGGCTTATTTCAACACTTTCCCAAAAAATATCTAGGGATGAGGAAGGTTGGACCAAGTGTCATCAAAGGCTTTTAGTCACATAAGCACGACTCTGCCAAGCCTCCAGGGAGACCTGTTAGGAAGAAGGAAGAAAAACAGGACCCAGGCCACAAGCTCCTCTGCTCCCACGGTGCATGCTGAGGGCTGACAACCCCCAGCTTGCCTTGTGGCTGGGCAATGCCCAATGGAAGAGGCATGCAGGGAGGGCACAGAGGGTGGCCTCCCTCACCCACTAAGAAAGGGGAGCTGCTTAGAGCACAGTGCTCTCTCCTCATCCAGCCAGGCATAGCTGGCGGGTGGGTCAGACCAGCAGCCCAAGTAGTCACATCTGGTACAGGAAGTTCCACAGCAAGAAAGGTGCAAGAGCAGCACAGCAAGTGCCGGTAACACAAGGCTACCTAGCAAATGCCAAGGCAGGGAAGATAGGAATCCTGCTTGTGAACCTTGCCATTTGCTGCCTTAGATGCAACAGTCCCACAACTGCACACAGAAGTCTCTGGTGCAACCTGGCTTCAACTCTTGATGAGCAGGGCCAGGCTGAAACTGGGCACTACCTTCCTACCAGGTCTTCTTCACCTAGGGTGACAACTTGGATGCTGCACTGGTAACTCCTGACCAAAAATGGGATGAAAGCACAAGGAGTCCAAACTGATGGCCTGCTGACCATCAAAGACCTGGGCTAGTGATGAATGATCCTATTTAATAGTAACAACCCTCACAAATCTGCTTTAAATAACTATGTGGGCAGGTGGAAAAGAGGAAGTGAGAGTAGAAATGAAGTCAAACTCTGAAGGAAACCACAGTAAAAATTTCAAGAGACCAGGAAGTCCCCAACTTTTCAAAGGCTCTTAGAAGTCCCCAAGACAAAACACAATCTCAAACATATCTGAAACACCCAACAGCCCACAGGCAGCCCCTTAACCATGAGCTCCTTTCATTTAATTGTTGCATCAGACTAATGGCTTCCTAAAACACAGGCTTAGCCTTTGCTGCTTTGCATCATACCATTTTTCTCAGTTCCATTCAAATCCGTATTGCCGCTACTCACCTCTACCCTAAAGAGCGTGCTGGCTGGGGTGAATGCAGTCCCCTCTGTCCTCTCTGAGACTGACAGGGCTCTAGAACAGGTCAGGGTGACCCTCCTCCTGGGCTTGACTTTGCTGGAGGACAGACAGATATATTAATTCAGGTTGGAGAACTTCAGACAGAATCCCTGAGAATAAGAGGAAAGTGGGGATTTACCATTAAGTCTGTGGCAGGACTTTGGCTATATGCAAACTCCTCAAGAGTTGTCCACATCAGCAGCATTTCTGTAGGCCAGGCAAAGCCTCAACTTGCACATTTTTAATAGATAACATTTTCAATTCAAATTAAGTCAGCCCAAAACCAAGGTGTTCGTGTTACAACGAGTAAACTGGATAACCTCTGATACTAACTCCTACTGAATTAAACACCACTTCCTGAACCACCATAGCTTAGGCCACAAGAACCCTGAAGTAGTATTGAGCCTCTGCTGTCCACATCCCATTTGCCTTTAAACACACATTCATCACAGCAACCTTCTTTGGGCTTTACCAGTATTGTGATCCCTACCCAGCTCTAGCCTATGCCAAAAGCTTCATGCAGGACCACAGCAGTACTCTACAGCTGGTCAGATTAACCCATGCTGGCTAATTTGGACTGGTTATAGCCAGCTGACTTCACAATGTGAGTACAGGCTGAACAAATCTCCCTGTCTTTCAAGATGCAAGAAGTTGGACCATTCTCCGTTCACACCACAGTACATATGCAGAGAGGCAGATGTTCTCCTGCAGTTCTGGCAGAAGTGTGATGCAATACAAGCTACTACAGCTGCAAGTTGCACACCAAGTGGCCAGACATGCTGGTGAAACTAGCCGAGAAGCACCAAAGATTTCTCACTCGCAAAAACTTTACAGCAAAACCTCTTCCACCCAAACCTAGACAAACTCTGCTAGGATGACGTGCTTTTTCTCATTGATAAGAATTCCAGTAAATTGCTGGAGGGCAAGTTGAGCACAGCCAGGTGGCAATAAATAGACTAAATATAACATCAGCCTGCAGCGGGACCAACGTAATCTTTCTAACAGCAAGAGGATGGAATAGAAATCGAAGTCAAGACACTTCCTTGAGGGGTTGCCACCTGCCACATCTTTCTAAGGAGTGCTCAGAATGTGGCTTTAAAACCCAGATTCTCTACATTTTTTGTCACACTATTTCACACTGCCAGGAAATTCATTTGGTTCAGTCCAAACACTCATGAAAGAGGCTACCAAAAGGAAATGCACTATTGTCTTTTTCCACTCTCTGCTTTAAAAGAAGAGGCACTAGACCACTCTGGTGCTGGAAAGAAGAGAGGCATACTGCTCCATTCCCAAAGCAGAAAATACAAGTCAAACACAAAGATTCAGATCTATTCTGGGCATGCCCATTCTGCTAGGCCCAGAAAGGCACCTTGGCACAGGGCTCTGCAAGTGCATCATCCACACCAGCTTACTGTGCTGACTGGAAGACAGAAGAGGAGCTTGAGCCTGTCTGCCTGTGCATGTTCTTCACATCAATTCCTGGAAATGTGCAGGAGAGGTACCTGGCTATAGCTCTACAGACCCAAATACTGCATTTTGAAAGCACTTATGCTTTTCAAAAAGAGGCAGAAGGTCATATGCTTGTTATGGCAGAGAGGTTGTCCCTGAGTGCTGGGTGCCCTGCGCAGGTAAAACACCTGGACAAGAGCATCAATGCAGACAGAAAGGGGCTGAGCAGCCTGCCAGGGTACCTGCTGCACCCAGAGGCATGCAGGGGGGAAGAGACCTACAATACAGAGGGGTTCTTCCCCATCCCCTTCCCCTCAGAGGATCATCTCAGCTTTACGTAAAGTTAGGCACTCCTCAGGGCAAGTCCACAAAAATAGAGACATTAAAAAAAAAAATCACCCATCACAGTTGCAAATTGCAAGCTTGTCCAGTCTTGCACACAAGCAGAGATAAGAACTGCCAGAAAGACAAAAAAGAAAAAACCCACCACACTCCAAAGTACTTATGTGGTAAAAAAATTAAGATAAGGAGGCTTGAAGATGATAATTTAATGAACTGAATTCCCTGAATCAAAGAATCACCACCCAGGCAGGCAAAGTCCCTGAGGGGTTCCAACCCTTAGCTAATAAAGTTCTGCTTGGGTGGTCAAAAACACACTTGAGAACAGAAAAAAGGATTTCTCTCACACCACAAAATGGCTCCCTACTACTACAATACAGGGCCTTTTTTTTTTTTGGTTAACTAGTAATTCCAGAAACCTCAAGTTTTAGCTAATTACTTTGAATCAACACAAGGGGTTTGGATAGTCACAAAGTTCCTCCTGAGAACTCAAATTCCTTAATGTAACCTCAAAAAAAACGGACCCCTAAAAAGCAAACCCCCAAACAGTCAAACGTAATCATGCTGATGCCACATGAAGTTTTTTATCATTAAGACTTTGGAATCCTGATAGTTTTAGATTCAGATTAAGACATTTTCTGGTGGATGGAAAAAAAATACCTTATATTGGGTGAAAAGGAATCTTTGGTTGGAGAATGAGAAGACATAGAGATAAAGGCTACAAACACCACCTGTGTTCAGATTCAGAGGAAAACTAGATCATTTGTTAAGGCTGCTTTAGGGCTTCTGAAAGTCTTGGAATGAATTTTATGGAGTATAATTTTAAATTGAAATAACAATTAATTTTAATACATTATTACTTTTTACACTTTCAATTCACTTACTAGACAAGCGAGCTTCAGATGTTAAAAACTGCCTCTGAGAAACTGCTAGATGTTTTGAAGTGTTTAACAAATAAGATGACAACCAGGGTTTTTGGATCAGTTCTTTCCATTTTCTTTAGGGAAAAAAATGCAGGGGGTATTTTAAACACAAGTTTAGAACCCTTAAATCGGCTCTGAAGAGTCAGTGCAAGGCATGTCCATTCCAACTCAACATTGTGCTGGGATGCAGGACTGCGGAGAGGCGTATGTTGAGTAAACATGACTACAGTCAGAGGAGCACATCCACCAGCTGCTTGTTAGCACAGAATGACAGACCTCATTCCACCCACACACATGCCCGTTTTCACAAGAGAAAATTCTGTGGATCCTTCCCCCAAAGCAAGTCTCCAAGGCTTCTGCCAAGGCAATCATGACTCTTTAGACCGGGCTAAATACATCTTCAGGGACCATACATACTGCTCCCCACAGGCAACACAGGTCCTTCAGGTCTGCTGTCCCATCAACAACCCCACGCAACAGGCTTGGGGAAGAGTGGCTGGAAAGCTGCATAGAAGAAAAGGACCTGGGGGTACTGGCTGGCAGCCAGCTGAACATGAGCCAGCAGTGTGCCCAGGTGGACAAGGCGGCCAACAGCATCCTGGCCTTTACCAGAAATAGTGTGGCCAGCAGGAGTAGGGAAGTGGTTTTGCCCCCTACCTACTCACCATACTCGTCACTGGTGAGGCTGCACCTCAAATCCTGTGTTCAGTTTTGGGCCCCTCACTACAAGAAGGATGTTGAGGTGCTGGAGCGTGTCCAGAGAAGGGCAATGAAGCTGGTGAGGGGTCTGGAGAACAACTCTTATGAGGAGCAGCTGAGGGAACTGGGGTTGTTCAGCCTGGAGAAGAAGAGGCTGAGGGGAGACCTTATCATTCTCTACAACTACCTGAAAGGGGGTTGTGGTGAGGTGGGTGTTGGCCTCTTCTCCCAAGTAACTAGTGATAGAATGAGAGGAAATGGCCTCAAGTTGCACCAGGAGAGGTTTTGATTGGATATTAGGAAAAATTTCTTTACTGAAAGAGTGAATCAGGCAGTAGCATATGGTTACCTGTTAGGGGGAACTCTCAATAGCTCTCAAGGATGCCATAAACAAGACTGGGTCCCAGAATCCCTACGGCAACAGTGCAAGGCACCCTATAAATCAGCTTTTGTCACTACTACTCACTTTTGCTACATCTTCAAGACAGCTCAGAAAAGAATCCGTCCCTCAAACAATGCCTCTGCTTACCATTGCTTCCCTCAGACCCTTCACCCCTCCTTACAGCTCAGTCTGTGAGTTATTATTCTCAACTGTATCAGACACCGGTTATGAAAACATACTCTTTTCAGCAGCAAAGCCACATGCCTGCAGGACTGACTCTTTTAACAACTTGTCTAGATTCCAAGACACATCCCATACAAACACCTGGACAGACACACTATCAGTCAATGGACCTGTTGTGTGAGTTGTCAAGACACTTACCTTGAATTCACTCCTAACTCAAATGTGAGACAAAGTCTTCAAAGCAGAAACTGCAATAAAGCATCAGTCATTGACAAGGAAAAAAACTTCCAACCTGTGCAGTTTTCTCTGCCTGGCAGCTGAAAGATAAGAACTTTATTTGGCCAGTCAGGATGACATCATTATTGGAAGAAATGAAACAGTGCTTATTTATCCCTTCCTGGACCTGGCAGCCCTTACCTGTCTTGTAGGCAAACATTTCACAGTTGAGCTGCAGAGCTCTTTACAGAACAAAGCATCATTTTACAGGTAGGAAACTGAGGCACTTGATGTCACCTGACATTTTATATCCACATATCAAGCCATAACCACCAACTTCACTGTCTTCCTGAAAACTTGCCACAGGCACAACTGCTTTACATAAACAGCCACTACTGGAAAGTGCCACAGAATTACAAAATTCCTTATTTGAGGATATTCTAGGCTGTGCCAGACTGCTGTCCATGACATTGTAAGCAAATCCCACATCATACAGCCCCAAAGGAATCCACATCACCCTGCCACACTCAATTTCTAGCCCATAAACCCAACAGGAACTAAACAGCCCAGCTAGCAGCAGATACTAGAGCTTCTCCTCGTATTTTTCTAGCTACAGAAGAAGCCTGACTACTCCACAGCAGTTGCACATGCGCTTCAGACTTTGCAAGGGGAGGGAGGGAGAAAGAACTGACAGCAAAGGGGAAGATAACTTGTTGATTTGCAAAACAGTGCTGAGATGAATAAATAGGAAGTTATAACCACAGAAAAACCTGCCCCCATCACTATTCAGCATGCAAAGGAAATGCCAGCCTGTAACAGTGCTTAGAAGGCCCCAAGATTTTGCCTCACCCGAGACCCACTGTCCTCTTAAACTAGAATTTCATTCTAGGCTTCAAAAAGAAAAGCAGGGTGGTGGAGGACAGAGACATTGCATTATATTAGCCAGGCAAAGGACGAGCTGTGTCTATGGATGCACACAGATGTGCTGCTGTGAAACTGAAGGATGGTTTGGTACCATCTGGTTAATATCAAAGCTATTGCTTTGGAGTTTCTCAGGACTTTCTCCACCATAGGTAACACAGCTTCCCAACTATATGCATTTTCAATGCGTTTGCCTCCAAGGGAGGCTTCATCAATGGCTTCATTTTGGAAGCAGCAAAACTGACAAGCCATAGGCAAAATACTTTGAGAGAGCAGCAGGTCTGTGGTGCAGCGCCAGGCAGACCCCATCCCCCAGTCACTTGTGATTTATTTGCTAGGCTTTTAGGAAGAATACCCTGCTTGTCAGGAACCACTAGTCTGCTTAAATCCACCCTCCCTGCTACTCTCAAGCATGACTGCTGATTGCTTGAGGCTGTCAGCTTTTGTTTCTCTTCCTTTCAGCTTCAGATTGCATCTGCCTTTAAGATGTGAATAATGCCACTACCAATCACTCCAGCAACAATAAAAAAGCAGTTTGCTCATAACACCTTCGATGCAAAAATACACTGAAACATGCTGAATACTTCCTGCTCCTAACAGTTTCAGTGTATATTTATCTTCCACTATTCAGTGGCACTGAAACTCTAAATGGAACACAAAGACCCAACACCAAAGGATGCTTGCCTGACTACCTCCTTAGCTGAGGCATCTTTACCTTTGCTGCTTTATGCTGCCTCAGTACAGCGTGAACATATCAGCCTGGACACTATGTACTCTCAGCTGTGTATTTTGACTTAGAAATACATTGCACAGTTTGTTTGATGGAGCTTTATTTTCCTTTTTGAAAGAAAAACCTTCTTAGAGACAATTCTAAAAAGAAGTGTTTGATTGGCCTTTTTATTAGAGATTTATTTCTGCTCCCCAAGGTCTGCTGCTGTTTCACATTATTTTTCATGATGACATGAATTGTAGCAATCTTCTAGTTACCAGGGCAGTACTTTGACTTGTTCAGAGAAAACACGTCCAACTTCCTCATCAACCTTTATTTTCATTTGGCTCAAAATGTTCCCTTGCCCAGCCGCTACACAGTACGTCAATGCATAAGAAGTAACACTGCTGTATTACTAATTCTCTAAAAAAAAAAAAGTAGAAACTTTAAATTACTGTGGTTTCTATATCAGAACAGTGACGGAGGCAGCATAGTGACAACTGTTCAGTATTCTTCAGAAGCCAGCCTACAGATGCAGCTGGGCTGAAACTGAGTCAGCAGAAAGCCTGCAGCTCAAACTTGGAGCTAGAATTTGTATTCAGACAACTAGAGCTGAACCCAAATGGAATCTGCACATCTCCGTATTTTGGGCATGTCCACACCTAAGAGGAAGGGGCAAGAGCTGGATCTTGACTGCCACAGTGCAGGTGATTTTTTGGATCTGGGACTGAGCTTAGTTTTTCCCCTCTGATGTTGAACAAAGTAACTCCAGTCAGGGAAACCCACCCTGTGTTTCACCTCCTCATAAACGTTTAAGAAAATACTTCTACCTTTTCTAAGGACCTGGCAGGCAGAGGCAGAGCAAATCCCAATGAAAAGGCCCTATCACCCTCACAAGACTGCTGATCTTTACAGAGTTAGCTTCATGTTCACAAGTCCAACTGTATCAGCCCAGAAGCTGCAACGTCACAGGGCATATCCAAGCTGTTCTTGCTGTTTGCCTCTTGGAAGTTACTGGAGAACAGGAAAGACTGAGGATTCACAGTTCCAGTCTTTTGACATTACACTGGAAAGACAAACAGACTGAGAGCAGGGAACTCCTCAGTATTGTTGGTAAGCGGCGGGCACCAGAACTAACTCCATCCATCACTGGTGATATGCAAGTGACTGTGTCAAGTTAGAGAAATGCAAGACTTGCTTCCAGACTTAGAGGATGCCCCTGCTTGGGCATCAGCACTGTACACTTGCACTCTGGCATGCTTTTACAGCTGACCAGCAACAAAGGGCTCAGTCCCTGGAGCAGAGAGGACAGTCCTTCTTATCACTTGGCAGTGATGCCTCCGACAGATGCAGGTGGCACTTGGACAGGCTCTGACAAGAGCTGCCAGCCAAAAGACCTCAGAAAGTGGTACTGGATAAAGTAACTGTCATGCCACCTAGAGGACAAGAATATTCTCCTTATTTTAAACACATGCACTACTGTTACTGTGTGCCAGCACAAGTACAGGTCATCTATCAGTAAGAAAAATCAGGACTGCCACTTCATATTGCAACTTCGATGCATTTCTCAGCTGATACAAACAATAAAGAGGAATGTAAATCTGTCTTTCTTTTGCCTGACTGGCAAGTAAGAAAAGTAGGAAACTGATAAAAAATAATTTTAAAAATATGGCTACATGGACACAGGTAGCCACTAACAGTAGCACACTCTCTGCCTTTGGTTACCTTCAGGCCATATGACTAGACAAGAACTCCTCTTCCAGACTCCTAAGTACCAGGAATATCTACACTGCTTTCTGAAAAAAACCAAAAGCTATAAAGATGCGCAGTGTCAAAGTTTAAATACTGGATCAGCATAGGTCATTTGAGAATACATGTCTGTCATGGTTTAACCCCAGCTGGCAACTAAGCGCCACACAGCCGCTCTCCCTCACTCTCCCCCAGTGGGATGGGGGAGAGGATCAGAAGAGAGTAAAAGTGAGAAAACTCGTGCGTTGAAATGAAGACAGTTTGATAGTCACAAGCAAAACAAAAAAAATTTGCACACAAGCAAAGCAAAATAATTCATTCACCGCTTCCCGTGGGCAGGCAGGTGTTCAGCCATCCCCAGGAAATCAAGGCTCCATCACGCATAACAGTTGCTTGGGAAGACAAACACCGTAACTCCGAACATCACCCCCCTTCTTCCCCCAGCTTTACATGCTGAGCATGACATCATATGGTATGGAATATCCCTGTGGTCAGTTGGGGCCAGCTGTACCAGCTGTGTCCCCTCCCAACTCCTTGTGCACTCCCAGCCTCCTCATTGATGGGGTGGGGTGAGAAGCAGAAGAGGCCTTGACTGTGTAAGCACTGCTCAGCAGTAACAAAAACATCCCTCTATTATCAACACAAATCCAAAACATAGCCCCATACTAGCTACTACAAAGAAAATTAACTCTATTGCAGACAAAACCAGCACATTGTCCAAGGAACAATACATCGTGAGAGAACCTGATCAAGGCTCCCTGCTTAGTTAAAACAAGTATGCTGATGCAACAGCCAGGATGGCACTCACTGAGCTACTAAGCAACAGCTCAGAACACAGGACAATTTACTTTCAGGAGGATTTTTACAGACCAGCTGGTACTCCCCAGAACGATTTTAGTGGAGCCTGTTCACCTATCAGACTGGGAACATTCACTAAAAAGAAAAGCCTTAAAGCATTTATGGAAAAAAGGGTACAAAGGCCAGTCTTCACAGCTGCATGCTTACCTGCTCTGAAAGCATACACAACCCTGTCTCATTATTTGACAGCTTCTCCAAAACATGAAAATGAATTTTAAATGGGCTTCCTTCCTCCTACAACTAGTGTATCATAGCTATAAACACCTCTTAAGTTCCTTACTTTTACAAAACAGCATGTATCAGGACAGACAGCCAGAGAGACGATCCCCAGAAGGGAAGCCTGACACTGGTCCTTTGATTACACTGAACACACTACCTCTTAGGAGAACGCTCTCCCACCGTGTTGTATTTCTACCTCCTACTCCCACTACGATAATTAAACTGATGAAGTCAGTGAAAAATCACAATAATCTTGAAGAAGCCCCTTAAGACAGGAGCCCAGACATCCTCAAGAACCTCAAAGAGGAAGTTCTGCATCAAACCAGGCAGCCAAAACCGATGGTAACACAAAACAGCATTCATAGTCCTGATTAAAGCCTTTTGACAGCAGCACCTCATAAACGTTGTGAGAATAAAATAAAGCATCATCTCTTTTAAAGACCTTTAACACAACAGTACACAGCTAAGAAAATTTTCAAAGAAAGACAGCAGGAGCCATTTGGTGACCGTGACAGCAGAATTGAAGAACAGTTCCCTCCAGGAACACACATTTCCTACTGCCAAGGCAAACTTATGCAGTTATGCCAGATGCCTCAGCACGCCGCATCAATCTTCCATTTGACACTGCTTCAGGCTCTCTAGCTGCAGGTCTAAAAGCACAGTGAAAAAGTGTCAATCTTACTAGGAGAAAACACATGACCATGCATGAAATAACGCAAGCTGTTTCACTTTCATTTTTAGCTTAGGAGGAAACACAAATTTGTGTTGAATCCCAAGAAGCAAATATAAAACCAAAATACAACAACTAGCTGATCAGAGTGGATTTGTTTTGTATGGCTGTTACTCCAAGGGTGTAACAACAACTACACCGAACTACCAGGAGTTACACTAACCAAGGAGCATATTTGCTCCTTTAAAGGAGACTAAAAAATAGCCCAATATGTTACAAAGACCTGGGCATTGCCCATTCACCATAAACAGCAGCAAGAGCGTACTAGGAACTGACCAAAGGTCACAGTGTTTTATCAGAAAATACACCAGAGTCGTGGACACTTAAACAGAAATTCAACATCCCTGTGTGCAGTAATTGCACACACAGTCCAACTCCCCTGCTCATACCTTCAGTGAAAACGAATAAAAGCTCTGAGATTTTAAATGAAAGTGGTCCACAAAATACTGGGGTAGGAGGAGTTTAAAGCCACAGCGACACTGTTCTCTCTTGAGAGAAAGAGCAGCATTCTGAGGATGTATTGAGGTATATAGCCCTTTCCTCACGTTCACCAGCAAGGACAGTCCAGCCAAAGTCCACCAAGGCCAGAAAGCACTCTGTCACCTCCATGCAGTGCCATATTGGTGCAAAAAGACAGGAAAGCCAGCGGACTGGATCAAGAACAGAAGTTACTAAGTGCCCAAAGCAGTGCTAACAACACTCTAAGCCATGGGGCTACTGACAGGAATGGGACTGAAGGATTCTTAAAGCAGCTGTTGCAAAGAAAGGTGTGAAAGAGACATCAGCACACCACCATGCTCTACACTTGAGCAATTGCTTCAAATATCATGCAGGAAGCAATGCATGCCATCTCATCCAGGTTTAAGGAGGTGTCTAACGCACACCACTGGCAGCTACAGAATCCTGTTCACTTCCCAGTATAGTTGAGATAACCACAGCATGTCAGGACATGGTACACTATAGACATCTGGTACAAATCAAGGCAGTAACAGAAGCTTAACAGATTGCTTTCAAACCCAAAGAGTCAAATTGGACACTCTGTGTGACTCATAACATTTATTTTTACATTTTACCCCTCCTTTCCCTATCCTTCTTCCCTGGTCCGAGTCAAAAAAAAAAAAAAAAAAAATCAGACTTGTAAAATCTCTGGGGAAGGGACTAACTGTACACATTCTGTAATCATTACTGATGAGTTTCAATTAAAGCTGAACCCAGCCCCCTGCAGCCCCCCCCAGCCCCAAGATAAGCCACTGAAAACTACTTGAAGTCTGATCCCCTGTTAGGAGTTTTGCACCTTTGGCCAAGCCCAGCCATGAGTTCAACTCCCTAATTAGAAATATTTCCATGTACTTGACTTTACACAGCACACAGATAGGACGATAATTCCAGCCCCAAATACACTGTAATCTGACGTAAACAAAAAGCCACAGCATGCTAAGAGAAAAACCAGAGGAAGGCACTTTGCAAAGAAATATCAGATTTGCTGGTAAATTCTGCTCTTACTAGCTGAGGAACTGTTAACTGGTGGAAACGAAACCTGCTCATCTGCACTCAATTCCCTTCAGCAGAGAACCACAGGCCAGGCTGACTCCCCTACCCCCTACTGCTTGTTAGTTCATACCCAGCAGCCCGAAGAGCTGCTTTATCAAGGAGCCAACACCTCATAGCTGCTCCTCCAGTTACACCTCCAGTCTTTGCACCAAGCACATAAACCTGTTAATAGTTACTATGTCCCTACTCCCCCATTCGATGGGACATAAGAAAAGCTGTAACTTCCAAGGGCCAGGCCACTCCAGGAAGGTCTCCAAAGGTGGCAGTTGCTAGATTTCTGTGCCTGCCCGCTTCCAGATTAAATATTTTCATTCTATTAGAGAGAAAAAAAAAAAAGTTTGATCTGCCAGCTCCTTAGACTCCTGCCCAGTGTGGATGACTCCTATCATCCTGTTACACAGGAAAAACACAATACACAGAAACAACATGGCATAACTGACCCCAGGTGAGAGCACTCAGTGAATACACACCCCACCCTACTGCCCAGCCTTCCCTAATTGTGTATCACAGCTCTCACTGTTTTGGGGGCTAAGAGAAATCAAAACCCACATGGAGCACCTTTACAAGGCTCTCACATTATCCAAAGCTACAGCATCCTGGTGCTGGTTACAGGTACCACTAATTCCCAAGAGCAGAGACTACAGGTTTGCCCAGGTGGAGGATAGCACACAGTTCTGCTGACAGTGCAGAGTGAGAAACCGAGCTGAACTCAGGGTCTCAGCTGTACTAGCACCAGCTGGCCTGATCTGGTTGTAAGAAATTGGGAGGGTGGGAGTCCAACAAAACCACCTAACCAAAAATCAGTCTTATTTTTCCTTCCTAAATTCAGCAGATGCCACCAAATGCAAAGAAGGAGCGGCCAAGTAAGGGGAGATTTTCACACCAACCTTTCTTAGTACAGGGCAGCCTATCCAGAAGATTTACAATCAGATGTTACACTCTGCATGTACACAATGCAAGTTGTTTTGTTTTTTTTTTTTCTTAGCTGGTGCCTAAACCCTGCCAGTCAGTTACTTGTAATGACAGACAAGAGGCATCGAAGAGAAGACATGAAAATGGGAAAGAACAGATTGCAGAAATTCAAGCAAATAAAAGTGCTGGAATGCTTCTTTTTATACAACACATTCATTCAGTGCTTTTGTATAACACCATGAGCACAGAAAGATCACAAGGAGTAGGTGTTGCAAAGCTTTATCCTAAGGAAGGCTCTGAACAGCATTAAACTTACTATATAAAGAAGTTGCCAAGGAGAGAAAAAAATGCACAAAAAGCCCCCTTCTTTTTAATTAATACCTTTTAAGATGTTATACTTCCACAGGCAGGCGAAAATAAGAGTTTCAGTCTGATTAGTGATGAAAAGTTACAACAAAATACCAGTCAGTCTTCCCCACAAGTGGACTTTTTCAAAAAGTCCTTTACCAAAAAAAAAAAACCAAACCAAAAACCTTAAAAATAATGTTTTGTTGGGGAATCACCTTGTTCCTTCCTCCACCAAACATTTTAACCATTTTGAAAGAGATAACAAACCAAGTATCCTACTACAAGATTTTGGCCCAGATATCCCAATAAACATCAGGAAGAGTTGCCAACTTCTCCTGAAATAAGCGTGGACTTTCTAGACTAAGACTTTAGTGATTTAAATAACTTGGAGGCCCTGGACCTTGATTTTTTTAATTAAAGCTATAAAATGTTGTACTCTAAAGAAAAAAAGAATACAAGAACCCCACCAAACCCACCAGTTTCAAAGCCACTCTAACTCCAAGGTACAGAGACCCATCACCTAACCACATGCATTAGAGAAACACTTTTCTAAGGAAGAGGAGCTGCTTGCTCAGTCCCTTTCCACTTCGTGCACTAACCCAGCTTCCTGCTCCAGCCTTCAGACAGTCGCCCTGAATTGAACAATTGTCGTTGAATCGCCGGAACACGAGCGCTGCTCACAGGAAACAAAGAGGCAGCCAAGGCCTTCGCCACCTTAACAGGCAGCCACAGACACCTACAGCTCTGTGGAAGGTAAGGAGACTGGAGAAAAGCCCATGCTGAATCGACTCATCTGTATCAATCACCAGGTTTTCCTACAAATTAGGTCACTATTATTAGAAATCCTTTCTTGCCTTGCTTTCTTGCTGTAGCTGCCACTCCCGCATCCCTCCATTGCTGGAAAGCTAAGGCAAGCATTGGTCCCTCTGGAGCTGCTGCTACAAGATTAACTCCTTACTCACCCCTGCCCAGCAAATACCCCTCCAGTCTGAAAACTCTCACCAGAGACTGAAGGCGAGATGTCAGACTTTACCAAATAGGACACGGCAGGAGAGGGCTTCTCATGGTTTACGAGTGCCACCTAAGCACAAGAGAGGACGGTCTGCAACAGACACAGAGAAAAGGAGGCAGAGTGTGACTTGATTACGGCGGGGGAAAGCAGAAGGCGGGCCAGAGTAAGGAGCAGAGCGGAGGCTCAGTCACAACAGAGCCGAGAGGAGCGTGGATGGAAGGGCGGGACAGCGACCTGCAGCGCACGGAGCTATCAAAAGAGTGAGGACAAGAAGCAAAGTACAAGAAGAAAATAACCGAACCGCTGAAGAGCGAGGTGGGGTTCAGCAGGCAAAAAGAAGGAAACAGGGTAACTGCAGGGAGGCAGAGGAGCTCCCAGCATCAGCGAAGCAGCAGAAACCCCACGCCGCCCTCCCTAGGGTCACCGGCCAGCAGACCGAAGGATTGCGAGAGGCAGTCACCGAGTCAAGCCGTGGGGCTCTCGGAGGCGCCAGGCCCCCCGCTGCCCGGGAGCCCGCGGGCCCGCCCCACGCCGGCAGGCCCGACACCCGCCGAGCTCCCCACTACCGCCGGCGTCCCTTACCCGCGACGGGGGCCACGCCGCGCCCCCCGAACATCCACGTCTCGGGGGGATCGGGGTGGGCCCGGACCGCAGGGGGGACGCCGCGAATGCCCACCCCTCCGGCTTCCCGCCCCACCAAGCCCGGGCGGGCTGGCAATGGCCCTCGCAGCGCCGGGATCCCGCCCTACCACCCGCGGATGGGAAAGGAAGAGGCAGGTATGGCCGTGCATGGCGGCGGAAGCGATCGATGTCCCCGCCGCCTCTATCCCGAGCGGCAGCGCGGGCGACACTCACCCAGGCGAACGGGCGTGAGTCTCAGCGGGGCGGCGCGGCGGCTCCCCGCCGCCGCCTCGCCTCCCGGTATTTGAGCAAGCACCAGGCCCCGCCCCGCGCCCTCTCGGCGAGGCGGGCGGGAAAGCGCGGCACGCGCCGCCCGGCGGGCGAAGGGAGCCAGCGGACAGCGCGGGGCAACGGCCAACGGCCGCGCGGGCTAACGGCCCGGGGGTCATAGCCCGCGCGCGGCGGCTCGGGGTGGGGGGGAGGGGCGTTGTTCCCTCCTTCTCCCTTCCCCCCCCCCGGACCTGCACGGGATAGGGCTGGGTGGAGGAGGAGACGGAGACGGCGGCAGCAGCGGCGGTGGTGGTGGTGGTGAGGCGGCCGGCCCCGCCACCGCCGGGGGTTCGGTGCGGGGTTTTCCCCGGCGGGGCCGGGCTGCCCTGAGCCGACGGGCTACGGCGGGGCGGGGCGCCAGGCGGAGGGGAAGGCGGGGCCGGCTGCCGCCCGCCCGCCCGCCTGGCGCTTCCTCCCTGCTGGCGCCTCAGCGCAAGGCGAGGGGGGCTCTGAAGCCGGCCCTGAAACTCGGCGGCGGGAGGGACCGGCGGTGAGCGCGGGCGGGGCGGTGGCGAGGGATCTCCCGAGCGGAATTTCCCGGCCGCCGGCACAGCCTCCTCCGGAGCGGCATCAGCCTGGGGATGAAGCAGTCCTGGGCCTTTGGCCCTCACTGCTGGCAGGATTGTTCTGGAACTCGGGTGGGTTCCAGCCCTACGCTTTTCGGCCTCAATCTCCTCATGTCCCATTTATAACCACTTACATCCCCGCCGAATAAATTTAACTTTTCATTTAATATAGTTTTAGGGGTTTAACGTAGTTTTAGTTAAACGAATTTTTATTTAATACAGCCTTACAGTTTTAACATAGCTTTGTTTAAAGCAATACTTATTTTGTATTTAATACAGGTTTCCTGTCATGGTCATTCCTAACCATGCCGAGTCACAGTACCCCTTTGAGCCTCTGTTTTGCTACACGGAGCATGCAAAGGTTGTTTCTTAAGGAAAGGACTGATCCTAGAGTGCTTTTTAAAGTTCCTGGGTTTCCACAAAATTAAGACCAAACCGATCCTGATTCAGGTTTGAGTCATGTGTTGGCCAACCCATTGGGTGGCTTCATGCAGTGAATTATGGGGGGGTGGGGGGGTGGGAAGTAAGTATCTGCCGACTTACGTAAATTCCAAGGAACTGAAGAGAAGTTTCTGTTTCTTCAAACTGTTCGACTCGGTCTTGGAAGGTCAACACACTAGCCCCAAGTAGGCAAAACATATAGTTCGTCTTCCTTCTGCCCAAAGTGTATATATTTCTTTTGAGAAATCTGTGGGGTTTTTTGTTTCTAGTGTCCAAGTAATATAGATTATTTTATATATTTGTATAGAATCTTTTAATAATAAAAAAGAGATGTGATCTTATCTTTTCCTTACAGGAAACCATGTGATTCCTGGGTCTGAGATGTTCAGAAAATCACCATGTACTCAGCAAGTTTGGAAATACTCGTTTATCTACTCCCTTGCTGTCCACAGGCATTTACCCTTCCCAGAGATGCCAAGGGAAAATGGTACTTTTTCCAGAGCTTGGTTTGCACAGGTTGTTTTTTTTCCTTTCCTTATTTTGAGTGCTGTGTAAGAGGATGGAGGCAACTCTTCATCGCTTCCCTCGAGTGACATCTATGAAATGAAGCAGGAGGCTCCCTCCCTCCCTCTGGCTGTCTGGGAGGATGACGCCAGTGCCAGCACGGTTGCTTTCACACATTACCACTTGTCAGATCCTTTTCTCTGGTAACAGCTCCATTGCTGCTGATGCTTCAGGATTTAAAGGAGGAAGATGGGCTCAGGCCCTGCTTGAATTTTTAAAGGGAATCTCCTCCAAGAATACTTTTCCCAGAGAGATGTGTGGCCAGCTAGCATCTTTGCAGGATTAGGTTTGCATTCTCCTAGATGCAGTACTTGAAAATACAATTGCTAGGGTGGGCAGCTGTCATGGCACTCATCATGAGGACTTTTCAAAAACCGTTAAACACAAGAAGCCAGAATGCCAAGTTTTCTAGCTGCTTTTTACTCTTGGTGTTAGGCATGACTTCCCCCAGTTATTTTTCCTGACAAGTTATACAGTATAGAGAAAATTCATTGTCTTTATTGAGGCCGAGTAGCTGTATAACATAATATGTATCTTCTGCTGCCAAAAAGAGGCTCTGCCAAGTCTTGGCTTTGCACGTTATTTAATGAACCCACTGACATCCTTCTTCCTCTGCTCCTCGCAGCTGCGAGCACCTGCCGTGCTGTTCCTTACCCAAGAGCTGGGGAGTGCTTCTGCGCCAAGGGGAGTGACGTAGGGTGGGTGAGGCAGTTTCGAGGGCATGAAACGCCACATGTGGCAAGGGTCATAGGCTCCTGAAGGCTACTTTCATTATCAATGGAAACTGAAAGCAGCAGCAGCTGCCACCATGCTGGGCTCCTGAGGCGTGGTTTCATTGTTGGAGGGCCTTTTTCTGATGTTATTTCTTAAGCATGCTTGGCTAGCCTGTGCAGGAAGCGTGACCCTGCTCATCTTGGAGGGCCCTCCATCCAGGGCCAGCTCTTTGCCAAAGCAAGCAATACAGGAAGGTCTCTGTAGGATACTGGTGGTTCCACCTGTAGTTTATAAAAGAGCAGAACCTCTGGGTCCCTAATTGAGATTGGGGGGCTAACAAGTTTGCAGTGTAATTCAAAAGCTGTGATGAAGTGTCTCGAGGCTGGTCTTCTAAACTATAGATAGGAGCCAACCTCCTGTGTCCTGGAGTCCAGTGGTCTCCTTCCATATATTAATTTCTCTTTTGGCATCAAGGGAGAAATCCTTGAGGACTGGCCTTTCGACACCAGAGAGATCCCTCCCAGGTAATAGCAGCTTTCTCCCACTACTATTTGAAAGCAAGAGACCAAAAGGACAGGAAGAATTGTAGGGTTTGAAAGGTCCCCAAAGAACTGCCGACTTACTGAGCTGCACAAATAAGCGAGCTGTGTCACTCCTACCACCTGCAGCGCAGCCTGCTATCCCCAGCCGCTAGGCCGTCCACCACGCAAGAGGAAGTCCAAGGCCTGTCACCCCCGCCGCGTTGCCATAATAGGTTTGCTCTAGTCCAACCACCTTACAAACCAGGGTTTATCCTTTGTTTTGAAAATGGTTGGGTGGGCAGGAAAATAAGACTCATTGTTTGGGATTTCCCCAGCTGGGATTTCCCACAACATCCTGTGTGTTTTCTGCCTGTTGCAAAAAAAGGCACAAACTCTTATGATTTCTCTCACAGTCTACTTAATGACAGCAGTGCTGCTGACTGGATGTCATTCCTCTGGACTTCAAGCTCCTGACGTTCACTGGACCCAGCGACCACCACTTAGGCTAAACAAAGGAGATATCCAGACAAGATGCCTTTTCCTGACACATGAGCTGGTGAGGTTGAATCTCCAAATCCTTCCAAGTCTGTTCAAGGGGCAGAGGTCTGGAGCTGCACATCGCTGAGCTAACCTTCCTGTGCCGGCACAGTGCAGGTGAGACATGGGCAGGGAGTGGTTGAGGTTTAAAACAACACAGCAGTCAGCACAGAGCAGTTGTCATTTGCTCCTTATTTTACTGAATGCTGCTATACTGACATCGGATATTTACGCTAGTACTGCAGGCTAAGGAAGTGAGCTACAGCTACTGAAATGAAATCCGAGTTCTTACAATTTGATTTATGTTACCTTCACCCCTTCTTGCCTATTTATTGTAATTTCTCTTTACAGACAATCTGAAGAAACAATGTCAAATATGGAGAAAGAAGGACCATGCACTGCGGCTGTATCACGATCGGTTTGTTTGTACCTCCAATAATTCACATGGGCTCTGAGCATTCCAGCAAAAAAGAAATTGACTCAGGCCCTTTAACACCTGGCTTTTTATCTCATCACCATCCCTCAGCTCCCAGCTTCCTCTTTAATCATCAACGGTGCGAGTGAACATAAGGGAGACAAACGGTAACTCCACCAACAGAAAAGAAAAAATAATTAATGACTTTATTATTTTTTTTTTTAGTTCAGTTGGCCATCTGAGGTGCTAAAATCTCAACACCAACAAAGCAAGTGTGCATAAAAACAAACGATAAAACACAACCAAACAGAAGAAAATAGGCTGGAACAGAGTTGGGTTTTTTACAGGTAGGGTATACATTTTTCTGTTAACACTCCATACATGCCAACCGTAAAAGCCTTGAACAATCTGAATATCAGAGTTCACTTTCATACAAAAGGGAAGATGCCAAAGCAGATCCCTTCACCTGGGTTACACTTCACACACACATGCACACACAGATACAGAGTATTTAAATTATGCAATGCCATCAGAACATGGCATCCTCCCCTTCACATCTGCTTTCAGTGACATCCTCATCTGCCCGGCTACCCTGCCTATAGCAGTACTCTGGGCAATCCAAAAGCAGGAACTTTTGGAAAGCTTCTAATCTCTGTTATTTTGCAACAGTCGAGAGCCAGCGATCTCCTCCTCTGTGAACTATATACAGGCTGGTTTTTAGTATGCTTTAGAGTTCTCTCTATTGCAGACAGTGACAACTGAAATTCCCATAAAGCCATATTGTGGCTTTTCAGTTTGTACACAGGAGATTTTATAATGCAACACCTTTCTCATCCACTGGTGTCTGGTGTAAACACTTAATTAAAAACTCATTTTAAAAGAATGTTAACCAAACAAGGTGTAACTGTGAACATTTTAGGAACAGCTGCTAAGAAAATGGAACTGCCGGCTGCTCTAGATCATGCAGTCTAGACCACTTATAATACTTCATAATGTTCAGGATTAGGATGTATAAAAATATTAAAAACCACCAGAGTGCACACAAATGTGGTGACTAGCTCTATGCAAGCACCGTGTTCTAAGAGAGGCCTAGGCATTGCACAAAACTCAGATTCTTGATCATGGGGGTAACCCAAGGATCCACTGGTGTCTTTACATACAAACAAATATTTACATAAAATGAAAAGACGGATAGAGAGAAGGACAGACTTTTAAAACTTGCAGTTTGCTCTAAAATATATGTTCAGCAACGCAGTTGGTAACATGCCCTAGCGAGACCGTGGGGTATTGGTTAACTGAAAGAAGGAATACGTCTGGAAGTTGGAGCTGAAATGTCACCTCCCCATGCATAGTTCTTTGAAGCTCAGGATTTTACAGCCATTTGTGAGTTTTAATGAAAACATGGTTAAAAGGAACAGAACAGTTTTTAAAAAAAATTGTACTGTGAAAACAGCAGATTGGTTATTTTGGCAGTCCTTGCTCCCCCGTCCCCATTTGCCTCCCAGGTGTTTGCAGAAGGTGGTATCTCCCTCCCTTCCCCGCAGGGGACTGAAGTGCTTGCCCCATCCTCAGTGTGCCCATTTCAAAACGAACACGGGTTAGGTTCCAAGCTCGGCTCTCCTACCCTGGTATAGACTGTGTTGCGTGGGCACAGATGCCCTTCCATGCCCACTTCTGGGAAGCTTGAGGGCCTTTTCGCTCCCCTCATACGCAAAATGGACACACATCGTTGAATGCACATGGCTGAGTCATGTGCTGCTGCCCACCTGGGCAGCACAAAGAGCTAGAACACCCTACTTGGATTCTGATACAAATAAGGAATCTTGTGGTCACAAGAGCCTTCTTCAGCTTTAAAAATATAAAATTTGAATTAAAAATATTCAGATAGTAAAAAAACCCAGTATCTGATATGCAAGTCATATTCTTAAAGTGCAACTGAACAGCAAATACAAGTTGTGCCTTTTTCAACCATTTTGATATAAAAAGGCCTTTTAACATTCCCTTCCATATATTTTTAATTAATTTGTGTGTGCGATGTTAGCGCTTCATTTTCATTCTCACTGATGGAGGCCTTCAGCATAAAGAGTTCAGTTTTGGAGTATGTGGTTTTCCCCTGCAGTAGGGCATTACACCCTCAGGCGGTATCACTCTTTGGCATTGCAAAGATCCGGCCAGAGTCTTCCAGCATGAAAGGGAAAAGTAGTAATCTGGCATTCCTTCTTCAGGATTTCTTTCTATTCTACAGCTCACATTCAATGTTCTTCTGTTAAAAGTTAGATGTGGTCCATATACCTAGTGCACGATAAAACGGTCTGAGGCCAATTCTCTGTTCAAGACAGTTTACAATAAACTACGTATCCAGCTTCCCTCTTTCTTCCCTCCTCGTCTCCAGCTTCCACTGGCCCCTCAAATGCAGACTGTGTAAACTACCGTTGCCAATTTGACTTGTGCAGCTGCTGCCCTGCACTGGCAAATGAGGGGGATTCTGTTTGTTGGCCATCCTGTCAGTAAGCCGACACCTCATGATGTGGGTGTAGCAGGTACCACTTGCTAACGTGCACAGTTAGTAGCACTGCAAGTAGCACCACAGCTGCCTGTCTGCTTGGTTTCATGAGCAGCTGGATTTAATTCGTAATGCCTTAGCAGAAAACACTAGGGGGGGATACAGGGGTAACACTTGAGGCAGAAAAAACATGTTTCCACAGTTAACAACCAGCACTGCTCAGAGTCTCTGGGGACAGTCCTACCCATTCTTCCTCAGCCTGAGGTGTGCTCCTGAGTGGAACTCAAATGGCAGACTCTGGCTTACAGAAGACCTCTTTGAGGGAGGTAGAGACCCAATAGCAAGAAACCACGCTAACTTCTGTCCTGGGGCAAAAGATTAAAGGATGTTCAGCCCTGCTTGGGTACCTCGCACCAACAGCGTGCAAGTTCAAGCTGAAAGAATCAGTACACTCTATGAATATGCTTGGGAATGGGACACATTCTCAAAGACATGGGGGAGCAGGCTTAGTACTTCTTTAACAAGAAAAGAACACAGTCAGCATCCCAAAGGGGGGAAAGCCTCTTATCACATCATGTTAAGGATGGGATGCATACCCAACACACAGTGCTGTTTCAGCTCTGTGGGACAAGTTAAGGACGTAGTGTGCTTAAGGGAATCTGTTAAACAGTGAACAGTGCTGAATTGCTCGGTGCACGTCCTGCTCGTTGCTTAACATACAATTACAATGAGTACCCTCCCGGCTGAGAAGCAGCAGCTTCACTAGCTGAGCCAAAAGGAGCTTCTTCCAACAGACGCAGCAGGAAACATGCTATTTTTGTTTTCATGGAAGTCCCTCTAGCTGTATCTCAGGAGTGTGAGGGTCCCCTCTTTCAGTGCGAAAGAGACATATGGGATATTTCTACCTCACAGTTTTGGCTTTCTTCTTATAAAAATGTAAAATTTAAATAAATTACAGGTTTATAGTCCAACAGAGGGAATCTGGGATGCAGAAGAAAAGTATGCTAGGAACACAAATTCTTACAACTCCATGAGTGCGCAGGATTTTGTCACAAAGGAAAACTTCTAGGGCAGGATGCATCCGTGGGTCCATAAAGGCTGCACTTGCTGTGAAGCAGGGACCAATCCACAGTAGTGTCCTTCTCTAACAGAGTTAAAACACTCCCTCCACAATCAAATATGTGTAACAATCAAGTTATTAATAAGAACACTAATAAATAGCCACAGGTAACAACGTCCAGTAATTTAGAAGTGGAAGTTGTAGGATGCAGCAGGCACACACACCCATCACTCATCCATATTTTTCCTAAAAGATACAAAAATGAATCTTCTTTCAAGTATTAAAAAAATAAGTTAATTGACATAAAAGGGTCAAAGTGACTGAGGGCCCAGGCAGGTCTTAAACTTCGTTTCCAATGTGCAAAAACAAAATACATAGGAAAAAAATAAAAACACTGAAGAGTCTTAATGGTGGTTCGGTCACGTAAGGGCTTCTCCCTTTTAGGGGCCTAACAGCCAGGGAATGCTGCCTGGTAACACCCCTGCCCCAGCGCACACTTACCACTGTCCTACAGTCAGTATTTTCCAGTGTCAAAACAGTCACAACAAAAACGGAACAAAGAAGCCCACCAGCCTCTGAGCTGTGGCCACGAAGACTCAGGCCAGCAGTAGCTGTCTCTCCAGTGTGTAGCAAAGCAGAAGGGCATCTTCCCTCTCTCCTCTTCTCCCCTTTTTTCCCCACAACAAGATGATGATTTAGGAGGTGAGAGAGTCCTCTGATGCCCGTATCTCTCAAAAACCGGGAGGCAGAGAGTTCCATCACATGTACTAGTAGTATCTTCTCTGTCTCATATTTCTTCATATCCAGGCATAATGATCAACTGCAGGTTTCTTTGGTGGGGAGGAAGACTAAAGCAAAAGAAGGTGTTGCCCTGGGCTGCTGGAGCTCTCTCGGACAGCTGACTCCACCATACAGGCTGCTACAGGCTGCTGTGGTTTTCCAGAGAGGGTTCCCACTTCCCTCCCTTTTATTAGAACTGGTGTAGTAAAAACGGTAAAGGAATGGACTGCCATAAATCCAGTTTAGTTAAGGGTACTTCTTCCCTTAACCTCCTCCCCCACGCATGGATTATTCTTCTCCCTCCTACCACACACACAAAAATATGGTCCATTGTATAAGGACCTCAAGGAGACTCCACAGTCTCAACTCGTTACCTTCAACTTGGGTTGCAGACATGTAAAACTTAAGCTTCTGGAACCAACACACTTATCAAAAGGCTTCTGAGTGCTTCAAACCAAATCCCTGCCTGCTGTCGGACCCGTCGGAGGTTTCCCCTTCAACATCTTCCTATCCATGGAATTCTGGCGAACTCAGGGTAGGCCAACTGGACCACACAGACCAGCAGAGGTAAATGTCTTAAGCTCAGGACCAATTCAAGCTAAAACCTTTGGAAAGCATGACTGCCTCCAGGTCCTTGTCTTCTTCTTTTTCTCGAAGCCGTTGCTCCTCAAGGAGAGCCACAAGAGAATCTCTCTGTTCCACTACTTCTAGCATCTCGTTCAGGATCCTCTTCTCCTCTGAGAGCTCCTCATCTGTCTTCAGATGATCTACAGCGATATCAAAAACTATCAGCACACACAAGGCTAGAAATATGCACATACAATCCATTAAATGTTCCCCTTTGCTCTCACCTTCTACTGCCATCCTCTCCCGGAGTTCCTGCTGTAATCGACTCTGCCTGTCTTCCAGTTCTAGCTCCCGAGCACTGAAAGGGAAACATCAGGAATCCAAGTTCTGGGTATATTACGTTGCTCTCCATACATTGCTTCATATCCATTCTCAATTTCTGCTCCCCCTCCAGATATCTGCTATGCATTTAACCAATCGGTTCTGGAACAGCTCTTAAAATACCTAAGATATACAACTATGTATTTTAAAGATTTAAATGTACTTTCAGCATCTCAGGTTCTTTGCCTTCAACTAGAAAGTGCAATACAGAAAGTTGAACGGATTATGGATGGGATTAAATCTAAATTGGTGTGAAGGAACAGACAAATCTGCAACATCTCTATGTAACTCCTGCCACTTCCCGCTCTAAAGACAAAGTCACTTATCGACTAAGGACATGTCAAGGCCCTTGCCTTTTCAGATTCCAATGCAGACAACACCTTGGGGCTTTTCTGACACAGGCACTGAGAAGATCAGCTTCCACACTGCCTGGGTCAGCTGACATACTCGGAAACGAATTTCAGTGAATTTGCAGCACAGGAACTGAGAAAGTTCCCAATTTCATTAACAGGAAAAAAGCCTTCTAATTTGAGCCCAAATGAGAGGCACTGGGGTCCCGCTACAGGCAGAGAAGAGGGTCACATGGCAAAGGTGACTGAATTAAACACTTTTGACTACACTTAAAAGTGGACTCTACCAAAACCAGGAGGAGTCACACATTATTTCTGCATAGCTGGAAAACAGTTGCATGAACAATACGTGTTTTATCCAAGAACAGCTTGGGAAGAGCTCAGAACTTTAAACACACATCCATACTTCTGCATGCGCACAAATAACTGGAACTTTCATTCCTTATTGCTACTATTCCTTCTTCTACCACTCTTCTGAAAGGTACTTGGATTTATATCTCAGCCAAGAATCAGCCTAAGAGACTGCTGACCTCCCAGCATCATAAGGAAGACAGTACTGACAGATCTCCCAATACTATTTATAACATAATCCCCCCTTTGAAGCTTTGCCCGTTCACTCACAATATCATCAGTTCAGACTCATAGCGAACCAAGGCATTCTTCTCCTGCACCAGCTTGAACCACTCCTGCATCAGCTTGGGGTCATCCTTCTTACCCATGCCTGCCAAAAAAGAAACCTGGTAAGTTTTCAGGTAATACCCTGCAATCCTTACAAGCCCAAACTGCAAAAACGACAATGGGGCAAAATGTGCAAAGAAAGCCGAGCAAGATGCTGCCAGAGCACTCCCAAGCCGGGTCCATTCACTTTGCCTAGAGCACACAGAAGAGTGGAAGTCACCTCCAAAAGGATTCTCTTCTCTTTGGAGCCTGATTTTTATGGTTTGGGTTTTTTTACTTTCTGATTTTCTTGTGATTGCTTGTTTCTTCCTCACTCTTACTGCAGAAAGTCCAGATTTCTGTAAGTATGTCACTTTTCATTAGAAGAGCTTCATAGATCCTCATGCCAGCTACTTAAACGTATGCTCATCAGAAACAGATTCAATTGCCACTCCATGTGTTTTATCTTTATTTTCTTCAATTGTATGTCCTCAATCTTTTCTTTGACTTGCCAAAACTATTATTTTGTCTTTCCTTTTTTCAATAGCTAAATAAATGTTCTCTGACTGCTCCTCCTAGCCACATGTATCTATCGAACTTGAAGATCCCCTCTGCACAGTGAGCACAGAAACTACTTCCACTGTATTGCACATCAGAGCTGGAAAGAAAAAGAATCCCCAGACACATTTGCTAATATCAAAGCAGAATAAAAATACCTTGGGCCTTGTCCACCTAGTACAGAACTCTTAAGTTGGTATTTCATTTATTTTAAAACCAACTCCTAAACCTACTCAGTAGTCCACTGATGAATCTCATACCTGTCAGGAGTTATGTGGAATAAATTGCAGAATGCTGCTCCCAAAGCCTTCTGCTGTTGATACTTATCCAATGCAAGAGCTTACCAGGGAAGCTCCTCCTAGCAATCTCCTGGTCTGGGCCACTGGTGCCACGCTGAACTACCTGCAGACGAATACTGTGACTTATACCAGACACCACCACGGACAGTAGCAATGCGCCTGCCTGCCTCGGAGTGGAGGCAGGAGCAAGGCCTCAAATCAAGCTCAACAGTATTTTTGGGTTGCTGCATCCCATCAGCTTGCACTGCAGGTAACCTAGGTGTCCTAAAGTAACTAACATCCCTGTCTGTCTGTGTTATTGAGAATACATACTATCTACACCAAGAGCAAAACCCCTCAAATAGTCATTTTAATGCTAAAAATAATCAAGCAGCAAGCTTACTATCCAAACTCTGGGAAACGCTTCACAAATACCACATTAATGGCTAGTTAATTCAGACCTGTGCAGAGAAGTGCTGCACTGGAGCTAAACAAAGGAGAGATTACAACTTCTGCTAAACTGCAGCTTAGGCTGAGAACACCTGCCTTTGAAAAATCGTAAAAGCAGACCTTGGGGAAAACCAGACCCAGCTGTACCACCCTAAGAGCCTCCGGCTCTGTGGACTTTGTACCAGTGTTGCTCAGTTCCAAGCATGCCTTTCTGAGCATCTCTGCACAATGTGCCCGTGTGGCGACAGGAGAGGGAGACTGTACATGCAGATGTCCAGTGCTGTGGCGCCATGAAAGCACTGGGAAGTCTCCCCATCCTTTCCAATGCCAGGATGTATAGAAAACAAATGCCTCTAAGAAAAAGCCAAAAACACAACGCTACTGACCTATGAAATACGTAAGTATTTTTAAACAGCCAATGAGCAGAGGAATAATGGGAGGATTGGAGAGGGAGCACTGACAACTGATGTGAGGGAGCACCATGGAAAGCAGAGTAAGTGATTAGCAAAATTACACCATGAACACACAAAAACAACCCCTTCCCCCATGCCTTGGCAATGGAAACCCTATGGCAAATCCACCTGGGACAGTTAAAGAATGCACTCAGCAAGACAGATGAGGGAAAACTGGTCTAGCTTAAGGTTTGTTGGTTTTTAAAGTTCAAGGATGTTTTTGCAAACCAGTCCTCATAAAGACACAGTATTCCTTTAATCCATATATACTAATTAAAAGGCCATTTAAGGAAGGAGATTTTCTTCCCTTACCCCACCTTCCAAACGTCTTTCAGGAGGAATAGAGAAATTGAAGCCACCAAATGAAAACAGAAACTTTCAAGTGTGACGTTACTGCTCCCACCGCTGCTGCCCAATGTCCCTCCCAGTCGCTACGCCCTCCCTAGCACAGCTGGGACCAGCAAAAGGGATACTGTACCTTTAATAACTTGCCACAGGCTCAGAGAAGCTGGTTACCAGGTTGTTACTGAGAAGGTTGGTTTGGGGACACAGAAAGAGAAAGGCTAGGCCGGGGGCTTTGTGTTCACTAGCTGACTAGTGCTGCTACGACAACCCAGCTGTGGTCAAGGAGAACGGGGAGCGTGTGAGGTTACGTTACCTTCATGGGCACAGCAAGGGCAGAAGGAGAGAGGTCTACGACGTGGTGTCCCGGCATTGGGCTCAACTTCAATAGGACCAAACGAGGAAGAGGAAGAGGCAGGAGAGGAAGAGGAAGTTGGAAGTGGAAGAGGAGGAAAGGGGTGAAATAAAAGACAAGCAAAGGACAAAAAGCATAAGAGTGAGAAAGAAAGGAAACACAAGAAGAAAAGAAAAAATACAAGAAATGGAGAAGCAGAAACAAGGGGTACAGTCTACAGATGAACAATGTCCCTAACAAGCACAGATAACAGGTAAGAAGTAGACTGAGGTACTGGTGAACTCTTACTGAGCCGTACAAATACCAGGCAGGAGGTTATTGTTACTGTACTTTTTCCTAACGTACATTTTTCAATCACATGGTCTTTAACCAAAAAGTTTGTGAACAAGATGTCAGGACAAGCAGAGATGAATACTTAACTCCTGCTGATAAATGACAAATTTCAAGGAGGGTCACAAAAAGTCTTGCCTGCATGCGTAAGACACCAGCGGTAAGCAGCCACCCTACCTTAAAGTTTTATCAGGACCATGTTCTTATCACCATGGCAGCATCCACTGATGGTAAAAGTGTCCTTTTTAACGGAAAATAGTTTCTTCAGACAGGGAACATCACAGAATCTGGTTAACGTGGAACCAGCCTGCCAGGATCTGCTCTGTCAAGTATGGTGAGTACACAGGTACTCAACTGGATTGTTGTGCTTAGAGGGGGAAAAGGCTTTTACGTGGATAAAAAAGTAATTCACATCAGGGTCTCTGGGGGTGATGGACCAACTGAGGGCTTTGCAGAGTTAAAACAGTAAATTTAAAGCTCTCCCTTGACATTCTCATTTCACAAAGCGTTTTAAAGCTTACAAGTCCTGTTCGTATCAGTGACTTATTGAATCTTTTTCATCTTTTCTGTCAGCCAGTGAAGGACAAACATTTCTCATCTCTAAACTGTTTCAGCTTTTTTAACATGGAGAATTTGCTTTTCAGCTGTACTTAACGTTATAGAGATAAGCAGTAGGAAATAATCAACATCACTAATAGTTATAGGAGAACATATGCACTGGGATGGTGATGAGCCTGAAACATCAGAGCTAGCAGAATGGAGCACTTACTGTTCTCAGTGCACATCCACATTTATAAAGGGGAGGCATTTCTGGGTTGGGAAAAGGGATAAACTCCACAACAATAATGTGGTAAGAAGAATGCTCATTTTGGAGAAGTTAGCGGAGCTTGATGTACTTGGTTCGGAGACAGCTTTACAGAACCAGGCTACTGGTGAATTGGGAAGGCTTTAGAAGGGACCATCACAGAACTAGACCAGCACACGGAGGACACACTGGAGCGAGAAGGAGAACACATCGGCTTCAGAGCCTGTGGCTGAGCAGCATGGCTTTCTCAGACAGGAAGAAACCTCTGTACTGGGAGCAGGAAGGGGCAACGTTAGGAGAGGCACCACAGTTCGCCTTATAACAGTTACAAATAAAGCATCATACCAACATTAGTTGACAGTACTAGAACCTTAATTATAGTTGTTCAGAATTTTCCAACTTTCATTTAAAATGAAAAAATACTAGGGCTTTTCTTCCTCGATTGCCATTTCACAAATTAGGTTACAAAAGCAAAAACAAACAAGAAAACCCCCAAACCACAAAGGCACTGTGAAGAATAAGCTTCCACACAGAGCAGAACATTTAGTGCATGATACCTATTATATTTTTTATTTCACATCCTATCCTATTCAGCATGAATTCTTCTATATATGCTTTAACACTCTAACTTGGTCCTGAAGCGACAAGGAGATGGACATTTAACTGTATGGAAAAATCGACTTCAATTTCTCAGGGTTTGAGATTTCATTCAGAATTGTGTGTACCAGCACACAAGGGATGTTGGTTACCAGCATGGGATGTTGGTAACTCAAACGCAGCTATATTTATACATTTCAAACATGGGCATACATTTATACATGGGCATATAGACTTGGGGAGGTATTCCCAATTTGCCATATTTGATCTGAAAATAAATAACTGGTATGTGAAAATGCCATTCATCTCATTGCAATATGACCACAAACTACTAACTTTTGTCATCGGTGAGCAAATGGTCTGATCCTAGGAGAAGATACCATCTTTGGTCTCCAGGAAAAAGCCACAGGTCTTACATAGCAGAAGGCTGTAATACACAACCCACTCCCTGCAATTGTGTTTTCTTCCTTTGCTCTTAGTTGTGTTATTATGAAATATTATCCTCTTACTCTTGTCTAAGGAAAAGGTGTCCTTGAGTAAGGTTACAAAGTCCATGGAATCTATAATAGTCCTCCTACTGGAAATATGTTAACATTGCTTTTCATAAGATAATGACCTTAACCTGTACTATTAAGAACCTTTCCAATTATTGCAGATGTAAATTATAGTTGCGTCAGTGAATACAGGTTATATGATCATTACAATTGCTTTAGAAACACCTTCTGTACAGCCCAGGATGATTAACAAAGCTTTAAAAAGTGTTCCTTCTGTACTGGACGTCCTAAACAGCAAGGAGAGAGTAAAGTGCAACCTGAAAACTTACCCCTTATGTTTCTCTAAAGCTGTGAAAACTGCACCATTTATTATGCTCTAAAATACATATCATGAAGTAGAATTTTAAATATACTTTTAAAAATTGCTCTAAGGTGACAGTCATGAAAACTGCCTCCCCATCCTTGCTAATAAAGAGTATTGATACATGTGGTACAGATACTATAAGCAGACTGAAATAGAAACTTTCTAATTTTAAGAGGAAAACTATTTTATTGTATTTCCTGAAACAGAGAAAGATTTTTCACTGACAGTAACAAATCTTTGTGTATTCCATGTCACACATTTCATTATACCTTCAGATGAAGTCTTTCAAGAAAAGGCCTCCTAACTGTTGCAGAAACAGAGAACCAAGGGGGTAAAAAAAAAGAAGATCATCTGATAAAAGAAAAAAGCCAGCTGCTAAGTTTAGACAGTGAATGTATCATCAGATCATTCACATTCATATCAAGGTTAACTTTAAAAAAACATACAACTTCACAGCAAGAGCTCTCACTGTGTATATTTATGTTTAAAGACAATCCTGGGAAAGGCTGAACTCCTCATCCAGTACTATTAAAAAAGGAGAACTATATACAGTACCCTGGTTCACAATACGGTGTTAAAAACTGCCTCATCTACCTTGCCCTTATCACTTGTCCGATTACATAACAGAAATCCTTATGTGTCTTATTTCTCCCGAAGCCATCACTAATCCTACAGTATCTAGTATTATTATCATGTTATTGTTTAGAAAAGAGGTATCACCACCTCCTTAGATTAAAAACATAATCATCACTACAAGACAATTTTCCCAGCCATGGAGTCAGGGCCAGATGGGAAAGACTCTGTGGACAAGCAAACTTTAAAAAAAAAATAAACAATCCCCTTTCTGTTCATGTTTCCCCCCCTCCCCCACGAAAAAACCTAGGCCAGGTCTGGCGACACAGGTCTTCACCCACAGCATGGGAAGAGTGCTGCGGGCAGCAGCAATACAAGCCACCCACTGGCCCACTGAAGCAGTTTGCTCAGAAGGAGCTGAAGGGCAAGAGAAGAACCATTTCTGTGACCGTTCACTTCTTAGGTTCCCTTTGTGCTGTCAGCAAGAGTCTGAGGTGTGACTATAGCTCCTGGACAGAAAATTATCACTTTTTTTTCCCCAGAGAGGCAAAACCACCAACAGACTGCGTTAATTGCCAGTTGTTCCTATTTCAATGCCACAAGCCAACTTTTCTGAAATGCACATAAAGCCTTCAAAGCAGAGGTCAGCAGCCCAAACAGCAAAGACAGCAAGCAGAGACATTCAGAAGGGCGCATGGGGTGACTGGTGTGGAGCCATGAGCTCCAGCTCGTTGAGGAAAGGAGCGTGCCCCAGCTCCCAAGCACACTGCACATCCTGGAGAGGCAGAAGCTCTGCCTTGCGGATTAGCCACATCCCATCAACAAAGTGACTGGAATTATCTTGCCTCTGTGAAAAGAAGCCTCTCCCAGATCCTTCTGTGAAATCTTTCATGCAGCCATGACAAGGAAGACCTTGTTTGCCATAGTAGCCTTGAAAGATTGCAAACTTTGCTACAGTGGTGGAAACCTAGAGCCAGGCCAGGAATAAATACCACAGCTCAAAAGCCTCTTCGAAACAAGGAACAGAAATTGTATAGCCACGATGAAAATATACCTTCCTTTTCACTGTGTATTGTTCCTTGTTACACAAGCTACACTGGACTGTTGTCGTCTTTTCTACTTTTCATTTTCCTATTCTTTAAAGAGCAATACTTTAGACTGGTTTTATCCTTTCCTGCTGTACATAACGTTTCTTTATAATCTGAAGCACAGTAGTAAAAATGATCGATCAGGATGAAGAAAGCACAGCAGAAAGTTTGGAGTGGCAGATGCCATTATCCCCAAGCTACAGCTACCGCCTGGGGATAATGCACTGATCCCTTTCACTATTTGCCCATGTCCCGTGGTATGAGCGCTGTGATGATTTCTGAGAAGTGGTGAGCCACTGCAAATCAAAATGACTTGAACAGGTATACCACAGACCAAATCGGATCACATCCTTTGCAAGCTTTGCATACAAAGACTTTGCTTTCCATATTGCTGACTATCCAGGGCAGTTTAGAAATCAGCTACACCAGGCAGAAACTCCATCTCTGAGGCTAATCTCGGCTCTAATGCACCATTATGCTGGCACTTGACTCACAAGCTAAAAGCATTATATTTTAGAAATTCTTATTCTATTAACAACTTCCAGCACCCATTTAGCAGGCAAACTAAGAGTTCTAATTTTAACGTAGTGCTTAAAACAATGATCAGTCCAAAAGACAAACTGTGTATTGATGATAGGAAATATCCTCTTTCCCACCTTTTAAAACTCAGTTATGGTCAGAAACCTGAGTACTGAAAAATAAAGCATTCCAACTTTACTATTTGGTGAAGTTGTTCAACAGCAGTGTTGTGAAAGAGCAAGAGTACAGGAAGCCACCTCTTGGAGAATAGCATCCACATAACTGCAGTAACTATATCAAGTTGAGGGCAAGGATTCTGACAACTATCGTGTAAGCACATCACTCAGTGTGTCTGACTTAAAAGTTTACTAAAACTGTGTCAAACCCAGTATCCTCTAAAGTACCATCACCAGAAGAAACCTAGGGAAAGCTCATAGACCACTGAACTGCCATACAAACTGAACCACACCTTTATTTATCCACCAGAAGAGAGGAGGGGAAAAAAAAGCCCAGAAAAGTCAGGGAGGGGAAAGAAAACTACGGAAGGCAATAGTTGGAGCAGAATACACACAGAAATGACTGCACAGAAGTCTTCTGCTTCTACTAGACCCCAAGACACTTCAAAATGCGGTTAGAATTAGCACAGTTCTGCACTGGCCCTGTCTCCAAAGACTGTTGTTAGCTTCTGTGTGCAGTTGTGAGAGGTTTGCAGAAAGAAGCAGGTAAATGATAATTGCTTGCTTCCAGTACCTAACAAGTACTCTAATCATACTTATCAAGTTCTGCTTATCAAGCGTTCTTTCCGGCTCCAAACTTACAGCAAAGAAAACATGTTACCAATTCACTTCAGTGTCAAAAGCAGCTGCAGACTGCAAAAACAATGTTTATCTTACAACTCCACTCCTCTTCCAGGAGAGCTGTGTTTGCCAATCACAAGAAATAGGACTGTTCCCACTTGAGTATATCAGCCTCCAGCCCTGCAGAGTTAGGTCTGCAGGACTTTAGAGGACATAGTCAGCTCAAGTAATTTAAATAAGTTAATAAAAAGTGAAGTTGTTTTAGAGTATGCTTTCAACAAAGTACAAAGGATAAAAAAACCCACAACTGAATTTCCCCCCACACCCCCTTTACCTGATGTTCATAAGACACTTGTGAAGAAGGGAGGACATATGTCTGAAATGAATGCTATCAAACGTACCAGCTCTCTTCCTTACATCCTTCTTGCCTGTCTCAGCATACTCCAGCCAAGAGCAAAGCAAGACGGGAGCGTGGGACTGTTTCCTCAGTGATTCCCTGCTGGGTGCAAGGAAAAGGAAGCTGCTCATTTGAACACAGAGGGAACAACCGGAGGTACTTTACACAGGCAGACAAGGAGCAAACTGTGACAAGGAACCGGTGGTTAAGCAAGAAGACTAAGAATGCAAACTGTTCAAAGAGAAGAGAGAGGGAGGAGAGGAGAAAAAGGGGTAAGGGATGAAAGGAGAAGGCAGATTTGTGGAAAAGACATGACCTACAAATTTCCAGGCAAATAGTGCTGGGTAGAAGAGGGAGCAGAGCCCAAAAGTTTTGGGAGAAGTCCAGAGGCAGTGATTGAGACTATGGGGACTGAATCAGTGGGAAGACCAGAGCAGGACTGAAGGACTAGGAACAGCTAGTGGGGAGCAACAGGAGGTCTGAAGGGTACAATACTAGGATTTCTTTGTCAAGAAGGTAGAATCAGAATTAAATGCCTGAGAAGCAGAAACTGGGACTGAGAATGAAAACAGAAGTGGGGTAAGGAGCTTTGGATGGAAAAAGAAAGGATTAAAACAAGGACTGTCTGGAAAGAAGGACTAAAAGGGACAAAGAGCATATAGCCACCAGACCACTGCCTCCTTCCAGTGTCTGGCTCGGAATCCATGCTTTCAAGTCTCACCATTACACAGCTGCCAGTAAACATCTGTGAAATCCACTGACCGTGTCCCACTTCCTCTCCAATAAGGATCTACACAGAGGATGACAACCTAGCATTGCTACCAGTGATTCCATAAAAGCAAGAGATAGAGTTCTCTGCGTTGGATCTAAAGGTTATAAATCTGTTGACATATCAACATTATACAAAATTTCAGTTGACTTTGCAACCTTTGTAATGTTCTTTTAACATAACCACATATACGATACACACACAGGAATAATTACTCAGAATTGAAATGTGACCATCTGTAGCGTGAAATGAAACATCTGCTTTGCAGCAACGGTACATGACATTTTAGAACAGGAAGAGAGGATTATGGCATCTGAGCAGAGCAATGGGGGTAGTTAAGATAGCAATCTGTAATCCTGCAAACTGGAACTTGACCAAGGATGTCAGAAGTTACCACTCCCTTGCAGAAGTTGTTGCGCAATCTGTAACAACTAAATGAAACGCAACTCTCGTTAGTGTAAAGAAAATCCAGAATAAATTAATGTCCTAATCATTCAAAAACTATTACCAACTTATAGATAACTTTTCCAAGTATTTTGCAATTTTACTTATCATTCTACTGCCAGCATGACTCTACTGCCAGTCATGCCTATATCTCAGAGACACAAGTTGCCAGTAGAATAATTAACTACGCAGCCATCCTAGCTGCTTGTAGCACTCAGCAGGACCACGCAGCCACACGGCGCTCCAGGAATTTTAATGGCACTCCACCCAAATGCAGCATCCTGCAGAGACATGTTAATTTTGGAGCTGAGCTCTAAATCTGCCACTGAATAGTGACAAGTATCATCAGAACAATATATCCCTTCCGGCAAAAGTGTTCTGGCAGCCCCGAAAGCAAACATAAAGCAAACAAAGAGGCAACATAATGATACTATAAAGCCACATCCTCCAGCAGGCTACACTGGCTCATTGCATTTAAAGGGATACTGCCCAATAGAGGTTTTTAAAGTTTGTTTTTAAAAAGGTATTTTTGAGATGAACAGAAATTTTATATAGTTTTAAAATATATCAGCCGTTTTTAAAAAACTTGAATGTTGACTCTGGCTGTTGGAAGCCCAAGTGACTGAGTCACCATATAAATAAAACCAGCCTGTAATAGAAGATCAAAAATGATCACTCTGGGGTGACCGTCTGAGCTCAGAGAAATGGACAAAGCAAACAAGCAAAAAAGGTAAAAAGTAAATTCAATTTTCAATTGAGGTTTTCTGCAACACAATAAAAAAATTTTAAGTGACAGTGTCCCTTTAAGTATAGATTATTTTGCTTAAAGCCACTATTAGTGATTTTGATGGGATCGCTGTCTCTAAAGAGGCATTAGGAGGAGAAGCAGGAGGATGGAGGGTGTAGTGGAAATAGCATTAAATAGGGATAAGGGTTTGTTAAGTGTAATTCAGCATCAACCCTTTTACAGCTCCTACTCTACACTCATGAGGGTATGTGCCAGCCCCGATGGGCATAACTAGGAAGACGATTTCAACATCTCTCTGCAGAAGATACCCCAGGAAAGAATGCCAGAGGAAGTGAACAGTGAATGAAGCATAGGGCTAGCGGAGGACTATCACATCAAAATCAGCACATGGGAACTGGGCAACAAGTTAGGACTACTCAGGAGAAAAGTCTTCCATTTTTAAACTTGAACTCAGGTGGATGTTCTTCAATAAAAACCTATTGTGCCAGGACAATCTGGAGTCATTCCCAACAGACAGCTACAGACAGATACTATGTGGGACAGCCTCCCCCTGGAGGAGGAGAAAAAATGACAGTTAAAAGCCTGGGCAAGACTACACTTGAAGGATCAAATGCAGAACACAACAAAATCAGGGGAAGACTTCTAGTGATGTCTCTTGGATCAGGCCTACAGCACGTGTATCTTCCATGCTGCAGAGCTGGACTGTAACGCACTCCCTCACCAACAACACAGCTTAGATCAAGCAACTTTATATCCTGAAAGACAAATGAAATGAAACTGAGATGACAAGGCAGCCGAGCACAGTTTGCTTTCTGTTGGATCCGCTGACAGATGTGTTCATTTTATAAGAATAGATTTAGGGCGATTAAAGTAGCAAAGGGAATTTTAATTTTTCAGATGGGGAAATGCTAAACAAATTCCATTTGCAACCCAAAAGTTATCCACCTACTAAGGGATTCAGGAATTAACATTAATTAAAGAAATGCAGAACCATGGTGCAGAATGATGAGCAGATTATAATTGCTATGTGGAAAAAAAAAGAGCTAAATACTGTAACGTGTTTAGCACTAAATGAGATAGTAAAAGAAATTAACATAGCAAGAAGCTTATTAGCTGTGTAATGATGCAAACTGGGCTGACTGGAAACTCTAACAGCAAAAATTACTGGAACTCTTAACAGTAGATTGTCTCCTAACCTTACAGTAAGACAAAACAAGAAAGAAGAAATAGCTGTCATCCACACGTGTTTCCAGAGTCCCTTGAGGGAGCATTTTGGTTTTGTTAGATCATCAACACACTCTGGCTTTTTTGGAAGAAGCGAACGAGCCTCAGGAGGGGAAGAGGCAGGCAATGGCATGACTAATACTTTACAGTGCTGTTAGCTCTTGGGAGCTGGTCAGTTCTGCTGTCCCCTTCACATTAAAATATTTTCCTAAAGAGGATTTCAATGGCAGAGTTGAACTTTACAAAGGAGAAGCAAAAAACCAGAATGGCCTTACACTGCTAGCAGAGAAGGTGGCTGGACTGCAAACAGTAACTACATTTTGAAATAATCAGCACTGTGGAAAATAGAAGAGGGAGCCTTACACTTGGTTTGTGGAACATGCCAGGATCTCCTCTTCCTGAGCTGGAAAAGGGGTTCTGCTATAGCCAGTCATGTGCAAGGGCTGTTTCTTCTTGTTTGTGAGCCAAGGATGGGAGAAGTAGGTGAAGGGAGGGGTGGGGAGGAGTGTCAGCAGGGTTAGTGTCAGCAGGAGGTTCAGCTATACATACCACCCAGATGCAAGTCGATGAGGTCACTGTAATAAGACTCTCCCCAATAGTCTACAACAAGGAATTGGTGAAGACAGAGTTATTGAACCAGATACCCACCCTAGCCCCACACAGTCAAAGCAATATATGAGGAAAAGACATAGACAGAAACAGAAAAAAGGCAAACGAGAAACATGCAGCTATACACGTGAGCACATATATATATATAAAAAAATTATATGTCTCTCTTTCTCTGTATATATACATATATGTACACACACATAAATATATCACAAACATATATATTGGGAAGATGAGGAGCAAATTCCCAGCAGGCAGGCAAGGACTTCCGAGGAAAAAAATCAAGAAGTATACACAGAGACACTTCACCTACTTCAGTCTGCACCAGTACCTGCCACTGATGTCTTTCCTGTTCTTGCTGAGAAAAGCAGAACTGATCTTGTTGCTTTCATGCTGAGCAATATGTCAGAAGGAAACTGTAACTTCTTAGGTCAGCTGCAGCAAAGGTGTAAGGGTTGACTTCTTGAAGGTGAGTGAGTGGAGGCTGTGCATGTGCAGCGCACGGGTGGAAGGCGCTGACACGAATGGCAAACGCCTAAGCCTGGAAAGATGGGTACATGTGTTCCTGCTAATGCAGCATCTATGCCAGAGAAGAACCTGCACAGGAGTGCGTGGAACAGGGACGCGTACATCCACAGCTGCTAGAGACAGGTTCACCATGAGTCTAGCCCTCTGTAACATTTCTTTGGGGAAGAAACAGACGGGAGTACTGAGAGCACTGCTTCTCACTGCATATGATTCACTTGATGTAAGGAGGTGGCTCTAATTTTTCGGTATTGATCTGACAGTAGGAGACATTTTTCCAGCTCTTAAAAATGACTATCAAAGTTTATGCTAAAGTAAGATAAGGGAGAAAAAAAAAGGTTCCAGAAAGTTCTGATTTGACATATTTTTAAGTTAATAATTGAAAAAATGAAAAATCCACACAGGAAATCAATCATAAGCATGTCCAAACAGGCGAATGCACTATAAGACTAAGTACTGTTATATTAATAGCAATCCCATTCAAGGTGTCTCCTGGGCCACCACAGAAAAATGGGAAAATTCTTAATTGAGATTATCCTACTTAACCTTTGCAGTGAAATAACATGATGCAAAAGAAAGTGGGGGGAGAGGGGAAGGAAAACAAAGGATGACAAAAGCTTAGACCACCTCTATGGGACAAACTTGCCACCTGAAATAGAGCTTACATTCCAAATCATTCATTCTTGCTGTGGATGTAACTAAGACAGACTGCGATTTTCAAAGATAATCACAGAGAACCTATTAAGGCAATTAAGTAATCATAGGGTGTGAGATAATTTTCTGAATCAGAAGCTAAACGTTAGACTGAGCATTCAGCTTTTAAAAGAATAAAAGATCAACCGCACCTTGCCTGAGGCTGAAACAATTTAAGAAAGGAAAAGACAAGGAGGTAGCCAAGAAGGTGCAATTATTTTGTCAAAACTGAAGTCGACAATGACCTCCAAAATGTTTCTGAGTCTGACTAGTTGAATAGCTAGTATCACCATACAAATATTCCAACTCGACAACTATCAGATAATGAGTGAAATTCCTGGAAAGAGTATGGAGCTGTCTCTACCTATTGCTAGGATCTAAATTAGCTGTAATCTCTCAGGAAGACAACAGGGCATCACTGTGAAGAATTTATTGACAGTCTTCTCAGTATAAGTCACTTGGCAAGACCATATTAAGGACAGTGCAAAATGGATGGAAAATAGAAGCAAAATCATTCTAAGTAAACAAATTCTTACCTATAGTACTGGTTTTTGTTCTTACCAGTCCAACTGAAAAATACTTTTTTCTAAAAGGGGAAAGAGGTCCAAAGGTCAGAGATCTGAGGAATTAAAAGTTAATGGAAGACCTCTACAAAAGCAAAATGTGAAATTCTTCACAGACAGGAAAGATGACTAACAGGCAACATGCTAAATGATGATAAATGACATAGAGAAGTAGTTCAGACGGTCTTGTCTATCTTTTTCTACAATAGAAAAAGAAAAGAATCATTACAAAATACAGAATTCTGTTTCTTCTGTCAGGATTTTCAAGTATCTAGTAGTAGGAAGCTACTACTACTATCTAAAATTTCATCTTTAAATGCCTAAGTGATTTGTTCATTCCCTACAGAGAGGGAAGCTGAATAACCCACTCATTACAGAGCCTAATATGTTCTCCTAGAACAGTTAATACTGGTTGCTGTCTATGGGACAGCCATTACTTGGATCCTGCATTGCAATCCTTCTCTATTTATGTGGACAGCATGTGTGCACAGGAGGCATACCTCCCACCCTCCCCCATTTCTTCCACTTGTACAAGCTTTTTAAAAAAGAAAAAGATTTTTTTTTTCAGATGGCAACACCACTTTATACACTGCCCTCTCCTTTTTTTAATTTTCACTTACACGTTTTCATTAGGGGAGGGACCTATCAGAGAGAAGAGCATGACTCCACACCTTTATACAATGGTACTTGCTGAATGCAGAGGTCACTGTTAGGTCAGTATCTTAGGTGATGCAGATGACAAGAAAATTATACTGCCCTCCTGAATATTTAATGGCTACTAGAGGCAGAAATTAATTGTACTTATGGAATGTTATGCCACAGACTTCAAAAAGAAGAATTTCAGTTATTATATTACTGCAAACATATGTAAAATGTCCATGCAAGAGTGGCTAGAGAGGTGAAGGATAGAATTAATCTCTAATCTTGTGTTTCAGTCAACACAGGTTAGAACATGCTCCCCCTCCCAACAGAACGTGTTTCTTGTTAATCCCCTGAAATAATTGGAAGAGTTGAGGCTGGCAAATTCTTTTATGAAAGTTAAACTTCTGTAACCATAATGTATGATCTGTTGATAGAAACATGTTGCAAGAGCAAAGCATACCCTAGTGACTTCCTGAAGAAAAGAGATTAATTTTGCAAAGAGCAACCTACAGTTCTGTAACTCTGCTAGTAAATTCACAAACACACAAGCTCATATAAGACAGGTTCCATTTTGGGCGAGTTGGGAGTGAGAAGTTAGTTATGCAAGGGTTTAATTCTGCAGTCTTCCATATAAAATAGCAATTCTTACTCTTGGTCATATTCTGCCCTCTGAATGTTTTTTAGGCATTCTTCTATCATTCTTCAATGAGAGAACATTCTATCATGAAGAATGTTCTCTCAGCTGCTAAGATTTCCCACTTGTGCTGACATGTCTTATGTGAAAATCATTTAGCAGCTGAGTAATCAAGACAGACTTCCAGATGAAAAGAAGAAAAAGGAAAAGAAGAATTAGAGAGAAGAGAGGTGGTTTTAGCAAGTGCAGTAACTGGCAGGCCAGAGAACAGAGTGGGGCTACACAGAAATACACAGCATAAGGAAGGAGGCACCACCACAAAGAAAGAGTTGTTGCACAAGGCTATTTTTTTGAACCCACAAATGAGAAAGCCAGTCAAAAGATCACAAAACTACTGAAGTCCTCAAGATTGTTCTCTGCACTTGTAGTACCTTGTAGTACTTGCTTTAGTTACCACTCAGTCCTGCTGCTTTGGCACACCCTTATGGAGCATCAAACACACCTAATCCTGTCCAAGTAGTAATTGGAGGGAAGTCACAACAGACTTTTCCTCTGGTGAACCTTCACTGCTTAATCAAGTTCCATCTTCGCAGGCTAGCGGTGGCTCTTCAATCCAAGCAACAAGCCAAAACATTTTCCAAGCACCTGTTACACTATTACCATTTCTGATTTCGGATCCTTGTAATCGGGTACATAATACTGGGCCTGTCAGGTATACGAACACTGCATTTGCCTGTTGGATATTTGACTCCTTGTAATTGAGGATTCTTTTTTCCAAATCATTTTACTATTATCAGCATTATCTGAACCAAGTAGTCTTCCACCCATATACTTTGCCAGATCAGATGATACTCACTTAATTTAATTTCAAGTACACATAACATTCCTTTAACAGCTTGGCATGGATACCTTTCGGTACACAGGTCATTTCTGCTCTGCACAGCTTTGTCGGAAGTAGCCAGTGTGCTGGGCTGTGCAGTGAGGAAGATGTTCTGTGATGGTCCCTTGTAAGGATGCTACCTTGATAATCCAACACAATAGAGAAAGCACACACAATTTCTTCCTTAACATACAAACAGGGTTCTCTTACTGTGACAGCTTTATGGGAATTGCAGCTAGGAAACCCCTGCAATTCTCTAGCTGTAATATCCAGTAATATGCAGAAACAGTCAGACAGCCATTATTAATAGCTAGAGAATTACCTCCTAAGCCTCAGGCAGAGATGAGCAAACTAAGTCTCTGCCAATAGGGAAGTCCCAGAATTAGAAGAAACATGGGGAAAACAAGGCCTCAAAAAGATAGTAGAGAAGGGAGAATGGATTCATATTGGACTATCTCTAGGCTATAATGGTCCAATTGTCTCTAAAATCCAAGCAGCTATGGACTACTACACAAGCACCCGATAAGAAAACATTAAAAAGCAAACCAAGTTCTGACGGATACCTGCTTCTCCCCGAAGGGCCTTCTCCACAGCAACCCCTCTCTCCTCAAGTTGCCTCTGCTTCTCTTCCACTTGTTCAAGCTGCCGCTGGATGATCTGTTCAGAGAAGAATGGAGCAGAACCTCACCAACAGCAATTCTCCTGCTGTCTGCAGCACTCATCCACCACTAAGTGATTTCAGTCAAATAGGCCTTTTCAAAAACAAGTATTTGTATTCAGCAATACACTGCTTTAAAAGCTGCTTCAAAAGCTAGCATCCCAGTCCCTCCAGTGACAACATTCTCCCCATCCCCTTGCATCCTATCCCTTAATTTTTCAAACACCCTGATACTCACTTATTTGCTACAACTCCAATCACCTTTCTAAATGCTGAAGTGAAAAGTGATGTTACTCAGTCAGCTGAGCCCCTACTTCGAGTTTTAAACAAATCCCATCACCTACAGATGATGCCAGCAGTTTTCCAACAGATTCTCTGGTCAAGGTTAATTTGATAACACTTCACCCAGCACCATCATCTAGCAAAGCAATGAGATAGGTGCAGCCTCATCAAGTATTATCTGTCTATCAGTGTTCCATTCAGTGCATGATGCTTCACTAATCTCCAGCTAGAAGGGTGTTATGGTCATTATTTTTTTCACTGTAAAACTATCATGATAGGTTTCAGCCATTCTTCCCATGTCTGTGACATATCATCAAATTTGAAGAGGGAGTAGGAGGAGGGACAATCATGTAGAAATAGAGCAAAGTTCCATCTCTGGATACTCTTCTGACACACTCAGAGGAATGTCAGGATCATGGTGCTTCCACACAGAGTTAACTGTCTGCCAGGACAAGAAGATCGTGAGACACTACCTGAGCTCTGTGTAACCTCTTTAGCTCCTCTTGCTTGGCTTGTCTACGGGCAGCTTTCTGTACTCGCCGGGTCAGCTTGGCATTCAGTTCCTCTTCTGTGTAGGCTCTCTGAGGGAAGGAAAAACAGGGGCAGATTTTATTTGCATGCTCAGAGGTATGGGGGGAGGGATGACCATTTTCTCTTCCAAAATCTCAGAAGGGAGGTGTTCTGTCTTTGCCATGGCTGCATCAAAAGTCAAGCTTCTGTAGGCAAAGGTGTTCACAGTGCAGTGAGCAACAATTTCGGGGTCAAATCAGGAGTGAAGAAGCATATAAGCCAACTGCAAAGCTGTGATTTTATATAATGTCCCATCCCTGTCTTCCACTGCCATATGAAACCTCTCCCCAAAGATGAAATAAATTTTTATTCTACTTCTCAATAGATTTAGCCAAAATGATTTAGTTAAATCAATGAGTACCATATAGAGGAGTCACCTTGATTTAATTTTAAAAGAGGGTAAAGGCCTGTCTACATGAACAGTTACAGCAGTATAAGCCAGGAAATTATTATAGACCGGTGTAGTTGTATTGATATTCCCCCTCTCCCTATTTTATTCTGGAGCAAGAACATCCATAGCTGGGACTTACACTGGTATATAACTGGTAATGACTATGTGTGTAAATCTGTGCAACTTCTCTATGAATCAAGAAGGCAAAAAGACATTTGAAAGCAGAATGACATTCTAGTGTGAGATTGGAAATCCCATCGCAAGAGCAACTCCACAAATTTGGCTGGTGTAAAACAGAGCAAACAATCCCTAAATTAAAACTAGAGTATTACGACACCAGAAGCCATCCAAAAGGAGAAAGGCTACATTTATAGAAATAAGAAAGGGATTTCCTCCTCTTCTTTTCTCTCAGTGAAACTAGTTTAAAAAGAAGTTAAGTATTTTTAACATTACTGAAATGGGGTTTAGTATCTTATCAGGTATACAGTTGGTTATGCTGTAGTCTAGGAGGGCTTCCTCTCATAGACTTTTAAGAGTGTCAAAGAAACTTCACAACTGCATTAAGTGAACTACAGTGAAGAACTCTCTTCCCACATACATGTATGTAAGCTTTAAGAGACAGCTGTAAACAGATGTCTTCCACTTCTGGAAAGATTATCTTCTCCATGGACAGTCAACTTTAAGGACAAAAATGTTAGGACAGACCACCCTGAAATTTGCTTTATCTAGTTATTGCCCTGCCACATTGGTCGGTCTAACTCTGGTTTATTGTTCTCAGTGAACAGTTTAAGGTAGGATCACAGCTCGACTAAAAATCCTTTAGATAGATGGTTAGCAAGCATATTGTTAAAGCTCCAAGAAGTTAACACTTTACTTTTTCTTTTTTTTTTAAAAGACAAAATCCACAACGATACCCGAATCAGAAGGTAAAGTGATAGAGGGTGTGACTTTCCTACCCCATGTAACACTTGTGACTGTGAAGACAGGACAATAAGAATTTCAAAAAACTGCAACATTCCTGAAACAGAAATGCAACTTCTGTCTTGACCTTAGCTTGATACAGAGTACACTAAGATTTCAGTGAACTCCACAATTTTGAGGGACACCGATTAAAGTGTGATGATTCAATTGAACTGATATTTTAAGTATTAAAAAAAGAATACGCATACATATTTAATTAACTTGAAAACCAATTTGTTCTGAAGCTCAAAGATAATCCACATCACTCCGTATAGTGGTGCACTCTGTGCACTGGCAATTGCATGCATTCTAACCAGACAGACAATTCAGAGCTCACTGCATTTTTGGTAGACAACCTCTACAAAGAATTTACTGCCCATGTGTGCTAACATCTCACGCATGCACAGTCAATGTTTGTCATGTTAGTGCACATGTGATGGGTAGCTATTAATTCAATGGGTTAATATAGGGACATGCAATGCAACAATGGCCAACTAGTGGGAATGGAGACACTACCTTTGACGAATATGATCTCTTGAATGCCAAGGCGTGTGGTACATAAATCGACTTTAAAAGGGGAATGGTAAAGGAAAAAAAATAAAAAAAACATACAAAATGAAGCAAAATCAGTTCAACATTGAAAACAGATGCACAGTAATAAAACAAAGCTGTTTTAAAATGAAACATAAAATTGTGCAAATGCTGAACATGACCCCGACTGATGAAGCACAATGGAACTTCTGTCTGCAAAATCAAGTTTGTATCAATCTCCTGAAGACAATTAGCTTTGGAAGCCTCTTTGAAGGTACAGTCAACTTGGAAATACCTTTTCTAAATGAATTATTTGGCCTTTATCTACCTATGGTTTTAATGTCCACTGAGCAAGCATGTTTACATACACATATAAAATTTTGGCTTAGGATTTGGAATAATTGCTTATGCTGGGCCATCCTTGGTCTGAACCTGCTCAGCCAACCATATATTACTGTCACACAACTCTCCATTTACAATCTGATTTACAACTGCTCTTAAGAGTTGTGTTTATTTCATGGTTTTAAATTATCTGTACTTCATAGAAATGAACATTTGCATTTAACTAACTTAATAAATCTTCCTCACTGCTTTGTGACTTGGAGAAACACCAGATGGGCTCAGAGTGGGTTATGTGTCCTACAGTAATGGAATCTCCCTGTCTAAAAAGAGAGCCTCCAGAGAGCCTGAGGACCTAAAATTGGAAGGGGAAAAGGAGGGGGAAAAGGAAAAGGAGGGGGAAAAGGAAAAGGAGGGGGAAAAGGAAAAGGAGGGGGAAAAGGAAAAGGAGGGGGAAAAGGAAAAGGAGGGGGAAAAGGAAAAGGAGGGGGAAAAGGAAAAGGAGGGGGAAAAGGAAAAGGAGGGGGAAAAGGAAAAGGAGGGGGAAAAGGAAAAGGAGGGGGAAAAGGAAAAGGAGGGGGAAAAGGAAAAGGAGGGGGAAAAGGAAAAGGAGGGGGAAAAGGAAAAGGAGGGGGAAAAGGAAAAGGAGGGGGAAAAGGAGGGGGAAAAGGAGGGGGAAAAGGAGGGGGAAAAGGAGGGGGAAAAGGAGGGGGAAAAGGAGGGGGAAAAGGAGGGGGAAAAGGAGGGGGAAAAGGAGGGGGAAAAGGAGGGGGAAAAGGAGGGGGAAAAGGAGGGGGAAAAGGAGGGGGAAAAGGAGGGGGAAAAGGAGGGGGAAAAGATCATTACCTTCTCTATCCAAGGACATTCTACGTTACGCTGGATGCAAAAATAAGGCAAGTAAACTACATAGGATTTATAAGGGAGGTAAATTTCCCTTGTGTTATGAAGTACAGAGGGCATTGTGCCATTCCGGGCAAACAGCCAGCATTTTGCATTTTCACATTAAATTAACTAAAAACAGTCACAAATTAAAAGCCATAGAACAAGATCAGCAGGTATGCAAACTTAAGTAAAAAGCAAGCTACCTGCGGTAGTAAAATGCACATCTGATCACAATACCACAATTGTACGGGAACAACGACAAACGCACTCACAATGACACACACCTATAAGCACGAGACCCACAGGGCATTTACATTAAGAATTCTTTACAAGATGCTTTCCTTGAAAAACACAACATTAAACAACACTGAATTAATTCAGTGCTGGTCACAAAGAACAAGGCTAAACAGATCAAGCTGTCTTGGAAGCAAGCTCACTACAATTACCAAAAAAGCAGCATAAACAGAATTTCAGTTTAGACAAGGGGTTCACATAAAAGTTATGTGGCACACAGAGTCAACTATTACCCATAATAAATAGCAGGCAGTTTGTAACTTAAAAAATATAAACCCTACCCCAAATCAGCACAAACCCAGTTTCGTCAGTCTTGAAGTTCAGTTACATGTCTTTTGACAGCAAGGCATTCCAGTGTTTGTATGTACATTCTACATCCTTGGACAGGATGCAATAAAACTAGGTAAGTGGAGTTCTCAGATTCATTTCCTCTAAATAAATTAGTTCTCAAAACTATTCTTTAGAAAACAGGCAGATGCTGAGCAAAGAAATTCTTAATGTAACTTCAGCAACAGCAAATAGGAGAAAATGAGACACCACCGCTACCATACCCTTTAACAGAGCTGGAGAGCTATTTTCAGTATTAGGATTCCAGGCATCTGCCACTGTCACCTATCGCCTCCAATGCTTAGTGATGAGATCTTTCTTCTGCAAAAGCCATTTTAAATGAAAGTAGCTCCGCACAGGGAAAAAAGTGAGCATCAAGGTATACCAAGTCTGAAAACAAGCATGGACCTTACTTCCTTAAGTCCTGCTTCCTCCTGAAGAACCTTACAAGGCATAACAGTAACTCTGGAACTCTTATCTGAACCCCCTGTATTGCATATCTGCCCTCTGCTAGGCACAGGTACCTCATTCTTCTGCATATCTTGGAAAATGCAGAATTTCTCATGAAACGCCTTGAGGGCATGCAGGGAGGAATGGAAGGGGAAGAGAAAAAAGGGAATAAAAGACAAACAAAATAATCTTCCTCTTAGAAGAGATCTAGATCAACTAGGGAGAGAGATTAAAAGAGAGGTAAGTAAATACAGAAAATTCCTACTTACTTCTTCAACTCCTTCCACCAGCCTTAAATTCATTAGTTATTCTAATTCATTCCACTACACAGACATAGAAAGCATTTCCTATGACACGTCAATTTACAGTACTTCCATACCTTTGCCATCTGAGCCAAGTATCAATTAGATCCTGCCATTTGAGACTGATTTGTGCACACTGGATGACAGGTTTGAGACAGAAGGCACAGACCACTGTATCTGTGACGCTACCCTCTCAGATGCTCTCTTCTTCCAGAGTTTTTTTAACATGTGAACCAGACACCACCAGGAAGGGGCTAGGACACCACATGATTCATTCTTCAGTACCAGAAGGGCCTTAGTGTTCCGTGGGGTCAATGAAATCTCTACTGATTCCTCCAAACCTTGCAAACTCTGCCTAGCAGAGCTTAGAAGCTCTCAGGAATGAAAGAAGGGCTCTTCCCCATTACTATGATTGAGCAGTTTCTTATATTTTTCACTTATTTTTCATCAATAGTGCCATCCCCAAACTGAAATAAATTGTTTAAAAGCAACTAACTTTAGCACTTGTCTCTCACCATGTATTTTCCACACATAAATATGTGCAAATGAACTAAACGTATTTTTCTCTCTGGGCTTTTATGGAGACCCACTGTGTCTCCTCTTTCCTCCTCAATAACTTCTCCATTTAAAGTGAAACTATTTGGGCTCGAAAGCTGCTGATATGTCTTACAATATGACATTATAGCACTAGCTAGGGAATATTGGTCAGGAACAAGAAACAGCTCTCTGAGAAGAAGCAGAGTTCATACCATACCACACTGGAACAAGAACACCAGGCTAAGACCAACCCCTGTATACTGGCATTTCATAGGGGCTCACTACTATGTATTTCAGCTTCGCTGTTGTTATCTACACACACAGACATATGGAAATATTCAGCAACTACCAAGAAGTCCTCAAAGAAAATAGGGTCAAAATGGAAGAAACAGCTGATGGCTCATCTTTTCTCCAAAAAGAGAAGGTACTAATTCAGACTGTACACATTCTCTTCTCCCAGGAAAAATAAGCAAACCTGCATGAGTTGCAAAACTGCAGCCTGTAGCTTACCTCTTAGTTGATGATCTGTCTTGACTATGTTCTTGATGTATGCAAAAGTACATTCCTGTCTGTAGTTTGTTTGGAATTCTATCACTTCAATCTATCAAAGAGGCTGGTAAAACAATATCTCAAAATTGAACCCTTAACAAAAAGTGAGAACTATCTCATTGTTACCTTTTTGCAATAACATTAGAGCCAGTGAAATTTACTGTTCTGACATTCAATGTCTGTTTTCTGTAGATCATTGGTACGCTCACAACTGGGACAAAATTCACTATTCTGACTGTGATATTTGTTGTAAAGTAAAGTCACAGTGAGACAACAGATCCTTCATGTAATAACAGTGGGGAATAGCTTGCAATTGTGAAACTAAGTGAAACCAAATTATTTTAGGCAGAACAGTCACTCAACTTACAGGAAAGCCTGTTCCACAGAAGAAACTAAGAATAAGAAGATTAATCATCCAAGTTTCTGATGTGGTTCTCTGAGCCTGTAATCTGCACAATGCTAGCTCCATCTAAAATGCATTTCCCATCTGCCTACCTCTCGCTTGGATTTCTGGGAGGAACGTTCCAGAATATCGTCACTGGAGAGGTCGGAGTCCTCTGAGAAACTCAGGTGTTGACGGAGCTGCAAATCTGAGAAGCCAGGAATAAAAAGGGGAAGTTAGAGAAGCAGTAACTATTCTTTCTGTAAACATTTCAGAACTCAGTGGATAAGTTGTTTTGAGTTTCAAAAATACTTAGTACTTTTATGCCAGTCTCAGTTGCTTCGCCTGGCATTGCAGAGTAATCAGAGAAGCATTGCCCTACAAAAAGATCAGTAGTAGCTAGAAGCTTCATTCTAAGAGAGCATCACTTTCTCCAGACGCTATTAAAAATAATAGTCATGGTTTTCCCTTTGTGCTGAAGGGAAAAGGAGGGGCTATTTGCCTATTTTGGCTATTTGCACAAGGCCAGAGAAATGTAGTTATGTTCGCTTTTGATCACATTTATGACTAACTTATTTACTGTATCACAAGTTGTCATTAAACATCTCTGTCTGCACCTGACGGCATGTGAGAGATTTACATGAGGCTGCAGAATCCTCACTTCATAGATCAGCAGACAGTTGCCAGATCACTGAGAACAGAAGGAGTAACTGCATCTCTGCAGTCTTCAGCATCCAGGGAGCCAGGTTGAAAGAAAGAGAACAGACCACACAAGGAAAAGATGAGGATCAGCTTTAAAACGGAGATGAAATGTCACAAACAACTGATTCCAGCAAACATTGCTTATTTCACAAATCAGTCTAAGGTAGAAAACAGATGTGCCTTGTACCTATCAAAAGTGAAGCTTCTATTTAAGGATCCACTTTTTTCAGTGGCGTATCGACTAATTCTGTCAATATGCAAAACAATTCTAGTCGCTAACACTTATCCTGATCTGCCCATTTGACACTGGGGAGCAGTGTCATTCAGCACAGTAGCTGAATGGCAAAGTAAGCCAGACTTACTTTCAAGGATACCTAGCTGTAGGAGAAGTACACAGTGCAGAGGCACATATCTATTATACCTGCAGCTGTAACCAACGGAGAAGCTTTGTGCTTGCCAGAATCCACAGTGGCACTACTCGAGGGAGTACTTGGGCAGGATTTGTCATCGGTCTTTTTCTTCTTGTCTTTCTTATACCCAGAGAAAACAGACTTCCATAATGACCTAGGCTTTGTTGCTTCCTCTGTCCCACCACTAGATTTGTCAGAAAGCCTGCTATCATTTTTTGATTTCTTCTCCTTTTTGTTCTTACGAGGGGAGAAAATAGAAGTTCTTTTCTTACTCTTCCCACTGGAGCCTTCTGAAGAGGTGGCAGACCCTTCAGGTCCAGCCACATCAGCAGCAGGAGTGGAGAACTTCTCATTAGCAGCATCATGCTTTAGTGTGGATCCTTCTGCTATTTTTGAGGCCAAATACTTTGGAGAGTCATAAAACAACTCTTTGGTCTTCAAGGGCATAGAAGATGCCTTTCGTGCCCTTGTGGCCCCAGCAGCAGCTGCAGCCATCTCCATATCTTTCATCTTACACAACTGTTTAGCCATGGCATCACGCAGTGCTTGGCTTTTGACAGACTTCTCTCTGGCTCTCATTCTTTCTTCAGCAAGCTCCTTGGCCTCCGCAGAAATTTCAGGCAACACTCTCTTCTTTTGGTTAACTCCTCCTTCCATTGAGGGTGCACCACCATTTTCTTTGACCAAGGGCAAAAGAATTGGTTTCTCTGGCCTTGGCCTACTGGTAGGAGGTGTAAAGAACCTCTCATGAAGGCTTGAGTCCTCTGTCCTGTCATCGAATGTGTCCTCTACGTCATCAGCAAATGGAATCTCATCCACACTCTCTGCAAAAGACTTTCGCACATCATCTTTTCTGGCCTGGGTTGATTCTTTGGCAGCAGAGGTTGGCTCACGGCATGGGGGAGCAGGAGGTGTTGATGCTGGTGTTGGAGGTGACCTGGCTTCAACCTCATTCTGCCAGACTGCTTGATGCCTCTTTCTATGCAAAGTGGCTGGTTCTTCATCCTGTGGAGGTGGTGGAGGCGGACTCGATGGAGGAGTAAGCATGGTAGAATCAGAAGTGTTGAAGCTCTGACTAGCCATAGTTCTCATGTTAGATGAGCTCTCCTGAAGGCCAAGTCCAGAACTGCTGGATACATCTCTCCTTACTTCACTGGAACTCTTTAGCTCTTTTTCTGATGGAGATTTTGGAGTGAGCAGAGAAATCTGCTCGTTTTCTAACTTGGACAGTCCTTGTCTTCTTGAGGCAGGCTGGGGTTTCACAAGAGGGATCTGTTCATCCCCTGAAATATTCTCACTATTAAAAGTCTTTAGAGGAGTTGTCGCAAGGGCAGATACAGTAAAGTTTGTCTGTGAGCGTTTGTTTCTGTCTACTGGGGTAAGTCCTAAGCTCCTCCGGATTTCAGCACTCTTCATCCAGAACTCTTCTACAAGGTTACTCCGTTTTAGGGCTTCTTCTGCAGTAGTAGGGCTTCCTAGTTTTTCAACCTCACTATCCTGGCCCCTAAGGACCAGTTTGGCTAAAGGAGTAGACGTTAAGGCTGGGATAGGCTGGAAACATACTGGAGGGTCCACTGGGGATGGAATGGATGTATCAGCAGAAGGCAAAGGCTGGGAACAGATAGGCATTTGAGCAGATGTTGGGGATGAAGTCAATGTTGGTGCTGCTGGCTGAGACTCTGCTAGTGATGGAGGTGCAATGGCTTCTGGCGATGCAACTGGCTGGGATAATACTGGAGATGGTGGCACCAAAGGGCTCTTAATTTTCCTGTCTTTGGAAATTTCATCCTTTGGTCCCTCTTCAAGAATGAAAGGCTCAGGAAAAAAGCGTGCCTCTGGAGATTTTATTGCACAAGATACTTCAGCCAGGCGATCTTTTACAACCTAGAAAAAGTGAAAAAGGGAAATATTAATAGTCACTGGGCACATCAGAATACTGGTCCATTTTTTTTTGCTTTGAACAAAGTTAGCAATAAGGAAACCATCCAAGTATCAAAATATGAAAAAACCCACACATGGCATCCCATTCACAGGCCTAGAACATCCCTTAGGATTTCTCGCCAGGTATGGTTCATTTTTCTGCCCCATTGTATAAACCATCCTTCGTACATTACAAGGCAAATTTAATTTTTGGAAGAAAAAACACTAAACTAAATTCCAGAAATCAGTTTCTATCTTTTACTGCTCTCCCTTCGAATCTCTGTGCATTGTGGTGCTCCCTTATCTCAGACAGATTTGATGCAAGTCTCTCCAGCTTTCATCAACACAGCACTTTCTGCTGGCTAGCATCTCCCGTAAAACAAGGGGTGCTTTCTGTGTTAAGAGTAAATTAGGCTGCAAGTCCCTTGCCTCTTAATGGTCTGAGAAGTCTTGGTTTTCACCTCCTACATCCAGGCTGCCATATTACTCAGTAGCACAATTCATTGTTTTACAATTTAACTCTTTGGCAGTGGACTCCTCTTACTGAGTTCTGGTATTATTCTTTCCAACGACAGGGAACTTTCCAATTCTTTCCTTTTGTACCAGCTTTCTTTTGAATGCAGGCAGTTTGATTTAACTGACACATGATCATTAGAGCATGAACCTCCCTATCTGTGTGCTTAAACACCCAGGTCTCGAGTACTGCATTTAGGCACTGCCCTGATATAAACAATAACTATGTCTAACAGAATTATTAGAAGGTCCTGAAAAAAAATCCCTCAATTTTAATAGAAAGTGAATGCTGTCAGCAATTGCTGTCAGCAAACCAGCTTTATCCCATAATGTGTCCATTGAAAAAGTAAACTGGTTAATGACAAAACTCTCTTAAGAGAAAGTCTAATCTTTTAGTAATTCCTTAAAAACAAACACTTGGTGGGGGGAAGATTTGAACTGAACATTTTAAGGGTCATGTACTTCCTGCTCTTACACACCAGTAGCTGGAAACACCACAGTATGCTTGCATGCGGACTCCAGGGCTTACAACATGACAGTATGTCACTGCCATGTCTCACTTCCTTAAGCTGAACTATGTCGTTACTTTGGAATAAATAAGCACTGCTTTGGTTACTACTAAGTGATACAAATATATGTACAGAATCTTCTTTTGTACAGAAAAGATAGCCAAACCAAGATAAATAGGAAACACCTTACTTAGGGCTCCCCTCCTGCATTATATATGTAACTCCTGTTAACTGCACATTGAAATTAAAATAACCTATACAATGCTTTTTTGGGCTTGTGATGGGAACTTGTGCGACTGTGACAGAACCACTGTACTCTGAAGAAAGATAGTACATTATTTTCTTAAGTCTAAATGGAGTCAAGTCTTTAAGTTTTTTTTAAGTCAAGTCAAGTTTTTAAGTCTAAATGATCTTCAAGAAGATCAACATAAATTATAGAGACAGTAAAGGAGGAAAGTCCACTGCTGCCAGTCCCCATTAGTTTATCCAACAAACTGTTTTATTGAACTACAAGTAGTAAGTAGAAAACTTTAAAGATTCTCTTTCTTACCTCTGCTTGTTTTGCTTTGGGACTATCAACCGGAGACAGAGGAAGAACACTATCACTAGATGACTGGATAGGAATGGACGGCTTGCATGGACCTAGAGAAAGCAAAAATGTTTCCAAAAACACGAGACCACTAATTTTTTTTTTTTTTTTTAATGTTACACACAGCAAGTAGTGACAAATTTCTCTGCTTTTTACAAATTCTAGATTGAACATCTTGGAACACAGACAAAAATTTTCAAATGTCCAAAATGGTACAAGCTTTTTAACATAAAAACTTCTACAAGAAAAAGCAGTTAGATGGGTTCTCACATTTTAGCAAGCTGTAATTAATGGATTCAGAACATTATCCTCAAAATGTTAATGCAAGCACTTACCTTGCCACTGAGAGTAGTGAGGTGGTTCAAATCCAAAAGACTGTCTTCTCTTAAATTTAATAAATGTATAGACTATCTCAAATGCAATTACAGTAATTCAAACACTGATGAGAAAGCTATTACCTTCTGTCACACTGCAAGAAGTACCTTCTGCTTCCTCTTCATCTTCTTCATCTTCAGACACTTTTAGTTCTGGCTCTTCTACACCACTTTGATGTAAGCGAAACTCTGCTTCTGCATCAGATGGGATGTCATCTGATCACGGATGAGGCAGGGGAAAAAAACCCAAGAGATCTTGAATACAAGTCCATCAGGACATCTGTTTATTATTTAAAAATAATTCCATAACCCTTTCGATCTTAATTACATGGTGCTAATTACTTTCATAACCTGAACACCTAAATATTTCATTCATTTTTTGTGTGCCACTTAAGAGTCATTTAAGCAGTAAATGATGGACTACTAGTACAAATAACTGAGTTAGTAATTGAAGACATACCTTAGCAGTTTTCTAGAAATTTTTCAATGTTTTCTGGCATATGCTGTTCATTTTAAAGTAGCAAAGGAAGATTTTTGGCATAATATTGTGGACTTTTCACAAATTTACTTCTATTTCTGTTATTCGGCACCATTAGTACTGAATACGGACACAACACCAAGCCCTCTAGTTAGCAGATGGTGAGAGGACACAAGAAATTTATTCTACAACCCATGGCACTGAGGTTCTTCTGAGGTTTTTTTGTCCTTCACTCCTGGCTCCCTGTTGACTATTTGAAACAAACGCCTACATCACTAAAATGAAGATCAGGTTTTAGTACCCTCAAACAAAGTATTTTCTGCCAATACAACTCTGTTCACATAACAGGTTTAAATGATGCACGGTGGTACCCTACCGTCATCCAGCTCTGCACCCGTGTCTCCCTCTTCACCTGCCTGCCCTTCTGTGTCTGCAGGCTCTGTGCCCAGCTCATCTTCCACATCATTATCATCACATGGAGCTAGAATATATTCAAATATTGAGGGGAAAAAAAGAAAAAAACCACAACTATACAGTGAAAAGGTTCTACATTGAACTGTACCAAGTTTATAGTGGACATATTTATTAATTACTGCCAAAATAAGAAATCCTGAAACATGTCAGCTGGAAAGACACCTATGGTGAAATGATACTCCCAGATTCCAGCAAATCAAGGAATGCCTGCCCTTGGAGACTCTCCAAGGTATTTGCAGTGAAAGCAGCCATGGCTTTTCTGAGCAATGGGCCTTGTGAAAAATTAAACAAGAAAGGGACTGGGAGGACATCAAACCAGAATAAAGTTTACTGTTCTTCCAGGAAGATTATTTTTTCTTTACCACACCAGAACAGTTATCAGCACTTTATAGCATATAAGTATTAGGTGAAAATTGAAATCTCACTACATACTACAACTGTTGATCTTGAAATTGAAACAGGCTTTTGAGGGTGTAAGTCAGAGACAGAGTCTAGCTCTGGGGTTGACTATTATTACAATTGGAAGCTGTTTAACTCTGTGCACCTACAGTAATCTTTGGTAAAAGGGTCTAAGAGACTTGACATGCTGTACAAGTAACTAGGACACAAGATATTTTTAAGTAAATAGAAAGACATATTCAATTCAAAACTTTCTTTTCTGTTACAGATCATAATTTGATTTGCTGGGTCAAAAAAAAAAAAGATACTTGAATTTATGATTCTGAAATGGGCATTTGACATTACTACTTGTCACAGGATTTAATTACAGGAGGAGAGACAAGACCAAACTGTGGGGTCTAAATTGCATTATTAAATGATACTTTTTTTAAAAACCTAAACCTTGTAACACTTTGTCCCATCTCTAGTGCTATGGATGATTTGCTGCTTTTTTTTTTCGTTAAGCATTTTCATAGAACATAATTTAAATATAATAAAAGAAGCTAGTACTTCCTTTTTTTTTCCCACAGTAGTCAGTTAACTACATTTTTAGATTTGTGCAGCAAACTAGCATCAATCCATGTTCAACAACATGCAGACATTTAACTCTGTTGTATATTCTATTGCAAATGTGTACACAGTCAGCATGTATTATTATGCACAACGTTTGCTCATTATACACATAGGATATGGTCCTCTAACGAAGATAACAGGCATATTTATAACCTTCTTGGTTGCACCTGTACCAGGAAACCAAGCAGTGCAAGTCTCTGGACCTAAATGCATACAGTGTCATATTGTCATCTTTAGGAGGACTCCTGGCATGACTCCCAGCAGTTAGTTCCCATGGTATGGTTAGAGGCTGTTTCGAATAGGCAGCCCCCTGATTCTGGATAGCAAAAAAGTTTAGACATATGGGAGTGAATCATGCTGTGCCAGCTTTCTCCTGAGTCAGGGAGTAGGCCCTGATTCTTTTTGTTTACTAGTGACAACATGGCTTTCGGAACCATTTATATGCTAGCATTGCTAATTAAGACAATCTTGAAAACAAACCAACCCTCCCTAAAACTGAGGTCTTACAGCATCTCCTCTTTCTCCAATATAGATTTTTGCTTATTTCAAAACAGTCTTCAGTGGATGGTTTGTCTTCTTCCTTCAACCTGAGAATTTTATCTTTTTCCATGCTTTTCCCCTCTGTATTATTAAGACAGACAGACACATTGACTAGTTTATTTTCTGCCAACTACTGTGAAAAGGCAGTTCAACTTCAATGTGATAAAGCACTGGCCTATTCCATTATGTCAGAGGCTTACAAAATCCAGAATCTTACAGATGTTGAGCACAGGAGACTGAATCACATGGCAAAGGCTGGACTGCCCACAGGGGCATTTACAAACCTACTGAACAAAACCAAACTGTGTGCCCAGGCTGATTGTTGCTTAGGTATGTGGAGCTTATGTTACTTTCGAAATAATAAAGTCATGGGATGGTTTTATGATAGCAGCAAATGTGAGTAATCTTAATCATGACTTGCAAATATGTAGCCCTGATGTTAGGAATATCTGACACCACTATGTATATGTGTGTCTTCAGATCCAGAAACCATGAACTGTCATGACACACATAAAGGAGTGTTGGAGAGAGAGGAGAAAATAGGCTCTTAAATAGGTCGGTACACAAAACAGAAGATCACAGATGCATAGATAAGTAACAACTTATTGTGCAAGGGTGGATCCCATTTTGCGGGACATTGAGAGCTTGCAGGTGGCTGGTTATATTATACATATACTGTGCATATACGTATATGCAGTTAGGATAAGGAGCAAGAGGCCAAAAGCTGTCACACAATAACTCAGAAGCTACACACTATGGCAGCCAGAAACTGGGATCAGCACTTGGTTCATATCAGCTAGCAGCCGTGAGCAGACTGCATCATCTGCAGACATCTTGTAAACACTGCTGCCTTGCCAAAGCAGCAGCAGAAGCAAAGTTTTATAGGCAAGCTAGCTATTCTGATGTGCCAAAGCAACTTAGCTAGAGATCAACTACCTAGCCACAAACTACTGCTGTTCCACTGATTCGGATACCTTCACTGCTTTACACAAATTTGCACCCTTACTCTAATCCCAGAATCTTCATGCTCACCAGTTTTGTAATAGAGCTTAGAGGACCATATAAAAAAAAGCAGCTGAGCTCTATGATACTTCAAGTTTCCTGAGGCTTTCCTAAATATCGTGAACCTCAAGTCAAAGGACACACAACAGCCATCACTATTCCTAAAGATCCCAGCTTCAACCTCATTCTTCTTTCTTGTTTCCTCCACCACATAACTAGAGTTTGTAATTGCTACAGAGAACTGCAATTGCTTTAAGCACCTTCTGTGACTTAATCTTTGACTACAAGAAAGCCCCATGTTCTTTTAGTCAAGGAGCTAGGTGAAGAATGACTGGTCCAGTCTTCAGTTTACAAAGCAAATCAAAGCAGTCAGCTAGATTCCTCCTCCTACTTTGCTGCACCCAAGATAACCTCTCTCTTTGGCCTGCCTTCAGAAGGGTTACAACAAATGCTGAGTTCATGCAAGAATGGACTGTCTGAGCAAGGCGTGCATGCACACTCCCCCTTCCTCCCTCCCTCCCTCCACGTCCAGTCATGCAGTAGCAACAGGGCCGTAAGTTCCAGGGTTAAAGTACCAGCTCAGCTGCTGAAGGCATGGAGAAGAGACGGGCAGGGTTATTATGCATTGGAATACATAGAACATCACCAAACTACCTCCAGGGACCGTCTCCAGCCACGCCTGTACCGCCTCATGGCGTACGGAGGGAAGGTCGGATGCTGAATTTAAAAAACAATAAATTGTAAGAAATCAAAATTAGACTGTCGGTAAGCATCTAAAACAGAAGAGTGACAAAGGGAAATTTTTCAGTTGCAAATACAGGAATAAAACCTATGAGATGTTAAACAACCGATTCCAGGCTTGGGATTTAAATTGAGATAACAAACAAATGTCAGGGGCCTAGTCTTCCTTTAGGATCTGTAATGTTAGAGGAAATACAGATGGCACAGCGAGAAAAACACTGCATCTGCGCAGCAGGTTGCTACTGCTCCACCCGAAACTCTGCAGAGGAGGAAAACTAATAGATGAAACAGCTGAGCAATGAGAGAGGGACGGTAGTAACAGGCATCTCAGAACCTGTGCTGCCCGGGAGCAAATGCCAGCAGATGAAGAGAGACCAAAGCAGAATGAGAGGGGCTTCTATGTACCATTCACGCTATCCCAGGCTTTCACATCAAACCCTGTCTCCATTGCTACTGATGGACTCTCCAAACAGGTGACAGCCCTTTAAAAAAACCAAACTGCTTATACACCTGCACATACCTGCACACGTATTGCATGACAAAGTAATTGAAGCAGCTAATCTGTTGATCAGGATTGTCCTAGTTTGCCCCAGTTTTAGGGGAAGGGAAGGAAAGGAAATACTGCCAGAGAAAGTTGGAAAGACCACAAGACCAATTTTGGAAGGATCATCTTTTGCTGGGAGCTGTACCAATACAGTATGGAAAAGTAGGAATTAGAAAATAAAAACTAAAAGAAAAATTTTGAAACTATAGTGATACAGACCCTCAAGCAGAAGCTAAAGTAACTTTAATTGTAGTAAGCTTAAGAAACTATGTTAGCATTTTTTACTTAGCATTTTTAAATGTTAAGCAACTACCCTAGTAATACTGAATGTTACAGATAGTTGAACACAGCCTATTTCTGTGGTTGCAGTGGGGAGGAAATACCCCCATCTCTTATTTATAGGGAGCAGATTTCACACCAGAAAATCCCAGGGCATTCTACAAACTGCAATTCAATTATAAGCGTAGCCAAACTGATCTGGAACTGTGTATCAAGTTGGACCAGGACTAAAAAAAAACCTCCAAACATCTAGAACTATGAGGAAAAGATAATTATCTGGAATGGAATATGATCAGGCAACATGAGGTAAAGCCCTAGGCTCTTTTAATAGAGATCAGTCATTAACTTAATTTCACATTTCCTGTAAAAGACAGCCCTTCCCTCAGCATACTTACTCCCTCTACAATTCTGGCACAATGGTTACAGACTCTGACAGAAGACCACTACTCATCAAGTGTATGGTTAACTTTTATTAAGTTTAGGCTTCTGCATAGATGAAGCACCTATGACATACTTATCTTAAGACATGCTGTAATATAGTCTAGAATAAGGTCAGCAGGGACTGCTGGAAGGTGTTTACAAGAGAGCTTGACTATTGGCATTTTCCCCCTCCAAAGTTTTCCTTTAAGTAACTGGCAACTCGCAAAGATCACATCTCAATTTAAAAAATAGATATACTGTCAATTTTTAAACACAGGGAGTCAAAACCACCACTGATCAGATTTGCAAGCCTTTTAAACCCCATCATTCCCTACTAATACCAGCTGCAGTTACACATTTTGAAAAGCAACCGCAGAGAAATATGCTCAATACAGAAGATGATCTTATTCAGTCTTTGCTGTAGTAGCTACACGACATAGCCCTTTAGCTTTCCCTAAAGAGGTATAGTGTCCTTACTGCCACAAATAGCATGTGACAGCTTCTATTACTATCCCTGAAGTCAGTTAGCAAGGGCTGATTGCCAGCTCTATCAAATTATGTGTGTAGTGAGGAAAAATGCTATGGAGTCAAAGCAGGCAGACAAACGGATCAGAATTCACACCACCATGGAGCTGAGAAAACAGCCATTTTAAGTAGACACTGACCTGAAAAGCAAAATGTTTAACCAAGTGTAATTTCAGTGTAATTTGAAAGTAGTTCCTTTCAATCACTGCTGCCCCTGCTGAAGTACAATGCTCTTGAAGGGCACAGAAGCAACAGAGTTAAACAGCTGCAACTGTGATCCGGGAGTTGACAGTGCAGGGCTTGAGGGAGATTACCTCTGGAGGTGGAGGACTTTGAGGTTGGGACCATTTTTTCCTCCTCCTCTTTTTCACGGATGTGGGTCCAGTGCACATCTGCCAGGATCTCCAGAGGATCAACCGGATTTACAATCTGCTGCAGTCTAAGGTTTCCAGCTAGCAGGAGGAGGGCATGGCATACCAGGTGGTAGACAGGGTGTGTGAAGGACAGGGAAGAAAACATGGGAGAACAGTGGAAAGGAAAGGTAACACATTATAGAAAAGGAAAGAAGAAAAGAGGAAAAGAACATATTACTGGCTAAGATCAGTTTGCAAGACAGATAGAAAAAGCTCAGCATCATGTGTGCACGCATACACCAACGCAGCGCTCCTCATACTTCCCATCAAAGCTGAATAATGCCATTCCAAAGGCAGAGAGACGCTATTAAAAACACCATTGTAGATTATCTCTATTGCAAGCAGCTTTGCTGAAATGAAAGACATTCTTCAGGTGTCCAATAGTATGTGATATGTAAATACCAATTTAGCTGAAATTTCCAGCTCCTTCACAGCCTATTCATTATGATTATTGCCAAAGACATCTTGCTGTTAAAGGCAAGGGACAATCTGCATTGTAGTTTGATGCACCAAAACAAAAGGTCTTTAATTCCCTACTATTGGGTTAAGCACTCCTTTCTATGCTGGGTACATATTTCTTTGTGAATTAAATTACATGATGGATCTCAGAGTTTGACATGTGTGCATGCACGTGTGTCCGTATGCACACATGGGCGCACACTTACTTTAGCACTTAAAACACTACTTTGTTTACTCCTGCTCTTTGGTACTGACTAGTTAGAAGGGTAGAATTTTTTTCCGAAGAATAACAGCATTTTCATTACGACTTAACAGCAACCCCCCACTTCCCCAGAATGGATTTCCTGTTGCACAAATGAATTTGTTTAAAAGAAATTGCATTACTCCTCAACAACCTGCCTACACAAAGCTCAGCTACTTATGGAGTGTCAAAGGGAGCAACGGGCACCTAACGCAACTTGTTTAACTACTGCAGAATACCCACCCTGGGAGCATCTACCCTGAGGTGAGTATTATATTCATAGAGCCTGTCTCCGTTTGCTATCTGCTATGGGACTATAGCTCAGGTTTTATTTATCCAAAATAAAAAACTCATTCTATGGGGGACAGGTGTTCAGCATCTGCAGGAGTGGTCTTCAAAAGCAAGTGACTCATCCTGAAACGAAAATGCCCACTTACTTTATAAAGTAGGAAGTCAATTTTCACAACAGCTGGATTACCACTGAGTAGGGCAAAACACTGTTTCAGCAGTTTAGAACCTCAAAGGCAGTTAGATTTTCCTATATGGTGCACTAGTGTTTGAAGGAAACAAGAAACATTAGCAGCATTTAGAGGTTGCACTCATTTCCTGCTGTCTCATTTTAATGAAGTTCCTCTCTCCCGGCCATGTTTTCCCCAGACATGACAGAGTGTTTGGGACTTCCGTTTCAGGAATTATTATGTGTGAGATTTGGCATTAAAACGGCAGAAGGAACTGCAGGAAGGACAGAATCACCAGCTGGTTATTAAAGGGGAAAAGGGGTCAGACGCACAAACTCAAATGCAGAACACAATTCACAATTTAGCCAGGTATTTAGCAGTTTTAGGTCTCTGTTGCCTCATCAGAGAGTTTTCATATCAATTAGCACAATCACATGGTCTACCAGAGTTAGTGGACATCCTACAGGGACAGGAACCTGGGCTTTTTTCACTCTGTACCAAAGCACTCGCATGCAGGCCCCAAGATGAGTAGTGTTAGCATTTGCATCACCACACAAAATTTTGTGTTAAAAGGTTTAGGTTTACCAGCGATGGCCGAGAAGTATATAGTCACTCAGCAAGGCTCAGAAAGAGCAGGTCCCACGTGATCTGCATGTTTTAAAATGGATTCCTCTGGGATTTAGGCCAGTGTAACATACACACCTTCAACTACTCCACAAGTCTCTAGACAGAGGTCTGAGCTTGTCCTAATTAGGAGGACATGGGTGCTTCTCACCTTTTCCAGTAAATAGATAGCAGCACAGCCAGCCATGAAGGACTGCTGCTTGGCTAACGGGCAAACCTAACATTTCCTTGAAGTTTAAATGCTTGAGAATTTCAAATGCCACTTCGTGTAGCCTTCCCTCAAGGCTGCCTGCTAAGCTTTGCAGGAAGCTGGACATTAATGGCACTTATATTTGGAAAGGTAGCTTTCCCCTCCAGTTCCACCCGAGCACCTACCAGCACTTTCTAAGCAGCAGGCAGTCTCAATGTTTAACTTTAATGGAATGAGAAGGCACCCACAAATCAACTCCTTAGGAGCCAGGTCTAATGCACACTAGCAACTGCAACAGAAGGAACTTCTTCAGTTATGTTCTTCAGCCATCTTACTAATACTTCTCATTCAAAAGTTAAATTGGTAAAAATTATAACACCTCTTCCATCTTCCTTTTTTTTTTTAAAAAAAAAAAAGGAAGATAAGCTACAGTTGTTACAACCATAAGCTGCAAAATACGCAGTTTGACAACTGCATATTCCCTCTTACCTGCAGGAAGGCACTTGGATTTTCCTCTTACGTGTTCTGGCTCTAATGAACCATATTGAGGGAACAAGGGATTAATGAACTGTTAGGACCAAGTGCTTCAAAAAAACCCAAACATCAGAAATAAACTGCAAGAGAATGCATCATGGAAAATAACACAACCAGTTAGACTGGAATGTCAGATTAATTTTATGCCCATTATATGACTGTTTGAAAAATCTTGAGGGATCACAGCAGCTTTATTAGCTTCCCCCCCAGACTCTCCCCACAGACACACTCACAAAGGACAACAAAAAATGCAAGTTTGTTGACACAGGCAATCTAAAGGCAGTACTTCTGATGTGACTGACAGATTGCACAGGTGCAACTAGCCTGTGTGTATGGAACGAATCTGAAATTCCTAAATACATGGGGGGTCACTGTTCATGCACATTACAGTAGCCAATGGTCCAGGCTTTCAAGATTTCCTGGGGTACTTGGCAGCTTTATCTTTTTCCTAAAACCAGTGCCAATGTCAGACCTGATATATGGCACTTGGACCAGGAAATGAAGATAACAATCGCTACCAGATCAGTTTTTAGGGAGCTGGTAAAGCAATTAAATAAGACACAGAAACTTCTCATGTGGGACCTGCTCTTTAAAATACTCCCCCCTCCTTTGGGGAAATGGAAGTGGAGATGGTATACGGGTACCTTTAAATGTACCCGTGTCCTCTTCATTTGAGAGACGTTGAAGCCAGAGGCCTTGCTGCAGCTCTCTCTCCCAAGGGCAATACTCCCCCTCTACAGCAGAGGGAACCACACATCCATATATAACACCAGACATGCGTGTACACACACAAGCGATGGAGAGAGAGAGAAAGAGAGAACGAGAAAGGACAGAATCAGAAAGAGAGACTGTCTGGAAATCCAGTAACTCCCCGTACTCCTGCTGTATTCAAAGTGTCTGACAGGAAAACTGCTCAAATGAAACAACGTCCATCCAAGAGCACCATGGTTTATCAGACTAAACACACAACATGCATGTTACCATACTTAAAAAGCAATCTTGACTTCCACAGACTTCAGTTATGGAGATACAGCTCTTCCGTTGAAAAAGCACTGAAGCAGCCTGCTGAGCTCATCAACAAAACTGCCACTAAGACTGAAAAAGCTGGACCTCTGCTTGCATTAGGCAGCCAAAGACCTTTACGAAGAAGCTCTTTGGAGTATACCAGTCTTCACAAAAAGGAAAATTGAGTACAAAGACACAGACAAGATCAATGAGAAATTTGGCATGGTGGTGAAACATTGGAAACATACCTACTCTTAGCACAAACTTTGCATTTTGATGACTGAGACAAACACAAGGGAAGGAGTCTTTCCCTAAGATTTTTCCACAGAAATCCCTCAGAGCTAAAATGGGAACCACCTGAACTCCCTGATTTCTCACAGCCATCTTTTAACTAAGGAGAGCAACAAGCAGCTGCTTCTGGGATGCCATGATGACAGTTAGAGGGCACTACCCCTTAGTGCGGCACTCTGCAAAACTGAAAACACTGCCTCCACAATGCATCCAGCTCTTGCTGCCAAAGAACAAAGAGCACTTTCAAATCCAATCCCCAGTAATAATCAAAAACAACAATAAAACAATACGGTGTCAGAAAGCTGTGAATTGCGCGTTGGCATGGTGTATGGGAAGCATATTGTGTTGGTACTAGTGGTGTAACTGCCCTATGGGCAAAGTTCTTCTGTATCCAGAATGATCGACCTAAAGCTTTCCTTGACAACTTCCTTCCAACTCCCACAAAAATCAAAGCAACAAAGTAGTGAAAGAAGAAGAAAAGTTTTCCAAGGCAAATCTTTCTCATTCTGCATAGCAAGTATTCAACTCAGTTTTCCCTGCTGTCTAGGAGAATGGAAGGAGAAATCAGTCTAACCTTCGCTCGACTCCTCATCTTCCTCCTCTTCATCTTCATCGTCGTCCTCCTCTTCCTCCTCTTTGTCCTCAGTCTCATGATTTTCCTCAGCCTCAATCTCTTCTTCACTCTTTCCCTTCAGGAGGGCATGGATACGCACAGCCTCTTTCCATGGCACACCACCCAAGTCTGAAGGGGGTTGCTGAGGCAGCAGTAGTTCATCATCTTCCTCCTCATCTTCCTCCTCCATCTCAGATTCTGAACTACTGTAAGAGTTTAGAAAAAAAGATAAAGAAACAATTAGCTAATGTTTCCTACATCAGTCTTGGATCACCGACAAGTTGTTTCAATACATACAAGTCCCAAACGTACAATGGAAACCATAATACTGGTTTTCTGTTTTCAATATTTCACAGGCATTTTAGTGGCAGCATCACAGCTCCTTGCCCTGCTTCTTTTAAAGAAGGTGAAGCAGTAGGAAAGTGCCTGTGAAGCCAAGTCCAAATATTTGTGCAGCATTAATTGTTACAGTTCGTGACAGTTGAATACAGCAGAAAGAAACTACTTTCTTCATATCACGTTGCTTTGGATAAACCAGTGCAAGAGATCTTAGCAGTGTCAGAATATAAAAGGTCACATCTTTTGATAATGGCAGCTACTGCTAGCATTTTGGACAGATGAGATGTTTTTGGCAATTGCTGGGTGAACCACAGAAAGGCTTTGGGAGTGGAGAGAATACACAACACAAGTATCAGGCCAAAGAATACAGCACGTGAGCTAAGGAGTGCTGCAGAAAAAAACCACAAAATTCCTCACTTTTCTACATCACAGACAGAACTATAATATGTATCCAATTAGGTACAGAGTGTACATAGTGGCAAGAAACTGTAGGAAGCAGTGCAAGGATAGTTACAAGAATAAGCTTATTATTCTCACAGCAAAGTCTAAAACATGCAAACCAGCAAATCATTAGTGCTTTTTAGTAGACATCTCTGTTTAGTTCTAACAGTTCCTCAGTATAAGCAGCAGGGGCAACAAATGTAACCGCCTCTACAATGACATTTAATCCAGCTCACTCTTGCATGCTGGACTACCTAGTGGTACTGGGGAGAAAGATGGTTGCATTTGTCACTGGAAAAATTAATGTGAACTACAGCACATTCAGAGAACATCACTGCAGGGTAAAAGGGTCCCCTTCCTTTGTTTTTCCTTAACAGTTCATTGTCATAAAAGAACTGCATTTATTAGAGCAGCAGTTGGATGCTTCCCATATAAATCTTAAAAGGCCCAAATTCAGCTGGATTGAAGGAGAAAACTGTTTGTGAATGGTTAAAGTTTGGGTGAATCATCTAAGAACAGTATTCTACTTCTGCTGCTTCCTTATGACAGCTATCACTGTAGCTAACAGATTCGCAACAAGAGGGAAAACCGACAAGTTGAAAATAATTAAGTTTAAATTTCATGTAGGTCTATAAAATACAACTCGTACAGTTGTTGCAATTCAGTTTTCCATACACAGGTTTTATTACAGTATGTGACAAACTGACAGTTTAAAAAAAAATATATATGGCAGCATCCTCTTATGTTGCAGCTACATATATCCAGGTACAGAACTCCAAATTAGTCTAACACTACATGAACATATCATATTTACATATTTTTTTTCATCTACTTGTCTGAGATACTATTTTTGATGGAAAAGCTAATTAAGGAAAACACCACTTTTTTCATGCTCTGATTGTCACATACTTTTGTCCATAGGCTCTTAAATTCTCCTCACTGTTCTGCATATATATAAACATTACTTTGCTCAAATTACAACCCGCTTTTTCACAGCATAAACTGAATACTTATTTTTAAGAGGTTGCCTGGTTTTCCCATGCTAAATACTGAATACAAACACTGTTGCATGCCATGGACTCGGTGCATGTTCCTGGACACTGAAGTATATTCCAAATACTTTATGCAGATATTGTCACAGAGACAAGAAGTGATGTTCCCCTCCTCCCTCATTAACTTTCCCACCCTTTGGTATGGAAATAAACCTGACAGGTGCTGCATGCTGGGGTTTTCATGTGCTGTCAATAAGGTTTACTGCCACTCAAACTGTTGCCATGACTGCTGAATGGGACGAGCTGCTGCTCTTCAACCAGCTGGCTTATCGCATGTAATATTGACGACATAAATTCTTTACCACATAGCTCACTTTACCTTCTTTGGCTTTTATTTATAACTTGGTTTTTGTTTGACCTTTGAATAGTGAGAAAGGAGAAGCTGAAAGATGACTGTGAGATGGCCTGGTACAGGGACCATTCCTTTTAGCATGGCAGCTCTGTGGCACAGGAATTAATTCAACAGCTGAAACTTTTTTGTTCTATAAAGCAGAAACCAAAGACCAAACTAGGTTGCTTTATAGAATTTGTATAAGCAGCTGCCTACCTAATTAAAAAGGTGTAGTTAACACAGATTTAGCGCTGAGGAGAGGAGCCAAAACCTAAACTGTGGAAACGAAGCTCTTCCCTTACCATACGAACCCATACAGCACAGCCTGTCCTAGGACACTTTGAAAGGCTATAGAGTATTACATCAAAACTGCAGATGATGTAGTGGGAGTTACTGCAAGTTAAAGGGGATGAATAAGGCATCTGAAGGGTTTTCTGCCCCTAAAAAGCTGTGTAGTCAGTGTTTGCTTGCTTAAATTACTTTTTTCTTGTTGGAAGCTTAAACAAGATTAACTCTCTTTTGAAAAAGCACACTTTGAATGCTGTTTTCTGTAAATTTTCTGTGCAGTGTGCATACTCCTAAGCGTGTGCGTGATGGGAAGCTGTGCACCAAAATGTGTGGTCTCTGCTTGATTCAGTGTTATCGCCTCACTGAACCCTGAAGCCTGATCCACGGCTCCGTAAGACACGGAGGGAACAGAAAGTTCCCCATCTCCTCCGCCTGCTCCTAACCCTGTGGCGCTGCACCAAGACAGTGAAGATGATGAAATCAGGGCTTTGGTTGGCTTGTTACAGGAGTCAAACTTTTTTTGTTTTTGTTGCTGAAAAAGTATCAGACTTTCCTTTTTACTTTTTTTCTTTCTTTTTTTTTTTTTTTAAACACAGGCTTTCTGTGACATATCATGGAGTGGGTAGAGCTGAACAGAGGACACCCGAGAGCTACATCATCTAGAAAAGTCTCTCTCTGATGTTTGGCCTGCACAGCCTTATCCATGCTTTGAGGAAATTACTTGCCATATTTGGATTTGGGACAGAAATTTTTCCAGGTCAAACTAACAGGGAATTTGATGTATTTTCTCCTTCCTCTCCATCATAGAGTCTGAGTTGTCCACTAAACACTGCTTTTCGCATGCAAAATTACAATTCAGTCTATTACAGACAGAACTAGTCAGTTTAATACAGGTAAAGGGAATTATGTAGGACAAAGGGAACTAAATGTAGTACCCTACAATAGGAAATCAAACTCACTAACCTAACAGTGTACTGCTTCAGTCTCCACAGTATTGCAAAACACCTCTTAGAGATTAGATTACCAACAGCTTCATGCCAAAACTCCACCTTTTTTTTTAACTAACTCTTCTCCTTTGTAAGGCTTCTGCCATTTACTGAGCAGGTCTACTCTGTCCTGATTTATTGGAATTAATTAATTAAATAATAATGATAATAATAACAATAACAATAATAATAATTTAGTTTAGAGCTAGAAACATAAAGGACTAAAAACCCCTCAATATCATTAATGCCTATATTGTCACAGTTGATATAATTCCTAGTCCTGAGCAGGGAGCTAAAGCAACGATGAGTGAGGCAAACAGAGTTTGCATCTCCCACAAATAGTCATAGAAACATAGAATCTTTGGGTTGGAAAGGACCTTTAAAAGTCATCTAGTCCAAGTGCCATGATTATTCAACCAGAGGAAAAGATGAGATCTCAGTTATGTATAGTATCAAAATAGTATCTTCTAAAGAAATTATTATGTTAAGAAATTAACGAATAAGTATTATTTAGGTTTCAGAGAAAACAGCTGTACAAGATATTAGCAATTTCCAGGCACTTTTATGAAAGCCACGCCTTCATGAGTCCACATGTATACACTCTCTCTCAAAGCCAAGTTCAGGCTACTAAGTTACTCCTTTCCAGATCCTGCATCTTCAAACTTATCAGATAAATAAATGACAGATTCTGTGCTACATTAATCCTGTAAACATTTTAATGAACATTTTTATTCCTGTATTCTTTGCCACACCAATCCAATTCAATTTTATATGTATAAATGTAGTAAGGAATTTCTCATGCAGTCCTATACCTGTATGTAGTGCATACATAGAATATATTTGTAGGCTCTAAGTCTCAGGAAACCAGTAACAGCTTTTTCTGAGTTTACTTCAAGAAGACTACTGGACAGACTGAGAGCTGAAAATGTAAGGGTTGTTATTGCTACAAAGAAAAGTACATGATTAGAAACCATATTAAGAGATAGAGACTCTGCGAAAAGTGATTGACTATGAAGTTCACAAGCATTCTTCATCAAGTATTTTCTCTCAATGATTCTTGCAACAACTATTTCCAGTAGCTCTACCTGCCTATATTTGGATCCTGGTGTGCTTATACATCATTTTGCAGATAAAGGGAAATCCGTGAAGGTACATGTTTTTCAACATCCATAACTATTACTTCGAATTAATCTCTCTCGGGCATTGCATTGGCATTCAGTCAGGTTTAAATGTGTGTAAAGTTCCAATGATTAAACCAAAAGTGGTTTTGAGTTGTAACACAAAACATACAGAAGATAAGTTAACTTTGGAACCCACTCCCATTTGAATCCATGTTCTGTTTCCTCAAAAAACTCACTTGTCTTTGCTACAATTAAAAAAATAAAAAAAAATTTTAAAACCCCTTCCAACTTAGGACTGAATTTCATGGAATTATGGTACTATAGGTGTCTTCCAAGAACGGTAGTAAGCTATTTAGAAGAACAGAAACTACAAGCTAAAATACCTGTGTACATACACAGAACATTTTCAACCACTTTATAAAGGGCAACCTGGTAAATAATACATTAAAAGAACCTAAGGGAAAAGCAGGCAAAAGTCTGTTGGGATGGGTATAAAAAAAGCTTATGGACAATGTGTACTAACCTGCTGGGTACATCCTCTTCTGTTCCTTTGTCCAACACATTGCTCAAGTTATGCTCTGCTAGCGTCTCTTCAGGAACCTCTTCCAGTTCTTCTTCCCGCTGCAGTGACAGTCGGTAGTTCTCCAGCTCAATCCGTTCAGGTGTGCCACGCAGCCGCTTAGCAAGGCTGGGTTCTTCCAGACCATTTACATTAGAACCTAAAGAATAAGCCAATGAATAAACACTAAATGCCAACAGTCAGAACAGTAATTTCTGTAAGGAAATTCAGCAACTGGGAGAAACAGGGCATGAGGCAGAGGGAGGTAAATAAAGCAAGAAAATACCTTATGTCATTATCCTGTTCACCACTACTGGCAGAACCTGCTGGGGAGCCAGACTGCAAAAGGGAATTTTAGTGGTTTTGGCTAATAGGTGCTAAAAAGAATGTAAGGAAATAAGGACATTTTAGCTGCAAAAACTAGACCTGCAATGAAGCCTACGTAGTAAGTATTGAGGAAAGCCTGGCCACAGACTGCGTATGTTCTGTGAGACAAAAGTAGGAATGTTACGGGGCAATCCTGCTGCATAATGTTAAAATTGTTACCGGTCAAGGCAGGTCTACAGGGTCAGGGACAAAAAAAATATTACTATCATTTAAAGATGGGGAAGGAAAGGAATGAAAAGGCCCACCTGGAGCAAGTTTTAAAACTTTTTATAGACTTAAATTGATTTGCTTTTTAATCAGTTTGTGATGAAATGAACCACGGGGAAAAATCTAGGTGAGATGTTTGCAAGCACAAATCCCATGAATCCCAGAAAATTGCAAGGACGTGTGAACCAGGCAGTTGGAGAAAATTATGCAGGAGCTTCATTCACTGTGGAACTCAATGAATTAAATTCTAACCTGTATTCATCCATTTCTTTTTGAAATTCTAGTATTTTAGCTTAAATACCTTGCCACTGTTTACCCTTACCGCAGCTTACTATTTAGAGAGCCCAATCTTCCCTAGCTTCTGTTTTGCTTTGCTAAACAAGCCAAGCCTTCTTCTCATGAGATAAGCTCTTCAGCGTGATCATCCCCTAGGTCTCTGCACCTGTCCCAGTTTGGATTAATCTTTCCAGAACCTCGGTGATTAGAATTGAACACAGCTTTCCAGATGAGGCTTTATCACCATAACATACAACCCTGCCAGAAATCTCTCATCCGATACACACTGAGAACACACTTGCCTATTTATATGCCACATAATACTGGTGGCTTTTATTTATTGACTGATATTCAGGTCTTTCTCCTTCTCTGCTTTCAACTGATAAGCACCCTGTTCGTAGCCAAAATTCTCAATGCTTTCTTAGTAGATGACCTGGTACTTTCTACTATTACATTTCTATTTTTAGTATTACAGTCTGCAACATTTTGCAGTTCTTAGTGTATGATGCGCCTATCCTCCTCTGCACTGATGAAGGTTTGAAATGTTGCCTCAGCAATTAATTTCATTAGCAGATTTTTTTCCCCTTTTTGCCAGTAACCTCAGTTGGAGTATTGCAAAGATCAGTCCCCAGATCACTTTATGTGAAACTCCACAGTATGGAGGTATCATCCAACCCCATTATCTCCTTTTTCAGTAAAACCTCTAATCTCTCATTTAAGTCAACTTCTTAGCTACTGACACTTCATGTACTGCTACCTCATTTTATCCAGTTTAAATAATTATTTCCACGTGGCAGGCTTCAGGTGCTTTATTGATGTCCAGAATGTTCAAGCGCAGTACATTTCCCTTACGGACATAATCAGTTACTTTGTCGATAAAAGCTCTCAAGCTAGTCCAGCATAATCTTTGGTGAATCCATGTCACATTTCATACCGCTTACCTTCATAAAGTCAAAGGACTTCCCTTGCAGAACTAGCAATCTTTAGTTATTCCTTCGAATAAGGTGTTTTATCTACTGTTTAGATTAACTGACACATACTTGTTCAGATCACCTCTTTTTTTTTTTCCTCTTTTCTTTTTAATTGTTTATCAGCAGGTCATACTTCTGTCACCCAGTGGTCACACAGTATTACCCTGAATTAGACAGTCAAGCTACATCACAATAGCTTGATTTAGTCACAGATTGTTTCCACAAAGCTCACAATTTCATTGTACAATTCTTCCACTCTTCTGAGACAAAGACTATTTGGTCAAATTTTATTTCACCCCTCATTACAGTATAGTAAGATTTAAATTTTGCTTCCAGCTCCATTGGGTTAATTTCCACTTCCAAATCTTGCTACACACTGACTTCTTTTGCCCCCATGTCCAATGCCGTTGTCCCAACTGAAACTGGAGGCCAAGCAGTCATTTGATTGCCTGACTATACGTAAAATTGCATTTTATGTCAGCCTTATCTTCACTGTGGACCCACTTCTGCTTTCCCTTACCTTGCTATTACTTACATGCTTAAGGAATACAGCTGTTTGCTTTCCTTTCCTTTTTGCAAAGTCTAACCCAGCCTGAGCTTTGGCAACGTTTACTTTATCCTCACATGTTTTGACGGCCAAAAGAGTTTTTGTTTTTTCTCCATCCTTTGTAGTTTCTCAGTGTATTCCTAACAGCCTTATTTTCAGGGCAATTACTCACTCAGCACCATCTTAGTCTTTCACACAAAACTACACAGGCCTTGCCATAATTAGTGGCATTTATCTCCAACCCCTCTCCAGAAAGATAAAATCTCATACAGACAACTATCTGCCAGGAATGTTTTTCTCTCTTCCTTAGTATTACTGAAGCCTTCTATGATGTGGGCAAGTGGCTGCTGTGCCCTTGGCTGGAACCTTGGCTTCTTTATGGTATAAACCACAGAAGCTTGCTCAGGTGGCAAGCAGGAACATTACCTTGCATTTCGAGGGTACTGTGGTCTCTACCATTTCCTGCTGATAAGCCTTATATGGTGTATTATTTTCAAAGTTTAATGGAACTGGACTGCCTTTTCAGCTGGGATTCACATTTCATTTCAATTCTCTTTAAATGGTGGTACCACCTCAGCCAAATCTATTTTTGTAATCTGTGTTACATTCCCCAACCCCGAGTTCTCAGTAACAGGGGAACTGACCTGGAATATTGCTCTCCCACTTCTGGCTGACAGTGAAAAACCAAAGGAGTCTGGGATAACGCAAGAACATCGAGGTGAAGGAAAACAAAGAAGGGCTATACTAAACCATCATAAAACAAGAGTTTTTCTACTTGGAACTGTTTATACACACCAGAGGTACCAGCTAGGCTCAGGTACTTTGACAGAAATATCTTTTCACAAACTGTTAACCTGTTTAACTTATTCTCTTCTGAGGCATACCCCAACATAGCTGCAAAGTCCACAAGCAGAAAAAAAGAATGAGAACAAAAAGAACAAGAACTTTTTCTCCATCTGACATTATTTCACTCCTCTTGTTTTCTAATAATCTTAAGGGTATTTTGTCAGCCTTTTCAAAGTAAAACAAAACAAAACAGGAATATAAAATCATTGCCATATAATTAAAAGAAATTAATGGAGTATTTAAAAAAAAATGCTCGTTTCAAAGTTGCAATATCTGGGGTGGGGAGAAAGACTGGCAGCAGGACTGAAAATCAAGCTGACATCTGTTTATATGCATTTCATGAACGTATATGATCTTTTAGGTATGTTATTCGAAATACAAATCATCACCACCCTTCTCATCATGAAGACCCAGTATAACTGGTACATAGAGAATCAAACCAATTCTATCACAGCACAAACTCTGAGTAAGTGACTCAATGCGACTGTGTTTTTTAACTGAAGAGACAGAAAATCTGCCTGAACTTTAATGCAAAAGGATGTGGTCAAGCCAAGATGTCCTGTGAGCTTGACAAGTGCTCCATGCTTCAAAATCTCAAAGAAGGAGGAAGGACATTCCCAGTATTTTCTTTAATTAATCTGTATATCCAGATATTTGAGATGCAGGATTGGTCGCATTCCTCCGCTTCACTTTGCAAAGAAAACAGCTCTACATCAGAGAACATGACACAGAAATTCAACTGATCACTAGCTTCAGCAAGGGATTTCTAGGAGTTTGGTCTATACAGACCATTTGGTCTACTTGGTCTATTGTTTTGTTTTTAAACGGTGCCTTGAAGACTTATCTGGCTAGCTGCAAAGCCATTGTCAAAGTTGTTACCAAACATGAAACAGGAGAAGTGCTACTGATAACCAACTTTCTGCACCATGAAGCCATTAACTATCAGAGGGAAAAGCATTACAGTTCACAAACCTACTTAAGGGATGAAAGTAAGTGTGAGATACAGGTACTGTTAACATGGTAAGATGATGAACAATTTGCTGACGTTATGTTGTAAAGCACACAACAATTCTGAAGCTACAGTAAGAAACTATAAATAGGGACAAGGAAATTTGAAGCTTTCCTACCCTCATTTCCTCTTGTAGGTTATATGCATGGGCAAGGTCTATTCCAATGCAGTTCCTGTAGATGGCAAAGCTTATTCTCTAATGTTCCTCTGGAGGGGAAAGGTGCTTCCCTCAAATCATTACGTAGCATTCCCCAGACTGTTTTGTAACTCGCTGGTGGAAGATAGCTGCAGAGTACATTCACTACCCATTAGCTGACATTCTACCTTGTCAGTGCATCTGGGCCTACAGAGCCCAAAGTCTGCAACTAGTCACAACTAAGAGAAAAGGGGCTGATGAGGTGGCATTTGCCAGAAAAAAAAGCTATGTTACTAGCCAGAGAGGGAAGCTACCTGAAAGCCAAGAGCAGCTTCTCATGCAATCAAATGATTAGTTAAAAATCCACAAAAAACATCCAAAATAGGACAGATTTTAAAATCCGATTCTTTACTTTGGAAGATTCAGTGGGCCATGAGCATTTCATAGATCATCTGAAGGGAACTGTTTTTCTTAATAGGACAGGCTGCTTAGCTGTTGCATGAAAGCTGCCAGAGCCCTTTATTTATGTCAGTCTTGACAGGCCTGTTTATCTCAGGCCTGCCTCCTGTAAAGATTAGATCAGAGATAACATTCCTACACTGAAGCTCTCCTTGCCTGCATGAATGTGTCCTATTCTGGTAACTTTGGCAATTACTGGAAGGCTTGAGAAGCTCCTCTTGAGAGAGGACTCCATCTCAATTTTCCCCCAGTATCACCTTGTTCTGTAAAATCTACACCATTCTCATGTGCTAGTTGAAATTTCAGAATCACAGAATATTCTGGGTTGGAAGGGACCTTTAAAGGTCAGCTAGTCCTACCCCCCTGCAATGAGCAGGGACATCTTCCACTAGATCAGGTTGCTAAGAGCCCCACCCAAACTCACCTGGAATGTTGCCAGGGATGGGGAATCTACCACCTCTCTGGGCAACCAGTGCCAGGGTTTCACCACCCTCATTATGAAAAATTTCTTCCTTACATCTAGTCTAAAGCCACCCTCTTTTAGTTTAAAACCTTTACTCCTTCCTATTGCAACAGGCCCTGCTAAAAAGTCTGTCCCCATCTTATAAGTCCCCTTTAGGTACTGGAAGGCTGCAATAAGGTCTCCTTGGAACCTTCTCTTCTCTCAGCCTGTCCTCACAGTAGAGGTGCTCCATCCCTCTGATCATTTTTGTGGCCCTCCTCTGGAGCCACTCCAACAGGTCCATGTCTTTCCTGTGCTAAGGGCTCCAGAGTTGGACGCAGGACTCCAGGTGGGGTCTCAGCAGAGCAGAATAGAGGGGCAGAATCACCTCCCTCCACCTGCTTTTGATCCAGCTCGGGATACAGTTGGCCTTCTGGGCTGCGAGCGCACATTGTCAGCTCATGTCCAGCTTTTTATCCACCAGTCTTGCCAAGGTTACTCCCTGAGATAACACTTGCTGAAGATGCAGGAGAAAACTGGGAATATGAGAACAATGAATTCTTCCCGAAAGGAAACTACCTGCCTATTTTACTAAACATATTTTTCATTAACCATGCAGTACCCTAAACTTCTTTTTCTTAGTCAAATCTGTTAAGATTGCAAGTCGTCTCTTGTCAAGTGTGGGTCCAGTATTTTGCAGAGACTCAGCTGTGGCCTTGGGGAGTTACAGAAATTCAAATAAAGAAGTCTACTGTGAAACACATGAAAAAGGGGGAAGAAAGTAATACATTTCTCAGGATAATCTTCATACTGGATTTCTCAAATCTTGTGCTTCTCAGATAATGTGAAACGCTGTACCTGTTTGTTTTCACTCATCTTTTCCAAATTCTTCAATTACTTCTACCTCCACCCAATTGTTTGAGAACACAACTACATCACATAAAACAACTCCTATAGAAACAGCAGCATATTGGATATGACAAAGTACAAAAATGGAAAACAGGAACTTTTCTGTTGGGAGTTTAAAAGTGATGCAGTGAGCTCTGAGTCAGAAATACTGCAAGTCTTCAGATTCCGTTGCCATTGATTTCTAGGAAGTATCTTTTGGGGTAAAGTTTCTAAAGTGTGCTTGCAGTTCAGCAAACATTATCGCTGAGGTATAAAGAAGGCAGAAAACAAGATGCAGCAGCATTTTCAAGCTCATTTTTCATCTGTGTTCATGTCAGATTGAGTTTCAGTTTTTCCCCTGAAGTTTCACCCTCACCCATTTCAATTCCATTAACTGCCTTTTTGTATTCCAACTCCACTTCTCATCCAAGGGCCTCAGAATGTTTTACAAGTATTAGCATATTAAAACAAACCTATTCTGGAAATAGGTAAGTACTTTAGAGGCATTGCACAAGTCCAGACACAGCGATTAAATACCAGCAAGACAGTCTCACAACAGATTAGTGGCAGTACCAGAAACAGAATCCAGAATGCCCAATTCTCTAAAACTATAACCCCTTCACTCTCAACTTCATTTTAAGTCAAGACAAAACACTTTGAAGTAAGAAAGGGACTAAAATAGGTCAGATTTTAAGCTTAATGATTACATGCTTTACATGAGCAGGCTGAGCAATGGCACCTCATATGAGATGCTCGCTATGCTCAGCACACCATGTACAAAAAAAGAAATCTTAGTACTGAGGCCCATTGTCGGGTGCTGCACATATTGAAACAGTAAGTCAATTAAAACCTTCCATTTAAATAAGTGCAACTGAATTCTTCTGAAAGATGTAGCCAGACATCCTTTCCTTAATCCTCTCCAAATTTAGTATCTAGCCACTGTCAACAATTTTTGTACTGCACAGTGAGAGACATATAAAACACATAGATGGCAAGTCTAAACTGACCTGCAGAAGCATGCTAATGGAATGGATTTTTTAAGGGCTGGAAAGATGTTTAAGGTTTCAATCTAGATTCATCTACCTTTCAAAATTTATATTCTTTTAAGAAATGTCTCCAGGAAACCACTGGAAAGAGCCCAGCAGATCTGGTGAGTTCCTGTCATTGCTTGTTCATACAGCCTCGCATCACATACTGCAGAACTGCACACATCCTGGTAGGATCCCCTGAATTCTGATAAGCACATCCTCAGAGCCAAAAGGGGTAATATAACACCTTCTCAAATAGAAACAGGAATGCATTTATTTGAATGGAAATACTTAATAGAAATGTGAATGTTCTTTTGATATAATGCCTCAACTTTCTCCCTTACTATCCTAAGGTATTCCCAAGCTCTCAGGGAGCCTGAATTACTCCACTGTATTAAGACGACATCAAATCTTGAATTTCCTGATGTCTGCATTTACAGTTTGATCCATAACACATTCTGCTAAATAGGAAAGCCCTGAATTCAGAGAGGACAGTATGACAAGAAAAACAAAGTCTATTCATAAGCAAGATATCCAGGGTGTCCAGGCACAGGATTCAAAATGAGCTCAAACCTGAAGAGGGCCCTACTGAAATTCTTCTGTAATGCATACGTATCAATCATAACAATAAATAGTAACTAACTAGGCTTTCTAGAAGATAATGCTCTACTGAGTCAAAGCTCTTGGAGTTTGACATGGAAATTGTATATATGCAAACTGTCTTATGCAGGTTGGACTCGATCAATACAACTGTCCTTAAACTGACATTTAAAATCTAGGGAATTAAGGAACAGTCACAGAGCAGAACAGCAGCTCTTTCTAGCCTACCAGAAGAAAAAGGGTTTTCCCACTGAGCAACCAACATGCTCGAGACCTCTACTACTATGTCAAGGCTCAGTCCTCAAACTGTCAGTCTAGCAATTCTTCCTAGCAAATAGGAGACCTAAACAGAGATACGGTGAGATTGAACTGTACAGATAGAAAGGTGTTTTACCTAAATATCCTCTGATGCAGAAGTACCCAGCAGAGAATTATTAAAGAACCAACACTACTTCCAGAGCTGACCAAGAAGTTTTGTAGCATTACTTGATTCAACAGCACACAGCATATGAAATAAAAATCAGTGAGACTCCTGTTGATAATCTACTGGTTCCCTAAGCAGAGGGGCACAGAGGCCCCCAAGGCCCCCTCAGATCACTATAATGTGTATGGGAATAACTGACAGCTAAAATATTCAAGGGATTCTGAAACAGATACCTCAGATGCAAACATATGAAGATGTAAGTCCTCCTCCACACATTCCACAACCTCCAGCTAGAATTAAATTCTTCATGTCTCAGATACTGCCAGTAAATGTGTAAGCCCTTTCCCTTCATAATTATGAAAGTGAAATGGACCGACTACTGAGTGAAATTAGTAACTTATATGTTTATCTTACAGGTGTTGCAATGTTTTCCCTCACCACTCCCCACCCCCCCATTTTGGGTAAGAATTGTCACAACGACACTGACAAAACTTTGCTTCCTACAACATCAGTAGGACAAGGCCTACAAACAACTGTCAATTTGACTGATCTGACTTTTCTTTGCTTTTAGTGGAAGCAACCAGAAGTGAATATAACTAACCAGTTTTATTTTGAGGTCATCTGTAATTTATACTTATGTCTGGAAAACAAATAAAAATTCATCTGCAACATATACTATTATGTTTGAGAAAGATAGTGTCTTTCATATGCGGGTGTGTGAAGTAGCAGTATTAGATAAAGAAAGTAAAAGTTCAGTATACGGTTTAACAATACAGAAAAGTCGTCTTCATTACAGCAGAAGTATACAATAATCCAGGTATATAGCTATTTTTGACTCATGGAAAGAATCCAGTGCTGTAGCTGGTAGGTGGAGAAAAGAAACAGGGGAAAGGTGGTATTAGGTCACCTAATCCAAGCCCCAGGGAACACTGCTAAGCTTGATTCTCTTTATTGAATCTTTTCTGGCAGAAAATCTTAACATTTGTACAGATTTCACTTATACTGCTGCCCAAACGGGTTTCCAGTGCCAGAGATATAAATTCTCTACATTAATTTATATTAGGTTTGTTAATTATTCATGTATTTATTATTCAGGAATATCGTAACAGTAACATATTACCTATCATTTTCCATTTTGTTGGTTATCACCTTAAGGTGTCTGAGCTCTCTCCAGTATTTTGATCAGCTCTGTCATATGTTTCCTGGCCTCATTTCCATTTCTTGAAAGAAGCTGAGTGTGGGAAGGCTGAAGAGCACTAAAGGATAATCTGGCTAAAGATAACATTACTTTGCAGGCATAAAATTTGTCCTGGAAGCTATTAAAGGCATGTTACCTCAAAAAACCACCTGGGACGACGCACATGCAGGGACTCGCAGGGAGAAAAAGGAGAGAAGAGAAAGGCCACACTATATTTTAAAATCACCATGACCTTGGCTCATGAGGTTTTGCCATTTTTAAAGTACTCTCTTTGTATTAAGTAACTTGGAAATTAATATTTAAGAGTGATTGTCCAGTTACAATCCAAAGAGTAACCCCTTTTATGTTGTTAGAAAGAAAGCCTCTGCTATCTTCTCTATTACATAAGACTTTGTATAGTTTATTCGTTGTGGCATCTATTTCTTGCCACTCGTACATAGCAGCCCTCCAGAACATCTCATTTCACTGGGAGGGATCAGACAGGTGATTCCCACTGTGCAAGTAACAGAAAGCTGAACCAAGGACATATTCACCTCAAAGTAGCAGCTGAATCTATCAATACAAATATTGCCTACTTTTTGTAGAAACTGGTACTTCCAGTTCCACCTTGGATACTGGATGATGGTTCGATCATTAAAGAACAACCAATCAGGAACTAGAAATTCTATCATACATAATAAAAAAGTGTGGAATATCAAGTGTTTTCAGTTTCCTGTTCAAATCGTGATCAGATTCAAACCAAATGGGTATCTTCTTTCAACTACTGAGCTAATAACCACTATCTCTTCTGTTGCAATGTACTACAGAGTTCCGTAATTACTGTGTCACAGAATATATTTAGATATTAACCATGTCCTTATTTAATTTCTATAATTTGTGTCAAGATTATGAAGTGCTGCAAATAGAACAGGCTGAAATATGAGACTGGCAGTTACAGGAAGATACAGCAGGGGATATTTGCTCTAAGTAAAAGCTCCATATACTCCACAAAGCATCAACATCTGCTCCCTCATTCTGTTGCATACTTTACTATTATCTACATTTATCCCACATGCTCTTGTACAACTTGCAAAGCAACCGAATATTCCAAGCAATCCAGAGCTTCACACCTTAGTGAGAATTCTTCTGAAACAAAGAAAATTCTTGTCTACAGGTATATAGCTAGGTGTATTCAAAATCTGCCCCAGCACCAAAAAGAAAGCTCACAAAAGGCACATTACTGATTAAAGATAACTTACGCATCAGTTCTGATGTTTTAAATCACCGAGTTACCCAAGCCTGAAAGTATCTGAAACATCTCTTGGGTAAAAAAAGTCCTATTTTTAAACACTTCTACCCACAAGCCATCAGATAAACTTCTGTAACAGCAGTTATGAAATTTTCCTAAAAAAGTAAACACAGCCTTCTGGGATGACAGCAAACAGGAGAAATGTCAGACTAAACATACATTTTTGAGAGAAGATGTAAGCAACTAAACAGAGCATAGAAGTGCCATCTCATCCTTAAAGAGCATCTGCCCAATTCTGTTTGGAAAGCTCAAGCTAAGCTCTACATCACCAGGATCAGCTCAGGAACCACTACTCCACCTTCCTCCATAAATTTCACAGAAGCAGGAGAATAGGTTCAATGTTGACTCTGGTGTATCTATTCCTTCCCTTCAGATTATTTCTATTTGAGGGTTGTTTTTTTCTTAAGTTTGGTTTTCTCCTCTGTTTCTTCTTGTATTTTAAGATATATTACCAACTACATACCTTAATATATTTTGCTGCTGATCACAAGCAGCTGGTAAAGCTATCACTGGCTTGTTTTAATCGGTGTAGAGGTGAACAGACATTTATGAATTCATTTTAGTATTTAAAAAGTACCTTACTGTTTCTCATCACCGTTACAGAACATTAGAGGAAAAGATCTGTATGATCCAGTTACTCTGCTTTCTACCATACCAGATAAAGAAGTCTAACATGTCTAGAAAGTAAAACAACTTGCAGACAGCGGGCTTTCTACACTACCCTAGCAGTGCGTGTTGCAAAGATGCTCTATGCCAACATGCCTCTTGGAAAAACTGCTACCAAAATATATCTGATGAATGGTGGAAAACATCTTAGTACCTCAAAAAACTCAAATCTTAGAATGAAGTTTCCAAAGCCCTGCAAAAGCTAATTCAGTCCATCTTCAGTGGAAGTCATCTGTTTTTTGAGGAAATTTGAGGAAACAAAACATCCACATTTCCCTGACTTTTGTGCATTTGTGAATGGCTCAGTACCGCCAAGTTTTAAAGTGATTTACACATGTAATTATGATACCTTTTTTCTAAAAATTGTCTTTAATATATTACTATTTATATAGTGAATTTCAGTCCTTCAATTTCAGTTCTGAGAAAAATAGTTAGACATTAGTTAGCAGCCACATAGGATTTTCTGTGAATAATTTATTTTTGAGGATGTTAACTGCAAAAAAGTACAATACCTCCTTTTCTATAAGATGAAGACAATATTTAATCTATTTGCCAAGTCCTAAATAATGTTACAGACCCTCAGAAGTGTCAGATGCAACAGAAGGACAAATCTGTATAATTCAAGATCACAGGATAACATGTTCAGAAAAATCAATGTGTTCTCTTTAAATAACTACCAGCAAAGCAGCACATACACTCAGCAAGAACATAGCCTGTCCCAAATCATCCACTTTTCTTCATTTTCAGGTCATTTCACTTGCAGAACAAAGGTTAAAAAGAACAATATTTGACATAGTGTGTTACTTGGGGCTTTATTTACAGAATAAAGTTTCCTCTAGAGTAAGTCATTTTAAGGCAGGTATCTTAGTTTGGAACAGGAGTGAGGAGGAAGGGTGGCAGTGAAGGGAAGAATGCTTGAAAAAGGTTCAGTTTCACAAACAAAACTGGAATGCCTTTAACAAAAAGCAACTTTTGAGTGTCAGGGCCATGGAAGGAGTTCCCCAGCAGCATCCCTCTCCCATCCAGTGAGCAGGATAGAGAGATCAATTCTTCCCGTAGGCATTAGTAAGAGAACATCAGAAGCCATGAAACCAGAGGAGAACCACAGGCACAGAAACACTACATAGACTTCAAAGGGAATGAGGTGAGAGTGACTGAGAGCGCTCTCATCACACAAATACTTCGTTTCTCCAAGTTGTAGCTGAAAACAATGTCTCCTATACTGGTACAGCAAGGTACAGACTGATTTCACCTCTGATGGGGATGAGCTAAGGAAATGCACCTCCCTTTGTCCTTTTTTTTTTCTTTTTAATTCATGAAGCAAAAAACTGATTTCTGAAGAGCATATACGTAGTTGCAAAGTGAACTTTCCTGATACAGAACAGTAGAGGCTGCTCTAGTGGTGCATCAAAATGACATTTCTAGTTCATGCACCAGCACATGCAGTTTTACACTGAACGCTGATGGCTACTTCTCAGAACTGAAGGCCCGCTGTAAACTACTGGTCACAGTAAAGAAAAATAAAAGGCAATTTCAAAGGCATAAAGTGATTACTTTCCTCCAAAGAAGAAACTCTTATGTGTAACACAATTGGTTTACACTTGCAGTTCTGTGAGCTACCATTTAAACATAAATACTCTGGCCAAACAAACCCAAAAGAGGAGACATATTGTTCACAATTAGATTCTCCAAACTCATCTGCTATTACAAGTTTTCAGTTGCCAATGGTGCAGTAGGAAGCAAAGACAAGACACAGCATGAATCCCTAATGTAGATTAATCCCATCTATCTTTGGGAACAGGAAAATGCAGCTCAAAACTATGATCCAGCTCCATCTATTTGTCATGGTGAGAACATCACAGAATAGTCTCTTAATGGTCTTGAGGAAGGGAGGTCATCTCCTCATGTGCCATTCTCCGGAGAGAAGACAACCGTCCAGCCAGAACATGAGACACAGGATTTGGCTACCAGGCTCCGTATTTACTCATTTTCTGCCTTTCCATCGCATCGAAACATCTCATCATCATCACAGATGCTGCTATACCAACAAGAGGAAGCGAATCCTCCCAAGACGCTTACCTGCCACACCATGTGCAAAGGCTATGCCTCTCTGTTCCCAGTCGCTGACTTGCACTTGCCCATGTTCCTCCTTTCCCCTCACACACAGGTATCACTGCCTTGCTTACAGAGTGCAATAAAGACCTCTGGCCTGCAGCAAGGCACACAAAACCGCCTCCCAAATAGACCAAAATCAGTGAAGCCACAACACTGACAGTGAATCTATCCAAAGCCAGCTTTGCCAGAGCAGTAGAATATTTAATATGGGGGGGCTTTAGCAGGTTTTCTATAGCAATGTGTCATGCTGTCTGTGCAGCGTACGCCCTGCACTCCAAGCAAACCACAACAGGAAAATTTAAAATAAACACGATACAGAAGCCCAAAAAGTATTACTTTGCAGTGACAGGTGGCATGTGGCATGGAGCTCCCCAAAATGTCTTTTACTTTTCAGCTTGCCAGATCTATTCATTCCACTCTCCCCCAACTCTGTATCTACTGCAGCATCCCTCACCTGGAACCAGTGGAGGGAGAAGGGGGATGACAAAGAAAAACTCAGAAACCTGGAGTTTGTTTGGAATTTATTCCCTTGAACATTTCACACAGTTGAACAAATAATGTTTTGATTTCACAGCAATAGGAAAACCATGTGTTACATAATTCAGAGACACACACCCAAAACAAAAACAGGTTAAAAACAACTGCATAAATCAAAATCTTCAAAGCAGCTATACAATGGAGACATGAAGCCTTTCTGAGCATTAATCGTCTCACTTGAACATTATCTGTCAGCAAGCTTATTTTATGCAGACTCCCTCCTTTTCTCTGAGGGAAACAATCTCAAAATGGTCATTTCTCAGATTCCACTCTTCAAAAAAACCCAGACATTTTAATTCTGCAATTTAAAAAAAACTAACTCCTTCACACAAACTTGATACTATTTTTCTACGACAGAAAAACATTCAATGAAGCTCTTAAAGTGCCCAGAAAAATTCATATCACCCTTCAGAATATACACATACAAACAATAAACAAATATTCCAGTGGCACAAGTCTACAGGTCTGAAAGCTAGAGAGAGAATTGGAATCGGGAGCCCAGTTACTCAAGAAATAGTGTTCTTAGCAGGATCCAGCCCTGAGCACAAACTCAGCACATCACTATTTTGTATATTCTTCCTCAGCCCTCAAAAGCTTTTTCAGGACTTTTCAGTGAAAGTCTATCAGGTCAGCTGCATCTCCCCTCTTCAGAACAAATAACCTTTCCATCATGCTTCTGCCTTTCCAAATTTTCTGGGCTTCAAATTGCAGGTCCTTTAGCATTATCCTTTCCTTTATGCCAAAGCCACCCAAATCCTGATAAGAACACTGACAAGGAACACGATGGACTGGGAACAGTCAAGCTCTTAACCTAACAGAGATTCCTGGCTTGCTATTAAGCGATGATTCACTGGGCACTGAACCTTGGTCCTAATCGGGCAATCCACACACTCGCCTCAGCTTCCAATATCACAGGGTCTGGTTCTTAAGTTTATATTTTAAATGTTCCAGCAGAGGGAAATAAATCTTGCATCATAACTCTTTGGAGCTGTATGAAACCCCATAAAAGGGCTCAGTATCATGTGTCATGTCCTGCAAAACACACCACCACGGCTCCTCCAAACAGAACAGACAACATTCAAGGCACAGTAGTACAGGAATTATTATTTCCTCACAATTTGGTGGTGTACCCTGAAACGTGGATATACTATTTTTTTGGGGGGGGGGGGGGTGGGGGTGGGGGTGGGGGGTGGATGTATTTGTAAATGCACAGTTCAAGTGGTTTAAAATGAAGGCACCACAAACAGAACACGTCACAGAATTAGTTTGCTGCTATCTTCTGTAATTTAATGTTTAAAAAAGACCAAATTAATACAAGAACAAAAACCATATGTGAATAATAAAAGAAGTGACCAAGTGGAGAATTTCATGAAGATGGGTTTGTTTGCACAAGCAAACAGTATTGCTTTGAGCTAAATCATTTTCCCAAGTAAGGCATGTTCAATGTATACAGGACCATAAAAAGGCAGTATTTATGAACAAGATGCTTATTTTTATACAGAAATATATGTAAAATGTATTCACACTTTGTTAGACACAGAAGTAGAATTGTGTGCAAATAATATTGGATGCATTCATAAAGATTTGTTAAAATTGTACAGAGAGTTAAGATCCTTTTGAAAATGTGGCTCAGATAATTTACTTTAAAGGGCACGCTTAGAGGAAGCAGCCACCCTTCTCTAGCTCTCTAAGTCAGCAAAAGAACTTCCTCATGTAAAGTCCAGCTTTGCTTGCTATATACAACAGATTACTTGTTTAAGTCTACTGTGAAGGCCTTTGCTCAGAACATTGCACCCTGAAAACACTTAAGGCACACCCATAGAGGGATTTTTAATGTTTCATATTGCATGCCTGTATCACATACACTATATTTTTTTTGTGATTTTAAAGCAGGAGACCTAATGTCCCTGAAAATTTGCATTTTTCAGTTTTGCATAGTATGGCTTATATTTGGCTTCTTAAATCTTTCACAGGTCAAATAACTACAGCAAAGATCTCATGACTTGCTTTTTATTGCTGTACACTTTGAAGTATGAGTTTCCCTAGCAGGTCTTTCCTTTACGAACTCCCTATTGCCGATAGGGACAGAAATGTATTGCTGTAAGAACACAAGCCTGAAATGGGAAACATCTTACAACAAAACACCACTGGCTAAAGTCACCCCAGGGAGCATTGTCATAAAGCTGATCGGGGTAAAGACTGTTCCAAGTCCATCTGTCAATAAAGAGCTGAAAGTTCAGAAATATGTTCTTACAGACCTTTAGAACAAACAGAAAAATAGCATTTGCATTAAAAGCACATTAAAACCATATAAAGTATTGTAAATAATATTCAAAAAAATTCAAGACACAGCAGTTACAGATTATCAAAGGGAGAGACAGTTGAAAAGCAAAGTTTTTTTTTCTCTTGGCAATAGCAGCAATTTTGGCACAAAGGCAAACGCAGAAGATAGAGAAAAACAGGCAGACAGGGTACAGAGAAAGGTTACAGAATCTACGACAAGCATGCCACAGTTCAGCAGGACCAAAAGCATAGTAACAGCTTTCCCCAACTTCCCTTCCCCAGAGAGAATGGCATCCATCACTCAAAAGCTTGTTGCCACTTCCCAAACTGAAGGGTTGATCTATATTGCAGGATCCAGTTCGACTATATCTCCCTGGGAACATCCCTTGTAATCACCACCTAAGATGCTATGCAGGCTCTCTGGCAAACCAGGCAAAACCTTCACAAGAAGGGTGATTCTAGTTGACTGCTAAAAAACGCCCTCAACTAGCTTATCACAGATTGTGCCCTGCAACTGTCATCATTACAATACAAGGGACAGACAAAATACATTAAATGCCAGCTAAGACTGCGGCCACCCAGTGAGGGACTGACATCTTTAGCAAAGTTAATACAAGCCAACCAGGTTAGTAACACATCCCAAGTGCTTGTTGTGACCAATCTTGCCTCAGCTGATCAAACCTTCTGAGTGTTATTTTGTGATTGAGTATTTTTCAAGTATTAAGCTGGCTAAAAAAGAAGAGGCCAGATTTGGTGGCATAGTAAAAGAGGCAGTGAGTGTAGGGGGAGAACCCATGCAATTTACATTCATTTGGGATTCCATGGCAACTAAAAAGCAGGCCTTGCACTGAACAAGTGTTTTGCTGACTCAGGGCTGAATTTAACTTAGAGGTATACCATTTAAGAACAGCAGGTTTTTTCTCTTGTACATTCTTTAACTGATGTTTCTGCTGTACACCTTCCTTTTGCCTTCTAACCTATCTTTACATCTCCATCAAATATCAAACCTGTGCATTTTACACTTTTTTTTTTACTTAATCATTTTAGAGGCAACTTAGACTCCACATCAAGATCTACCGCACTACGGAGGACTGCCTCAGACCTCAGGGTCTGAAATTGCTATTGTCAAATTCCAGTTGGTGCACTTGCCTTAATGGAGGTCAAACATTTTGAGATGTATGACCTGTATGAGATGAGTCTACCAGATGGGTGAAGTGGAGCCTTGGAAACAGAGCTCTGCCTCTATCTCCATTTCAAACAGGTTTTTTCTTGAGGTATTTGTCTACTCTACAGTGAAAGCAGAATGTCTATAGTCTCTTAGACAATTTAATAAATTGCAAGAAAGTATATACACAGATAGTTCAAAGTCAGGAGTTATACTGAGATGTAGTCTTACAGACTCCTTTTGATTATTCAGGAATAATATTCTATTCTTCTACTGTATTATCAAGCTTGGTAATTCAAAAGGGGGTGGGGTTTTTTTGGGTTTTTTTTCTCAGACCATACGCAACCACAAATATATGACAGGTTTCCTGACCTGTGTATCCAGCAAGAACATGAACTAGAGGTAGTTACCTACAGGACATGACTGTACGCCAACAAAGAACTGACCTGCCTTGAATGACACTGTGGCTTGCTTTTAAGGTACATTGCATTTAGCCTCCTCCTGCTTCGTAACCATTGTTAAGCCAGTAGTCTAAAGGTCTACTTAGAACCTACTTCACAAAGAAAACAAAGTTTCAGCCACTAACGGCATTTTTCTAGCAGAAAGGGGGAGAACGGCGGAAGCACTGTTCACTCTTCTACCATTAAATGTACTTCTGTCATGCACACACAACACGCTGCGTTAAAGATGACTTAGCTTGACCCAGCTAAGCTATGTTCTAATGTACTTTGGGCACTGCAAGTGGCAAAGCTTTATAAGGTCCAAAAGCTTTAAGAACAATGCTACAGTTACACACTGCTTTCGAAAAGCAGAAAGCAAACAAAAGGAGCCCTAGATTTCAAGTTCTGCCATTTGATAAAATGGTGTCTGTTCTGTTTTATGCCTCTGGAAATACTACAGTTCTGCTACAGGATTGTGTCACCACTACATAAAGAGAGATGGAAACATCTGATTTATAGAAGTTTATAGCAAATCATGGCCTATTGCTTGCTCTACTGAGTGTCCACTTAGATGCTATTTACTGAATGCTCATTTATAAAAGATAAAATTAAATTTGGTCAGTTGGAAGGACTAAATCAGAGGAAGGAGACTTTCTGTCAGCAATTGCTTTGATAAACTAATTGAGATATATAGCTAAACTCTCCTTCTTCCACTTCTCATCATCGACAGCTTCACTCTGTAAACTACATTATTCTCACATCAGATGCCCTATGCTCCAAGAAATATTTTTTCCATTCATCTTAAAGAATATATTCCAGCTAAAAAAAATACAGTATCTTCACTTTTAGAGAAAGCAATTTTAAGTCTATCCAGTTACACAAAAAATGCCATAGTTATCCCATCTGTCCACAGCATTTTGCAAATATCATTCTTCCATTTTCCCTTTCCTCCATTTTGCCATATGGAAATTCCACGCAAACAAAAGAGGAAAACATGAAAGTGACTACACTTCAAGAATCAACTGCACACACTAAGAATAAATTTCTGTTGGATTGCATTCAGTTACAATCTTAGAAACACTTGTAAAAATAATACGTAAAGTCAAAGAAAAGCATGATCTTTATTTGCCTGCCTGTTGTTAAGGCCTTTTCTCAGCTAGCACTGAGAAAACATTCTTTTCTCAAAGTGTTGCTCTACGTATGTTCTCTCTCTCAAGGCATCTGATTTAGTTTATCCATAGTGTTCTGGAACAAACACTAGGAATCAAATCTCTTCCTTTGACATCACTACATGAGCACTTAGGGGGTGGGCAAACGAGCATTTGTAGCACAGACACTTCTCCCATGTTAGAAGGCATTTGAATTTCACGTTAAAAGGCAAAACTACTTCACAGTAAGACAGACACATACCACCTCATCCCCAAGGCCATGGCTAGGAGCAGCACAGATTCTGGCAGTGAGGGAAGAGCACCATGACCTGCCAGCACCAGGAAATTCAAGGGGTTTAAGGAATTCGATCCCATTAACTGTCAGAGACACCCGGAATTCCAAAGGAGACACAATCCAGAAATAATGGGATCTTTCCCATTCAAGTACCAGATTAATGAAGAGAAGCTTGGGAGAACAAGAAACCACACCCAGAATTCAGGCAAACACAGAAATCCAGTTTGAGAGTTATTCCAGTGTGTCAGAAGAACTTTTAAATTAACTTCACTGAGTTGCATGTATTACAGACCAGGGATCTTTATCTAGGCCCACTCAGAGGAGTCCCTCAGCTGAGCATCTGTGTTTTCCTGGAATTCTTTCAGATAACGTCCTTGAAAGGACTGAGAACATCTAGGCCCCAAAGCCACAGTGCAAAATAATATATATTGAGACTTTCACATAATGCACAAAATTCACACAGCACCCCAAAATCACACAAATTATACAGCTCATAAAGTTGGGTCACATTAATTCTTACTGGTCAGCAGGCTGCCCACAGAATTCCCCTAGGATCTGCACAAGAACTTCTGACTGGACATAGAGAAAGGGAACCCCAAAAGCCATCAGCTGACACATGAAAAAGGAGTCCAAAGGGTTCCGGGCTACCTGGTGCCCAATCGAGGAAACTGTGCTTTGCAGGTGCTGGCTTGCCACCCTAACTCTGTCAAAGAGGCCGAGAGAGTACTGCACCACCCTGCTAAAGAAGGAAGCGGAGCTACCTGGGGCCCTCTCTGCCGAGGTGGAGATGGTATTTGCCCGTCCACTTCCATCACTTGCCATGGAGTCCTGCAGAGGTCCTTTGGTGTCCTGTAAGAATGTAGGGAAATGAAATTCATATTAAAATTGAAAATGCCTCAGCAACACTCTCTTTTTTCATGTGAGGCTACATGTACTGAACACATTGAACTAGGAAGACATCCCTCTTGCAGTTAAGATACCCCCTAATCATCACATAAGGCAAGTTCTAAACTAAGTATGTTCCTTCTCAATTTATAGCTTTATTAAAGCTCTGAAAAAAACAAGCTGGGTATCCAAGAAAGTCAAAGCAGTAAGATCCCTGAAGTCTGCTCATCTGGGAAATAAAACAAGTACCATTTTTAGTCTTTATTTTTGGCAGGAAGTATGGCACAAGTATTGGGATGTTTCCCTTATCCTTCCAAAAAGAAGGAGCACAGCTTCAGCTTGTACTAATAAAACCTGAGAAACAGGCAGAAAGACAAGCACCACCACTAAAACAAAGGAAAATATAATTTAAGGAGGAAGGACAGTTTGTAGCATGCAAGCTTAAGAGAACTTGTTAAGACACTACCGTATAGTTTGCTCAGACAGAGTACGCAAAAATACTGAAAAGGGGGGTTGAGGAGACAAATGTAGTGCCTGGGATTGTACTGACAAAAGCTGGGAGACTTTTCTGTATTACACAGTGGGTCTTGAGCCTATATTTAAAGCAGAAATGCTTCCATTACGATAGTATAGGAAAAGGGATATCCATTCCTTCCACACAGGTTCCCATTAACAAACAGAAAACATTCAGAAATGAAGGCAGGTTTTCTTCACAGCCTATGCAAGTGGGGCAGAACTTCACATTTCAAAAGCAAATGCAAATAATTTGTTTCATCTTAAGAAAAAACATGGAGCGACAAAACCAAAACTGGTAACATAAATCATTTCGTCTCTGCATAGACTGAATAAGTATTTCAGCTGACAAGAAAACAAAAATCCTGTTCTGAATGGGACAGCACATTATTTTATAGTAAGAACCATGAAAAAAGAGAAGTGGTAATTAAAGGAACTGCTTTTAAATAAAATTTCTAGAACTGCAAGATGTCATGACATAAAAAAGCAACTCGATGCACTCTGAATTTTTCTACTTTCTGAAAAAACCCCAGCACATTTACTTTTTCATTGTTAAGAATCAATACCTATTAACATGACATGTTAGATGAAAGTAACGAGTTACCTTTCCTGACAGAGGACCCACTGCTGGCCTCTTCCTTTGAGCATAACCCGAGAGTCGGTAACAGTAATGAGGTTTACAGTAGAATTTACCTGCAGATAAAATACGAATGATGGTCAGCAATCAGAACACAGCAGTTTAGCACAATATAAATGTCCATCTCACTGCAATTTATTTTCTGCTGCCGTTCCTATTGCTCCATCTACTTTATTCACTATACACGGAGGAAAACACTATCTGAAGTTTTAACTCCAGCCCTCCTTTCTCCCCCTCCTAACTAGCCTCCTTTTCATTGGGTGCCTGACAGCCATTTAGCTTAAAATCCTATCAAACACCAAAGCAAAGCTGTGAGGCTTGTGTGGTATCACATGCTAACAATGCGGCAGTGTGTGAGGAACAAAGAAATCATCACATGAAAAGCTGGCAGAAGCACTTTTGGAAAAAGCAAGAATGAATACAACCAGCAGAGGAGAGTGGGAGAGGACAGTGTTAACTCCCAAAGAACCATCTCTAAAAATGCACAGTGGCTACTTGTGGAAAGGACAATCAACCAATGATTCATTTTCACAATTAAGACCTTTTGTGATATTACTGGTTTAGTAACACCCCTGAAGTCTACATGGGTTTTTCACTGGTATCTGAACACTGTCAGGAAGTCAAAGCAGCACTAGTAATACCATAATACAAATAATAATAATAGCAGCAAATGGATGGCACATAATGTCTTCTGGTGTACTGTTGTCAGTGTATCCGGCTTCGTATATGCAGCCCATAGCATCCCCTACTGCTATCCTATTCCTACAATTTTGCTAATGCATTTCAAACCTATATTCTGACCTTTACCCCTTCCTCTTGTTTTTCTGAGCTGGTATTTGCACAGTGCTTTGTATGGAAAAGTGACAAACCCTATCTTTTGAGAAGTCTCTGCTTAAATAAACATTTCTGACTATTCATTCTTTCCAAAAACTGCTCTTTCAAATTGCCTGAAGACAATAACAACAGAAAAGCTCTTTAACATAAAAATTCTCAGACTTCGAAGCCTAAAACCAGACACTGACTGTAGAACACTGCAGAATGCTCATCAGTGCAAACAGCTAGATGAATAGCAACAATGTATGTACGGCTTCGTGATTTTTCCTTCTCAAAGAAAACCCAGAATGAAATATAAGCTAAATTTTCACAATTATTATATTAGATGGGATACCACATATTTCTGTTTGGCTATATCTGCTTCATACACACACACAACTGTTAGGCATGTGATATCATTTCAGAATCAATACTATAAGCGTGCTGAAACTCCGAGCTTTGTGTTTGCTTCATTGAGGACTATCTGGCCATGAATGCATACATAAGCTTGCTGGTAGAGGGAATCACTAAATCTGGTGGCAAAAACTGTTTCAGCCCATACAGCTGACAGAGCAGCTCAGTTTGTTATTGTTAATCATATAATCACAATATTCAGTTACTTGTCAATGCCCAAAATAACAGTAGTGCTCAAAAAAATGTTTTCTCCCCAACTTTGATTACTGATGAAGCTTTTACTTTTAGATGTTGATTTCAAAATTGTCATTGGCCCCTTTAAACTTGCATGCCAAGTCTGCTGACCTTCCAAGTTAATAATGGGGTTTCTATTCCTTACTCAGAGACGGGTTTGATGATTCCAAGCGCCTCAACTCCTGGCGACCAAGCAAGTCCATTACTTAAAGTCATTAGATAATGCATCATTAATAATAATTTTCCTTCTTTTTGCCCCTTAAGCCTAGATGGTGCTTCCATGGCCATTATTCTACCCAGTATATGCAAAAAGACTCTTCCTAGCTACACGCAGTAGGTGCCTATCAATTTTATAACATTTCAATCTTCAGTAGAATATTCCAGAGTGTCATCCTGTGGCATATCCATTTATAATTTTTACTTCATCTTTGTGTCAACTAATGGGGAAAACTGTTGGAACTAACACTTCTTTCCTGTTATTTTGGTTTCTACACTGCCCTGTCTGGAGCAGAATCCTTTCCACCTAACCTCTCACTAGTTTCAAATCATTTTGCACATATTTTCCTATTGAGGTAGGAGTAAAGATAAATGGCAGCTGTGGAAGAAAATAAAGGCATACCTGTTCATATAAATAAAGGCTTGTCTGAGATATTTTCTCATATTTTGTCTTCAGAAAACATGAAATTTCTGTCAATCGCTGCTCAAGCAAAGAATGCAACACATTGCTACTCTTAGGATGAGATTACTTTTCGCAAGTGATGTGTCATGTCAAATCATTACTTTCAATATGCACACTGTTGATAAATCGAGTTTCATCTGCTGCCATATTGTCTCATTTCTCGGACTTGTAAGATGTATCTGAAGCTTCACTTAATTCTTAGCATGTTAGATTCTGTTAACTGAGTCATCAGCAAGTTTTGTAATCATATTCCTTCCTCAGACTATCAGATACAGAAAAGTCATTACTGAATCTTCAGTAACTACTTCAACATTTTCTCTCTCTATATAACGTTAACTTATACTCAACTTCGATGCTCCATTTTTCGCTACGTAAACAGAACTTCGTTTGTAATAAGCTATTATCACAGCCCCTGATTATAAAGTTCCTATTTTAGTACATCTAAAATAAACATACAGAGCCTGACAGTTGTCATGTCTTCAAGAAAAAGTTGGCTTCGTTTGCCTCCGATGTGTTATTTCTCTTAAGTGATATTAAACACTAAGGAGTTTCCTCACTTGACAGTACCGAAATAAGAATAAAGGGTCTAGCCTTCAAACTCAGCCCCCAAATCCTTTTAAAGCCCCCAACTACTATTTATTTCTTTGCATTCTAGCAGCTGTTATTATGTTAAATTAAATCCTAACACCTCAGTTATTTTGCTGTTAGCATGATCAAGCCACAGGAAATCCATATAGTTTCAACAGTTTGAGAGATGGTGTCTCTGGAATGGAAGTTACTCACTTCCCTAACTCACTAAATAATTTTTAAGCAAAGAGCGAGCTGAAATCACTGCATGGACTTCCAGGACAGTTAAAAGAATTCTGACAAAAAGGCAATTTCTCTTACCATCTTCAATATCATAGGCGTAAGATGACAAGCGCAGAGTCGTCGCACAGTATTCACACTTGAAGCAACTGCGGTGGAAGAACTTGCCTTCAGCACTCAGCCTTTCCATCACATAGACTCGCTTTCGGCAGAAGTAACAGACATCACTGCCTCCCAGGTTTTGGGGGAACTCCTTTTTGAGCGAGCCCTAGACAGAAATAGGCATGGCTAAATTTGTGTGTGTTCAGCCTCACCAAGATTGCATGGTCATATTTTCTTCTCATTTATGTGGATACAGAAGCACCTGGATGCTACAGTTTTTCACACATGGATGCTGCAGTTCTGGGACACAATTTACAGGCTTTATCAGGACATCAAAAACTAACCTTACTGTCCAGGGAAGAAGGTCCTAGGATGCCATGTCTACATATGGCAGGAGTAAAACAAGCTCTGGATGGAAGAGTGGACACCAGTACTATTAATGATGACCTTGAAATAAATGACTGTAGGAGTCATACGGTGGAAAGCCAAAACCATTAGAAATCCCTCCAACAGCAATTCTTAGACCTACATTATCAAAATCAGTATCTCCTCCAAAAAACAATAAAGCAGAAGTACCTCCAGTGGATCAAACACATCTTCATAAATATGACACGCAGTTTCTCAAATGTTTATGTACAACTCTTGGATGCTGAGATTAGATTAAAACATTTTGCAAGGAAAATGAGGACAAGAGTGAGGGCAGGTGGACAAAGGGACATGAAGTCTTTCACAAAGCTAAGACAGATTCCATCAGTGGTAGTAACAACTGGACACTCACAATACTTCAGATCTACAGTACATCTAATCACAAACACACATCATCTTTTGTACATCATCTTACCAGTTCCTTCTTGTCTAGAAGGGTTTTGGGTTGCTCTTTCCTTTGAAGCTGATTGGCTATCTGCTCAGCCAATGAGCTCACTCCGCCTGTGTACATCTTTATATACTTCTACCAGATGGATGGAATAAAACAATAGGGCAGTGAGAAAAGAAAAGGAAAAAAAAATGTAAAAAAATGACTAAAATTATAATAGGTTAGGTGGTGAAAAGGTGCAGAGAGGACAAATCATGCCAAGACAGTGGACAATATGAAGTGACAAGTAGTAATAGCAAAGCTAGTGTCATCAGAAATCACCAGTCCAGGATCAACTGTAACAGCGGAAAAGAAGGCTTGCATTTTGCATTCTCTAAGTGTTCTAGAAATACTACAATGATGAAGAAAGCAGATCTTATATTTACTTGTGGGGTATTTTGCACCTGGAAACCTGAGCACAGACAATTCTCAAAGATGAGGCCAAATACAGGTTAAGATTTTAGGTTCCAGGTAAAACTGGCATCAGAAACAAAGATCTTTTAGAAGACACATCACATAGTCTAATGCAAGATGCTGATCACAACAGCATATTTATATGTTTAGCAACTAGAATTCATTTATGGAGTTCCTTAATTAAGGAACTCACAGTGATTCAAAAAGATGAATTCTTCCAATGCTATAAAATATACAGATGTTTATATGGAAAAATATGCAAGAGCCTCATCCAATGCATTCAAGCCGTACCTGCATACATCTGGAACATATATTTGTTCAACTGTGAACACGGCTTTATGACTAAACTTTTCCCTATCATGGGTATTGATTGACTCCATAACTTCAGATACCTAAAAACCCCCCACTATTCCAAGAAATCTAGGCAGGTTGGCTGTTACCTTAGATGGTACAAAATGAGTGTTTGCAAGCCAAGTTCAGTCACTGCAGTAGCGGAGGAAGTGTTTTTCACAGGACATACTTACAACGGTTGGCAATAATTACATGGTTAAGAAAACTATGTGGTTATATCCCTGTTAGCTCAATCACACTGCAAACAGCATGTATTTGACTTAGAGCAGCAAGGAGCACACCAAGCAATTTTTCTTTTCCAGACTAAGCATTATGAATGTTCCTAGATGAAGTCTCCTCGGCAAATGAAGGATCATCAGAGAGACTCTCCAGCTTTTGGCAAGCGTAAAATACCAAGGATAACAGTATTCTGAAGGAAAGGACTAAAGTTGTATCTCAAAACCCCTTTACTCACCAGAATTTGTTTGAAGCACATTAGTTATTTCCTACAGCTAATAAAACAGCATAAATTTTGTATGTGTTATTAGCCTTTTAGGAATGTTTAAGACCTCCCCATGTTCAGACATGAGAATAGCAGGAAGCATCACAAAAACTGAAATTCACCACAGAATGGGAGGTACTTTGAGGAAAAAGATTTTGAAAATGGAGTGCTCAGCAATCAGAGATTACCACTGCTACCACTGAAGTCCTAATTCCTTAAGCTCTGTGCCAGTGCGGTAATGAGGGTTTATTTCTGCCCCAGAAAGACCTTATACCTGTCTACTGATTCCAGCCCAAAATGCAGAGCACTCACAGTATTTATATGTGCAAGAAATAACACTTGATTTGTCTTCCAAAATTTTCCAGGTTCCATATTCCTCCTCAGCTAACGTGTGCACACACATGTGGGCAGAGTTGCCTTTGAATGTGACACATAATATCTTGTCAAATATTACATTTAAAATGGTGCCCACTGGAAAAAATTTTCTTCCTTTCATTCAACATTGACCTTTAACTGGCAACCATAACCATCTGGCCAAGAGTTTTCCATTTTCCTCTAAAAGGCCAGAAACCTTTGAGGCTTTTTAAGTTTTCTTAAAAGATAGTTCAAGTTTTTCCATGGGAAAATTTTTCTTTTAGGTGAACCAGGTTTCCACTGAACAAGTTTTGATTTGAAACCTTCATCCAGCCTCAACTGCAAATGCCTCAGGATCTTTAAATTTCTACCAGCACATATGACGTTCCATGCTTAAAATGTGACTATGCTAATCTTAACTCACAATACCTTGGACTATTTCGTGTGGGAAATTTAGTTGCTGAATTTTTGATTTAGGATTCTGTGTTTCTGATTTGTTTTGCTTTTTTCCTATACATCACATCTGGCCTAATACTGGGTCTTAAATGAAGCATTTTCTCTTTCCTCCAGTGGGCAAAAGCCTTCAAGATATGTAAACATTCTGCAATATTTTCAAGAGCGGGCAAAGAACCCCCTCCAGCTTAGGTCAAATCAAGTTCCTGGTGTTTACGTATGAAAACTGCAACTAGTTCAAATTCTCTGTGATTTTTCAGAAAGCCAAAGTACTTTCTATTTCATACTGTCCGTTAAACATATATGCACAAATGCATTCTGTAGTTTGGCCCAAGACCTCCACAAAAGCAGTAAGCAAAACAAGAAAGCTTAACTGCAAAGCCAGAAGGACTATCAGTGCTCAGAAAAACTGATTTGAAAGTGAGATGTACCACAAGCTTTTCATTTACACCAAACGTTAAATATATATAGTTTCAAACTGCTTTACGGCTGACAGTAACCAAGCTATGCCACAGCTTGCCTCTGGCTTCTCCTTTGTGCATGAATATGCACAGACACTGCATTCTGCAGGTGAAGCATTGCAAGCTTAGCCATCTCTTGTGGTGTGTCCTTGGCTGGTGGGACCAGGGTGCAGCAAGCGAACACAGCTGAGTGCACCTTGCAATGCTCAGGCTAATGCTACCTGTCGAAGAGAGTCAGATGAAGGTGAAGAAGGGCGATTAGAAGAACGGAGGCTAAGAGAGAGCTCCCACTGGTCAACAAAGAATCGTCGAGACGGTTCAGTCTCAGGCTAAAAAATAAAATGAAAATCAAAACAATCACACATGACTACAGAGGGAAGAGAGCAGAAAATAAAAAACCTCAGGCCCTTCTGCCCACCATAAAAAAAAAAATCATAAAGACTCTTGTAGGAAAACTTAGACAAAAATGTCCAGTGTATCTTCATTTTCTCCCTAGTGAGGCAGAGTAAGTTATTCTTCATTTTCTCTTTGTTAGGTTTAAGTTATTTAGGACCATTTGGAAGCAGTTACCTGCTTCCACAGATGTCCAACCTCCTGTAACCTAACCAGCTAAGCCACTGGCAATGATTCTAAATCAATTTCCTCTGCTCCTCCTGGATATCCCATTGTTCTATATTACTGGCCCAAGGCACTAGATTGTATTTCAGGCCCTGTAAGATCTCTTCTATATTTTAACTATATAAACCAACAGCCTGCTCTCCTTGGGGATGGAAGAGAAAGAAGTTAACTTGTATGCACTGCCAGTAATTAGCAGCAAATTTCCAACCCAAAATTTACTGTAAGCACATTTGAAACATCACACTAAAAAGAATGAAACAATATAAACCAAACTGCTGTTCTTGCTTATCAAATGCAAACAATAAATCCCAAACTGAGAATTTGCATCCTTCTGAAATGGGTTCCTCACAGGAGAATGCAAAATTTTGTCTTCCAACATACCCCTCTCATTATCTCTATGGCTTAGTATGCCTATCTCACAAGAAATACTTCACCTAAATAGGAAAAAAACAATAGTTGGAAGTATCAGACCAATAGTGCTGGTGGAAACTGTGCATTCCTAGAACTTATAATCTGGAAAGAAAAATTATACATATTTCCAAATATCTGACACTCTTTTACAATAAAATTATGTTTTCCATTATAAAAAGAAAAAAATAAATGTCATGTAGCTGCATGACCCATGAAAATAGCTATTTCTAGACACTTACAATAGCCTAGCCTCAAGATTAAATCTACTGGACAAAATGCAAAACAGCTTGACTTTCACAATTTCCCCAATTTAAAGAAATACAACTGTTTACTTTATGCACAGATTTTCTATACGTAGAATCATCAACATTTAATCAAATTTCTTTTCCGAGAATGTCTGTCTTTGCTAAGCTTTCATTCTCTTACTACTCTTTTTCTTGTTTTCTTCCCTTAAATTCCACATCATAATCTATCATTGCCTGCAGTGTTCCAACATCTGTTTCCTTTTTTCCTCTCTGCCCTACCCACTTTATCCTTTCCTCTACTTTGTGTTCTCCATCTCCCCTATATTTTCTCTCCTCCTTAATTCTGCACTATACAGGAATTAGACAATTTCAAAAATAATTTCTATCTTTGCATTGTAATGCTATTACTTTTCCACCCTCAAAAGGAGCTTAAAAGTGCCAGAGAGCAACACAAAATGAGCAAGGAGCAAGATGTTTTGGTCTAGATGCTCATTTCTGTATAATCATTTCAACTGAGTAAGGAAATGCCCATGAGCATGCTGTCCTTGGATCATGCCTGAGATCTTTGGTTGTGTCACCCATTAACAAAGAGATGTTAGTATGTTTAAATTAGTCTCCTTACCCAGTCTTTCATGGGTTTTTTCTCTGTCCCCAAATTCTGCCTCAAATGCAGTTCACTCTTCCTTCCTGAAGAACAGCTTTACTGACTTCAATTATCAGCAAAAGACAGCATTCCCAAAAGAACAGCAATGGAAAGTGACCTAAATTTTACAAACTTCCTTTTGACATGGCTTGGAAGAGTTATGCCCACCAGCAAAATTCTGGGACTGTTTATACTCCAGACCAAGAAGAGAGCTTGATTTTGGATGGTTAACTCAAAACAGTAAGTTATGAAAAAAATCACTTCTGTAGATAGTGTCTTCCAAAAATCACTCTCCAGTTTGCCAAATGCTGTTGAAGATAACTGAAAACAGGGATAGGGGCAAGCAACTAGAAACTAAAGAAACCACTGTTCAAACTGGCATGCTCCCATGTGCCAAAGATGACACACTGGAGAGAAAATGAAGCACAAAACCAAACCAAAAGTATACACTGGAATCAAAGAAAATCTGCACAAGCTGCCAACTCTACCGTTGGAAATAAGTATACAGGAAGTATGGACACAAAAGTAGTACTTCAGAGCCAGGAATTGTGCTTGGAAAATGCGAATGTTCTTGCTTCCAGAAGCAAGTAAAATTTGTGAGCAACTGACTGGTAAACGGCCACTGTGAGATGATTTGGTCTGGAGTGCAGCTGGTTTGCAGCATGTACTCTGAAGCTTGGAGACCGTTTTTTACCTTATTATATCGTGTTTTGAGAAACAGAAACATTGCCATTCATCAAATAAGGAGACAGTTAAGAACTGGCAAGTAGGATAAAAATACTACACAAAATAGACTTGTGTCTTTTTAAACACATGACTGTACAGCAATGGTCACGGTATATTAGTGAATTTTTCTACCCCTCTGACCCGAGATGTCACCGGTACCCAGAATCCCACACTGATACAAGGGCTCCAGATCGGCAGGGCTGTAGTCACCTGATGCCTCACTGCAGGTTTGGACTCCAGGAGGGCAGCCAGATGACATGCCCTTTGCTCAACATTCTCAGGCACTTGGTCATCAGAAAATAAACGAGGAGATCTCTGTGAGATGAGGAAGGAGGAAGTAAACAAACCAGCAAAAAAGCCCCAAAAGGAATAGACATCAAAACACCAGACAAAAGGTATAAAATTCACATGCAGAACTGTAAGAGGAGCTCCCATGTGAAGACTGATTTCCAATAAATGGAAATTATTTATTTCCAACGTCTACTGTTCTAATAAAGTGTTAAGTTTTGATCCTCGAGGCCAAGAAAAAACAGTTAAATTAGTCATTACTCACAACTCTCCTACCTAGGATTGCTGCAGCCAAAACCAAACAAGCGTGTGGCCTCTCTCTCTGGCATTACCATTAAAAAAAAAAAAAGTGGCTTTATCATGCACAAAGGAGCTTATTTGACAACTTATTTCACCATAGTTCTTGATTCTCAAGGATTTCCTTTACATATCTAAACCTGCACATGCTTGTGTTTCTCAGATTTTGTGCACAGAAATTTTTTTTTTTTTTTTAGTATAACATACTTCAGTTCTCATAAAGAATGAGTTCATCTCCACTGGTATATGAAAAGTGAATACTTTACTTGCCAAAGAGATGTTTAATGAGATTGACTGGCTGAAACAAAGCACAACAAAATAAAACTATCACAAAAGTTGCTAGTTTTACTTCTGCAGCTTCACTGCCCTACTTGTTCTTACTGCACTGTCTTATCAACACATCCCAGGCACAATACTTGACACCTCTGCTATTCTGGTCTCTCATATCAATCTTCTTAGACCATTGTGTGATATACTTAGTGACATAGAAAAAAAGACATGGCTTGTGGCCCTCCTGTACAGGACAGGAAGTAGTACCTGCAATATTACACACACTTCAGCTCATTTGTTTGTGGAGTTCAAAAGTAAATGGACCAGAAACCACAAACATGTGCATGAAGAAATCTCAGGCTCTCTGAAATCTCTGATCTGTCAAGAATGCCAGGGTGCTGCTACGTATTGCTAACTGTCCTCCAAAGCAGAACAGAAAATTGGGTTGACACCCAATTTACGTGAAACATTTTTTCCATTCAGATGCGTTAATAATACTCTCTACTTTCAGCTGCTTTCAGTTCCACCTACTCCTTCCTACTAGATCATTTTCACTAAAACTAAGGCCTATCATAGAGATGTGGGCTTCTGTGTCACTGAAGATACATGCTTATTCATTTTCTACTGCCCGTCAGAAAACATTTGACCCACAAGAGTCTTTTGTTAGAACACATTCTGAAAGTTGCAACAGTTTCATAGCTGGCTACCGCTTATGACTTAATTCATTCAAAGCCTTTACTGGTATGTCAATTAATTTGTCAATGTGAATTTAAATCAACCAATTCTTCTGAGTGCCTATCTTTTCTTATCCCATGCTTCTGTATAACACTGAAATATTCAGACAGACTATTGAATATTCCATTGTTAAGAAGGCTTCAAAGTCTCTACACTAAATAATGCCTCACCATTTTTCCTTTTACTTTGGCCTGTAGGAGGCAAGATGGAATGCCAGTTGTTTAACCATCCAGAAAGCAAGCAGTGGAAACAATGCAACCATGTTCGCATGAATTAGAACAAAACATAACTCTTCTTGTTCTGCGACAGCCACAGCATACTTCAATTAAAAAGGTGTAAGAGAAAAAGAAGAACGAGACGAGCTTAAGTGCTAGATCCATGGCAAAATAAAAAGCATACAGCAAACTATTGCTAAAGGTTTGTTATGCATTTATGTAGGTATCACACAGAAAATCGCTCCTAATTGACTCTCAGCAGTTCCAGCGTGTTGACAGCAGCATTAGGATAAGTGTGTTTCACTACCCAATACATTTGCTCTCTGTATTACACACATCCACCACAGCCTTGTGTCATCAGCATCCATGCCATTTGTTCATGCTCTTTACCCTTTCCTGTCTGGGACTCTGCTCCCCAGGATAGTTGGCACCAGGTTCCCTGTTTCTCTGCAGGCAAAAATTATGAGCTTAGTAACAACCACAAACCAACCTCCTAGTCAAAACACACTTAATCTGATTTTTCTTATGATGCAGGCAGAAAAGAGGCCATAATGATAGCAGAACAGTTTATGAAGAAGAATATTCTAAAACTGGCAATAATAACTTGGATCCTGTAGAGAAATTTTTATAAAACAGTCCGTATATATCCATACTAGGTCAGTAAACCACAATATAGTACCACAATGTAATGAAATTAGTATGATAAAGATGGTAAGACACACAATATAACTCATACTGTGACGTTAGATCAAAGGAAGGAAATGGAAAGTTTAAAAGAAGTGGCAAAATGAATGCATTAGAAGCACAGAGGTACAGGTTTTAAAAGACATCAGTGTAACAAGGACATAGATCCATCTGAATTGCTATGAGGCCTGGGCCAAGATAATTTCAGGAAAAGAAATCATTCCTAAGGAAGAAAGAATGTCTCCAAAAGCAGACTGCTCTCAACTGAGTCTAACAGATCGGATAGGTAGCACAGGGGGTAAAAATTCCTCAGAGTTAAAAGGAGGGAGCCATATATTTTTTTTTTAATTATTATTTGTTTGAGCAAGAAGACATGCAAAAAAAGTTTCCTACAGGACACAATGTAGAAAATGGTCAAAGCACACTTGGACCCAGCAGGGGTTTGCTCTCATGACTGAACTAGGCAATCAAAAAGACACAAGACAAACACACACTTGGAGAAGCTAGCTACGGAGGGAAAACACAGAGTTATGGGGTCCTTAGTGACTGAAAGCCAGTTTCTCTATATGGAAAATTAATTCCATGCCATAGATTAAAAAGTAAAAGTCAGCATTTAACTGCCTTAGTTTCTCTATCTGTAAGCTTGGGGAAAACCCTTCTTCTCTCATAAAATGTATCTGTCAAAATTTTCAAAGGTTGTCAACAAGAGGAAGGCAGCTAGCTATCACATCATCTGATAATATTATACTCAATTCAGTTTAAATGCAGGTTTTGCTAATGAAAAGGGCTTTCCCCACCCATTCTACCCAGGTGTCCATTCCTGTATCCTTTCTTGCACCGTGCTGTCCACAGCGTGCCAGAAAACTAACCACTTTTTTGTTAGGACTGTTTTAAATCAGATCAGTAAGCAGAGCCGGTCTATCTTGCAGATGCAGACACCAGAGAGGCAGCGGAGAATGTGTGCTTCAGAGGCTGACAATAATTAGACCAGATTAAATGTAACATGTAACAAAACTGAGAAATCACAGCAAATAAGGCAAGTCAAACTTTATGTCCAAGAATAAGTCTTGTCTACTCTGCTAAAAGGTAACATGCTTTTACAGAGTTTATAGGCATACAAGTGTTCCACAAAGAAACATTTTCCACCTATGGGGAAATTTATTTGTACAGTTCCTATTTAAAGTTATGGGAGGTTTAAGGAATTGCAGCTGCCTTTTTATCACGTCAAGGTTAGGACTGATCAGGGAGGAGTGGCATTTATTACTGCAGTAGAAAAATGAAACAAAAATTTTAAAAAGATACATCTCAAAGAAGCACGATGACCATGTGCAACAAGACACAAATATTAAAGAATTTCAGGTAATATTTAACTAGAAGGACAACACACACATGTGCACAAACATCTGGATGTACATTTATACACTCTGTTCAGAACAGCTCTCACTGCTCCAAATTCAAACTCAGACAGACTGAACACAAACTCTTGTGAGACAAAGGTTTGGGTGTGTTTCCATTGGGGGAAACAAAAAGACCACACTGGACATGTGCAGGCCACTACAATGCTCTAAAAAGGCACTTCATACAAGTAATCCTGAAAGAGTTTCATGAATACAAGGGCAAATTTTCATTCTCACTTTTTAAATGAAGAGTAGAGATGGAGAGAAGTTGCATTTTTTTTCCCTGCACTACTCAAACATTTAATTTATATTTTGCTGCAACTCAAAACTGGAAAAGGCCACTGTAAGTCCAAATTACCCTACAGTAAAATCTCTGAGTCTCCAGTGCATCAGAAAATCATCATAGTCATACTTCCGGTGAGCTAACGCCAACCTGTGTTTCTAATCTAAGAGGCTGAAGAAGCCCTATCACTGTCTGAAAAAAAATTGGAAATGCTTTTGTAAATGGGATATCTGGTAACTGATCTAGTCACTTGTACAAGCAGTAATGAAGACAGAGGGACAGAGCATGCAGAGGGAATCACCTGCTGCCTGGGATACGGTGGAGAGGAAGGTGGAGTGGAAGAAGAGAGCATGATCACTTTTTTGGGGCACGTCCGAGAACGTTCCTTATTCCTCAGCTTTTTTTAAAACAGAAAAAGGAAAAAAAAATCATAATATTGGTAGAAAAGAGATAACATTACCATTGGCTTTGGTGAGACAGGCCAGAACACGTGAACTAAGAGACTGTGATCCTAAGCCCACACCTCTCACAAATGACCTAAAGCCACATTTTATCTGAAGCTGAAAGACCAAAGTTTTTCACCCATAGCCACACGACCATATGTGCATTTCACAGATACATCTAGGGACAGTCAACATGTACTTATATCAATCAGTTGAGTCTCTGACTTAAGGTCTTACAATCAGTGAAAGATACAACTTGGAACTTTCCATAGCAGAGCTGAACTGCTCTCATGAAAATTACTTATTGTTGTGCCATGCAATGTTGAAAGATATCCATCCTGTTGACCTAATTACTGTTACTTACAGTTCATTAACAATACAACTCAAGTCACAGTGTTCTGTTCTCAGCTTCAGATCCCTCCTCCTTAACTTACAGATACTGAACCATGTCAGGCAAGTTACACTGTACTTTGCCGTTCTACTGGAACAGAAAACAGCTGGTTTATAGCTAAAATGTAGCCATATCTAAGAGTCTGAATATTACACAATGCACATACATGTTCTCATTTTAATATGCTAGAAAACATGCCCTTCTAGTTCTGTACCTCATTACTATGTACAGTCTTGTCTCCTCCATTTTCTTGATTACTAATGTGTCTTCTGCCTGATTTTTCCTTTTCTTTTGAGTTCTCACCAGAATATATCTGGAAATTGTTGCACTGTGAAAAAAAAACGCTGCGTATCCAAAGCCACAGTCAGACAGCCTCCAAACAAACAGCATGCTGTTTAAAGATATTACAGATGTTCCTTACGGCCCTTACAGCTGAGCTGGCACTAACATCTGTTTGGGTGTTCTCTTCCCTTTCAGCAAAAAAAAAAAAAAAAAACACCAACTCTTCTAATTCAAACAGATGCTACATGCAGCTTAAACTAAAGCACATGACTTTGCACTGAAGTGGATGAGGAACATTTAGATGCTGTTTTAAAAGGCTCAGCTGTGAAGTCACTAGTTTCTAGCTGAAAGGATGATAACATTTTCAACCACTACAGATGTTCATGGACTTTCTTCTGACCATGGCCAAGTTTGCATTTCAATTTTCAACATTTTCATAAACTTGTGTATTTTTCCATGGCAGATTTCAGAATATAACATTGTACAGGTATTTGAAGTACAAGTTCCATCCTCCAGTAGGACTCTCTGTCTTTGAGCATGCAAAGACAAAGATGGTTATAGGAAAGAGGAAAGATGTATCAACAGATTTAAATAAGAAATTAAGTAGGAAAAACAGTATTTGCAGAAATCATTGGTGTTGTCAGTTCTCTTCTGTTAAGATTTCAGCTCCTGCTGCCTATGGTGATCTGTTAGTCATTGGGTATCTTCAAAAACCACAGTTTCAACAGAATTACTGAAAAGAGTTTGTACTGCTGCACCTTTACCACACTTTAGGGGACCACCTCAAAAGAACAAGCATCAGACCTCCAGAGGCAGAAAAGATTTGCACCAAAAGACATGTGATCTCCATCTTACAAGCATCTTTGCACACATCAGTGATTTAAGCTTATGTATGACGCACATATCTCATTGGTGTTAGGAGACCTATGAAACTATAATAGAAAACTGCTGAAGGCTGTAAGCTCAGAGTCTAGAAAGCCAGAACAAAATTCAGTTTAAAAGGCTCGTCTCCCATTCCATACCCAAAGAGTCAGATCCTCTTCTGGATAGACCACATGGCTTTTCAATGGCTTCAATGTCCCTGGTGAGATGCTCTTTCCCAAAAGCAGCCAAAATGGCTTGGAAAGCAATAGAACCCACCATGGAAGGTGTTTTTATAAAGTAGACGTTCATTTGAGGAGATTAACCACCACACCATGAAACACAATCCATTTTCGGGTGAGATATTACCATCACATAACAAATTACACACATTTCCACTGTGCACTTACACTTAACAGTTATTAACACTTAACTTCATTCATGAGTAGCTGCTGATAGGGTGCTCACGATAGCACAAACCCAATTTTGACAACACAGATCAACATTCTCAAAGCGTAGCTCAATAAAGCAAACTTTGTAATCCATTTCATGAGGAAAATGCAGGCCATAGAATGCTGCAAGCAGCAGACTGGTGAGGTTTTTAACCTGCTTGATCTGTTGACAGTTTTGCCTTTCCAAGGGAGCACTAAAGGTCTTGCAACGAAAGTAAAAACTGCTTCAGAGCAGATTCTGCCAGGACTTCACTCTTTCCAGGAATCCTGTCTTAGCAAGCCACCCCTACCCCACCTGTACAGCAGACACAGAGACAGTCTGCCTTACAAACTCATTTTAACTGCTGGCCTCGTAACTCTTAACTCCAGAGAAAAGCAAGATTCTAAACTTAAACTGATACGCAAGTACAGCTAAGGAATTCCATCTGACAAACACTGACAGGCAATAGCTCAAGGCAGGTGTAAATTTTCCATCAAAACCGGGGGTCCAACCCAGACCATATCCTTCACAACTGTGTGGTTTCTCCCCTGCAATCACTCTTATGTTTATGCAGTTTTCAAGACACGGGACCAAGTCAATCAAACACAAGACACAAAACTTTCCTTCTCCCAAAGACCCCCGAGGACCGCAACTTCATTCTGCCTTACTGGCAAGAACATTAGAGAACTTGTGGTTTCCCTGAATAACACGTCACCACTTTGTCCCCTCAGGAACTGCTTTGCTCCTCTTCAAAGGACCCTTCAGTAGAAGCTATTTGCTATGTGATATACCTTATATGCAGTCACTAACAGAAGTTCCTTCTCATAAACTGACACCTGTGCCAAACAAGACAACCCTTTCCCATTGCTTCATGAACAGCTCTTTCCACTAAACATACAGCCCTTCTAAAGAGCTTGTCGGGAGCAAACCTAATCCTTTACAGTATCTCCAGTAACATGTACTGGTACCCTGCATCAACTCCACTGCTGGTAATCTGTGGTCCAGGAAATAGCTTTGTAATTAGACTACCCAGTGTCACAGTAGAAAGCCATTTCAGTACCGTAGTAACACAAGAGTCTCACAGCTATCAGATTCTGCATGTCTGAGCAACTAGAATTAGGAATCTCAGCAGCCAGCTGAAGCACTGCTTCGGCAACAGCTTCCTGCAGGATGGATTTCTGTCCAAGCTTGGCAAAGCTGCCTGCTTGGCTCAGTCGATGGCCTCTGATCAGTCAAGAATAAATGATTCTGTGTAAGCCCATAGCTTTTCAATGAAGACAACTGATGTTTTTCATTTCCCCAGGCAAGTAATAAGGAACCTTTGGAATAGGGACTGTATCAATTCTTTCTTTGATCTTACTGTATCCTGCAGATTTTGCATCCTTGAGACCCAGATTTATTAATTCTCCATTTCAATTGTTAGATGAAAAGCACTGCAAAATCCATCATGAAACTTGGACCCAAGAACCAACCATCTTCTGTTGACGCCATAAAACCTATCAAGGAAAGATCATCTCCAGCTGTAATCCTGAGAGGGAAATCACCCACACATGGCAATCAATGTCAGTGTTGAATAAAACAATGTAAGTCCTCTGAAAAGAGGTGAAAGATTTTTTCAGAGATCTCCCCTACATTGTTGCCTTCAGTGTTGAGGGAGACCAGAAGGATTTTTTTTCTCTCCCTTCCCCCCGGGTTTGTGTTTTTTTTTTTTTTTTAATTAAATCATGTAGTACAAGCTAAAATAAGAACAAAAATAACAACAAAAACATGCTTTCTGGTGAAGAGAAGATCTTCACCATAAAAGCAGGAAACAAAAGTTTGTCCTTTTTTTGACCAATTACAAAAGGATGACAGTAAGAACTTCAGTGTTTCACCATAAAGGCATAATTATAAAGCCTTCATAAAGTTTCGATAGCAGGTTCAAATGCAAATCTCAAGGCTGCAGGGATGTGATCTTCTCCAAGTGCTGAAACACAATTCTTCATCCTTCTGAACTGAGATAAACTGGACTGCACTGGTTGTCTTCCCTTTTTTTTTTTTTTGGGGGGGGGGGGGTGTTACATAAGCACTGCTCATCCACTGACTTAATATTGTACAGCTATATTATGCTCTTCTGCATCAGTTCTATGGGTTCTCCCCCTTTACTTGGGAAGTAGTCTTAAAAAATGAAATTTGCCTTCATCATGGATGATGTGTATCCACCTGAAAGTGCTCATTAGCCTATAAAGAAGGTTTCGATGAGACAGAATGTAGAAGAAAAAACACTGAGTCAGGACACCTAAACATAATGTTGACATATTTTTAAGACTCTCTGGGCCGTCCCGCTGACAACAATTCCCGTGGTTTAGGTCTTCTTTCTTGGAGAGAAATCTTCTAGATTGTGGCACTGGTCATGACATGCAGCACTAATCGTGCTGAATGCCTTGAACATGAAGTTCACCCTGAATGCATAAACATGCAGAGCAGTGAATTTCCATACTAGTGTTGTCATCTTCTTCCTCTTGATTCCAAAGTATGCTCTGATTAAACTTCAAATAAAAAGCAGCAGATGTTTCACCAAATTTTGGCTGCCAGAAAAATCTCTCTCAGCACTCTCAGAAACGTGAGGAGGCTATTTGCACAGGGAAACAATGCAAGCAGAGGAAGCCAGTGAGATAAGTATCCCTATCTACCTGAAAAGACTGTCTGTCACAAGCCTTACTTTTGAAAGCGCACTGCTGAAAGAAAAACACTGGCAATTAAACTGGGCCAAAACATACAAGAGAAAATAAAATTTGGTACCTGCTCATATTTTCTGCTCTTGATCCCTATTCTGACCCCCTCTGTGGCATAGAACCTAAAATTTACTTAATACAGGAATTTGCAATGCAATGAACGTGAGAAATTGTCAAGGACAGCTACATTTGTCATAGAGAAAAAGAAACGACAAAAAGTCTCCTGTAACTGCAGAACATGTAAGATTTCACATGTGAGTAGCAAAACTGATAACTGATCTTACTATTTATACCAAAGAAGAGCTTTAATATCATAGATGGCGTGACACATTTAACCTCATTGCTTAATTGCTTACATATTTTCAATTTTTTGTTAGAGAAAAATCTAGAAATACTCTGAATGATAAAATGACTACACTACATTACATCTGTAGGCAAGGTTTCTGCTGGAACACCCACGGAAGCCCTGGGAAGTTAAAACTAGCATAAGAGGGAAGGGAAAATTTGACTGAGTCCTTTTGAAACATTAAACCATGCATCACTACCAAAAACAGATGTTGATTTTATTCATTAAAAGTTAAATTATTTAAAATAATGGACTCACACAAGGTGCTAGAAAAGGACCGGTTTAAAAACAGGACTGTGATAGCGAGTGTTGGGTGCAAGCAATGCATTATCAGTTTCTTTACCTGTTTCCACTGGGGTATGGGAGCAAGACGGCCCTGCTCTCGTCTGCTGGATGGTTGGTTGTGAATACGTTCTTGATAAGGCAGGACAGGTTGCTGCATGCAGGTTGTAGGGAAAGTGGGTTGGGATCAAGGAGGAAAGATACAATAGTAAAGGAAACTCAAAGAAAGCCAAAAGGGATGGGATACAGAATAAGACAGACAAACATTTAAGAAAAAAAAATAGGGTAGGGGAGAATTCATTTAGCAAGTAAAATATAAAAAGGGCAAAAACATCCAAAAATGGGAAACTACATATGTTTTTGGACCTTCCCATTGGAAGGACCGTCCCAACAATTTTCATTGTTCCTTCAAATCAGCCTGGTCATTCCAGCCAATATGTACTGGTTGGTAAAGAGGGGGATAAACATCACCATTTTGCAATTATGTTATACTAGTAACACTGGTGTGCAGTGTAGCATAGACATACTTGGCCTAGTTTTAAAGTAGCTAGGTCACGTCCTACTCACAATCTGGCCATGGCAGCACAGAGCTTGGCACAAGCTATGAAGACAGACGATGCAGCAGAGCAAGAACTCAGGCACTTAAACCATACTGAGCCTTATTCTGCTGACACTGCACTGCTAGCAGTAGCTTGAAGTGACTCAATCTAGCTTCAAAGACAACTACCGTGCAGTTGCAGTATTTCAGATATCACCCTGAATAATCAGCAGTCATCAGGAAGGCTCTCTTGGAATGACACAAATATCCTGATTGCAAAGAAACTCCCAGGCATTTATCTGCTGCACTTAACACACACATAAAAAACATAATCACAGTTCACAAGAACAAACAGATATAACCTGCATGAAAAAGTTCAAATCAGAAATTCAATGATAGTTCTTAAACATTAAAAATGGGATGCTCCTGAAAAGTTTTTCAGCAACAACAGCAATTATAAAAGAAACTTAATTGCTGGTTTTGAAAAAGATTACATAACATAATATCGGCAATAACAGGGAAATAGGCTTTCATTAGGGAGTTCTTCTCTATCTCACACTCCTAAATTTAAAACTTTTCTCTTTTGAGTAAGCTTCACTCTTCCCTAGGAGAGCCTTTGAAGTAGAGGAGCATCACTAGCATCCCATCTCAAGGAATGTATATTATTATTCATGATTTTCCTCCATAATTCCAAAATAAAGGGCTTTATGATCCATCTCCTACCTGTCTTCGTAAGTTTGAGGACTGCACTGGTGCGTTCTCCTCAAACTTGGCCAGTAGCTGGGTTGCCATGGACTTGACTTTGTTCTGATTCCCAATGGCAGCATCAATTCTCCTCTCTGTCAGGGCACTCACCAGTGTGGGCCTTTCTTCTCTGTAGCTTCGCGAGATGTCCTCCTAACAATCAGCAATATCAAAATTGATGCAAAACAAGATGCAACTCGATTACATTTTCCTCTGTACCTTTTTGCTGTGGTAGCTTTCTAACACTGTAGAAAACAAATCTATTAGTATGCACTTGAAAGCTCACATTTTAATTTCCTCTGGCATGTCATCAAAAGTTCTGTTAAACTTTACTTATCTTAGCAACCTTATTTGATACGCTTACCTACCAAAGAGACCATAGTTGAAACAGTCCCATGAATCCACTGACACAAAGCACAGGCCTATCTTCAAACCTTCATTGAGAACTCAAAGCACTGAATTTTAACTCACTTTGGCTATAAACATTTTAAATGAAAGTCCACCTCATGGAGCATACTAGAAATACATGCTTTTTGCACTAACCAAGGCTAACATTTAAATATGAATGAAAATTCTGACTAAACTGCATGACTTTACTAAATGAAAGTTTTATTCTTGGTGTCCTCATCAAATCAAAGTAAATTGCAGTAAAAACAGAGTATGAAGGAACTGCAACATTTCATTTGTTGTGTACTATTCTTTCATAAGCATCAGTAAAACATTTGCACTATAGCTGTAACAAAGTGTAGCCTCTGAAGAATAATTAATTTTTATCTTAAAAAAAGATCTTATATAAACCCTGTCTTGACATAGAAAATGAAAGGGCTGAAGTGGGAATAAGAAACACCTGACACCTTCCTCACTGTAATACTTACATCCTCAGATTGGCTGGTTTTTCTCCTCTTTCCTGCACCGTCCAGTTCCTTTTCTTTTTTGTCCTGAAAATGGAAAAACAAGGGCCAAAAAACCAAAGATAAGGATTCTCATACCTTTCTGGCCTGAGACAAATGTCATCAGTGCACTTAAATAAGCTTTGCAACACAACTGATCAATTCTCAGGGCTCATTCTCTCATTGGGAACTGAGCAATCCATTACCACAAGGCTAGGATTATAAGGCTGAAATATACCACTAATTGAGAGTGCATATTACAGATGTAATCCTGCACTTATAAATGCCATGTATTGTCCCATGCCAAGGGCTGATGAACATGGTCCTCTGTAAATACGTAGCAGATACACATTTACACATACATTTTTACTTCCACCTACTTGGACAGCAGCCCAACAGACACAAGTGTTATCAAGACTGAGGTGTGGTTACCTTTGGAGTGCGTTTCCGAGAGATGCTTTGTCCCAGTTTACTGAGAAAAGAGATGGGTGATTTGGTATTGGCAATTAGGGCAGCTTTTTCTTCTGCATTCAGGTCCAGACTATCTATTAGCAAAAACAGGCAGGACAAGGGAATGCCAAGAAATTATTTCTGTGGTGCTATTATTAAGTTACACAACTGAAGGACTCCGATTTTTTTTTTTTTTAACATAACACGCTCTTTCTTAAATTCTCTGCACAAAATGATTGTAGTGTCCAGAATGAATACCTTTCTCAGCTACTCTGCTTTTTCATTTTGCCAAAATCAATTCTCCTTTTGGGGTTTATAACCACCCAGAATAAATACTGTGTTTGTTTACTCTATTTCCTTTCATATTTAAAGAGCATGATGATCATCAGTATTCTTAAGAAGAGTTCAGAGTTTTGGAAATAAAAATACACCGTGTATCAGGTATTAAAAGTCTATTAAACACATTTTTTTTGCCATACCAGAATGATAGACTTGAATTAAGATCATCAGTAATAAAGAAACAGCTATAACAACATTATTAATATTTAAAGGCAGGCCATATTGATTTGTGTTAGGCAATTACATCTTTCAGTTCTAATCAAAGATCTTTCATTCCTCATTGGCCTCAAGCTTCTCTCACTATTCACAGATGATAAATAAATATAAAACTTGGCCAGTGTTTTGAAATTACCTAATAAAGAACTACTAGCAAGGCATCTCACATTAGCCAACATGGATAAATCCTTAACAATAGCAAGAAAGCAGAAAAGTTACCTAGTAGTGATGAAGTGAGTTTAGAACTTTTGAGGATATTATTTTGAGAACATTATTTTGTATTAATGTATTTTTTTTCTCCTGATGCTGATAACATGGTCTTTATCAGCATCAATATGAAGTCAACTTTTGTAATGTAAAGTTACAGGACAATGACTAGTATGAGCTTGTGCAGAAGAAGCATGAAGATAACTGAAGCACACATATTCATCCTGAAGCTGTCTTTAAATCTGAGAGATCTGTCCCAAACTCCTTACCGCTAGAGGGGATGGTGTCTTTGAACATCTCATAGAACTGTGTGAGGTACATCACCATCGACAGTTTATCTGGCTCTCCAACAGATGCCATCTCCTTTCCAGTCATAATGGGAGATATTCCAAACTCTTTTTCAGCTATGTCAAAGGCCAACTGGTTATTCTTCTCCACATTGTGCTCATCCAAAGAATCAAAGTCTCTGCGAAGGGCAGAAAGAGAGCATGCACTGAATCAAGTAGAAACCAATCTTCTGAAAGAACTCGTGGATCCATCTCCTCTTTTTTTTTTCTCTCTCTGAAATCTCTCAAATTCATTTGCCAGCAACCTTTTCGTGTTGCAGAGTTGAAGATACTTAATTATGGCAAACTTTGGCTCAAATATATTCTTTTTTCATTTTTTGCTTCTCCTCCAAACCCAAATTTTTCTTCTTAAAAACTTTATTATCCTCTGAAATACATCTTCACTTCCTTCTTTGCTGGAAAACTGTACTGTCTTCCCCTACGTAAAATCTTGTGTGTGCTTGGAACTAAATTAAGACTTCACTTTTATACCCTTTTTTCTTGACTGATCAATATTTTAGTTCTGCTGGCTTTTTCCAAAGCTTGTAGAACTATATAAAAACTACATAAAAATCTAAGGCTTGTAGAGAGTTATATAAACAATTTTAAAAGCTATTTGAACTCTCCACAACCTATACAGCTATTAAACAGAGTAGCTCAGGTTTACTCAGGTACACCAACAGATATGTAATTCAGTGCACATGGAATGGAATAACCAAGTAATTTTTCAGCATGCTTTACATTGGATTGTCTTTAGATACAGATCTAGCATTTATTTTTTCTAATGTCCCTTTGGGAAGTTGAAGCCATTTCATATTTCAGTTGAAGTACCAGAGTCTTTGCTCCTGTTACTTCTTCCAGACAGTGTTTTCCCATTCTAGAATCTGGGCACTGTTTTACCCAATGCATCGCGTAAGAGGACACCTCGTTCATTCACCCAATCAGCACGTTAGTGCATAACAGTAGCAACACCTCTATTTAGATTGTGGGTCACTGCTTCTAAAAAGAGCAGCCTATAAGTCTTTAAAAAGAGTTACTGTTAAACAAGAGATTTATAAATTGCATGAGAAATTTAACTGAAGATATGAACTATTCCTGACTAACTTCACAGAGAAAAGAGCTGCCAGTCAATAATGCTTTCCAGTCAGTACCAATTTGAAGCTTAATTCTGTCAAATCATCCAGAAGGGAAAATTGACAACACATTTATCTTCATATTCATCAAGCTATTATGACATTCCATTCTGCTGGTGAATAACCAGATATTAACTTCTATCAAGTTTAATTGAATTCCTTTCAATCCATTTCTCCATCAGCCAGCAAATGCATTGCCTCATTCTCCATACTATTAGTTCCAAATATCACTAACATTCTGCTCTCCCCAGTTACTCAAAACAGCCAGTTACTTACATTAAGTCTGGACGGTATCTGTGAATAATGGCACACAAAGCTAGGCCACTTTTCCATGACATCGTGAGATCCGTCACATTTACACCAGCATATCCATCGGTCTGCCTCTGGCACCAACTAAGCAATTTACTAGAGCGAGCTACAGACTCTGTAAGAAATCAAACTGTTAAGTAGAAATATACAACTCCTCTTTTGTGAATGCTAAAACCAACATAAAAACCATGAATCAACAAATAAAACTTTTGTGTAAACAACGAACTCCTACAATGAGCTATACGGGACAGATTTTTTTTTTTTAAAGACTATCTCATCTATTTTAGATCCAAGAAAGGATTTTTAATTTGCTAAAAATTAATTATCTTAGCTATAACTTGCCAGGCTTTTCACCCTAGCCCTTGTAAAAGAGCCCCAGAAATTATAAAACAGTCACAAAGGCTTGTTTTAAATATGATCAAAAGGATATACAGTAGAACAAATGCTCTCTAAAGCCCAGATATACTATTTCTAATGGAAGAACTACAAATGTACTTCCGCAACTTTTTCTTTTCTCTTGAAAGCTTTCCTTTAAAAGCACTGACCTCTTTTGACCTTGCCTTACTGCAAGATCTGACAAGATTACAGCCTAAAGGGACATGGATACAGGCCAAAGAACAAATCAAAAGACTACACAGCTATTCAGCAGTGAAAGGAAGGCTTAGCAGCAAAGTGCCATTCTGAGAGTCCCCAAACACTATCTGGACATCCAAAGGCAAGGTGTGCAAAAGGAAAAGTTCAACATAACCCCCACGGTACAGGACAAGTAGACAGATATTGAAATTCTTATCACAAGGCATCTAACTTTCATAATAATGCAAGCAAAATGAGACTTCATTTAGTTTAGCTAAGAGATGAGATTAAGTAAAAGAAAGCATGAATATGAAAGACTGCAAAAGAAATACCTTCTGCAATGTTTGTAAGAATTCCGGGTTTACTGTTAGAGTGAGTTCAGGCTAGGCTTCTGCACTTTAAGTAAGGATATTGTTATAGGATAAAGGAGGTGAAAAAAATGCTGGCATAAGCAAATATGCTTAGAAATATAACAGCATTGTAAAGCAAGGGAAATTAGGCAAACAAAAATATATTTACATGCTAACTGAAACTTGAAAAATTGGAAAATCAGACTATTGATGAAACAATTACTGGATACTTTTTCTAAACCAAAAGAGACTGGTTAAGTAACACTTTAGAGCCTTGCTGCTCTGTGATCCAGCTCCAGAATACCAAACAAAATGGAGCAGTAGCCAGGCCTACCGTTCCGAGTCAGCTTTGGTGTCCTGGAGTTCACAAAATTTTCTATTTCCAGGTGAATGTCTTTCAAGTCTCCTGTATTATACAAGTGGCGTACCTAAAATGACACAAAAGAATTGAAAGTGACCAACATGGCATGCACCCAAGATCCATACAGAAAGGTCAGGACAAGAAGGAGTCATCCCAAGGCACAAAAAGGAAGACAAGTACACTTATGTAGCAGAAATCTCTAGCCCAAGAACCCAGGAACAACAAAGAACAGCTAGTCAGTGCTGAACAGTCTAGCTGACTGCTGCTGCTCAGTGGATACCAAACTGCAGTGACAGACTGCTATACTAGATTATTACAAAGAAAATGTGTAACACACATGTATATATTTCATTTGTCATTACAGCAAGGTTAAAACTATCAAAATGAAACATTCCTAAACAGGAATTTGTTGCAGTACAGAGGTCTACTCTTGACTGAGATATCTGCTTTGCACTATACTGCCACGTCAGGTCCCAAAACATTAGCTTAGCTTCACCTAAGGAAAGATAATGAAGACTGCAAGCATTCAGAAGCACCGTTTGTCCAGTTACCTGCTGTGGCCGCAAGAAGTTGACGTTGATATTGGGATACCGGGTGGCGGGATCAATGCTGTAATGGCTGAAGTTTTTACTCACATTCTCAGGGGTGGTCTGAGGCAGTAGCCTATAAATGCTTTCCCTTGGGAAAATAAAATTTAAAAAAATGTTTTGTGGTTTGGTTTGTTTGTTTTAGGTTTTGTGGGTTGTTTTGTGGTTTTGTTTTTTTTTTTTCCAAAAGATGCATCACTACTAATATTGCTAAGTCAATACTGGAGACATAAACATTCACATCAGAAATCTAACCACTTCAGACATTGAATAGCTAAGTTTCAGTACAAGTGTATTAAAATCTGCAGTTTAATACAATTCCAGAAATCAAAAGGGGAGAAGAAAACAATACATTAAGCATAGCTGAATGGGCTCCCCAGTACAAGAAAGACACTAAGACACTGGAGCAACTCAGGAAAAGGGTGACCAAGGGGACTGGACCACTTGCCCTGTGAGGAGAGGCCAAGGGAACTTGGTACGTTCAGCATGCAGAAGAGAAGGCTCAGAGAAAATCTTACTGCTGTCTGCAAATGTCTAACGGAAAGGTGATGGGAGTCTGGGTCCAACTGCAGTATTATCTTCACCATTTTTTTAAATTCAAACAAATGGAACTTTAAGTACCCATTATGCCATTTATACAATTTTTTAAATGATACTACAGTTCCCGATGGTCAGAAGCTACTGTTGCTTAAGTTTAAAATAGGTTCTATTAGACTTTGCTTTTACTTACTCCATCTTTTAATTACCCAAGTTGGGATCTCTAAGATATCACCTTGAGTCACTAAAACAACACTCAACCAAAGACGATAAAAACATCAAGAACTCAATACTCCACAAAGAAACACACAAAGTTGTTTGGCTTATAGGAAACAAAGTGATCAATGTAGGAGAACATGAAATAAAAGCACATCTTAACTTCCTTGAAAAAAAATCATAAAATATATTTACAAGATAATAGGACATGGCAAGAATTTTTGTCTCTGGTACTTTAACAGCACCAATATTTTCATCCGCTTTGCTATTGCAAGGCTGAGGACAGCAAGCCAGACTCACCTACTCCATGTAATATCAGTAAGCACCAAAAAAAGACTCTGTCTAAACTGCTTTTAAAACTAGGACCAAGAACAGCTGCAACACTTCTTATTCCTCTATAAATATACTTCACTTTATCAGGTCCTTAGGAAATTTTTTCTCCAATTGAATTATACCCACAAGCATCCTCTAAAAACAGTGAGAATTTGTATCTCCCATTCTGTCTATATATAGTTGTACTAGAAGAAACTGGAATGAATCATGAGAGGTTTGAGGATAAGATTAGAACTGAAAGTGTATTCATTTTCTCTATTACCTCTCTGCAAGAACTTCCAAAGGACTAGCTCCAAGTGACCAACTTCGTACCATCCAAGCAGAGTCCATTGCAGCCAAAAATCCTCTGGCTATTCCAGTTCCCATGGGCCAAAATGGCTAATATTATAGTTTTCAAAAAAAGCAGAAAAAGGAAAAGCATTAGTTAGGGAAAACTTGAAAGAAATATCAAGAATAATTCAGATGGTAATCTGATTGGAAATTACAGCTCAGTAATTAGCTTAAAGCTCCACTCCCACCGGGCTAGAGGAAGCCAGATGTACGGTGAATTGCCCATGAGATCCCCCAAAGCCAATGTTCCTCTGTTTCCAACAACAATTCATAGCCTGGAGTGCCTTAACAGCTCCTCTTCAAGATTGCACTTTTTAATCAACTACAAAATGCTAATTATTAACAGGCCTACAGTAGGTTCTGTAGAGTCTAACTGTCCCAATAAGAAGCAGATGGAACAGACATAACTTCAGAAAAAAATCTCTGCACACATTTTCTTAAGCAAGATCATTGCCATTCTAAATATTCTGTTTTCCCAACACTCCAACCCTTCCTTCAAACATCCCACTTTATTATATAATAAACAGCAGCTCTCCTTACAGTAACTATCTTATAGCCAGTGCATATTTCAGTGATGGGTGCAATGGCTTGTGCTTATGCTTCAATTAACTGCTTACACATGGTAAGTTTAAAACACAAACCTCTAAGAGACTGTCCCCAACCAGTGCCACAAGTAACTGGTGGCCATTCTGCTCTCGCACCAGGGCTGCATTCTCTGATGCATACATGCACGTGAAGTCAAACATGGCCACATCTGGCTGACCATAGTGATTGATGGCAAAGTCCAGCGATGGCAGCTGCTGATTAGTAGAGAAATCAGCGGCTTCTCTGGCATAGTTTAGCAGAGCCTCCTGGTCCACATTCTCCCGTGAGAGTAACAACTCTGTGTCAGCATAATCCTGCCAAAAAGAGACAACTAAAAGTGAAATAACGAAATACACAAGTTTATTCTAAGACTAGTCCATACAATAGTTGGCATTAATACAATTACAAATCCACTGATACAGGTTTGCCCTCTGATTTCTTTCATTCCTATCTGTGTTTATGCTTCCAAGACAAAAATTGTACATCTTTTTTTGCAAACAGTAATCAGTCCTACTAGCATTTCTGACTATGAAAGGGCTAAGAAATTTATGAGCATTTCTCTTCTCACACTTCAGACAAAAGGCACAAGACCCCAGTCCTTATTTATTCATTTGTGGCCAAACTACTTTTAAATCATCTTCTGTCAGAATTATATATATTTCCAATACTTTTTTCACTCCCTGCTGTTTCATTCACATAAAATGAGGGAAGATCAACTAAGCTATCAAAGGTTCTTTAAGCATATTTTATCTTAACGTGAGAGAAACCCCCAAATTTTCAAAGGAACACAAATTTGGAGAGGATAGATCTTGTAACACACTCAAAATACTTTGGAAGGGCATTAACTGCATATATTTGTGGTCTAAAATACACCTGTATAAAGGCATTACATGGTGAAAGAAGAGAGTGTTTCCCTTTCAGCACACTGAAAGCAAATTGTACCAAAATCTTATTTTATAGAGAGTATAGGGAAAGTTAATACCCACATGCCGTATAACTCCTTTTTCCAGCAAGCTCTGTTTTTTGGCAGTCATGACAAAGTAGTGTGTATCATCTTTGTAGTAGACAATGTTCTCCAAGTCAATACCTTGTGACAAAACAAAAGATATGGTAGTGAAGGAACAAGTTATACATTATGTGTAACAAGAGCTCTATCAGAAGAAAGTAAATTGAAAGTACATGGTTAGAAAGCCTTAGAGAGAAAATGCCAAGCAGCTTTCTCCCATGCTTTTGATGACTTTAAAATATGAATCTTCAACAAAACCACAAATAGCGCATTTCACCTGCATATAGCTACCTCTTTTAAAAAATATTTTTATCATCACTCTAAGCATTCAGATGTAGTGTGCAGGAAATTCAATTCAGGATTCAAACTTTCCCATTTTAGGGCTCAGATTTCCAGAAAATCTTCAGGGAGATAAGTTCTCCACTTCTGAACAAAAATGACACACACCTGTATGATACACATCTGCTTTGTACAGCTGTATAGAACAGCTGTAAAAATTGGGAAGTCAGATTTCAAAGAGAGACGGCAATGACTGACTTCCTTGTGCACAAGATACTCATTTATTGATTAAACATGATACCTGAGTTACAAAGTTGTAATAATAAAGATAAATAGTTTTTACTGGAAATCTGGCAATTGCTAGCAAACCTGTGGCTTCTCGTAGATCCTGGAAGAACTTCTGGTTGAATATGAAGGCCACACCGCTGATCTCTTCTACTTTGGCTTCAGCTGTGGTGTTGCGATTGATGAAGTTTGCGGTGATGGCAATTGCTAGTTTACCACGGAACTCTTTTCGGCGAAACCCTATGGGAAGGATAAAATAGTAACAATGAAAAACAGAGCATACCTTCAGAGAAGGTTCAGCATGCCACAGACAGGTGTCCTCACAAAACAAAAAAAGAATGGATCCGATGAATTACAAGCTCCTCCACAGAGAAAGCAACAATTGATACATCAGAAAAATAGAAGCTCTTATTTAGGGAAAAAGCTCTCCTCTCTCTCTTACTTCTTTTCCAAAAATCACAACTTACATCAAAAATATTATGATAGAATTCTCTACCACACTGAATAATATTCAATACTTCGATTCCTACTCCAAAAAGTAAAAGCTCCAACACTTAAAGAGAGTAAAGAAAAAATGTAGAAAAAATTATCCAGGTCAAAACACCTAATTCCATTGCTAGTGGATAGGAAGAGGAAAAAGATGACCCACATGTCTTTGATACAAATGGATTTTTACATGGACTTTTAATCTCCCCTTTCACTAGTCAAATATCTTTCCAGATTTTGATTGGGAAATTAAAGGCCATTTTTGTTCTAACTAATTTAAGAATAAGTCCTATCTGAAAGTAAATTATGGACACACCATTACCTTCTAAAGTGTTCCTCCTGCCATCCCCTCCAATGATTACTTCAAACTCATACTCAGACACTGGATGGGTTTTTGGGTGTACCAATGCACGCCAACCTATTCCTGTTGATAAACTCCAAGTTAATGGCAATATAAACAGTGCTCATATTAGAACATGTACATAAAACCACTTCTTACTATCCATAATCCCTTCCTCACACCATCAGTAAAGATGCACTGCAGGACAGATACATCATTGACAGGGCTCTTGCTGACTTGCATAGCCACTCTGTGTGAATCAGGGGCAGAGACAGCTCTGGTAAACCCCACCCCCGACTATAACCTTTATGCATCACTACAACCTTTATAGCTTCTCTACTATCTATTCAGTCAATAGGATGCCGAAAAAGGAGTAAGCCACCATGTCCCATGGTGATCAAAGAACAGGTTTCACCAAGATACAAAAAGCATAACACGGACTGAAGATACAAGTATCTTCAGTGAAAGCAAAAGGGAAAGGAAAGGAGTTGTCTTAAAAAGATACCTTCTAAGTGTAGTAGGCTTACAATATTTTAGGAGCAATTACAAACTACTGTGTCATGGTCTACTTCTGTGTAGTACTTCAGGTGATTTTGTTTTATATAGTAACTAATTTGGATTTGTCACTAGAAAGAGTAAATCCTACCAAAAATTCAAATAAAGGTGTATTAATAATTGCTGTCATTAATGAAGCATAGGGAAAGGACTTAGAGTCATAAGTAGGGTTAAGGAGCAGGAGTCTGTGTATCCTACCATAACTTCCCCTTTCTCTACTACCCGTTTCAATGCTACTTGCTTTCATTCTCCTGATCCTCCGGAGGGTAAACAAGCCCCTGAAATTCCACATTGACATGGATCTCTATTCCCAAGATCAAGGCAACCTTCAAAAGGATAAGCTGGAGCTGACGGATACCTGCAAAAAAAGCAGATGATAAATAAATAAAAGAAAGAGAAGAGCACAAGTGCCTAAGCATCTGTTTGAACATTACTGATTTCAAGTCCAGCTGCTACCACCTTCTTCCCACTGTGTTCCCAGTACTTCATCCAGGCAGCACTGGTGTGTAATATCATGACATGCCAAGAAACTTCTATATAGCTGAAACCCCAGGTATATAGAATAAATAGGAAATCATTTTCAAGGAATAAAAAGTAACTAATTTTTTTATGTTTCACCCCAAATCAGCAACAGGGGGAACAACCAGAATATGCGCTGCAGGAGAGGGAGGGAAGAGCAGAACTGCACTTTTGTCACAGATGGCAACTAGCCATTTGATCAGCCTAGCTGTAATACTGAACTGCACCTTCATCCTCACACCATCAGGTTAGTGAAAGCACAGTAAGTTCTTTACCACCTCTTTCTTCTTCACTTAATGTAGGTAAAGGGTATGAAAATGACAGTGTGCAAGTCCTATGAATATGAAAGAAGACACCTTACTGTCATGTTCCAGATACTGAACTGAAAAAATACTCCACCTAAACACTAAACTTCAGCTGTGCTGAGATAAAAAAGAAAACAACATGCATAAAGTACTGGAAGACTAAAACTGACAAGAAATTGGAAGGAAAAAAGCAATCTGCAAGACTGACATTCCGAAGATCTTGCAGTTTTACTATTCATTGCCAAAAAAATCCCACAAACTAATGAACCTACCAAACAAAAACACAAAGACTTTTTGCTTTTGACAAGAAGCCAAATTCTAGCTACTAAGTTTGTGCTACTTAGTAGGGGGGTGGGAGGGAAGAGAACAACAGAAAAATTTTAATTCCTGCTCCACCAAAGCATTCAGCTTTCAATGGAGACTGATTTCTCAGAATTTGAGAATCATCAAAACTATTCTCAATTCTAATATGTAAATATCTGTTTAATCAAAACTTATTCATAGACTGACAGCGTTCTTGAAAATATCTTCATCACTGTTCAAAAAATTAACGAAGCCAAAATTGTTCCTCTTTTTTCCGGATCAAAATTCACAATAATGTTCAAAACCATTCAGTAATTTTTCTTTTTTACAAGTTGCTTACAATGCTCAAGAGAAACATAATAATGTGGCAGCTGCAGGAATATAACAGCAAAAATATGAAAGCTATCCATTTAAGAAAAAAAAGGTTTGAACCTTAAATGTACTTTTCAGTTTAGGAAAAATATATACCTTGGAAAATAATAGGTGTAAAAGACGACAGATACATACTGCACGTGTGATAATCTCATGGCACAATGTATTTCTTTCACATCTAGGTCTAGCCCGAAATGCACTATGCAAAGGTAATACTGAATCATACTGTAAGGACTTGAGAAGAGTGATGGTGCAGACTGAATTTTAATGAGTCACCCCCATGCCCTCACCCACCTTTCCCCTATGAAGAACAAGTGCTGCTCTGTCTAGCAGTGGCTGTACTTACTGATATGGTCTATGGATCCTGCACAGAATTTGCCGTAAAACTTTTTGGCGCCAAGACCCCTCAAGTCATGTATGGTGAATGGCCACAAATGCAGCACATTATTGCGAGAAAAGGCATCCCTCTTTTCTATGACCACCACCTTGGCTCCTAGAAATGACAGGTCGATGGCTGTACGAAGGCCACAGGGTCCAGCCCCAATTATCAGACACTGCAAAACAACCAGCACAGAGTAACTATACAGCCACAGGAGGAAAAAGATTTAAACCACAGCTTACAAGCATCCCACAGCTCGTAGGAGTAAGTGCTCTTTGTCTGCAACATAAGCTGAAATTTCAGATCAGTGTTTCTATTGTTATCTGCCATATTCTGCCACTGATCCATTAAAGCAGTTACTGCAACCTGAAAACAAAGCATATCACAGAGCAGTGAAAAGTCTGGAGAAGCAGGCAAGTAACATGGCTCTTTTAAACCCTGGTTTTAAGAAGACATGCCGCCAAGGCGTATACTCTCCAAGCTATGTAAGCACCTGGAAAACATCAATATTTCTGAAGGTTTCTCCCCCTCATTGCATCCATGTGCTTTTCTTCTTAAAAAGAAAGGTGATGCAGTGTTTTCCTCTCATCTTCCAAAGGCTGAGCTGGCCTTTGAGAAGATCTTCAGTAGCACCAAAAATTCCTCGTCATCACTGAGTAGCATAGCAATGGCTAAGGCAGATAAATACCAGAGATGCTACTGTGGAACATCGTCAGTACAGACAGTAGTCAAGTTAGAGCACTCTAACTTATGCTTATGCTGGTGCTTCTACTATTGAAGCAAAGGGAACTTTAGTAAAGTAAATACAATGTAAATATGAACTCTGTGTGACTAGACTTTTATCAAAATGTGTTTTCTCCAACCTAACCTTTGCCATATCAAAGGTCTTTCATCTTCTCATATCTTTTTTCACTCTACTCACAAACAGTATCACTTGAGAATGCGAAATACTTGCATATCTAATGTTGGAAGTACTTTCAGAGAAACAAAAGCTACAGCAAGATCATTTCTTTTAAGATTAAAAATCCAAAATAATCAGTAGACACTTCTTACCCACAGAAACTGAGGTCCACAAAAAAAGCTCGCATGGTTATGCGCATTCACAGAAATATAGTACACAGCCCATGCTGTCGTATCGTTTTTGTACTTTGATTTCTATTGAGTATGAACCAGACCCAGAGAATAAAGACCTTGCTACAGTGGTGACTGCTGCTGCCACATGAGTATTTTCCAGATCTTACATACCCTTACGGCTGAACAACAAAACTCTTTGGGAAACTCCTAAGTATGCTAAAACTTAACCAGAACCCAACCTCCTGATAAACAGCGTATCCCAAAGCAAAGCTCTTTGTTCTACGGTCATTCCCATATGCGAATTTTTACAGGTCGCCACATTTTCACCAGTTATTCACTGGGGCATAAATTCCACAAATTATGTGAAACTGCAAATATAAAGCCTGAATGATGAACAGAACAGTACAAGTTACAGCAGTGACAACATAACAACTGACTGCAAATTCAAAGTAAGACTACCGTATAAAATAAGTCACATAAGACTACCGTATAAAATAAGTCACGTAAATCTGAGGGCAGAGATCCAAGTCTAGAGGAAAGGAAAGGGAAGAATAACAGCACTGCTTCTTTAGTAGCTTCAGGAACCTGAAGGCATATGGGAGAAAAGGTAAGCCTGAGCTATTAAATTCCAAAATTCCACTGAGCTATTAAATTCCAAAATAGACTTGTATATTGAACCAGTGTCCAACTTGTCATTTGTTAAAAGGGATAATCAGTTAGGAACCAATACATCCTTCCAATTCACTATTGCTTTCTTTGTGGGTAGGCATAACTCTCAAACACCACTTTGTGTTTGAAGAGACTGGATTCAATAAGCAACAAAACTACATTGAGTTGGGTGACTTTTTCCTTGATAACTTTACCCATATAAAATAGTTATGATGGAGTACACAACAGCAAAGGAATTGTACTAAAATGAGGCTATTCAAAATCAGGTCTGTGTAAACAAATTATACATTAATTGCCTGTAATTTTGTCATAGAAATGTAAAAACATTTTTTTCTCTACAACCTTCCTCACTGCCCCCAAACAAGGATGTGGTTAACAACATCTAAGTTATGTTTAAGACTCTAGATGTTCTGGATGTAAAATATATGATACTCAGTGAAGTAATTCACAGCCAAAGTTGCCAATTTTTTTAAACCATCACAAAAATACTAAATTATGTTGCTATAAAACAACATAGTGTGCTATGTTATAGTTTTATAGTACTATAAAACAACAACAAAGTGAGTTTTAAGCACAATTAAAAACAGAAGAAAAGATTCTGCTCCCTTTTCCACCTCTAACGCTTCTTCCAGTTTCAGATCTCCTGTCGAAACCTACCTTCTGATACTCTCAGAGGCAGCAGTAACCACATGAGATACCAAGTACAGCCAAGTATATAAAGGCAGCTACTGCTGTTCCTTGTCCCCTTTCCCCTCCATGACTCCAAGCAACTGCTGCAACTCCATGCACTAAAGCTGGCTCACCCCTCAGAAACACTTCTTGTTCAAGATCTTTCAGACAGATTACGTTAAGTTTTCAGTACCAACACCATAGTAATGGAACATTAAATGCAAACTGAAATCCTGTATTCTTTGTATAATCAATGAAGAAGAGCACCATTTGTAACTATTTACATCTGAACAACCCATCGCGTCCAAGTCTTGCTTTCATGAACACTGATTATCTGAATTCTGGTTAATCTGGACACTGGCCATGTAATGCACTAACTGCCTAACTACTGCCCAACTCCAGTCACGGCACTTCACCCCTGACCAATTTTTAACTGGGTGAGTAAGAGCTACACTACAGCAGATGAGAGCTTCAAAACCAGTATATGTTCAAGTGTATAGAAGCTGAACGTACTGAAGAAATTACTGACTTCTGTTCTAACAACATGGCTAAAACCCTAATCTTTATTTTAAATTCTATCATCTCCACGTGCACACCTAAAATTTATGTATTTTTTAATCAGTGGTTTGCAAGCTACCTTAAACATTGGGAATATAAAACTAAGTGACACAGGAAATATCAAATCAGATATGATTCAGTTCTCAAAAGACCTCTACTTCGAATAGCTATGATTATCTCTTCGGAATTACATATAAACACTTAATGGCAGATACCATTTGGACATGAAACAAGTAATTAACATAAGCATATATGAAAAATATAAAAAGAATACATATATTTGTCATTTCTTTACATTAAAAATTTCAACAAACTTTATGTGTAAAGCCATACAACAATCATTTATTGTCACATGTATATCCTTTAAGACATACTAACAAAAAAACATTAACTAAATTTCACTTTCTCTCAGCTATTAATTTCACTACTCAAAATGGTGTGAATCCCAAATCCACAGTCCCGTATGTTCCTGGGTTGGGGCAGAGGGGGTGCCACCTTTAATTTATTCACCATCCACCCTTTTTATTTGTGTTTCTATAGAGCATCTCACCAATGGCTTCTTAGAAACACTGGCAAATTACTCTCTGGCTTGCCTCTGCTCACATTCCTCTTTTCCTTTACTCTCTTTCTTCTCCTTGTCACACACACAGGAAAACAGCTATGGAATAAGGCCCCCTTTCCTTTAGTAGAGACCAGTTTAGTGTGATCACTGATGTGCTCATTGCAATCATTCCCCTTCCCACCCCTCTGGTCCTTCACACCAACACCAGCAAGTTCTGAGGTTTCTCTCTCATCATTAAACGAGAGTCATGCATGACCCCGTGAATCTCTCTGTTTATCTCAGCACTATCTCATCTCCGAGATCAATGCATGCTTGATCCTGTTTCTCCAATTCCATCCTACACTCTAGCTTGGCTTTGGTGCACAAAATAGGCTAAGTTTTTGGACTATAAAAAAAATCTCTAGCAAACTCTTTAGTCAAGCATCACTCCCAGTATGCTTTACCCTTTTTTACCCACTTTTCAACTGCACTTGAAGAGATGTTTTATAGACAGTTGGCTACATGTATTTCTTGAAAGTGTGTCCCTTTCTGATTTCTTTTAAGACTCAGTAGTCCTCTGTGTCTCCAGCTATTCTTTCAGAGCACTATCTGAAGGTCTTCTCTCATTTCTCCCACTCCTCTCAATGCCAACTTCCCACAGGGCTTCACTTGTCAACTCTTTATCACTTTCCTCTACAATTTGCCTTTGCATCACCTCACTCACAGGCACTGGTTCAATCAGCTTGTCAGTGTTACAGATTCACAGAACATTTCCAACTCAGAGTTAACTACTTTTTGTCCAAACTAAAATCTCTACCTTTCTGACATCTCCTCATGGCTGCCTAGTTGTCAGTTCAAGCCCAACACGATAAAATGGAGCTCTAACGTCCTTCTGAACTCACCTCACCACTTCCCTTCTAGAGAAGTGTCACAAAGAATTTTCCGAATGTCTTTCATAGCTGGATGTCAACCTCCACTCATATCTATTTTTTTGTACGTCCTCATAATTAAGCACTATCAAAGTCATACACTTATTCTTCCATTAAACTTCTTCTTTCATGTCACATCTCTATTATGGATGCAACCTTTTATTCAGTGTTAATAAATACAGTCTTGCCCACTAAGATATATTCAGAGCCCAGATGGAAAAATCACTCTGTTAGTCTATTACTTCAAATAAGTTAATCTCTACATTCTTTCACAGCTTGCTCAATCCCTTTCTCATCAAAACATAAGCCACCTGTCTTAATTTCACAGTCTTCAACACCCTATCTCAGTTCTACCCACCATGTTTCATTTAAAATAAGACCAATTCCTGAATCCAATGAATGCAAAGTGCAATTGAATTTTCAGAAAAACAATTTTTAATTCTCCCCCATGATGTCCATAGTGCTTGGAAGGTTTGTTCCTAAATATACAGAAAAATCATTACATTTATCTTCCTCTAAGTCCCTTCTTTCTTATGTGTCCTGAAAAATATAAACATTAACAGTGGCTGGACCTTTGGAGTGTTGAAGCTAGTATCCACCATGATGACCAACACTGACCAATTGTTCTATCGTTTTCCAAGTTAATCTATATGCACTTTCTATCTACAATCTGATGTACCAATTGTAAACTTTTTGAGGAAAGCATTATCTTTTCAAGACCTAGCACAAGTAGACCTTGGTCCATTAGTCATTTTTCCAAGTGTTATTGTAATTAATTACAAATGCCACCATCCATATGAAAATGGCCATTGGAAAGTGAAACAGAATAAGAAAATCAAGAAACTAACATAACTTTCTAATATCTGGCTGGGAATTAAACTTCAGTCCACAGATCTGAAATGACTGACTTATCCTAAACAGGATATATTCCCCCTCAGTTCTCTACTGAGGAATTAGTCATTAATTCCTCCTATTAAGATATTTCCTTCTCTCAAAAGGTGAATATTCAAGAAGCAGCAGCATCTATTGTCTCAGTGAAGGAGGACAGAATCCCGTTCTAATTTTATCATATCCCACACTACCTTCCTTTTTTTAAAATCAGTGTACAATTATTTGCAAAAATAACCTATTCCATTCACATTTTGATGAATGATATAAAGAACTGCTTTCAGTAACAACAAAACAAATTAATAAACTCATATTGTACAGTCCAATAAGGTTGCAGCACAAACACCAGCTCACAATAATTCAGGTAAAAATAAATTGTTGTGTGTCTGTAAAAGCAGGAATTCCTGCAATAAATACCACACATACCAACCTTTTGAAAGGAAATGGCATTATTTTTTTTTTTCCGCTGAACCTGGAATACAAGTGATTACTTTCTAAATACTGGTAAATAGAATACTTTGTCAAATTTGCAAGAAAGTTCTGTTTTTGAGAGAGACTCATCAGAATTTTCAAAATAAAACTGGAAATTTCCAAACATACATATTTTTTATCTAGACTCCAACAGCAAATTTCATATCCCTGTTACTGTCTAGTAAAAAATGTAAAAACCAAAAAAGCCTACCAAGATTAAAGGTTTACCAATTAAGATTTTTTGACCCATTTATAGTATTGATGCCACAAAACCATAAAACACAGAAACTTTCAGGCTGCTTCTCCTGAATTAATTACAAATATCCTGGTCATTCATGGGAATTTCCATTTAGCTTCCTCGATTCAGATGAGCAGTCAAATTTGGTAGTAGCAAATATACTTTTTGATTGAGAGTCAAATGTTAACAAATTGTGACTATATTATAAATAATATGAGTGAGAACATCCCTAAGTCTTCCCTGGGATTATACTGACAAAGGCAAACATCCTTCTACATTGAGACATTTTTATTGTGTATTCCAGAAACAAACTGGGTAACAGTTGTCTTGACCACCGTGAATAAATCTCTCACCTTCGTGTTGGCGCATGCTTTCCCCTTCTTATAGTCCTTATGGCTGCCTCTTTTATCCAATTTTGCCCACAAGGCTTTGGCTTTCCAGTAATTTAGCTTGGATTTGAGTTTGTGATAGAAAGATCGATAGTCCTTGGGCTTTAGTTCTAGGTAGTCACAGAGCTCTTGGAAAGCCTTAAGAGTCCCCTTGCAGGTTGAAGCCTGGACAAATCTGTCAAAGAGAACATGAGCCTGGTTCACCTTCTCATTCTTACTTTCCTCCATGCTTCACACTTCGCAGCTGCCCTGGGGGGCAGCTGTTCTCTTCTGGTCTGCCAGATTTCCCAATGTTGCTCTGCTGAGCCGCTTTCACCTCTGGCTTATAAGCATTATTAACCTATAAAACAAAAAGAAGAAAACGTAACTGAGCTTGCTCTTTTTCAGTTTTTCCAAAATTTTGTCTAAGCCTCTTGAACTGAGAGCCCAGATTCTCAGTAACTAATAAAGCATCAGTTTTAAATAAGTCAACTGATCAGTACCCCGAGGAGTCCTGCCCAAGTTGACTGAAGCAGACCCTTCCAAAGCTCACTGAGCCTTGCTGCAGACAGTGGGACACCTCACCTCTGTTAAATCACAAATTTTTTTACCTGAACCAGTCCCTAGGAAAGTTTTACCAAAACTCATTTCACATGAATGGCAGAGAAGTTACAAGTAAACTGGCAGGAGTTATGTGATGTTTGGAAGTGAACAGAGGTTTTGAAACAAAAGATAGACTTAATGTATCAAGTCACTGTGATAAGCAGATCCCTATGGTAACACCACAGCAATGGTTATGTCCTGGTCGTAAAAACACTACTGCCACAAAGTACTTCAGAAGTTTAAAATAAGTTTTGGGTTCTTCGTTCTAAAAGGACATGTGTCTTTGCTCATGATAAATAGAGATGATGAAAGAGGATGGCATAGCACAAGCTGGTATCTCTGTCAGAGTCCTTGCAAACACTGTTTTTGTACAGTGACGTAACAAACCCAGTGATATCTACTGCAATCCTAGAAAGAAGTTAAACCTGCTAATAGCAATCAAATGCTTAAGAAAAGATGTCAAGACAAAAAAAAAGGCCTGTCTGCGCTTCATCAAGCGGTATAAACTTTTGCCTGACCTAGAGTCTATGCATATATTCCTGGTGGTAATTAAGCAGGAGGTCTGCTACTCTCAGTTGCTTTTCTGGGATCCCTCAGAAGCAGCCTGTAGAACTACAGAATGAATTGTTTGGATCACAAATAGCAGATTTTGTTTAAAGAATAGGTTTTTTTTCTCCCTCTCTCCCTTTCTTTTATATATAAAAAAATCTCTTTCTTCCTTTTATAGATGATACTAACGACATACGTGTAATAGGTTGCTCTCGAAGAAAAAACAGTTCTGTGTGTCTTCAGACAGGAGAGCAGCATGGGAACATAGTGGGAACTATGGAAGTGAAAGCATTTCTGAGGTGCTTTTTGTTCTTTGTTTTTTTGCAACGGGTATTAAGGTAAAAAAGGAAATATGTGGACTCGGATAAAACCTTTTAGATTCTCACCAGCCTTTTTCCTGCTTCCAGCAGACAGGAAGCCAAGTCAAACATTACAGTTCATGTCTCTTCCCCTCCCCTATGACAGCTCTGAAGCAGTTTATTTGGACACTCCTGCATTTCACCCTAACATGGTATTTATTGCTTATGTTTAGAAACAGCAAAGGAGACCTGGAAACCTTTATATACAGCCACAAACTGTTATTAAAAATTAAATCTACTACAGAATCCACAGTATACTGCTGAATGTGATTCTGACTTTATTAGGACAACTGCCTTAGAGGATGAACATGAAGCTGTTTTTCTAACTGGTTGATAGCGATGCTATGTCCATATCAGTACTGCTCACTAAGCAGGATGGAACTAAATGCTTTCCTTATTTTTCATCGTAACTTCACTGCAGTGAAGCTGGAAACATGCTCCAGGCTTGCACCTCAGGGTAACCACTGCACTACTACAGGGGTCTAAGACACTATGCTTTAAGCCTGTGTCTCCTCTGCTGTTCTCAAGAAGAATGTTATAAAGAGCTCCAACAAATCACTTCTTATGCTGAAGGAGTAATTTCTGTGTAATATAGATACAACAAAATACCTACAGTCTAAAGCCATATGCCTCATTAGTCAGCACAACATTGCAAGTTGAATACTATTTTCTGTTATGATTCTCCCATCTCTTGCACCCCGTTCTACCACCCACTCACTCACTTTACACCAGCACTTCAGGTGACTGACACTTCCTAAGAAAAAGCAATAGAAGTTATATGATCTAAATTCAGTGGAGTGTCAATTTAAGTCTGTTAGTCCACAGCCTATTACTGATATATCCAGATGTAAGGACAACATAGGTTTAATTTCTTACCCTTGCTTCTATTTTACTCTTTCAACACAGGAGGGAAGTGGAACTCATTCTGCACTGCTCAGAGAGATCCCAAAGTTAAAATCCAATCTAATTTCATTCTAGGAACTTACTGCTTTGTGTGCAAGGTTTGCCAAGCTAGGAGACAAACCTGCAAAAGCAAGCAGGTCATTGTAGGCAGCACAACCCGAGTGGCACATTAATACAGCAATTCTGCCAACATCCCATTTCAGGCTGTGAAGTCAGTTATGCCCACAGGTCAAATACAGAGGCTTCCGTCACTGCAATTAGTCACTCCCCAGAACTCTGCATTCTTGATGTAAACACCCAAAGCCTTTGGAACCCGCCAGCAACACATCAGAGATCATGGAAATTACAGGAGGCAAAGCAAGGGCAGGCAAGAATTATTTGCCAGGTTTCCAGGGTATTCATATGCCTTGTTGGCTATTCTGCAAGTCTGCAGTATCCTGCATGTTTTGCCTCGAGGCAGCTGATTGCTGACTCAGAAGCTCTGTAAATTCCTTGGCTGGAGTGTTGGGAGAGAAAGACAAAGCCCATGAAAAAAACGCATGCAAGAACAGTGTTCATGTTGCTATTTACAATAATAGCATGAGACTGTCACTGACTCACGACTGCAAGTACGCTCAGGATCTCCAACGCTTCCCCAGGACAAAAGAAATCAATGAAAAACAGAGACACAACAGGCCATGAATAATTCTGGGTGGTCGTTCTTTCCCACAGCCACCACAGATGCATGAATAGAAGTATTTTGCCAAATGCACACACAAAAAAGAAAGTTCAGTGCCCTACTTCCATCAAATGTAAGAGATAGGAAGAGATTTTTGCAAATGAATTTGGTTGTAGAAATTCAAGTTCCTGCAGAAAGTATTGCAAATGCAGGACTCCTATATTCCATGCCAACACAACCCCATTACAGGAGTCACCCTCTCTACATTTTCCATGTTAATTTTATTAAAAGTGCTCATTCAACTAATTATTTGAGCCTGGAAAAATAAAATATTACATGAATATATTTTCCAGCATTCTTCTCCATTTTTTTCCAGCAGAAACTATCAACTTAATTCCATCTAAATTCACAGCTTGTTCCATCTAGCTTAAAACAGCATTTTGAGTGAATAAAACATTTGCCAAAGTAACTGCCCAGCTCCACCTCAGAGTGCTGGCTTTCTCTGAGTACAATGTAAATACTTTCTTATATTTTGGTTATTTCACAGCCAGGAAAACACCACCGATACACCCCTTACAGACAAATCCCTAAAAAATCAGATCAAACTGCAGTACTCTATGGAATCTGAAAGCAAGTTGGTCTATCAATCATAAAACTACTGATAGCTCCAATAGTCCCAATTTCCATTGATTTCATCTCTTCCCTAAATTTCCAGTTTGCCAGTAACATTCCCTATGCCCTTGTCTCCCTTTCATGGCCTCCCAGCTTCTGCCTAAGCAAGACTCCGTAAAACGCTTTGGAAACTCTGGTATTACTGCAGTACCTAGGCAGCCAGTACACACTTGCAACTTCGCTAGCAAAAGCCTAAACACAGATTATCGTTAAGCTACACCTATTTTTGTCTCTCTCCTCCACCCAGCCTCCAGTTTTCTTGTAGGAAATCAACTACCTTTGAGACTTTTATTCCCCATCAAGTCTGGATGAAATTGTCCAAAAGTTATTAAGGATGAACAGAAAAGCAAATGAACAAACAGCTCAATCCCGTAACCCCCCCTTCTTTTGGAAAACACACTAAAAAAAGTCTTTATTCCAACAAATGAAAAAGCTCTGGTTTCATTTCCAGTATCTGATTTATTTTACTTTTAGCTAAAACTAAAGAAATGGACTTTGCTACAATATGTTCATGACTTCCTAAGTGACCACAGGTACTAAAAAGTGCAGGTTTAGGGCAGTGTGGAACAGATGGCAAAAAGAGGACAATTTTGACAAGAAAAGCTAAAGGCAGAACTGGCAATTATTTTAGCTCCATTTTATGCAGACAAGGAATGGGAAAGCAGGAGGACAAAGGCGTGGTTGCCATTGTTTGCAGCTTCCCTTTTATACCAGATGGAAAAAAGGAACGTCAGCACTGTCCGCAGTATGTTTTAAGATGGTGTTTAGATCTGCTCCTGCTCATAAAATTCAACACTCAAGCAAATATGCTGGCAAAGATGTTTGTGTTTTAATACACTTATCAAACCTGATTTGGTGGGCTTCGGTACACCATATGGGAGCGACTCTTTTGGGTCTCCACCTCTTTCCTGTCTACACCCCCTCTCAAGCTAGGACAAAAGTGGGAGAAAGAGATCAAATATGAACTTGGTTGCAACTACAAGAACCCATTCTTAAGGAGAAGATCAAAGCACATATATGAACAGTTCACAGAATTCTCACACCAAGAAAAACTCAATCCAGTAATGATTTGAACAGAAATACAAATTATATCCAAGGACATGGAATCACACAAATACAGAAGTCGTTACAGATAATATTTTGGTTCCCAAATTCATATCAAAGTACTGAATAAAAATGTGTACATTGTTCATTACTAACCATTTCTTAAGTGCTGCAGCATGAGTACAATTGACCTACAAAATAAAACCTTTTGTCTATATGAATCCAACAAACATACTATTCTGCTCCTCTGTCATATGTGACTCTTTGATCACAGTAGAGTCCCTACGCTGAATGAACACCAATGTAAAGAAAGAGGCCAAGAAACAGATCATCTCTCTTCTCTGGAGAAAAAAAAAAAGAAATTATGCCAAGGAAGAGGTAGCTGCCCCTTTATAGGATGTTAAGGGAATAATAGCCATCTGGACAGCTGTCCAGATGGCAAGACAAGCTTTAAGAAGAACTCTAGCTTAAATAGCTGACACAGCTATGTACTAGGGAGATCCCTCATAGCACAAATCTTCACGCTGGGCAACCGGTAACCAATACAGTGATGCCTTCTCACCCAGCATCAACTCACCAGCTGTGTGTTTGAGAAGCTGGGGACATTCTTTACATCTTGGAACTGTTGCCATGCTGTAAAGAACCACACAGAAATTTTCTTTTGCTGTTCATGTAGTGTACTTTCTCAAAGAAGCAAATGTGCTTTTATTCCAGTGGTACTACATCCCCCTAGAATCAAAACTCATGACAAACTTTCTGGAGCATAGCCATTAACGTAGCAAGTCATGGCAGCAACACTTCCCTATACAGGCCTCCCAAAACCCAATGACATATGACAGCAAAGGCTCCATTTGTTATCTGGGTGGCGAAATTCATGCATCTCCCACAAATCCTCCTGAGAAAACACAAATCCACCTGTTTCAATATAGGGAGCCCTCAGTCTGCAAGCATTTCCCATAAAGACCATAACTCACAACTGTAGACAGTCAGACCGTGGGGATTTTCTGATAAGCACAGGTATCCTACTTCTAAGTTAAGTGTACAATCACTTCACACAGGGTGAGGGTAACTTCACTACTAGGTTGAAGCACATGGAAGCTTCTCACTCCACCACTTACCAGGGCAAGAAGGTTGAATACCATTCTCTCATTTGAAGTGCTTCGAAGAGGTTCCTGAAGTTACATTTCAACACAAAACCCCATCCTGAAGTTAGATCCTACCCAATTTTACAAGCTGGACTTCACCAGAGTTCTTCAAACACTATCAAATAACCTGAGGAAAGCTCCTATACTAAAAAAAGCCTCTTAAGAAATGACTGGAATGACACTTTCACAAAACTTTCTTTCTATGACTCCAAATGGGGATAAAACAAATCAGCCACCTTAGCACAGCAAGACATATCAGCTTTTGACATCATATAGGACATGGATTGATTAATCTTTCTGAGCCAACATGCTATGCCACAAGAAAAGGAGGTTTTCAGAAAAGCTTTACTGAATGTTAGAGAACAAGAGCATTGTTCTGACCCAATTAGAAATTTTGAGCAGAATGAAAACTGAAGGCTACAAACACACTATAACGATCTCTGCAGCCCAGTAAGCCAAGTCCTCTGAGGCCTTCAGGTTCTACCAGCACACCGATCACTCCAAGCCATTCCATGACCCAGTGAGAAAACAAACAGAGCCCATATTTATATTTAAAAAATAAATAAAAAGAAATCTCATAGAAGAAATTCTGTAATTAAGCTCACATGAACACACTTTTAAAATTTATGTAAGTGAAGGCTTCTATCTGTCAGAACCTGCCACCAAAACAGGCTGCATCAATCATAAAAGTTAATGCAACAAAGATAATCAACAGGGATAAAGAGACAGATACAACCATATGATATGCAAGTGCCAAAAGGATAAAAATTACCATCCTTTAAAGAGCACGTAAAATGGTTCACGAGATTTGAAAAGTTAGAAGTTCTAGCATCTAATGTAGTACATGCTTGCCTTCTATTATAGAACGTTTGTCTCCACTCAGCATTCTTCAGTTTCCCCTTTTATTAACTAATTCTGCCTTATACAGGTCAAAGATTACCAGTCATGTAGAATCATGGGGTTCAAACTGGGATGAACTTAGCAAAACCACCTTCATTTGGGTCATTGAGAGAAACATCTTAACGCCTCAGAAGCAAACTCAAAGACTGGTCATTTGTGCCAGCATTTATTCTAATCAAGGCAGGTGGCTGCCTGGACTTTTAGCTCCAAGGCTTACTCCTCAGTGGTTTGGTAAATACCAGACTCTCAGAAAACAAAGATCAAATATTCCAGTTATAGATGTTAAAAATGTACATGGGAAAGCAAGTCTTATTTCTGCTGCTTCCAACTCTCAGCTGCTATGGGTGTGGAAAAGAGGCAGGCACTTTCTCGAAGAAGTGGTAGAGAGGGGAGTTAGAAAACAGGATTAAAAGATTCAAAATTCCACCCTCCACACACACTCAACTAGCTAAGGCATCACAAATTGAGTACACTGCCCAGAGCAGTTCAAACAGATTATTTAATGGATGTATATCCTGTTTCTGTGGAGGAAGACTGAATATGGAAAGCAGAAGGACTTAAAAATTTTGGAATTTTTTTTCCTAATGCAGATCTTGCAGGACTCTCTTGGGAGCCAAGAAACCTAAGTAAACAGACATTTGAATAAAAGAGCCATAAAGATTTCTCCAACCCACAAACCACTTCATTTAGAGGCTGTTGAACTTTAAAAACAAAACAAACCCCAAGCTTTATTTCAGAAAAAGTCCAGGAAGGGCTGGGACCATGCTACAACCCCTGGGTGCAACCTCAGCCTTTATAATTGCCAGGTAAAATATATACGCAGAGCTCAAAAAACATTTAAGAAATTGAACCTTAAACCCAGACCTCCAGAACTGCTACTTCCTTTCCCTTAACCAGAAAGGTCCAACCAGGAACAGCATCTCGACAACTCATCTGCAGGTGAGGACCAGCAACTTACTCGTTATCTGCCACATGCCTTCACTTGTCACTGTTAATATATCTGGCACTCTATATCCCACCTATCATATGCCCCCAACCCACATATGGCCAACAGACCCAAGCTCCACCAGCAGGCTGACTCTCTCAAGCTTCACTCCTGCCAAAGAGAATCCCACAGTGTGTTTATAACCATTAATGGGCGTACCTTACTCATATAGCTCAAATCACTACCCTTAGCCTTCTGCTCTCCTTAAAAGTTGTGCATGAAAATGTGTGCCATGTAGTCTCTCCAAATACCTAAAACCAGGAATGGCAATGACAAGGAACTCAATCTAGGGTAGATGCAACAGGCTGTTTCTTGATGCTCCGCAGGCCACCACAGGCCTGTATTGTCCTCCCACATTAGTCACTAGATTAGACCAAAATACACGATTAAGCAATTTCATTTCATTTTGCAAAAGCAGAGAATTACACATCTCAGCAAGAGCGCTACTGACTGAACGTAGTTTGAACAGGACACAAAGCAGGATCTGAAGGGAACCAGAAAGAGACTGGTTTCCATCATGTTTTGAATTTTCTTTTTTTGTAATGACTGGTAGATTCTGTACAGAGCTACACCTCATTTTCATGGTAGAACTTGTTTATCCAGACTCTTAAGGCATGGGGCTTCTAGATAACAGAAAAGATACTGAACGTGTTCAATGGATACACTAAATCCCAATTCATTAGATCACAGGAAGAAAAAACACAATAATAATCATCATCATCCTCTAAATTTTATTTCATAAATTAATAAATTACATTATTTAATAGAGGTCAATAGACACAGGTCCCACAAACCTCTTCTATAACCTGCCCCAGGGTGAATTCCTGTAGACATGTTTTTATTCTGGAGGTGGGGTGGGGAATCTACCCTAGCATTTCGTCAAAGCACTCACTTACTGTAAGTACCTCTTGGAGTTCTTAATTTGACAGTGTCTTAAACTTACTTTGGTATCAACCCTTAAAAAATTTACTCATGTAAATCTTTACCCTTCTAAAGATAAGAATACCCACCCTTTCCACTCTGGTATGATCTGCAATCTTTAGTAACAATAAGAATTTTAAAAAGCAAAACAAAATCCAATCCTCAGCTGCTAACAAACTTCACTGTAAGACTGCCAAATGACAACTGATCAAATCTAGCATCTTAATGAAAATTCATCGCTATTACATAATCCTGTGTCTCTAATGCTTCCTATCCTTCATTTTCCTCATAAGTACAAGGAAAGCTTTTACCAGGAGACAGGAATATATTATAAGCAGGTAACCAGTTTAACATTTTGGCTAAACTATGGCAAACAGGTAGAATAAAGTTCTCATACTACAAAATATACCAAAACCTTGAAAGATAATCCAGATTACAGGTATAGCCTGGCAAAACCAAAACTTTTAACCTCAAACTTTCAACTCTGGACATGAATTAGTATCGTTTGCACATACTGTTACATAGCTTAAAAATAGTAACCAGGCAGCATGTTCCCCACTTGGCTGGACATTTGACTCTCAGTAAATGCTGAAACAGTTTCAATTGGCCAGACAGCAATTCCCTTCCAGCCGCCTAACGCACAGGAGATGCCTCTCTCAGCAAAGGCCATGCCAAGCTCAATGCCTTGAGCAAATGAAAATCTGTTAGGAAATCAGTTACAGAGGAAGGAGGTGGAGGTGGTTTTGTGATTTACTCTCCTCTCCCTGAGGCCTTGGCAAGCAGTTTCTGAAATAAGATGGCAGTCATCACTTCCAGAGGCAGACATTACTAGTCTGCTCAAATACAGCTGCACTGGTAGGGACATGAAAAGACTTGGTACGAATTAGTCAGAGATTTAATCCAATCTAAGTGTAAGGATGCCATTCAGCAGAATTTGCTCCTAGTAGCAAGCACACATAAAAGCTTCTCTCTTTGCCTTTCATCCTCAAGGACTTTTCTGTCTAGTCTTTTTAATTCCATCCTCCTTTGGATAAATGCCTTTCCTCTGCAAGGACATACGGAGGTCTGAGGCAGATATCCTTAGCTGAACCTCCCAGCTATCTGGCAGAGAGAGTTGCTCTACAAGAGGACACGAGCACCCCCTTTCACTTAATGCAGGTCTGTGAGTCCCCATCAAAGGGTGTACAATCACCTTTTTGTGCAATACATCTACACGCACCACTTTAATAGCTCTCAGTGGCCATGAAGAACTACAGCACTGTGAAACAATGCGAAACGTCCAGCATGGTTCGACAGCCCTGTTGCAGTGCTTTGCCACTATGCTGCTTGCACACTGGAATTTGTCTTGTAGGGCATTCCAGGACTTCCATTGGCAGATGATTCAGTTCTGGACCTTGGGCTCAAACTGAGTAACTTCCATAATCCCTTATTTCATAACACCACCCTCCACCTGATATTTGAGCACTAGCCAGACCAATTCTTTTTTAAAATGCTTTTAATGCAGCAAGAAGAAGGGGCAAGAGAGACTAAAGTCAACATGTGACCTTCTCAGTGATAATACCAACAGGCTGCTGCTAGCTTGTCTGAAGGCAAGCAACAACTTCAGAATCAGACTGACACGTTCTCTTTAAGAAAAAGATTGAAATTAAGAAATACTTCCTTCAACTTCATTCAACTGCTGTTTTCAGGCTCCATCAGCCAGCATGGACTGGTAGCACAGCACTCTGTAAACCAAGGATGACCAACATTAGTGGCAGAATCTCAGCATGACAGTAGCTGCAGAAATCTATAAAATGATCCATGGAGCAGACCACAAGCGTTAATCTAAGTTCCTCTCCAGAGAGAGCAACCTGGGGCCTTCAACATCTGGAAACCACCCTCCCTCTAGTTGCTCAATGGTATTATATGAATACTAAATTGTTTATTTACCGTTAGCTTATGCCAATAGAAGCATATGCTGCAATTAAGGCGGCTTGTTTTTCTCCAGTCTGAAGATTGAGAAATGTAAAGAATGTGTTCCTGATTACATTGGAGGCCATCAGTGGAATCTATATGCTTACTCTCTCCACTCCACTCCCCTGTCCTTCCCCATACATACACCACAGAAATTATCACAAGTAGCCTTTCTTCATGGACCCAAGAGATCTCGCTAACTGTAATGAAACATTTCCTATTCCATGGGGTAGACTGGAAAACTCTTTGATATTCGGATCTTCAAATACTTGGAGTGTCCACAATGAAAAAACTGTTTGCTTTTAACCTTTCATTTCTATAACATCCCTGGTTTTCCAGTCATTCTCTTCTACAGTAACTATTGAATTATGTTCTGTAACTATAGGGGATAACTGGGGAACACTCATTTGGAAGACCAAAAGGCAGACAGAACAATCTGAGACTGACAGAAATGGGCAATTTCCTGAGCCATATCATGCTGTGGCAGCTGAGATTACTAATGCTTTTTATCCTATCCTTATCACCTCAGAATTTTCTTCCTAAACCCTGCTGTTTTTATGATTAATAACTTTCTTTTCATTTCCAGGTCAAGTTTATACATCTTTGTTCCTGTGATGATACTGACCTACGCATTAGCTTTCCCTGCCTTCCTGCACATAGACAGATGCCACATCCCCTCTTGATCCTTGTTACACTGAGGTTAAATCAAGCTCTTCTAGTCTAAGACAGGCACTCTTTTCCGAGGTCTCCCAAGGAGGACGACTGCGTTGTTGGGTTTGGGGTGGGTATGAAATCTTATAAAGAACTATAGTTGTACACTGCATTTGGCCAAATGAGTTCTCACAAGAGTATGGCATAATAGGGTACATATTGCAGGGTATACCCCTCCCCTGAACATTCCAGGATTGCTTTGGGTCTTCCACAACTACAGCCCAGTTCTAGTATACATTTCAATGTACTCATTGATCACAGGGATCATTATTTCTCCTTCCTTGGTCTTTTCCAAGTTAAAGGACAGGAGACTGTCTCATTCTTGCTTTTATGCTATTGAATTTAATTTAATTTGTATCCCGTAAGTTCTAGTTCTTTCTACAGAATTTCAATATAAAGACCGAGTTAGTCTCAAAGAAGTAGCATCACAGCCCTCATCCCTAAAGAACAGGAACAGTAATCTTTCCCCGCAAAACTAGGTCCTTCCCCTTTTAAACACAATTTTGTACTTTCTGTTCCCAAGGAAGATGCTCTGAAGTGCAGTACTCATCCCAAATTCAAGGCTCACTCATTTTTCCCAACTGACCAGCATCAGCTGTAAGTAGCCTTTCATGTATACGTGACAAGCATGACGCATTCAACAGAATATATGATGCCTCATATAGAGCTATCAGTGCTTCACAGCACATTTATTAGCAGAGAAGTGCTTTGTGTTTACACCTGAGCAAGCTTCTTGTGGGTACAGTAGAGGTTTCAGAATGTTGTGCTTCCTAGCAGAGAATCAAAATATCATACATGGGAGATTGACTGACCTAAAGCACTAGAGCAACAGAAGTAGGATGAAACAGAGTGCCAGGGCTATCAGAACTCCACCTGATCAAATGTGAAACACACAAATACGATATTTGGATGCAGCAGTCTCTCCAGGAAAGAAGTCCAATATTAATGCCACTGGTCAGGAGACTGACAAAGTTTCATGTGGAAGTATATACAGTTCTGCCTCCCATGGGATGTTAGGCTAGTCTAACAAAGAACTTGTGATCAGTCCTTCCAGTCTCCCCTACTAAATAGAGTAAAAAACACATCTGATAGTGGCAGAAGTAAATGTCTGAAAGCAGAGAAATGGGGTTCTGAAGAACCCTCTCATGAGAAAAGCCTACAGCAATTAAAGACTTACTCAGTTTATTAATAGAATACAGTTCTCTGAGCCTGAAAAGGAACAGACCACATCCTAGGATTTGCCTCCAAACCAGTCCAGTGTTTTGATATTACTGTATGTATGTGGACATGACAATATATGCACAATTAATATGCCAAGCCAGCATCAAGTGATCTTAACCATGACTGCAAAGATGTATGCATAGCAAAAAAGCTTTATTGAAGGTTGTTTTGTTACTATACCAGCTACTAGGAAGAAAATTAACTCTATCCTAGCTGAAACCAGGACAATCTCCATCCCTTATTCAATACCATCTATGTCATGCCCAGGTCCCACATTTTCCAATACATCCCAATTAACCACCACCACCTTTCCTGTCTTTTGATAAATAGACACAGATATCATTCCCTCCATCTATGGGCCATCCCTCTGAACCATCTGTTGAGTTCATTTAGTCCACGACTTTGGGCTCTAGCTGTCATAACAGTCCTTCAGGGCAAAAGAGATGGTGTGTGGTGTTGGATTGTTGCCTCCTGAAGCCAGTTCTGCTTCCATCACCACTGTGCTTGTCCAGTTCTATCATTGCTGCACTTTACTCAGTTTCATCAAAATTAATTCTTCATTAATCAGGGTGATCCTTACTATAATACCATTGATATGGCTTATAACCATTATAGTAGTGATGACATACAATATTATATAGCAATTAACATCACATAAATCAAATCATTGGCTGTTCTCACCCAAAATCAAATCCCCTTGAGGTACACATTGGACTTCCCCATCCTTCCACATTACCCACCAAGTGCACCTAGGTCCTTGAGCAAAAACAATCCCACAGCTGTGCTTGCCTTTGCCAGAGGCAAGAATAACCCAGACTATCTTCACCCAGCATATTTTTGATGTGCATCACAGGGACTTTATCCCCTTCTACAATACATAAGAGTTTTGATTGGGCAGGGCCAGCTCGATTGGCAGATACCCTAGAGTTGACTGATCAGGTGGTTTAGCTAAATGTATATCCCAATGTTTGAATGTCCCAGCACCCATTGCTCTCAGTGTAGTCTTTAACAGTCCATTGTATCATTCAAATTTCCCAGAGGCCAGTGCATGATAGGGGATGTGATATACCCACTCGATGCCGTGCTTTTTGGCCCAGGTGTCTATGAGGTTGCTTTGGAAATGAGGCCATTGTCTGACTCAATTCTTTCTGGGGTGCCATGTCACCTTAAGACTTGCTTTTCAAGGCCCATGATAGCGTTCCAGGCAGTGGCATGGGGCACAGGATATGTTTCCAGCCATCTGGTGGTTGCTTCCACCATTATGAGCACATGGCGCTTGCCTTGGTGGATTTGTGGGAGTGTGATATAGTCAATCTGCCAGGCCTTCCCATATTTATATTTCAGCCATTGTCCTCCATACCAGACAGGCTTTAACTGCTTGGCTTGCTTGATTGCAGCACACGTTTCACATGCATGGATAACCTATGCAATAGCGTCCATGGTCAAGTCAACCCCTCAGTCATGAGTCCAATACGTTGCATCTCTTCCCTGATGGCCTGAAGTGTCATGGGCCCACAAAGCTATAACTCAGCCTTACGTTACCAGTCCAAATCCACCCGAGCCACTTCAACCTTAGCAGCCTGATCCACCTACTAGCTGATGTTCTTCAGTTGCCCAACTCTTGGCTACCTGAGCATCTACATGATGGACTTTTACAATCAGGTTCTCTACTCAGGCAGCAATATCTTGCCACAATGCAGCAGCCCAGATGGGTTTAGCCCTGCACTGCCAGGTGCTCTGCTTCCATTGCTGTAACGACCCCCACAGGGCATTTGCCACCATCCATGAATCAGTATAGAGAGAGCACTAGCCACTTTTCTCAGTCAGCAATGTCTAAAGCCAGCTGGATGGCCTTCACTTCTGCAAACGGACTCAATTCACCTTCTCCATCAGCAGTTTCTCAAACTCATCATATAGGACTCCATACAGCAGCCTTCCACCCCGATGCTTTCCTATGATATGACAGAACCCATCAGTGAACACTGCATCTTGCTGCTCATTTTGGGGCAATTTATTATATAGTGGGGCCTCTTCAGCACATGTCACCACCTCCTCTGGAGATATTCCGAAATCTTTGCCTTCTGGCCAGTCCATGATCAATTCCAAGATTCCTGGGCAACTGGGGTTTCCTATTTGAGCCCATTGTGTGACCAGTGCAACCCACTTACTCCACATAGCACCAGTTGCATGATGCGTAGAGGAGACCCTCCCTTTGAACATCTAGCCTAGCACTGGTAATTGGGGTGCCAGGAGCAGCTCTGCGTCAGTACCAACCACCTCCAAATCAGCTCAAACCCCTTCATATGCTGCCATTACCTCCTTTACAGTTGGAGTATAGCAGGCCTCAGATACTCTGTATCCCTGACTCCAAAACCCTAGAGTCAACCTCAAATCTTCCCTGGTGCTTTCCGCCAGAGACTCCAGGTAATGCCATTCTCCCCAGCTGTGTTGTAGAGCATATTTTTAACACCTTGTGCTGCCCAGACTGGCCCAAGGGCTACTGTATGAACTACCTCCTTTTTAATTTGTTCAAAGGCTTGCTGCTGCTCAGGGCCCCATTCAAAGTCATTCTTCTTCCAGGTGACTTGATATAGAGGGCTTTCGATCAGATTGTAATTGGGCATGTGCACTCTCCAAAAACCCACAACGCCTAAGAAAGCTTGTGCTCCCTTTTTGCTACTTGGTGAAGACATAGTTGTTATTTTGTTGATCACATCCATTGGGATCTGATGATGTCCATCTTGCCATTTTATTCCTAAAAACTGGATCTCCTGTGCAGGTCCCTTGATCTTACTTTGTTTTATGGCAAAACCAGCTTTCAGAAGGATTTGGACTATTTTCTCCCCTTTCTCAAATATGTCTTCTGTGTTGCTCCAAACGATGATGTCAATGTATTGCAGGTGTGCCAGATCTTCACCCTGTTCCAGTGCAGTCTGGATCAGTCCACAGCAGATGATAGGGCTGTGTTTCCATGCCTGGGGCAGTCAATTGCAGGTGTACTGGACACCCACGAGTGAACACAAACTGCCGCCTGCACTCTGCTGCCAAAGGGATTGAGAAAAATACGATAGACATACCAGTCGTGGCATACCACTCGGCTGCCTTTGACTCCAATTCATATTGAAGTTCCAGTATGTCTGGCACAGCAGCACTCAAGTGTCAGTGTGACTTCATTCAGGCCAGAATAGTCTACTGTCAGTCTCCACTCGCCATTAGACTTTCACACTGGTCATACAGGACTGTTAAAGGGTGAGCAAGTCTTGCTGATCACTCCTTGGTTCTCCAGTCAATGAATCAGCTTATGGATTGAAATCAAGGACTCTTAGCTGGTGTGATACTGCCACCAGTGCACTGTTGTGGTAGCGATCAGCACCCATTGTTCTTCAACAGTCAGCAACCCCACAACAGAAGAGTCCTCTGAGAGACCAGGCAAGGTATACAGCTGTTATCTGGCTATAGGCCCCATTATCACAGCATCAGAGCAGCCAGGTGACAATGTGCTCACCTGGATGATAGCTAACGTCTTTTTGCATATCTCACAGCTCACTCAGGGACAGGGATTGGGTGGTTTCCACCTCGTTTAGGAGTTCTGCATCTTCCTCCTCTTCTCATGACAGCCCTGCTTCAGAGTAGCCTGCCTTGTCCACTTCCTCCTCCTTCCCCTTCTTAGTAGGGGTTTCTTCCTTTACTAAACAAGCTGACTTTTGCATCCAGTATTTCTTCTTGTGGATAGGGGCAATTGATACCAGCATGGGCTGGTTCTCTGGTTCAGCTGCAGTGCCTGTCACAAGGGCTGGAGTAGTCACAGTGCCTGTTGTTTTGTTGTCCAGTCCAGAGACCTATCTCTTCCCCTTGAGGGTACTGAATAGTGTTAAACAGGGCTTGGTAGACAGGGGCCAAGCCCAGCACGTTGCAGTGATTTGTGTGTCTCTGGAACTGCCAGGATGACAGGATACTTTTTCCAAATATTTTACTAATTTTTAAGGAACACTTGTTCAGCGGTGAAGTTCCAAAACACTGGAGGTGTCTTAGGTACTTGCCCATACTATTCCACACACCCTGCCACTCATAACTATCCAGCCTTGGGGCAGATCTCCGAGTGGCTTAAATAGTTGTTTAACCTTAAACAAGACCTGCAACACATTCAGAAGACATAGCAACAGGAACATGCTGGTTTGAACATCCCAAGAATATTCAAAATTTTCAAGAGCTATTGTAACTAGCTTGAAGGAGAAGGAGGTGGTGAAGGAGTGGGGGAAAGTATCCCCCTTTGTCTCCTCCATAGATTGGCTCTCTGAGGAGAAAAGGTAGTGTGATAATAGTTTCTGAGAGATGGTTCCTGAAGTATGGAAATGATGGCAATGCTGAGTACAAATACCAGATTAAGTCTCATGACCAGTAATTTTATCATATCATAAGCCAGTGTTACACAGTACAGCAAAATGATAACCTTGACCCAGGCCCCACAGGTAATAAACAGAACAGGGAACATGCACAGAACATAAGGTGTTACATCAACACAATCCTGAAAATAAGCACAAAACTCCGAGAGCACATAAATCAACATTGTGATCAACAACTATTAAACTAATATAATGAATGCTTATAACAAATTTGTTTTAACACATTCTGGTCAGATCTGTCATTATCTCAACCCTTTGTGCCCCACACTGAGCACCAAAAAAGGACTGTTGTGGTTTAACCTGTCAGGCTAGGAATCAGAAAGAAAGGTAAAACTCATGGGTTGAGATAAAGACAGTTTAATAAGATGGAAAAGAAAGGGAAAATAATAATAATGATGATAAAAGAATATACAAAACAAGTGATGCACAGCACAATTGCTCACCACCTGCTGACCAATGCCCAGCCAGGCCCAGAACAGCAGCCACCACCCAGACAACTCCCCCCAGTTTTATCATTCAGCATGATATGGAATGTGATATGGAATATCCTTTGGCCAATCGGGGTCAGCTGTCCTGGCTGTGTCCCCTCCCAGCTTCTTGTGCATCCCCAGCCTCCTCACTGGCACAGCAGTATGAAAAGCTGAGAAGTCCTTGACTTAGTGTAAGCACTGCTTAGCAACAACTAAAACATCAGTGTGGTATCAACATTGTTCTCATCCTAAATCCAAAACACAGCGCTATACCAGCTACTAGGAAGAAAATTAGCTCTGTTCCAGCTGAAACCAGGACAAAGGTTCATAATGGTGTGCAAAATTACCAGCTTTCAAGGCCTTTAGCTGCATAAAGATGAATTTTCTGGCAAAAAAAGTAGCTGATACTGTAGCCATTTCTGTAACCGCCTGTCCTCTTACTGATGCATGTGTTGTGCGGGGTGGGAAGAAGTGTGAGGGAGGTGGCACTAGCCATTTAAAACTCTGATTCCTTGCCAGGATGGATGAAATTTCACTTCTTCCTCTATTTTAAAGAATTAGAGCCTTGAAAGCTGAAGGCAGCAACAGACTTCCAGAATTTTGCCTATATGTGTAGTGCTGAAAGAAACAGTAGAACAGACTGGTTGTTTGGAAAGACAGGAAAGAGGTTCATAGAATTTCAAGAAAACTGTGCTTTTGGTAGTGCACCAGGGTGCAAAAGCAGCATACTAAAAACTGCTGGTACACTCCTACATGTTGTTTACTTTGGAAAATAAAATTTGAATGTTGTTTTCCCCCAAAGGCATAGATATGCTATGCAAAGAAATGCTTCAGGCAATTTATGCCACATCTGTGTCCCCACAGCTAACAAAGGAACATAAGATGACTACAAGCTACACAGGTATAATCAGTTCACCAAATTCCATCAGGGAATTTAAGGGATAAGTACCATTCTAGTGCTCCGAGCACATAGTATACTGCCCAGGAGTCCCTTATCCCAAAAGAAAAAAATTATTTCATGTGTCTTTGAATTGCTCTTAAAAATACCTAAAATACACCAACACTGTAGTTGATTCAGGACTGCCCTAGTCTGATCTCGAAGGAGCTTCGTTTTCCCTTTTCCATATGTTATATAACAGGGACTTCACTTCCATTCGTCTCCTGGCTAACTCCTCAGATCTGACAGTAATACAGCCATTAAGCAGATCAGTAGGGTCTCAGGTTTAACAGAAAGATCAGTTCATACACGTCTGTTACTTCAGTCCAGAGGTGTTGGCATATTTTTAAACAGCCATAGATTGAGACCTGCTAGTATATTAGAGAAACAGAAAATTTTTGCTGGATACAAGAGGTGGTCCCTTCTGTAGTTTGGACTGGTACCTGATAAAGCGCTTCTGAGTACTCCTATGCCCTTTATTTGCTACCTTTGGAGAAAACAGGCTGCCAGTATATTGTATGGAGGATCTCAGTGCTCACCTCTGTACAGACCACACAGTGTAACCTTAAGGTTACTCAACATTTAGGTATTTCAGTAACTCACACGACACACTGGAAAGAACATTAGTGGTAGCCACACACTTCTCCACATACTCAACACAGCACTCAGTGCTAAGCATTAGACTCCCACGTAGCTCCACTCCAGGGGACAAGGCAGTTCACATTTAGCACAGAGCTATTTATTAGTTATACCACATATTACATTAACATCAGCTTAAGTAAATTAATAGCAAGGTAATACCTAATCAAAATGGCCAACAAGATAGGTACCTTGCTATTAAACGCTGTTTTCCCTGGAAGTATTTAAAGTGGTGTAGGGAACCCGTGAGAAGTTGACAACACTACAACAGCTACTTGCAGCAAGGCAGATGTGGATGCAAAACATGCACAAACCCAATCCATTATCTAAGGTGGGTTTCTTTTTCACCTAATAACTAAACATCACATACCCATCTGTGCTCACAGCTATTTCAATCCTACCTCGGGCCAGCCCAACAAGTTTTAGGTGCAATCTCCACAGATTTACCACACTTTGAGGACAAATAACCACATGAAGTGAACAATATCAGCTTTCCTTTCACAGAAAAGCAAAGACGCTCTCTGGCTGGACTGTCCAGGCAGGATGGCTCACTCTCTCAGCAGTCTTTTCTACAGACAGGATTTAACATAGAGAAACTTCCAGCATGCTCCTCTTCTGGTTTCCTCCACTGAACACAAGAAATTAAAAATCCATTCATGGAAAAACAGCACATGTGCACGAAAAGAAAAACTAGTTTGTCCCAACTAGGCTATACTCAAAAACATAAGTCAGTACTAAGCTGACCCTGACAGTATTAAACTGGAAGCCTGCCATGCCATTAGCTTTTCTCAGACCAGTATATTTCACTGCAGAAGCAGCAGGATCATTTCTGGGGGAAATGCATCCATGTTTCCTTTTCTCAGTTAGGGAAGCTGATTTGGCTGTTGATTAGGGAAATGCACCAATCTACCCTATTTAAAACTCTTATTTGAGGAGTGGGTCAAATTAAGAAATTGTGGGTCAAAGAACCACAGAATAATTAAGGTTGGAAAGGACCTCTGGAGATTGCCTGGTCTGATCCCACTGCTCCAAGCAGAATCAACTAGAACAGGTTACTCAGGACTGTGCCCCATCAGGTTTTCAGTATCTCCAAGGATGGAGTCACGAGGGATGCTTTAAACCTAACATAATATCCCTTGCAGCAGACAGACCTGCATATTTAACCTCCAGGCAGATTAATTTTTATGTAACCAAGAAATACAAGAGAGGGTAGATGCTCAAGTCCCAGCACACATCACCCTAAAAGGCAAAGTCAAGACAGCCAAAAACAGCAAATCACTTTTTCCTCTATATTCATGAAACTCCTAAGCTCATCAGATTTCCTCCTTACCTTGAGACAAAATGAAGTGTTTATTCCCAGGCCTCATGAAACATTAAACAAAAGAAAGCTTAACCCATGAAGATAACACACAAAACTACTCTCTAGTAGATGTGACTGCAGCTGTGAATCCCATTTCACATTCTATTTTCTAAACAAAAGCAACACCTAGCCCAAGGGTTCAACTAAAATGCCACCTCTCTCCTTGAAAATAGTTCTTACTGGTCAAGTCTGGTGACATCTGAATTTGCAGTAAACAAGCTCTGGAAGAAACAGAAGAATAACACTAAAGAGTATTGTTGAGTTGGTCCAGATGTTGACACAGAACACACAAGTTTATGAGCTGTAGTATTAAAGAGGTACCTAATGACATAAAAAGGATAGTCACACCTAATAGCAAAATAATAATAATAAAAATATCCATACTGTATTTTCCAAGGGTAGAGTGTAATTCCTCACAGTGAAGCCACAGGGAATAGCTATTCAGCTGGCAACTGAACCATAAGGTTTTAAATAGATAGTTCAAAGCCAGAGATTATTTTCTTATCCTGTGCTGTGTTACAAGGCTGTGAGGAAATATCACACTGATGGACACAGAGGAAGCAAAAATGTTTCACTTTGAAATTAAGCTATCTACCTTTGCCTTTACAAAACCACATTTTATTCAACTTGCAATGTGTCAATACAATTTAAAATACTGGATATCTGTAGAATCCAGCCAAAGACCTATGGTTCAGTTTTAGTGCAATCAAGTGGCTATTTTTCTTGCAGGGTTGTCATTTTAATTTTATCATATTATAAGAACTTGCTCATTAAAATAAGGTTCACCTCTGGGATAAGAAGTGGCTTCTAGTATCAATTCATGGTAGCTACTTATAAGTACTTGGGAAAACAAGTAATTTTGCTGGGGGCGGGGAGGGGGGGTCACCTATGCAGGAAGACAGGTTAAGAAACCAGCAGAATAGGCTGACCCCACAAACAGCTGATTTAGAAAAAGAAGTCTTGTTTAGTGGAAATTATTACGCACACACATGCTAGACTGGAGAACCTCTAGCAGGTCAGCCCTCTTATGCTCAGGGTCCTTCTTCCTTTCCTCATCCCCTAATACGAGGGTCTTGCAAAAGGATTTGAAAATATTATCGGGTCAAAGCTAGAAGTGTGTTCCAGCCAGCAGTCTAAAAGTGAAGTTAATCACCTCAGCACCTTTAAAGGGGTAAGGCCTAGGAAAGGCTGAGTAAGACTGCTTCCATTAACTGTCCTGAAACTAATCTCAAGGCATGTAAATGCCCGGTCCCATCATATGGGCAAACAAGTGCGGGGCAATGGTTATTTGCAGAAACTGATGCTGGGCAATACAGAATGTACTTTACACTGCTCCACACAGATTGTTTCAGCAGTCTCATCACAATGCGGAAGTCCTCCAGTTGGAGGTCTATATTAAAAAGAACCTTTGCTTTAAAAGATATTTTTGTGTGTGTGTATTTAGAAAACAATTATCTCCTATTATTTAGGAAACAATCCTCTGGCAACCAGGGAAAGCAGCACTTAGCCTTTTACAGGGGCAAAAACACCTGGCTTAGTATAGACATTAATACCACAAGCACTGAAAAAGTGAAAATTTTTCTAATGTCATCAGTGCACAGGATCAGTCCCTCCCTTCTCACAGCAGGCAGCCCAGGTAGGGGTGCTAGGCTAAATTCAGCTACCGCACTACCATACACTGTCACTGTGCAGACTTAGAATCATAGAATCATTTAGGCTGGAAAGCACCTTTAAGATCATTGAGTCCAACCATTAACCTAACACTGCCAAGTCCACCACTAAGCCAGGTCCCTAAGCACCACACCTACAAGTCTTTTAAATACCTCCAGGGATGGTGACTCAACCACTTCCCTGGGCAGCCTGCTCCAGTGCTTGACAACTCTTTCGGTGAAGAAATTTTTCCCAACCTCTCATCTAAACCTCCCCTTGAGGCTGTTTCCTCTCATCCTATTGCTTGTTATTTGGGAGGAGAGACCAACAGCCACCTCACTACAACCTTCTTTCAGGTAGTTTTAAGAGTGATAAGATCTCCCCTCAGCCTCCTCTTCTCCAGATTAAACAACCCCAGCTCCCTCAGCCGCTCCTCATAAGACTTGTGCTTTAGACCCTTCACCAGCTTCATTGCTCTTCGTCAGACATGCTCCAGCACCTCAGTGTCTGTCTTGTAGTGAAGGGCCCAAAACCGAACACGGTATTTAAGGGGTAGCCTCAGCACTGCTGAGTACAGGGGGTGATCACTTCCCTAGTCCTGCTGGCCACACTATTTCTGATACAACTTGTTCATAAACTTATGAATTTATGCTGAAACTTGGAAGAAAATACTCCAAGCAACAATTTTTAGCCAAAACTTGTGTTATGGTACAACAATTCAAGTCTTCAGGCTAAAGAGGCCAGCTACTGCTTGTAGAAGTGTTCACTGAGTTTCTTCTGCATTTGATACAGCCATCCATCCTTTTGCATAAAAAACAAAGCCATTCTTACTACAGGGACACGATTTTTTAAAACAAGCTTGTTCTCCTTTAAAGAGAGAAATCTGTGCATCTACAATTCTGAAATTATCAAATACACCAAGTCTTATGTAAAGTTTTTTCTTCAGTGACCTCAAGTAGTAAATAAAAAGCATATCTCAAAAAGACATTAATAGGGCTCTGCAAATTATTAAACACATTCCTGCTCCTACAATCCTTAAAATTAAATTCTTTAAGGCCCGTTTCAACCACCGACCTTTGAATATGGCATTAAGATTTTTGGAAGGACTAGAAATGCCTAGTGTCAAAACTTGCTTCCTTACCATTGCTAAGTTCAAATAAATTAATTACTTCAATGCTTCTTTGAGCTCTCCAGTTCACTGTTTAAAGAAAAAAAAAGGAGTGCAGATTTGTTTAGACTGAATTAAAAACACTAAAAAATTCATCCAAAGAGTTAAACATATCTTGGCATACCTAGTAATACCTTACAGATCATTATGGTCTGTTGTTCAGTTTTGAGATTTGAGATAAGGTAACCAACAAAGTTTTTGTTGTTTTGAGGCTTTAATCTGCCACAAACAGAATGAGGAGGAAAAGCCACAGCTGGTTTGTTTGGGGTTTTTTTTTCTTTCTTTGTTTTTAGATACTGCAGTGAAGTGGAAACCTTCCTAGAAAGAAGGGCAATTCCTTTCAGTACTATCTTTCCATTTCAGATCGCCAAGAACAGTACAGAGAAGAGCTTCCAGGATGGGGACAGAGAAACCTCCCAAAATCAGCTGCTAGTTTTGTAAGTTTAAGGATATTCTTTTTGGACTATTTCAGTCACCAATAATTGCACTGGAATGACACTTGAGATTCCAGAGGGGAAAGCTCTGTTACCCATCACTGGCGAGTGAGCTATGCTGAACAGAGATAGATATATCTCAGAAGGATCAAGTGTTATGCTTCTCCCACATTTATAGTACTGTGAGAACAGAACAAGGAATAGAGTCTCTTATGCATTCTTTTAGTGTCTTAATATGTTCTCATTCTAAATTTCAAAATTTAGTCAGATCATTGAAGTGTACATTTCTTAAAACTGAACAGATAAAATGTAATCTCAGCCAGACATGATAAAGAGAAAATTCAGCATCTATACCCAAAGCAGAAGTGCTAGCAGACATTTCTGCCTTCAAAAAGGCCAAAACCAACATGCTTGCTCCTCAAAACCAGTTCCTGAATTTTACAACTTTCTCTTCCAGTCCTGCGGTTTCACTGGGTTTGTTAAATCATATCACTCAGTATTATTAAGTACTCAGTGATACTGCAGAAAAGAACAACATCACTACTGTGGTCGGAAACCTAGTCACACAACCTTCCTCTGTTAATCACAGAATCACAAAGGTTGGAAAGGACCTTCAAGATCAAATGCACAATTAGAGGCAATAACTAACAGTAGATGCGTCCAGGATCAACACGTACACAAATCCATGCTTTGCTTCAATCTATTTATTTAGGATATCTATTTCATGCTACCACTGAAAGGTATTTGTTTCCCTTTCCCTCCGATTTTGGAAATAAGAATGAGTTTCAACTGAAGACCACACTGTCACTACCCTCCCCTGACCAAAAAAACCAAGAACAGCCTCTTCAGTCAGGTCAGAGATTTGATCCAACTCCCCACACGGTTGCACAACTATCACAAGAAATGGAAAAGGAAAAGAAATACAAGGTTTGTGGCAGGATGGGACCCATCCCTTAGGCAACAGTGGGTTCTTCAGCTGTTTCACAAAAATCATGAAGAAGCACCCTATGGATATTCTTAGACCTTAGGAAAGAGGCTGTAAGAAGTGTAATCATCTCCCTCATTTTTCCAAGTCAGTGAAAGTTGAAAAAAAGAATTAAAAATCAACAAGGTCTTGGCAAAGGAAAATATTTCTCTCAGTATTTTTAAAAATTCTGTACCTCAGTATGACAACATCTGGAAAATGTTGGGGTTTTTTTTTCAGTTGCAGTACCACTAAGTTTAACTAGAAGTTGCATGAGCAAAGCCAAGAACACCCAGTCTGCTTACAGTCAAAGAAAGAATACAAATTATTTGTCTATATCTTCCCACTGAGTTTAGGCCCTCTGGATGCTTTAAGGAAACACCTCTTTAAAATGCAGACACATTTCATCTTGCTTATCCCTTTAAGAAAGGTTCCAACTGCTCTTTTAATATCACCGTATTTAACTTCAGTTTTAAAAATCTGTAGATTTATCACTGCCTTTTTCTTGTGCTCACAGCAGCTGCACACTAAGCAGAATTTCCTTCCAGGATCTTAATTTGACTTTTAGGGCTACAGCTAACTGGCTCCCAAAAAAACCTGGAGGAACATCAATTAGGGCAATCCAAAGGGCTGCCACTAGGAACCTGACAAAGCAGTAAAGAAAAGCTCATATCCACATGAAAAGTGCTGTGGAACAGAGTCAAACTGAATGTTTGCTCTATTATCAACTTGGCACACTCAGGGGAAGTTGTGGAAGTCTGTTGTTCAACTCATTTAAAATTAGATTATTTAATAAAATAACAGGAGGAATAAGCCTCAGCTGTCTAGATTATGTTTCCTATAATTTTGTAAGAAAATTAGACAAATATCCACAGCTTTGTTTTGTGCAAGGTCAATAGGCTCATGGGATGTAAACTACAAAAATGTTTGATGCTTAAGGGTTTACACAGAACACATTTGAACTGCAGTATTGTCCACACTGTTCATTAATATTCTCAGAGCTCTAGAGTAGGTTGGGTGCCTGGCAAAATACATTTGTCACACTGAGTTCACACATCAGCACAAATACCTGAGACTTCCCTTGAGTGCGTCAAGTCATTCCACCTCAAGCCCTTGTACATACAACTATAGAGCATGACAGAAGACAATCTTCTTTCTCCTGTTTCTTTGAGGATCTTGACACAGGGAATATACAGGATCTTGACACAGAGAATATATACCAACTGACGGACATGTTTTCAGGCAGGATTTTCAGAAGGAGAGGTAGAGGTAAACACAGAAAATAAAGCGCAAGCATACAATGAAGGCTTACTTTTACAGCCTACCTCTGGTGGTGTACATTACTTTGGGTGAAAAGTTCCTGAATGAACAGAATTGCTTTTCTAGTTTATAAGCAGTTACTAGATTTCTGACTATGTCATTTTATTGCAAGAGCTCATGTCACCACCACCCTCTGATAGAAGGAATATCTACTAGCTACCAAAATAACAGCTTTTTAACCTAAAAATCAAAGTACATACTGTCAGACAAAATTAATTATAAAGCTGTCTACCTACCATGCATTCAAAAGTCAGAAGATGCTAGATCAAGGCTGTATCATACTAATTATGATCTGGTCTAATTGCACTAGTACATCAAACAGGTCTCCTACCTCTGCCAACACTTCCATCACTCAAAACCAGGAACCACAATTCAATACAGTCGTGGCAACAACCAGCAATTCTCAGGCAATCACCACAAGTTTACCATAGTCACAGTTCTGGGGTTTTTTTTATTTTATTTCAAGTCTTCTCTTAGTAGCAAAGTGCAGCAGTATATGAAAATAGCTGTCCTGTCGACACCTACCACTAAATCCCAGGAGCTGTCAAGCATTAATATATCTCACCTTAAGTCTGTGAGACATGGCCACAGCCAGTACTCAAACATAACCACTGACTTTTGCATACTTTTTTTTTTTTTTGTTCTCCATATCTCTGCCAATTTCTCACCATCCATGCTTTTACTTTGTGACACAAGTTTCTGAACAGTCTGTCAACAGGAACAGGACATTCAGGTCCCCATTCAGAAGTCTCACAGAAGTCACCCAAAGGGTCAACCAGGTAAAATCTACACATTGCCTGTGGGAATGCATTTGTTCTAAGTCAAGAATTTGTCTGTAACAAATGAAGCTAACAATTTAATAAGAATGGTTTAGGGAAAGGTTACTGTAGCTGTTAAGATTTTCAGTGTAATCATTGGTATTCAGTGATAGTAGTCACTCGGTACTTAAGCAAAGAGCAAATTAGAGTTACATACCTTTCCAAGTTACTTGTAGATGTCACCATATTTTTCAGTCACACCAGAAGAGACTTGAAGAATTTTAAACAGTCAAAGCTAAAAAGCCGTTTCTAACCACACATTGAATTTATAGCAAGAATCATAAAAGTTTTCAATAAAACTTTTTGGTTTTTTCCAAGTAACTGTGCAGGTTTGGAGGGGGGGAATACTTCTCATCAAGCATTTTTCTCCCTTTCTTGTTCTCAATTTACACAGTGGCTTAACTGTAAGACTTCTACAAATTTTTTGAATGAAATATTCCCAAAGTATTCCTTCAGCATTCATCATCAACACCTAGAAAAACAGGTACAGGAACAGTGTAATGGAAGCTTTTATAGGACCTTGGCATGGTGAGTTTTCACTAACATTCAGTTATAATTAAGAAAACTTTCAAAAGGTCAAGCTTTAGGCTCCAGCTGATAGTCTAATTTAAATGTGACCATCTGAGAATTCAAAGCAACACTTCACAAGCTTACATACTTTATTCACACTAGAGGGTTTCTCTCAACAGAAGCTAAGAGCTACCAATATGGCTCCAAAAGGTCAAAAAATATTATTTCCATAAATTACTTCTATTCAGCTTGAAAACCTATCTGATTTACCATCTTCAGCCAGCAAGCTGATCAAAGAGCAGAACTCCAGAGCATGCCTACTCTCCTGCAGTACGTTTTGTTCAGGAAAATGTAAACCATCTGTGATGTTCTGTCTTTCATGGGGTGAAGTTGTACCACAAAGCAGCTAAAGATAGAACAATGATTATATGTTTGCAAGGAAGCAGCTAATTAAGCTTTGCCTAAGCAGGCAGAAAGCAACCATAGCTTGAACAACTACAATTTCTACAATAGTTTTTCATCTTTCTTTCCAGAGCCAAAATACATGGTCCTCCAGATTCTCTAAAGGGTTATAACTCAGCTGGACAACCCAAGTTAGATCTTATTTTTTCAGGGATTTTCATGTAGCATGATTAAATCTGAGTTATATGGGTAACAAGTGCACCCAAGATCTAGAAGGGAGAAGTTTTAGAGAAACAGGAAGATAAGTTCAGTTAGAAACAAGCCTGAGCCCTGGGAAGCACATACTGTCCTTGCTACAAAATCCATTCACTCATCTTCAAAGCAGCAAGATGAGAGATTACTGAAAAAGTGCTGGACAAGATAAAGCAACAACTAAATCCAGTGTCATTCAGTCTGTGTTCAGCTTGAAGTCTCTACCAATGCCCAGTCCCTGTTCAATCCCCCCTTTTTGCCAGCTCACCACCATTTTAAAGGAGAGCTACTGTAGCCTTCACAAAGCCTTCATTATGAGGTCTATTTGACTGCAACACAAAATTTGCCCATTTCCAAGCACTTCTTGAATTCTCAACTGAGCTGCTGTTGCTTACATGGTTCAGCAAAGAGAGCTGCTCCAGCATTTTTGCTCCCTTACTTCACTATTTGTCTAGAACGAGAGCACATATCCCGCTGGCTAACCTCCTGCTTTTCAATTTTGCACTCCAGGGAAATCGATGCATTTCAGTTATGCACACTTACATCACCACCTACCAATCAAGGCTGGACAGACAGAGTTCAGTTCATCTGTTAAACTATGTGCTCTTTGGCAGATAATGAAAGAGGTGCAGGTATAAAGCGCGAATCTATCATCTGTGATTTTAAAGGGCGAGGGTAGATCAAGTGAAACAGCATGCAAGTGATATGAGCCACAAGACTCCCAACTGAAGTTCTTAAATCCTATACAGACATTTCAGTGAAAACTGAATACTATCACTTTTTTTTCTCTGCATCACACACACAGGGTGGGGGGCAGACAGAACCGTGGTGATGTGGCAGTTGGTTTTCTGTTCTCTCCCTAGAGTAGATGATTTCATGTCAGGAGCATATGTTTCAGAGTATACATTGATTTCAGTCAAAGAAAATATCCAGAAGTGTCATAAACTTTAAAAAAAGGATTTCTGAACGCAGTGTGGCAAGATTGGGATAGAAAGGGAGAAGAAGAAAAAGCAAATTTTTTTGAGATGTATTTTAAGTTCACATCTTCAGGCAGAACAGCTTTTAGCATTGCTATCCTCAGTAGGAAGCTTCAGGGCCAGTTACTTTCATTTATTGTTGTTTCCCTAAAGAATAACTAGGTTTGCATGAATAGAGCTGTCTAGCTTGGCTTAGAGCATGCACATGGGGGGAAGTGGAAAAAGTAATGAGTGGGCTGGAGGAGACAAGAAGAAACTTTACAGTGAAAATACTGTTTACAAATGCTGCACCACACTAAGACAATCTCCTCAGCTGCTCAGGCAAATTATTAAATTAAACCCCAAACAGCAACAGAGGTGGAGAGAAGCGTGGTACCACCTCATCCTTCACTCTGAGGGTAGGCAGAAGGGCAAGGACGCTCCATGCAAAGATTCTAAGAGGACAACAGGGCAAGTCTTTAGTTTTTCCCCAGGAATTAAGCACTTGGCTGCTGACTCCAGTGAAGGACACTCAGCCTCAGTCTCACCACAGCAGAACAGCACCTCTGATGAACAATATATACAAGTAAGAGCTAAGCAGGACTCTGAAAAAGCTACTGGAACCAAAAAACTGGTAATTTGGTATACAGAAAAAGGTGACTGGAAGTCAAAAGGAACTCAAGGGCTGCCTATTTTGACCATGAAAGCACAGCTCTACTGGTGCCTAGCCTATCCAGCAACGTTATCATTATGGGTTTCTATTTTTATCTGGACAGTGAAAATGTATATGATGTTGTTAGAAGCTTCTCACCGCTTTACTGACTAGTTTTTCTTATTTGAAGTTCAGGAAGGAATGCATAAACACTCCATTTATCAGCTGTACAAGCACGAGTGTTTAATGCCTGTTACTCCCTGTATGCCTACTTCATTTCTTTGGATTATCATTGACACCTGCTTAATTCTTTGACTCCAGGGTTATTTGCAAGTACCATTTATGGTAGTTTTGCACAAACCCATGCCCCAAGAGCCTGACAGATTGCCAGCTCACTTCATTAAAAACGCTCCCATGGTAACAGCTTTCTTCCACTGCTGACCAAGGCCGTGTTTGAACCAATGACCCTAAACTGAAGTGCTCCACATGTCAACTACCAGCTATGCCAAGTCAGCCTGTAACCCATGAATACAGGGAATTCTTAAAATGGAGCCTTTCTCTAACTATGGCAGCTGTTACTCCCCTAGAAAAACAGAAGAACTAGTAAATACGCTTTTACAGTCATCTTTAAGCTTCTAGAAGAGACTCTCCTTTCTTCCTCTTGACATGGCTTTCCTCCTCTTGAATATTCAGAATTTTCTATTACCTCAGCACATTTTAGAATACATTCCCTAATCCTCTTGTTGACTGACAACTTCTCTTAAGATTTTATCTGCACCATCTTGGTATTACTTACATTATAAGCTATTTGAAGACCAGAGTTTGACAAAGTGAGGAATGAACAATAAGGGGGACAGGGAATGAATTCAGTGTCAGCCAGACAGAACAATTCTGGATTTTAGGGTTGGGCAAGTCTTGGAAAGGACTACAAAACTTCTTGTCATCCTACTGCAGATCACCTGCCAAACAGCAACAAAAAACACAAAAAAAAAAAGAGACTAAAAAGACCAGGAAAAGACAAGACTCAGTCCCAGCTACCACTCTGAAATGCAAAGGAACAGGCAACGCCACAGAGCAGATCGCCTCCACCCTTGCGCCAACCAGCCATTTATCAAGACTCCACAGACAGGAGAACTGGAAAGCACTCCTCTTCAGACTTTTACCAACTGTCTCAGCTGGGGTTAACACTAAAACACCAGTTAGTTACAGACAGAACCTGTGACAAGCTTCACTACACGGAGAATATGACTAAAGAGATGCCACTTGAACACCTTGTCAACTTAATACTTCTGTGAGGTTTAAAGCAGCAGAGTATTAGAAGTCCACTAACAGTAACTGCTTTCATTAGCCTTTTAATAATTTTTTCCATAGAAGCATCTCCATGATTTCTCCCTCACCATCTTCAAGGATGCATAGTTGCCTCACTGTTTTCTGAAGATGGCATGGGAAGAAAGATGAAGGACAACTTAAACAAAATCCCAAGAATCCAAAAGGTTCTGCCAGCGTTAACACCAAGAGCACCCAAATGCCAGACACGTTGTGCACTCTGCTGTTCTCCAGGCTAAGCTTTTTGCCACACTATATGGTCACACACTGTGCTTTACAAATGCATGTGGTAAAGGCAGTCCTTTCCCCAGGAGTGTCAAACACAACAGGACCTGCATCCATGACAGGGCTCCCAGAGGTTACCACAACAAACAAAAACTTTCTCTTCTGCTGGCCCAACTTAGATGCATAGAAATGCTAAATCTTGGGTGTTATAAAAAGGGGAAGCTACAATTAGCTTCATTCTTCTGTATTAAAGCTCTTAGGATGAATCATATTGCACAAGCACCTTTTTTACTGCTCTCTGAGAGGCCTCTCCAACCAGTAGTCACACATGGACCTGCTCTCTCCAAAGCCGCTGTGCTACAAACCTTGAATTCACTCTATCCAGAGTTGATGTGTTACTAACCTTGACAGAACAGAACAAAATGAGGTAAACAAGCAAGCCTTTCAAGTCTAATTTCTGAAGGCATTTAGACACTGAAAACAAAACTGTTTGATCAGTGTACAGAAACAAGCAGACAGGAATGGCTGGGTCCTGAAAAGATTCTGAAAGGAGGAGGAAAACACACGCAGCACAAAGATTTGTTTTACTGCTGCTGCCTCAAGGACCTAAAGATGACTAGCACATGAGTAGGTCTCAATTTATAGTACCTTACATGCTCTTTTGAACAATTCCTGACTGGGGTGGGGGGGAATGGTCTAAAGGGACAGGAGAGAAACTACGTGAATATTTATGCTCTTGAAGAACAATAATCTTTGGGTTGAAATATGTAACATGTAAACAGTTTAGTAAGGATCAGATTTTAAGTATTGCATCATTCAGCCAAAATCTCTTTTTTAAACTATTGCATGAATCACAAACTTTTAAAAACCTGACAGCCTCCTGCTGAAAATAAGCAAAATAGTAGACCTTGAAATCTCACACAAGCAGTAAGTATTTTTAGACTAAAGGATACTAAACGAAGGTTCCAAGGAGAGCAATGGCATTTACAAATACGCTCTTTCAAGCAGGGAACATCTGAATTTGGATCTCGTCCAAAAGTTATTTGACACTTCTAGCCAAAGGCATATTTTACATACACAAAGGTGCTGGTTTCTAGAGACAAAAAACATCTGCCACTCTTGAGCACCAGTGATAGGCACTGAGGGTCGAGAATAAAAGACAGTGACAGAAGACAGACTGTCCCCCTATCCAGTTTGAAGTTCAGGACAATTAATTTGGGTGCTTAGAAGAGAGCAAGGGAAAGGAGGCTACACAGAAAGTGAGAGGGAGCAAAAGAAGGGATGGCTCCTTTTCAATGATAGACAGATACAGCCACAATTTCAATTCCTGTAACATGACCATGGAGATCACGTGAGCTCATATATACCCCTCAAGCACACGCTGGTGGGGCAGGAGGAAAGTGGTATCAAATGGTTACACTGGGTATACCTATTCCTCTTCCATCAGTCTACCAGGTGACCAGTGCCCTGCTTCCCACCAATGGCAGCACAAGTTAGGAGCAGTCAGTATCTCAAATTACAAACTCGAAATGTAATTCAACAGATGAGACTCAGATGTAAGGATGGCATTATGGACAATTTCATATTCAAGGAGTAAATATTGTTCTCCCCCAGCTTCCATATTAAATTTCAGTAGAGGAAAAAAGACTGGCCTGCATACTCCACATTTCTACACCAGCAAGGAAGAACAGGTTAGTACAGGAGCCTCATGAAAACATCTTGTCCAAAACTTCCCTGTACAGGTCATATTTCCAGGCTTGTTCTCTTCTCCCTGCAAAAGCTATTCCACATAACTATTTTTACTACATTGAAACAGCTTTGTTGGAGTGGGGGAGCTATGAATATCAGAAGTATTTTTTTATGGGTAGGTGGATTTTTTTTTTTCCCCATGTATGCTCATTTTGCAGGTTATGACGCACATAATCCTTTGGATCCCTCATATTCAAAAGCAGTTATTTGTTTATTCAAAGTTAATCATAGAATCATAGAATAGTTTGGGTTGGAAGGAACCTTTAAAGATCATCTAGTCCAACCCCCTGCAATGAGCAGGGACATCTTCCACTAGATTAGGTTGCTCAGAGCCCCATCCAATTTGACCTTGAATGTTGCCAGGGATGGGGCATCTGCCACCTCTATGGGCAACCTGTGCCAGGGTTTCACCACCCTCATTGTGAAAAATTTCCTCCTTATACCTAGTCTAGACCCACCCTCTATTTAGTTTAAAACCATTACCCCTTGTCCTATCTCTACAGGACCTGCTAAAAAGGCTGTCCCTGTCTTTCTTATAAGCCCCCTTTAAGTACTGGAAGGCTGCAGTAAGGTCTCCCTGGAGCCTTCTATTCCTCAGGCTGAACAACCCCAACTGTCTCAGCCTTTCCTCCTAGGAGAGATGTTCGGATGGAACATCTGATCATTTTGGCAGCCCTCCTCTGGACCCACTCCAACAGGTCCATGAAAGTTCCGGCCTTTTTTATTACTGTTATTGTTCCCCACACATACCTCTTACCCTGGCTGGTTACAAGGGCTGAATACCAAATACAGCAGCATTTCCAAGACTCAAGACCTTGCCAGATCAGAGTTCTTCATGCTTTATCACACACTATGTCCCTTGTATAAGCTTTTATGCAAGTTAGAACCAACTGCATTATTCTTTTAAACAATTGTTATTTAAGAATAAAACATAATATTTCATGATACGTGTCTTGAGAAAGACATAACATTTGCAAGCAGTTTGCAGCCATTGTTCATTTGAGACAAATCTAACTTCCTTCAGCATGTAACAGGATTCAGATTGCCATAGCTATGGAGTCACGGACTCAGACTACCAGTAATTATTTTGTATATAAGCAGAAGTGGGAGTTACCAGCTAGCTGATCTAGCCCAGAGCACATCTAATGTATTGCTAGCACAGAATTAAACCAGTGGTAGAGCCAAGGTTGGTACCTGATCACCATGAAACTCCTAAAAGGACGAACTAATCTGAAAGGCAACAGCTCTACCACACGACTAAGAAGCAGCTTAAGACTGCTCCCATCAATCAGGAGTATTTAAGGCTCAGCATTTTCTTCAGTACTGCATCTCCACAAAATAGTGGAGAGGTTCTAGATCAACTACAGCAGAGTTGTAACCAAACATTTTAGTCATACACTCTAAAATAACACAAAGATTAACTGATTTTAGCTTGCTACTCTCCATTCTAGAATAGCTTGAAACCATGACTACAGAAGGCCAAACTTCTGAACCATCTTAAAGTTTCAAAGTTAACATACCTAGCTAGAAAAAATTTGCAAATTTTTTAATCCATTTCTTCGACAAGAGAGTTGACATGACTTACAAATTTTTGTACCAGTGGTGGCTACCAAGCTCTGCAAGATGGAAAGAACATTGACAAGTGTTAGAATAATACAGTAAGAAAAATGCATTTTCCCATTTTCTGTTTTAACCTGCTTAGCAAGCAAAACATTTTCACATGCAATTTGAGGTCTTTGGCCATTGCTTAGCCAAAGAAATCAAGGTATTTCCAACAAAACAAAGACTCCAGCTCCCCCACTAATACATATTAGATATGTCTGTCTCTTTCTGCTAGCCTGTGGGAATTATGCATTAATTTTTTTTTATTTCTTCATTTAAACTAAGTCAGGGATCAGAACAAGGACTTTGCTTGACTAATGGCATTAAATGACACCCTGAACTAGACAGGAAAAGAAAAGCTAGATCTACAGCCACTCCCTAGATCAGTTTGAGCCCAACTCCAACTGGGAAGGGAAAAAAAGCCAGTGACCAGCAGACTTACCCAAGTTCTTCTAGAAGATAAGATCTGTTGGTATGCAGCTGCCATGTGCCTAGCCTATCTTTTCTGGTGATGCTATAAATAAGCTTCTTTGGACAACCTCCCCAGTTCTTCATGAACCTGTGCAACTCCCAAACGTTTCTCTCACTCAGGAAGCACCGCAGGCACTTGGAAACTACTCAGTGAATATCCAGCAAACCTGTTGTTACCTCACACAAGATTCACACTGTGCCCTGAACTTAAAAGAGTCTTCATAGCAGCGTTCCTGAATCCAGAAGGAAGGCTTTATGTTAAGTATTAAATAAACATATGACTAGGGGTGCCTTTAAGAGGCTACTTCACTTGCTAAAGTGTAGAAATAACACTGATAACACCTTAACAGAAGGATGAAGCCCCAGGTTATCTTAACAGCCCAAGTGGAAGGGTGTAGAACAGTATAGTCTTTTCCATATTTCTACCTGCTTTAAGACAAGGGGACATGGGGGAGACAATAACTCAGACTCTTCCTATACTTAAGCACAGAAGTCATGAAAGATAATCTCCCTCTAGGGCCACAAATCAAGTAATTGCAATCTTCAAACAACTGTTAGCTAAAGAGTCAACTAGACGAGGGATGTGACCAGAAGTCACCTTGGCAATGAGTAGATGAGGTATTAACAAACTTGTTTCATTCTGTATTGAGTTGCTTAGTTAGTTTTATATCAAGAACATAGAGAATTATCAGCTAGCAGGCCATTTCCAAGGGGAGACTTCAACTTCCATCCTATAAAACTCCATGAAGATTTTTGTATAACTGTGGATTAACAGGCTCTTCTTACATAGGAAAATATAGTTTCAGTTAGCAGTTGGTGAATAGACTCTACAGTTACTATTTCTTTAAGACCCAACTGCCTATGCTATGCATCTGCTAAATCTATTTGTGAAGTCATATCAACGGAGACCAATCTCAGAGAGAACCATCTCTAGGTTTACTGTGTAAGATAATAGAAGTGAAATATTAGCCTCCTAGTAAAGTGCAAAACTTTGTCCCAACTGTTTGTTGTCCTAACTCCTGCCCAAACAGAATCACAGAATCATTAAGGTTGGAAAAGACCTTTAAGATCATCAAGTCTAACCACCAACCCAACACCACCATGCCCACTAAACCATAAAAAGGAACTTCACTGTAGAGTCAGGTCTGTGTGCATCCCATATCATCTTTACTTTGAAGACTTCACAATTTATTCCATCTAATGGAAAGGCTTACAATAAAATATTTCATTTCACAGAAAGCTAGAACAAGTGAGGGTTGCTGAAGCAAAGCAAGGTCTAAGCCTCTGATTGGAGAGAGAATATTGTCTTACGATTTAAGTGGGGACTGCTAGCACCAGTGCTGGAAAAATTAAGGGAGAAAGAATATCAGCACATAGACTATGAGAGGCAGGAGTTAAAAGCAAGAGTTCAAACCTCTCTCTATCTTCAACCTGACAGTAACCCTGGAACACCTGTGACCAGGAAGTGATTCAGAACCTTTAAGATCAATGTGCAAGACAGGGATAGAACTCTCAGGTCAAACAAACTACAATGGAACTGCTCTCCTTCCTTCCTCCCTCCCTCTGCAGTAAGACTTCCCTGTCTCCTGAACGGTGGGGAGGATGTCACTGTCAGCAATTGACAGGATACCACCCCCACAACAGTCAGAGGACACAGTGTAGAGATGGAACAGGCTGTGTGTTTGCATATACCCCCAGAGATAGTTACTGCAAAACAGATCACCCAACTCTGCAGAAAGCTCCTCATATTTTTACACTATCAAAACCCCACCAAGAAGTCCAGAGTCCTCTCTACCTAGATGGATTGATTTATTTCTTTCCACTAGGTATTATCAGCAATATATTTCACAAAGTGACTCCTAACAAAGTAGTCTTCCTCCACAGAGTGGTGGGGGACAAGAATATGGCAGTTACAAGAAGGCAGGAAAAATAGTTCCTGACCTTCTGCAGAAGTCTTATTCAATGTCTAGTCTGCATTGATGGGAAGGTTTCTCCTTAACATGTTAAAGCAAGATATCAAAAGCACCAGGGAAAACAAGACAAGAGTGTAACTGTGTAGGTCACCTTTCCTGTTATGACCTTCAAAGTCTCAATAAAGTTCTGGTTGATTAAATTATTACATACATAAAAAAGTTTGAGAGGCCATCAGGCTCACCTAATGCAAGGCCTTTCCTAATTCAGAGTCCTGTTCTAAAGAGGGGTATGAAAACACTCTTAAGACTACATATTTATTTCAGGGCCCAGAATGTTTTTCTAGAAATTGAGAAGTTTCTCAATTTAAAGTTACTTTCTAATTAACTAATCTGTCCAAAGTCCCATATTTTCAAGTATTCAAGCTTCCAATATGGTAGGATTTCACTTCAAGCTTATCCTTGGATTTACTAAATTTATTCCGTTAAAATAATCAGTCATGAGCAAAAAAACAAAAATTGCTTTACGTATCAAATTACGCTGATCACATTGGCACAGCTAGTGAATGATGTGACAGATGGCTAGAGCTATGACACAAAGGTATCTTAGTTTTAAAAACTGATACCACGGGTTTGTAGTACTTGATTCTGAAGTACTTAACCAGTTTTTACTCAGTTTTTCCAAAACGCATATCTCATCTCTAACCACTTGTTTTGAGATAGGCCTACAAAGCTGTTATTTTTCAGAAGAGCCTAAAATATCTGCACATCTAAATCTCAATGACCCTTACCACAATTTCAATTCTGCTTTCCTGAGGCCCTCTACGAAGTCTTATAAAAAGTATGCTTTGCCACAAAAAGGCAGCTGTTCCTGCTGAGACTGTGCCTAATTCTAGAAAGGCTACCTCAGAGAATGGGAACATACCTAGAAGGAGCGCAGAACGTCACACCTTTACTATTTAGGATGACACCAATACACCTGGATCTGTGTAAGAACTGGTTCCACCCACACAACCATCCACATTGCCAGAAACCTTCTTCACAGTAAGAATAACAAAGTCATAATCAAGGACATTTGTCATGAATCCCAAACAAAAAAACACCCTCAGCCAAGTTCTTCTGTTCTGTATACTTCCCATCTGCCTCAGTCCATGCCATCAACCTTCCTTTCTTTTTCCTATAGATGCCGATCCAGACCTTCTCACTAAGGAGTATAAATTCACTTGAATAGTTCAATGCTGCCCTACTAAAGGGAATAATACACATGCACAAACATGTTCTACGCACACAGAACTCTCCCCAGCCAGTCTGTAGCATTTCAACACTGGGACACAAAGATCTGGCTTTTCAAGAGCACTATCAGTCCTGTAACAAAGTCCAGGGCAAGCTGACAGCAGCTGGCGATAGAGCCAAGCCCTTTCCTAAAAACATCAACTCTATAGTTATCTTCCTCGCACAGAGTGCTTTGCGCTCCTCCAAACATGGAGCGTTCTTAACATGAGAAGAAAAAGGCAAAGGCAGCACGATGCAAAGCAGCTGTTTTCTTTTATGGGCTGTGGCCCAGTAAAGCAGATAGTCCTAGCACATAAGATAACACCACAAACATTAGAGCATTCTTTGGGAACAGAATGGGAAAAGGTTTGTTACTTGCACAGTCAGCAAGATGCTGCATTTCTACACTTCACTGCGAACAACAAAAAGCAGTTGCACCCTTCTCATTGTTGCGGGATAGTTGCAGAGAATTAGACACACACAAGTTTTCTTTAGGATTCACTTATTCTGACCCTGCTACATTCAAAACAATGCTTTTAACGCATGCTTGAGACTTATTTCTCTCATTTCTCTTATTCATAGTAAAGCTTGTAAACAAAGTTTTATTTAGGCAGGAGTTATATTACATTATTACACGTTATTGCTGAAAGTAATTCTTACAACCAATTTTTTTTTTAAGAAGAGGCTAGAACAGGGAATCTGTCAGAACTAGGCTAATGTCAACAGGCCTGTCTTAAAAGCCAAGGGGCACAGTAACCTCACCAAGTCAAATGTGACTATTTGGTGCCTCTGCTTCTATTTCACAGGAGAACCAGACAGCACTGCAGTAACTGCAGGTTTGCGAGATGAAGAGCTCTCCCCAGCTGTGAGGTCTGAAATGCATAAGCAGAAGAGAAGACAATGTTTCTACAAACTAGACTGCAACAGTATGCAAGAAGAAGCTTCAGAGATGCTCTCAGAACTGGCATGCATGCTCTAATACCTATTAAATTTCTTCAAACGCAGTGAGTTCTCTTGCTCTAGTAATGTTTATAAATGTCTTTTCAGCACAAGAGAAAACCAGCTATGGTAACAGAAAAGCTGAACATGACACATTGTCAAGCTGACAAAAATAAAACTGAAATTTCACTTGCTCTGTTAGCATAGCATACACTTTAGTTGAAACCTGTAAACAGTAGGGCATTTTCAAGGAAACAAGATATTCAGTAGAAGTGCGTTTCTTCAGTGTGCCAGAATGAATCTCCACTGCTTAACCGTAACACAAGCAATGAGCATAAGCCTGGAAAAGAGGATAGTAATTAAAGTTCAAACTGTAACTGTTGCTGCACATGCACACACACATGAAAAACAACTCCAAAGTCTTACTAATGCAAACTGCAAGCACTGGATAGTGCTGCTCTAGACTCAATGCAACAGTAATAGGAAATAGAAGTATCTTGCTTTTTTTGGTGAAAACATAAAAAATACGAACACTAAGCATCTTCCAAGTAGCCCGTCTTCCACAGAAAGGCAGAAGAAATTTTCAGCTGTGATGATAAAACCTCCTACACCAAAGCTGTTTCACCAAGTACAACCCTCTCCTCTCACAGCCCAGGTCTGAACTTCTGCTTCCCCCCATCACAGAACTGGCATTTACAAGGAAAAGCACAAAGTAAATGATTCACATTCTCTCTCATAACCATTCCACAGAAAGGAAGCTGTCTAGCACTTACGTGATTACAGTGGGGCTTTTCCTTCCCATGAACTAACCTTAGACATTCTCTCAGTATTTTCAAGTCTGACACTTCACTGGGGTCACAGCCTTGGATTTCTGATCATGAATCTTCTTCTTCTTGTAGAACGTACAGAATTCACAGATCATTGTGGATACCAGAAAGAGAGAAGAAGCATGAAGCCGACATCTGTCTGGAGTTCCAATGGATCATCTGAATCCAGGTTTGTGAGGAAGGCCACTTGGAAAGATACAACAATGTAGTATAATGAAACTGATTCTCCACAGGGAAGGTACCTTCTGTCCACAGATTCTGGTTGCAGCACTTCCTGGGCTTAGAGACTTATATAACATTGCCATGTCAGAAAGCCCTAGGGACTACAACAGCAAAGGAACAAGACTCCATCAAATCGGGAGACAGCAAATTCTTGCTACTGCTACACAGAGCAAAAGAGAATTGGGAAAGTTACCATTCATTTGTCCTTAATCAGAGATCTAGAGTGCACACGAAGGCTGAAGACATAGATCACAGAACAAATACTTCCTAGGCCTCCAGTCAAGACACATGGTTCCAGCTTAGATTTGCAACCTCTTTTCTAACTGCTGAGAAAGGAGGAGATTCTTGTCTTCAGGGGAGAACTTACAAAAATCCCACAGTTTATAGCAGCCAGGGCACACTATTTTATTAGCATTGGGGGGGGGGGGGGTTTACCACTGCTGTTTACCAACAAAGCAGTCCAAGTTGTGCCTTCATATCCAGCAAGTCAGCCATTCAAAAAAAAAACCCTACTCAGAATCTACTTGTGAAGTATATCTCAGATGAAACTGTGAAAGAACTAGCCAGATCAGGAAAAGGAACAAGTCATTTGCTCATTTAAGTGTTTTTAAAAGTCAGAACTGAGGCAAAAAAAAGCCACCATACACACTTCCTTCAGCTGGCAAACTGCACATTTTCATATTTGTTCCTTATGCTCCTAAGTAAAACAAGGAAACATACTGATCAGTTTAGGGGTTGTTTCAAATCTCTATGCCTCATCACCAGTGCCAATACCAGTCTAGGAATCATTCACTAATTATCCTTCTACAAAACCAGAAATGAGCACTTCTACATATATAAGAGAACCTCCCCCTCTCAATTGTAAGTGTTAAAAACAGTCGTAAAATCGGGATTCTTTCAAAAGTACAATAAAAATACAAGTCAGGTTTAGTAAAGTGAATAGAGCTGGCATTAGAAGACAGAAGCCACATAAAGCTGTTCTGCCTACTTTACCTTCTGAAGACAGTAGTACCAACTTCATTTTTTCCTTGTTACTCTCAAGTTTCATCCCTACTAACATGCCAAGCAGGAATACGAAGAGTACCGCAAGTTTCCATGTTAACTGTGGCAAACTGAGCTCCCTCTTTTCTATCAGTTAACTCGAAGCACGCAGAGAAAGGTCTCAGACACTACCTAACAACTTGCAGAATTAATTTCCACAAATCAATTTGCAAGCAAATAACTCAGTGTGACCAGAAAAAAAAAAAGGCACACAAGAACAAACAGGGAAGAAAGCATCTGCAGTCATACTGGGCAATATTAAAAAAGTACACCCGAGGGCACAGTGATTTCAAGGGAGGCGGAAATCCACCACTGGGAAACATCGTAACTAAATGTAGCACACACTCTCTCATACCAGAAGCAGAACGCTACATATTGCAATATGAAGGACTCGCTCACTGCCTTGCAAAAGGGGTGAGCATGTGCATACTGATCCTCAAATATCAACCCCAATTCAGCTGAAGTCTGAAATTCCTGTTATTGGACAGCCTACTAATTCACTAGTTCCTGCTGTATGAAACTGCTCAAGCATTGATCTTCCCTGCCTCCAAGGTTTTTTTTCATCTGTTGTAATAAGACAACTTAAGAAACAAGCAGGTATGCCTGCTGCCAGAACTAGCATTGTACCAAAAACCCCTATACAGCATATTTCAACTGAGGAGACCAGCAAATTTACATGGAGTTCACGCACTGATTATGCATATAGCTAACAGCTTTTTTTAAAAAGTAGCAGCTGGGAGGTTTGCAGGGAAGAATCCCAATCTAGTCCATACTCGGCACTCAAGACCTGTGTGCACTACATTGACAAAGCCACTAAACAGAGTTACTGAAGACAGGAATGTTTCTTCCTTGGTTTCCTGAAAAAGAGCACTTAATGATACAAAATTACAGAAGGGGCTAACTAATTAATAACTCAGGGCTGGTCTGAGGAATAGAAGGCTTTAGAGGTAGAGTTAGAAGTATAAACAATAAAAACTTTCAGACAAAAATCACAGAATAGACACCAAAACAACAGGTTAAAAAAAAAATACTGGGAATGTTTAACGCAAAACAGGCTGCCTTCACTAAGTCAGACCTCTGAAAGGGGCAAACACCATTTAAAAACAAACTACCAAGAAAGAGACAGTAGGAGAGCAGAACACTGTATTCTCATTTCTCAAATTATCAAGACTCCATAGTAAAATCATAGAATTTACCTGAGTCTTTGTTCCCTCCTGTGAATCAGCAGTCTTTAAACATTCAAATCAGAATGGTAGTTGCACCAACAGAATTGTTTCTGAATGAAATACTGAGGTTCTTGCTACAAGATAATTTTGTTAAAGGAACAGAAGTGGTTCATGGGGACCATCAGGTATGACAGGAATTTCAGAAACACTACAGGTGTCAAGGAGTGGCTTCAATAACACCATAGGTAGGCAAATATAACACACTATTAACTTCAGAAGCATTCCCTGCTTTTAGCGGATCAGATTTTGTAATGTAACTATGAATCACCAATCTTTTTTAAAAAGCAAGCACAGGGAGAAAGGGAACCTCTGTCACAGAAGGGGCTCAATGCATGCATCCCTAGAAATAACTCCCAACATGCAGTCCAGTGAAACTGCCAACTTCACCACCAGCTACACAAATTCTAAGTTGCAGAGTATATTAAAAAGGGTTGTCAGGTTCACTCTAACGCCATTCGCTTTCCCACATTACTAGGCTTGCCTACTTGGGGATGTAAACAGTGTCACACAACAGGGGTTCCCATTCAGAAAGTCAAAGACAGGAAGTGGGAAGTTTTTGTTAATATTTTCAGCAAGTGGTAGTTATGCTTACAAAAACCCCTAGGGTTCATGACTTTCGGGAAGAGAGAAGGTAGAAATTTTTATTTTGCTTTTTAATACTGTTCTGCAAGTATGCGTTTGTACACACTGTATGTGCCAAGTGGCACAGTTACAAGCTATCACAATTTTCCCAGACCTGCATCTATTCACACCCACACTGGTATCTTGCAAATCCATACCCATATGCATATGTAAAAACAGATGTAGGGCTTCATTAGTATATGCATAAATATTAATTAGTTTCTATTCATGCCCACAAACACGTATATCCCATCTGCAAGACAGTGAAAAGTTCTGTCTTAACATACTGATCCCAGGAACAGGAAGAGGCCTAGATTCTTATCCTAGCTGTGTCTAAGCTTATGAAGGTCAACTACAATATGATAACACTGCATTTCATTTATCTCCCTTCAAAAACTGAGGGGACACAGACTTTTATCCCTTTGTAAAATAGTTAGAACAGCTAGAGATGAAAGAACTTCAGTATGATGTTAGATCAACAGTATTTTCACTGGTTTAAAAGGTAATGCTGCTTTCCTAGATAAGAACAGGCTACAGACAGAAATCCTGCAATGCTGCAAATGCCTATCTAAACTAGAAAGCAAAGTACAGGAGAAAGACAGAAAAGCAACTATCGATACCACTCTCCTGCATACTCCACCCCAGTTCACATGCAAGCTCTGTGAAACAGGAAGGACAGATGGGTCCTTCCTTTCCAGTTACACTTCCTTTCAATTTCTCTTTTAGGCTTTGTAGAGTTGAGTAACATTCAGACCTGTCAAGATTAGGACCTCCAATTTTTCACTAGCTTTTATTTTAAGACTATACTGACTACACCTGGTTTACATTCCTCCCTCACAGAGCAGGCAGGGCATTTTAAGTCTCTCTGCCGAGAGTTAAGAAACTCCATCCCTGAAAGTAGCTGCTCATCTTTAAGCAGTAAGACAGATCACATCCTTTCATTCTCTGAGGACAGTGAGGGTTTAAGTCAATTCCACCCAACCACTTCACAAACAAGCCCCGATATACAGTCCACAACTACTTACTTTTACATGAAAGCACCATCCTGAGACCACGCTACAGTAAAAGGTGGTCTTCTGCATCAGTGCAAAGCCCTTTGAAAGAATCGTAACAAGGCACCACATGGCTAGAAACATCTCAATGTAACCTAAATAGGTACCTGGAATATCAGTCTGAAAACTAGCTTTACAAAAAAAAAAAAACCCAAACAACAAAAAATTGAGAGTTTTTTAGTGTTCAAACTATTTTACCAAGCTGATTCTAATTGCCAATTAACAGGAAAATGCAGTAATATTTTGCTAGTGTAAATATTTTGAGGAAAAGATAATTTTCTTTTATAAAACCAGCTGATATAGGCAGAAGTGACCATGTTCACAAGTGCACAAGCACCCCTGAAGATCTTGGTTCACTGAGCTAAGAGGGAAAGCAGACATCAGCTAACAGAACAGCTAAGTTCTCTCAAAAGTACTGCTCCATCTATCTCTTAGGGCCCTAGAGACACGGAATATGGTCAGAATGCAAGCCTAGAAACCAAAAAATAAGAATAATGATTCAACAGAAACAGTGATTTTATGGCATCTCATCTAAGCACTAGCTGTATTTTCCCTCCTTTATTAACTTGCATCTGTTGCCCCTTTCTTTCATAGAAGCTATAGTCTTTTAACAGTTCTGTTGAAAATGTTCCTCCCTTTCTCCACAGGTATCAAGTATGTCCTCCCAAATACAAGACCAAACAACAACTTCTCTTTGTCATTCACTGGGCTTCCTCCCACACCTCAAGCAGCACTGACAGTAGCCCCATCTTCATTTTAGCACCAAATCATCCTCACCTGAGCAATAATGCCATTACAACAGATACAACAGGACTCCACAATAAACCTCACCAGGTTCACTATCTTTTATTCCAACAAGGCTATTTTTAAACCCAGATGAGTTTTCTGATCAGATTCTTTGTGCACACTGCACGACAAGAGGAGAAGAGGACACAACACGCTAAGATTCAAAAAAAAAAAAAAAATCAAGCAGCTAGAGGTAGGGGCACTGCCCAAGACACTCCTAAAAATGCCCCCTTCCGTAATTGTTTTCCTCTTGTATTTAGCTGTACTGATTGCTTCTATTGTTTCAGATCTGAAGAACCTGAGGGCCTTAAAAGCCCGTCTATTTACTGAAAAGGAATGCACTTCACTGAACAATGTAGCTATAGGAAAGCTGTATCTAAAGTCTGTTTAGAGAACAATGAACAGTTGTCTTGATTTAGAATCTTCAGATCTGTAATTTTGTTACTATCAATATTTAAACCAAGGGAAAAACACAACTCTCATAGCAAGCACTATATTCACTTTACCCCTCTGGCTCTCCAGTAACAGAGCTTAGCCGAGAAAAGTCCTGGGTTTAATAACACTGCCATGCCAGGAAACAGAAAATCATTTTTAGAAGTGAAAAAGCACAAGTCAAGCAAGAAAGGAATTTTGTTTGTTTGTTTCTCGAGTTGCCTTTTAAAAAAACACAATGGAAAGCACAAAAATCTCAGAAGAATGAAGCAGACAACAGCGCCCTAAGGGAAAGGGAACACAGAGGCTGTGCTCCAACAGCAGGCAAGAATTACTGGACTGTAGATCACTAAGTGGTGCAGAACCAAAGCCCGCCCCCCCCCAGCCAAAAAGTATATATTTATGATTATACATGGGTTGTATTCTCAACAGTTGCCTGCTAAGCATCTATTTCATCCTGTCTGTGGGGCTTTTTAAAGTCAATTTAGTATCTACAAAGAGATTCGGCACATCTTTCAGGAGCCTGGGGATAGCAGCATTTACAAGATCACACACAAAGGTGACAAGTAGCAGCTACTATGAAAAATCAAAATGGATCTCTGAACTGATGCAGGGCATTTAAACTGCTCCCCCTCCCAACCCCAAAGGGCCTCCCAGAAAATATTTTCCTAAATACCTGTCACACATGGATTGTTTCACTGGAGCAGACATTCAAGGTCACTCAAAATCCAACTCTTTCCTCTAGCTGGTTTCTGTGGATCCTCAGATACAGGACCCCTAAAAGCTTTTTCTCTTTTCACAGCATCATGTCCAAGCACTAGCATCAAAGTCTGCTATATTTTGCAGACTCTAGCATTAACCAATGCTTTGTCCTACATCTACCCAAATTCTCAGTAACAGCGCAGCTATTTAATGGATTTCCCCACCAATCTTGGAACAACGCATGCCACGTACCAGATGTTCACTCACCCAGGAATTCACAGCCTGCCACCAAGGGGGGAAAAAAAAGAGGTGGGCAACAGCTCTTAATTCTTCTGCGTATGGCTGAACAGTGTTCTCCCTCCTGTGTGCTGCATTCTGTATAGCCACTGCAGTGCTCAGAGCAAGCAGACTCACAGGAGCAGCTGGAAAACAGCCTTGCATCTTCTAAGCTGAACATAGGTGTCCATCCCAGATTGAGGGTGGTTCTTTCACAGTGAACCTATCATCTACAGCTCCCTTAGCCAGAAGGTGGGTCACAGTGACAAGTGGCCATTGGAAGGTGATAACTAGGGCAAGAGAGAATAACAAAGCCAGAAAAATTGCACACGCGCATGTGTGTGCGTGCATGTGTGTGTAGGAAGGGAAAAGAATAAGTGGAGCAAATAATGAGTGAAAGAATGGCATCAGTATACAAAGAAAATTATTTACTGAACAGACTATTCGTACTGCTGACTTCAGTTCATTCCTCTCCAAGTTTTAACTCCTTACAGTCCGGGCTTTGCCTGGAAGAGGAGGTCACAGCTCATTTCCACCACTAGCCTCCCATAACCATTCGAAGATACAACAATTGGATCCTGCAGGTGAGGACACATTCCAACAGCGGGCTGCTGCACAGCTTCAGTACTCTATTAAGCTATCACAAATTAGAACATGCCTACCAAAAGCCTGGTCAGCCCATCATGTTTCCCCCCCCATTTCTAAAGTAAAGCCCCTCTGAACCCAGAATTGAAGGGGGTGACTAGGATTCATATCTCCACCATTTTAAAGACCTTCACAGAAATGAGAATTTTTCTGCAGTAACTGAATATTACCAGGTTATAAAAAGTTAATGCCTGCCAAACATTCCTTTCCACAAGGACTGCTGTATGCTAGTTAATCTCACACCCATGACCTTGTCCTTGCCACCTAAAGATTTTGCTGTCATAACTGAAACTCCATAGACACTGCATGCATTTGCTGTGCATAACTGTGGCATAAACTCCAATATATCACAGCAACTTGTATTTTGCACAGCAAGAGCTATCCCATCAAATGGGAACACATATCTTTTGCATTTCTACTTGCAGAAACAGGAGAATGCAGTTTAACTGAGAAAAATTATTATATATCTTAAGCCATTACCTTTGAGAACAGGATCACAGAATCTACTTGCCCTCAGATTCCCTGATACTTAAGGATATTGTCTCCATATTGGAGCCTATACAATGAAGCAAGCGGCAAACGCCAGTAAAATTGTGCAAGATGCGGTGTAACTTAACACTAAATGTCATGATTGTGTTACACAGCCTAGCATTTAATTTACAGCACTGAAAAAGCCTTCTAACCCACACCACTGTAAAGAAACTTTTCTAAACACAAGCCAAAGTGGCTGACTTTGTAGACAGCTTGAAGGCTGCTCCCATTCTGCTGTCAGCTGTCAGAGGACCCCATTCAGTCAAGTCATCGGAAGTAAAACTGAGCATTTGCAATTGCCATTGTAGCAAATTAAGCACAATTCTAGTGAATAAGTTAACCTAGCTTAAGATAAGACAGCTGTTAGAAGGACCACATTCAGCTACCCACTCTTGTGAATCATTTCGTGAATTGCTGTAATTAGCACAGCATTGTAAGGCAATTCATCCTCAAATCCAACAGAAGAAATTAGCACTCATCTTAATTTACTGTGTTAATCTCACAGCACTTTATTCCCAGTCCATTTCAGAGTGTTCCCTTCAAGATCCACCTCTGTTGTGACACCAGCAGGAAAAGGAACAATCCAGACCAGCTATTGTGCAGCAGGCAGTGGCCCACTGGGTCAAGTCTGACCTATGCACCTCGAACCTACTCAGCCATTTTGTCCTTTCCTCTTTTCACTACTCTCTCTTTCAGCTTTGTTGTACTTCATGTTTCTGAAATCCCTTACCTTCCTAAAAGCCTAGAACCAAAGTACTATGCCCAATAGCTGAATTCACCAGCAGACACTGATTGTGAGAAAGCATCATGCCTGTAAGTTATCATCATGGTTTGCATGAATGGAAAATAAAGAATTCACTACCATTGTCTTCTACCATCAAAAAAGACTTGACTGCCTGGGATGTTTTCCTGTATGCTGGTTGATCCCTATTGCTTTATGAAACCTGCTAGTTTCTCTTACCCTTGGAGATCCAGACTTTTGATATTATAAACCTTGAGCTCATTAAGAGTTTGATGAAGCATAAAATAAGTGTACTTTAACAGTCAAATGAATAACAAAGGGCCTTTTGTGATAGCTGAAGAGTACAGGAATTGAGCAGCAAAGGAATGAGGACTTGGAAAAAAGATAACCCCTTATATTTGGAGGTGACATTCTGTAACATTTGATTAATCATCTGATTTATCAGATTTCAAAAGACTACAATAACTTCATTAAGTGTAATTGTTGCATTGATACAACTCACCTGAAGACTTTAGATTAAGAAAGAAAATGGTGTAAAGTAGAACCACTACAATGCTGGGGGAGTATAACACAATAAGGAAATCTGACCTCTTGAAAAACATTTTCTTCGAAATTTTCTGGCAGAGGGTAAACAGTAAAGTCTACAGGTTTTTGGCACAAAGAAAGAAGACTTACAAAATGCTTCTCCTTGAAAAAGTGAAGTTATTTTGCATGTGAAATGGCACCTTACTGCTACATGGGAGCTACAGTACCAAGGTGACTACCTCAAGATGCAGCCCATCTCAAGACGGCAGAATTAATCACAGGTGAAAATAAGTAATCTTTTTATAGCAGAGAATGAAGGATAGTGCACAGCAATTCCTGAAATAAAACATTTGGTTTTGACCATATTTCAGTTTGGGAATTTCCACAATTTAAACTAAAGTAAACTTAGAGGAGCTTTGAGGAAGAAAATTATTAAGTAAGGAAATCGTCTTCTGGATTGTTTCACCAATGATTTCAGCTACCCTTAGAGAATAGCAGAGACAAATGTATATTTTCAATCTACCCTTTTAGAGGATTACTAAACATTTTAATCCTTCTATCCCAACACTGCAGCATTTTAAAAGACTGTTGCTTCAGTAACTATTTAAAAATAAACTCTCCAGAGAGCCCATAGCACTAAAAACAAGCCTCTCCAAATTGATGAGGCATCTAGACAATCGTCCACAAAAGGGCACATTAGCAGAAGAATTCTCCTGCAGAGGAAGCAAACATCTCAAGTGACACTCTCCAAGCAATTTAGCTGGTTTAGATCACAGTTGAGACTATACGATTTCTAAATTAACATTAACCAATTACCTTCCAAGAAAATAATGCAGCAAACAGCACAGCTAATCCAGTCCATAAGAAATGCCCTGGACACATCCTATGTTCCTACTTGGTCCTCCTGTTAAGAACAAGCTTATGACTATTGCTAACAAAATTCAGTAGTTTCTCCTCCATGCACCAAAGAAGGGTAAGGCAGTAAACAGCCAGGAGGGAAAAAAAGAAAATGCCTGTGGGGAACATGAAACAGAAAAAGGCAGCAGTGGATTAAAGGAAGGAAAACATGTAGGCGGGGGAAACCAGAAGGAACACTGAATACCAAACGTGAACAGTGCACTCTGCTCTCTGAAGGCAGTTTTCCAAAAAGCCATTTTTTCCAGTGGAAGCATACCCTGAGATGGACCCACTGCTGGGATGCCACACTCCCTCCCCAGTGCTACTGAAGTTCAGTCTGACTGTGGCCAGAACAAGGTTCTGCATGTTGGGGAGGCATTAGGTAGGAAGGGTACAAAAAGATGGGAGGGAAAAGTACAGTCAAAAACCAAACAAGCAGACCTGGAGGAGATGAGAGAAGGGCTACATGTTGTACACACAGCACACATCAATGAAGATCTCCCTCCTGTCCCAGAGGGAACATGGATCAGGAGACTCCTCCCTCCTCTCATGAACCACATTGTGAATACACTCATGACAACAACTGTATGAAGGATTGTATCAGCAGACTGTGGAATTGGGTCAGCATACAAGCTGGCCACCTGGAATACCTTATCCCCTCTTCAAATTTTAGAAAGTCCCATCACTTACTGTCTGGGTAGGATATGAGACCAGGAAATGGTCTCAAGTGTGGTATGAGTGCAGAGAGGTGTCTGAGGGGTAGCTCAGAAGCAAGTCCACTCAATGCCATGAAGCCTGACCATACTGAGTGGAGTTAGAGATGAGGGAGGATGTGCCAGGGACATTTTCCCTGACTGCAAACTGGTTATTCCAAGACAAAGATTCCCAGCCACAAATATATACCTTACACATACATATCCCCTCATAAGCCCACAGTGTTTGTATCTTAGAGCTTTAGAAGTGTCCCACTGAATGATTTGAAGGTTGGTTCACATCCTGAAATAAATCCAGTGTTAAATAATATTCTATTCAATATGCTGAACTCAAAACTTCCCAGCAGCTGCCATTCTAAACATCAACAGAAAAATCATATCTGCTTTCTTCCACTCTCATCTGCTTTATTTAAGAAAATAAAACAAATAAAAAAATCTTAGGGCAGAGATTTCTTTACTATGTTTTAATACAATACTTGGCACAGCAGAGTCCTCCTGGGTGGGTCTCCAGGCATGTGTAACACAACAAGCATATGTAATAAAAAAACAACAGGAAAATTGTAATGTCCAATGATGGGCTCAGCTGTAGCCCATCTGCCTTTTCTCTGAGGGAACACCGAATACCATCACTGCAGAGAATTATTAGTGGAGATCTGCTACTGATGCTTTCACCTTCTGGATAACTCCTCCATTTTCACATGTGCAAACTCCTCTCTTTCTGAAGTACTGGAAGCAGGTATCACCAACACCCAGCCTTTTCCTGTATTTCCTGAATGTGTATGCAGTCCTCCTCTCCCTGGAAAGTCCACAGTATCTTTAGATTCTATTTATAAGCACCAAGACAAATGACACGAGATCTAGAAGAAACTTGAAATTCGAGGTGCGAGGCACTGGCCTTCCCAGGCTCACCAAGGAAACTATACATGAAGCCTAACTACAAATAGTCTTTTGTACTTTCTTTACAATCAAGGCAGAAAGAGGTGCAGCTCTAGAGAATTCTGAATAGGAGCCTCACTTAATTGGTGATTTAGTGCAACTAAGTGCATCATCAAAAGCATGCAATGCTCCCCAAAACTGTTTACCCTTCCTGACACAGTCTACTCTGGCTTTTCTTTCTCAAACAGTGCAGAACTGCTTATAGCAGATAGAGTACCATACACACACTGTTATTAAAGAAATAACTTTCTCCTAAAATAAAGATTAGTGAAACATTCTCAGATTTGACTGTTTAAAGCAAGACTCCTAGGCAAACACCTGCTTCCATTCCTCATTTCTGTGCAGATCATCACACAACAGAGGAGATGAGAAACTCTACTGTCCTCCCCTTCGTTTCCTCAGTCACATAACCATGATGTTGCAAGTGTTGGAGGACACTTCTCAACATAGGATCCAGTGCTGTCTCTTACATGGGTATCACTGGATGGATATCAATTGGGTTTGCACTCTTTAAACTGGGTTCAAGCCAAATTTGGTTTCTTGTTGCCTTCAGATTCATTTTTTTAATGAACCCTGAAAAAACATAAGTGTTAAATGGTGCAAATCACTACAAGCTGCAGTAGCTCACAAAAATGGAGCAGAGCTTATACTATCCTTTTCACAGGACCCAACAAGAGAGCCCTTTTTAACAGCTGTGTAAGTACACACAGCATAGTTAGAAAGACTAAGGGAAGGGCCTCCCAACCATCCCGCTAACCCAAGGCCATTCCACCAAGGCCACAAAGAGATAGAAATGTTAGATAGGACTCACGTGGCCACAAGCACTTTTACTTGCATGGCAGAGATAACAAGATATGATCCCACAAAAATGCTGCTGTTCTGCCTAAACTTTAACTTCCAGTGAGAAGTCTCCCCACAGACTCAGGGTAAAGAGACCTTAATAATATAAAGGCAGGTCACTATAAAAGTAATGCTCTCCATTAAGTCACTTTAGTTCAAAAGTTACTTAGAAGAGTAGTAGATCATACCCTAAGACCTCCTCAGACATGTCATCCAAAGTTTATTACAAAGCATCTTGCAACCATGACGATAGAGGATATAACTAAGTAAAGCTTGAAAGAGATTTATTAAGTCTTCAATGCACTGAAACGTCCTCTTCCCTCAACCACATCAGCTCCCAGCAAGCCTTGCCTCACTTCAAAGCACTGCAGATTCAGAGGAATTATTTCCAAACAGCAGGGCAGAAAGCAGTAATACAGAACAATTTTCCTGCTGGCCAAAGAGGAAGTTAATGCATTAAGTGGGTTATTTTCCAGATTTTAATTAAGCTGTACAACTGGAATCTTAATGCAGGCAAACACAGCAAAAGACCCACACCATAAGACAAATATTCCTGGACTGATGTTGGATACCGTCAGCACAGAAAACAGAAAACTGCAAGATTTTACCTTTGTTTTGTATCCTACAATGATGTTTGAGATCACCAGTCTAAACCAGAACTCCAGTACATAATATGCTATATAGAAGCAGAAGAAAACATACCTCTTGCACACAGAGACTCCAGCTCAAGGGATGAGACAATTGCTGAACAAGTGGATCCAAAGAAAGGAGCACAGAAAAAAAGGCAGAAACACGCAAAGATAAGCAGCAGCCTACTCAGTCCTCTGCCAAGCTCCTCCAGTTCAGTCAGCTCATGGCAGTGGAGGGCATTAAGAACCTCTCTGAAGTTCTGAAGGCAGAAGATGAGTTAGCTCTGTAGATGTTTAAGGGACTCTGTTTCATAGTAGGTGAAAAGCATTCATCTGCCACTCCTTGTTCATGATAAACAAGGTAGAGACAGACCACAACAGGCTTTAGTGAATGCCTAAAAGTTAGCAACGTTAACAGGTGGGACTACATGTCAAATTCTCCACAGTATGCCACTCTAGGTGACAGCTGAAAAGGACCAGAATAAAATTAGCTTATGTTTGTAGTTGTAGGACCCTGTATAGGAATGGTTTGCTAGAAGACTTAACAGCAGAAAAAAAAAAACCCAAACCACTTTCAGTAAAATGGTCATTGTTTTGAACAGTTGAGTGTCAAAAAGAAATCCAGACATAAAGTGAGGGCAGCCTAGACTAGTTTTAACCATGTGGCTAGACACAGAAGATCATATCTCAAAGACGTTGTGGAGAAAGAATGAAAAAGGTTAACATATAACCCAGATACAGATCTGGGAAGAAGGCAGAGATGACAGGCAGAGAGAGACAGGAATGTAGTAAAAAGGTTTTCCTCACAATTTCCATAGCTTTCTTCAGTGCTTCTTCTAAAAATGAAATGCAGTTTCTCATGTTATCTATTGCAAAAGCAACAGTTGCAGAACAGTTGATCTCTGTTGGAGCAACCAATACTGCAATCAATAGAGCAATCTCTCTTCAGCAAGAAGCTATGCTGCTACTGCACACATTTAGCAGAAATGTTACGAAGTCTCCTTAGGAAGTGTGGGATGAAATAGGTTCTTCTTCCCTGAAACTGAAATAATTCTATTTTTAATTTACTGCTGTCTACTAAGAGCAAGAATTTGTATTTCCTTTCCTAGTCTCACTGAATACTTTTGAATTGAGTCAATTTCAATACCTAAGAAAGAAAAACATCATTCAGTTTCCTCTTGCTCCCAAGCCAAATTGCTGCTTGATTAACTTTAAAAGAAAAAGTGGGTGAATGGGGTATCAGAAGAGAGGCTGCCCACACAGGTGAGAAACCTTCCTTTCCTTAAATTGTTTCCCTTATCTGGGCACTGAATGTCTATCACAAGCCACTCCACCTGTAAGAGCACCACAGCGCCTCTTCAGATCAAGATACAATACAGGCAGGGGAATGAGAAGGGCTATGATCCATAACAGTTTACTGTTTACACAAAGAAACTGAATGCTGTTAAGAGCCCTATCCACTACCTATTCTAACTACTTCAAAATTAGGAGGAGACTGCAGGAACAGACAACAAATACTTGATGACTGCATATCGCACTCAGCTGGGATCCAAATGTTTTCATGCTGTTCTCAAACACCATCTACATGCAGATCTCATTTCTCAGAGTTGTACTTTCTTGGGTTCTCCCAGATGCACTTTTTGTTTTCTCCCTCTCCCCTGTGCAATTACAAAAGAAGATGTCATCCATCTGGGGGAGGGAGTGGGAGAAAAAGGAAGGAAAGGGTGGTGATTTGATGTTCCTATGCTAGCTTACCTCTTGCTCCATCTCCAGTTTTGGGCTCCCCTCCTAGTAAATAAACAGTGCCTGCCTCTTGTATCTTATCACAACATTTCCAAATAGCAGCATGAACACTGGATCAGTATCATTGCTGCTCTGTTTCCACCTATCAAATTATGAACAGCATCTCTGTAGCTGACATCTCAGTTACACCCTGCTAGTCTGCAAGGCTAAGGTCAGTTCTAGGCTCCAGTGCTGCTGGGAGACCTAAGAAAATGCAAGCCAGGCGCCCCAAGGGAGCTCATGTAAAAAACTACTTCCTGGATTTACCAGTGGGAACCTCCTTCTCCTCTTCTTTTTAAATGAAAGGTGAGATTATTGTTAGGATCTGCTACAGTAAAAGCACTCACCCAGGAAAACTTACATCCACACTAGGAGTACCTCAGTTGTACAGTACATTGGCAAAGCCGTGTTTCACACCCATATATTAACAACAGACCACAGTGTTAAGACAAACCTCGCTAACATGTATGTGCTTTACTCATATAATTGAATCTGTGCAAGGACCTTCCATATAACAGATCATATCCCTGATCGACAGCTACTCTGACGGAATTTTAGCATAGCCCAAGCCTTAGCTGTAAATGAGAGGATTTTTCCACCCCAGGCTGTTAAAATGTAGATGAACTGGCAGAGAACAGATTCCTAAAACATCAAGGCTAGAAGCTGCATGGCAGAAACAAGTTTTGACCAACCTGTTACCACAGTTGCCTAAGCCTTCTCTACAGTAATAGCACAAAAGCTGTAACACCAAAGAAAGTCCACGTACAGGCTCTGCTGCTGCTCTCACAGGCAGTTTCCTGTGACAGAGTCAAAAGACAGTGGACATTTTCTGTCTCTACCAAAGAGAGACAGCAGCAGCATGGACAGTTCTCCCTCTCCCTTTACCTAGGGCTATCCTGAATGCTACTATAAGGTTACATTGGCAAGACAGCCCTTGTGTTTGCAAAGGAGAAAAAAAAAAAAACCACACCTAATCCATTCATGGATTACTTGGGTGACTGAGAATTCATTTTGAAATCCTGCAAAGTGAGAGGAACACATCCAACTAAGGACCAATTCTGCTTCAGCTTTCTCCAAAAAGCAACAAGTCATCAGCTCCACATTACCATGTATGCAACAATAACTCAAGCTCTCTCACAGAAAAGTAACAGTGCTGTAGTCTTTATCAAAACAGACCTGCACCTGAAAAATAAGTAAAATTTCTCATGAGAGGCGTGTTTGCAGGATATTTGAAACCAGAAAGGCAAGAAAGCTTGGAATAAAATGTTATCCCAACCTCAAGCAGCTGTGCTTAGGTTCATCAGGAATATACAGCCACATACCATTTACAGATCCTTTCTTGACACACAGAATTAGTCAGGAACAGGATTTGTATTCAAATTTATTGAAAATTGAAGATGAGATACATGTCATTCAAAATCAGCATAATTATTAGGGGTTTTTTCTGCACAGATACTTAAAAATAACCGTTAAAAGAAAAATCTTTATGGTTGTCCTGTAACATTTCAGAGGAGTTCCCCTGTCCATTAATTTAAGAACTAAAGGATTTCCAACTTAACCAAATAGCAGTAAGGTGTACCTTCCAAATGTAATTTAAGATACGAATGAATACAAGTCTAGCATATCTAGTTATATCCACCCGTGTTCTTGGACACTAGTACTTTTGCAAGCTACAAGCTAAATACAAACATCTGTTTTCTTAACTGTAGTGCGACTTCTTCATTTTCAGCTGATGAACATGTAGTGGACTTTTGGCTGGTTTACAGGGACACTGCCAACTTCAATCTAACTCTAAATCTAGTTTAGTGCAAGTAAGCTTTCACAGTAGAAATATTCCCATGATTAATGAAGTTCATTCCCATGCAGCGAGTTATTTTTACCAAAACACATCCCCGCAGTATGACCAATCCAAACACAAGTGCTGAAAATGTGACAGCGAAAAATAAGTAGAATAAGCACATTCTCTAAAAGAAATGCAGGAAAGGTATTAGTATAACTATTGATAAGTCTATTTCAAGTAAGTTCTTAGTTATACACAGAAAATCTTGTTTACTGCTTTTTTTTAAGCTTGGTTAACTTGTAGCTTCCACAGTTCGTAACTAAAACGGGCCCTAAGGAATAGTCAGTTTGATATTCAGATTGCCCAGCGAGAAGCTATGTGCTCAGCTTCCCCTAAGCCACCTACACCCATACCGACTCACCACATTTAAAGTGCAGAATTAACGAAGAACCCTAATTTTAAGCCTAACACTCAAAGACATTCCCCCAAAATTCTTCAGTTTGTTAACGTTTCAAAGCACTATCAACAGAATCAACAAAGGAAGTGGCAATTTTTGTAGTGCCAGACTTGAAAAGCATTCCTCCATCTCAACAGAAGTTATTGTCGATTGCTCCACAGCACTAACCTTAAATGGATGACTGCATGAGATAAGAGATGACTTCTTTGGAATATGGAATGAAGCTGTTAGTGCATAAGTAGGTTTTTATTATAAGAGAAGGCACCCTATGTTTAGAAGCAGTTATTTAGCAGTTGCTTAGTTAAGCATTCTAACACCCTAAACACATCTTAGGGCAACAGCCCGCAGAGATTAATTCTGTATCACAACAAAAAAATAAAGCAGCACAAACCCAGAAGTATTAGAAAGCTGGACATCCCTTGTACTGAGCATACCTAGAACAATCATAAAAAGGCTAAAGGCACAGGTCAGCGAGACAAGCAGACGTCTATATGACACGAAGCCGGTACACGCAGTTTCTCTTGCGCGGATGTCATGAGCTATTTGACGATGGAAGCAGGAGTACTGTGGTAGTCACCGCTGTGAAGTCTACCGGCGGTGTAACGCAACCCGCGCAGCGGCTACCAGCGACAAAGCCGAGGAGGAGGAGGACGACGCCATCAAGGCTCCCCGACACGACCGCGCCGGCGGGGCAGAGCGCTGCCGCGCGCCCGGGAGGATGAGGCGCGGGCGGACCCTCCGCCCTCCCGTAGGTAGCCCGTACAACCACCGTCGCGTCCTCCTCCTCTTCCTCCCAGCCCGGGAGGAGGGGAGTGAGGTGCCCCGGTACCTGCCGCTGAGCCAGCCCCCTCCGGCGAAGAGGCGCTCGGGGGTCCCCGGGGCGGCCGCCTGGCCGACACCGCCTCGTTCCTCCCCGGCGCCGAGCCGTGTAATCGGGTCAGGGAGCCGGCAAGGACACGCCGCCCAGCGGCAGGCCGCCCCAGGGATCGGGTTTCGTGGCTGTGCCCTGTCGCCCCGTTGCCAGCCCCAGCCGCCGCCGCTCCCTGCGGGCCCGCACGGCCCCCACCCCAGTCCGGCGCCGCGCAGAGACCTCCGCGCCGCTGCCAACGCCCGGCGAGCCGTGTCAGGCCGCTCCCCGGGCGATGTCAACGGATGAAGCGGATACTCCGCCGCCACAGGAGACGCCTCTCCCCGCCCGCACGGCCGAGAAGCAGCCGCCCCACCTGCCGCGCCACACCGGAGCCCACCCTTCTGCCCTCCCTGGGGGACGCTGGCGGAGGGACTCTGCCACCACACTTGCCTTCGCCTCATACTGCTCCGGGGACGCCGGTCGCAGGGCTAACACTGCCCGAGGTGCCTCTGCCGCGGGAGGCGCCGCGTTCCGCCCGTCAGGCTGCCGGCGCGGCACAGCACGGCCCGACCCTACCCGCCGCGGGAGGGGGCGGGTGAAACGGCGGCGGCGGCGCGCGCACACCTTGGCAGCTGCAAGCTACCACCGCCTCGGCCTGGCCCCGCCCCGCGCGCGAAGCGGTTGGCAGAGCGGGAGGAGGAGCGCGTGCGGGCGAGCCCACCCACCCCTCCCGTTCCCTTAAAGCGATACCACGGGGTCAAGGGGAGGGCGGCGGGAAGCGAAGGCTCCAGCCGCCGGGCCCACGGTGCTCTGAAGGGGGTGGAGAAGGGGATAAGAGCGGCCACAACATCGACACGACAGGCGCGGCAACGAACAATAAAAGGACGCAGACACCCCCATACAAAGCCCCCTCACGCTCCCGACTCCTCCCCTGGCAATGGTACGCTCTCACCGCTCAAATCGCACAGGCCGGGCGGGGATTGGCTGCCCTGGTGGGGCGGGGCCAAGAGCGCGCGCCAAAAGCGACTAGCGAAGCGAAGATTTAAAAAAAGAGGGGGAGGGGGGGCGGGGGCGGGACGAAGCGGCAACTGTTTAAAGAGCCCTGGGCGAGGTTAGCGTTCGCGTGCGGGCGGCGCGGGGGTGCTCTGTGGCACCACCGAGCGCACGAAGGACTGTTGGGGCGCCCGCTTCCCCGCCGCGGTCAGGGTCCGCTCCTGTCACGCCTACCTGGGCGAGCGGGCCCTGCCGTTACCCGCCTCCTCGAGGGGGAAGCGAGTATTTCCCGTTCGAAGCAAAGCTCCCGCCGACCAGAACCCCGCCTTAGAACTGTCCCCTCTCCGCTCCGGACAAAGCCTCCGCAGCCATTCCAGACGAGGCGGGAACAACGAGGGCCCAGCCGCGGGCCGGGCAGCTGAAACAATAGGTGCCGCCACGCAGAGCGGCCTCGCCCGCCGGCGAGGCTCCTGGCACGAGCCGCTGTGCGCGCTTGGAAGGTTTCCACGCACGCGTTGCATGGAAGTGTGACAGAGCCGAGGGCAGGAGGGAGGCCGCGTTAAGAAAGAGGCTGGAGAAAGGTGGCGAATCAGACCTAAAAACGGTTGGGGAGACACTTAGAAAATCACCATGAGAAAGGGCTCAATACATTTTTGGTTTGGGGTTGGCTGGGGAGAAGCTCGGAATTGTTGTGGTCATAGCAACTCCTGCTGTTTGCGTCCTGCTGCCTTCGGGAAAATAGCTCGTTGCCCGTGTGCTCTGTGAAATGCACAAACTTACATCAGATGGATGCCTGCACCTGTTACCCTTGTCTCCCGCTAATTGAATCAACTTGGAAGGCACCAATATTGACTAATCCATCAGGTTATGCTGAGATAATAGTCTAGGTACTGCATGGACAGGGAAATGAGCTAATTCAAACACCTTTCACATCCAGACCCACACAGTCCCAATGTCCTACCAAAGCCATAGTCTTCCAGCCCTACTTTAAGAGAAGTTTTGAGCTCCATTGTCTATTAGGGATTTTGGCATGAAAAGCAGTCAGGTACTGCAATAACATATGTGATAAAAAAAAAAAATAATACTGTTCATGAGATATGCATAAAATGAGCTCATGACATGGCTGAGTAAATTCTTACTACAGTGTGGTGTGACAAATATCAGCCAGAAGTGCATAATTCCCAAATAGCTATCTATATCCCTGTCTGAGAACAGATGGAGGAAAGCCTTCAGCTGATCTAAACTTGGCTCAACCCACCCTGTTTACTGATGGAGTTTCCATGAGCATAGAAATTAGAGCTACTGGTTGCAATCACTTGAGAGCTGCAGCCTGCTGATTCAGTTTATGTGTCGGAAAATCTGGCAAAGACGCCCATCCTTACCTGGGCAGATGTACAAAGTCCTGCCCATACAAGTACCAAGTCTAGAGCTCTAGTCAATGGGTATTTCCATCTTTGAAGCCAACAGAGGTCACTGATGTAGTAGCTCTTTGTAGGGGAGGCAGCAGCCTGTATTACCTGTTGATAGGCAAAATCTGAAGGTGTCCTCCTCTACAAAGATGCAGGTTGAGGATGTTGTACGTTATTGAAAACAAAAACAGGTAGAGGAGCGGGTTTACATATGGTGACAGGGGAGACATTTTAAAATGCTCCCAAAGGGGCCAATGTATACAGTGTGTCCACTGATTACTGACTGAGCACTCTGAACAGTCAACAGGACGGCTGTCATTTTAACAGTAATCTTTCTAAAATGCTAATAAGGACCCGCACAATTCCCACTGGGGAACTGAAGAGCCATCTGCACTCTAGCATGAGGCTCCCTATAGCATCCACAGCAAGACTTGTAGGTCTTGGCTCGGTATTTTGGAATCCAGCACCAGAGAGGCTTAGTCAGATGACAGGGTTATTTGCATCATTATGCTGTTAAATTCCCAGAGAAGTTTTCACAATGCACTGTGAGAGGAAGGGTTTAAACAAGTAGAACTAAAGCAAAAACAAAGCGCTGTACTTCCTTTGCATGTCTCTCTTCACTGAGCGCACGTGGTGTTCAGAGTGGGAGGAGGGTGGAAGGCAGTACTGTACAGAACTGTAGGCTAATAAAGCACACACACAAAAACAAGGGGCTGCAGTATCAGTACAAAATGGGCTACTTTGTAAAAGCAAGCTAAGACAGCTGAAATCCTGTGTCACAGCCTAGCAGAAGACTCATGTTCCAGGCTAGTGATGTGCAAGGTAAGCCCATCATTGTATCTTCCCTGAGGACTTTACAGAACTGCTGGTTTGCACTGGGCAAAGTAACGGTCACCTTGCTCCAGTGAATGAGTGCCTGCAAGTGCTGTAAAACTGGGTGTCTGGCACTCCAGACGTGACCACTAGTAAAGCAGAGCAGCCATTGAGGCAGCAGTCCCAAACCAACCCAGGGAAAAATATTGCTGTTCAGGATTCATCTCTTAAAAGGAGGTAAACTGCTGCTGCTCCAAATGAAGTCAGAGTATGGTACCGTGTCCCATTTTGAAAAATCAATATACAAAAATAAGGCCTGACTTTTTTACATATTCAATGTCTCAGAGAAATTATTGAAGGTTTGCAAGAGCCAGGTGCTGCTCCCAGTTAGACAAAGGAGTATAACAAGGAAGGCAAGTTACAGAATAAAATGCAAGAAAGTTTTTGGTATCTCCATGATAGCAAAGCTATTTCCACAGTAAAAATGGCCAAGGAATCTTGAATTCTCTTCCGACAACCTGCCAAGGCTCAGAACTTGCCAGGTGCATGACTGTTCCTATGGGAATTTGTTGTCTTTAAAACCCAAGAACAGCAAATTCCACTGGAAGCATACTGTCCCAGAGCAGCATCCCCACATCTGGAATTAACAAGTAAAAACACAGCAAGTCGATTTTCAAACAAGGAGGCAATCACTGAATTACAAGGCTGGAAGGGATACTGAGAAGTCATGTACCTCATCCCTGTGAAAGTATCTCTGTCCCATCTGTTTTAGCCCTTAAAGACCTCCTCAGTGCTGCAGGCACCACAGTCTATCCAGGCAAGCTGTTCTTTCCTCATGATTCTCTTTTTGCCTTTAGAAAATTTTCCCTAATGATTAACCTGGATCTCTTTTACCATCATTTACATCTACTTCTCATCCTACCTGTCACAGACAAAGAAAAGATTTGTTCCTCTCACTCCTGCAACAGCCTTTTCGATGCATGAAGATTTATCATGTCACTTTTTATTACATTCCCCAGACCTAAAACTCCATTTCTTCTTGCATATTCTCCTAGGTTACATTGGGAGACCTCTGGTGATTCTCGATGTTCACCTTCAGTGGCTCTCACTTTAGTCCATGTCCTTCCTGAACTTCCCTGTGCAGGAACAGCATACAGCGTGTTCCCAATTGAGGCCTTACCAATATGATGTAGAATGGAAGGAGCACTTGGTGTGTTCTGCGAACATCCCTCCTGTTTATATGTCTTAGTATGACATTTACAGTGCCAGAGGATTTCTTTTGTTTTCCACATATGTGGCAGCATTTGTAAAAGTCAAGGCCACAACATGAAACCAAAGTGCCGCCAAAGTATCTGAGATGCTCTCCATTAACCAGAACTCTTACCTCCTGTATGCAAGTGTTTCTGCTAAAAGTCACTGTATTTAAATTGCTACCCGCTGGAGGCAATTTAATTGGGGATCTCCTTGATGAGTTATAGTCTGATTTTCTGATACTCACATCTACTTGGAAAGCTAGAGCAATGGGTTTTTTTAATGTAAAAGTAATCTGTATACAAATCAGCAGCTGAACGCTTCCAAAAGAAGAAATGTTTCCAGAAGAAACTGAAGGACAGCACAGAAAATCTAGTCTACAGAGGTCTTAAAATGTGCAGTCTTCTGCATCAGCTGCAACTGTTAGCACAAAGAGTTGTCCAATTCTAGAGCAAACATAGACCCGACTTCCTAAGCAATAACCCAGGTGTTCAACTTGTGTTTGAAACACAAGGCAGAAGCCATCAACCACCCAGCATTCTCCTGATCCAAGGGGTTATTCACTACATAAGCATTTGAATAACTGTAATATTTATAAAATGATGCTATTTAACCCTTCCGCCACCCCTGAACACACATGCATACACTAATCTGGAGTGATGTTGCATGCAGGGGTGGGAGCCGAGTTCCAAAAAAATTGCTGGTGGTGTTTTATTGCAAGAAAACAAATACAAAACTAATTCACTTGAAAAAACTGCCTATTGGCTCACTAAGAAAAAGTAGAAACTTCTCTAGGTAAAAACTTCTGTGGTTCAACAGGGAAATAAAAAGCTGGCCCATCAGATCCAGTAAAATTTGATCACGTGGAAAAATGTTTCTAACCCTTCAGGCTAAGAAGAGAAGCTTTCAGATAGGAACTAATAAGGAAAGTTTCACTGGGGTTACATGCAAATCTGCTGAGTGTTAAGTGTAGACTTAAGTGCTTGGGAGCTTTTTAGGAATAAGAGAGGCTCTGAGTCTGTGCAAACACACCGTAGATAATTTCACTGCTCACAGATTTTCCAAGTAGTAAAACATAAAATTGTGGCTGGGTTTGCTGCTATGACTCAAGACTGTGGGCATACAAGAAGCTAGTAAGAAACACACAACTTTCACTTCACTATACTGTAAATTTTAAAGTAGAGGTAACCCACAACAAAGGCTTCACGAGGGCTGAAAACCCCTTCCAAAATTGTACAGTATGCTAAGGGCTGGGAAGAGTAGCCCAGCTGAGTTTGACTTCATGCTTCCTTTAAGAACAACAGCTCAATTCTGTAAAGAGATGCAAGATCATCCAAAGCAGTAAGACAAGTGCTTTTCACTGAGCAAAATATAGGTATGCAAGAAGATGACCATACCCAGATGAAGTACTGCTAGACTGTTGCCATACTGTGCAGTTAATATATTAAACAAAAAATCAGAAGTACAGCATTTCCTTGTACTCAGCTAGCCCCAAGAAGGAACGGATTTAAACACACCTTGGTGAAACATAATAGAGAGAAAGTCCTGTGAGGTTATCATTGGGACACATCATTCGTTCTTCACCTGATTTGAGCTATACAAATTCCGCACAAGAGCTGCCTGTGCAGGGCTCCTCCTGGGACTGGTTTACTGGTTTACTCCACATAGCATGCATTAAGGTCTAGAAGTTATGTTTACTATTTGGAGTTTGGATTAGGGGAGAGCTTGAGCTATGTTTTTTATATTTGTTTTTAAAGCAACAGATCTTCACACCAAGTGAACAGAACAGCTGCCTTGTGGTGTTGTCTAGAAATAACCAGCAGACCTGAATCTCAAAACAGGTCTGGAAGTTTTCTTCAAGCTCTTAACTTACTCATAGCTAGGTCTCTTTAACAAAAGGTGGCCCTGGTTGAGAACCTTACTGCTTTACTAGTACTATTAGATTTGTCCTTTGACAAGCTATAAAAAAGACTCGACTCTATTTGTGTTCCATCCAAATTCATCACTGTTTAGAGAAGTATTAATAAAAAGGGGAAAGTAAATCAATGAAGTCACTTTATTGATCCTGAGAATGTGGAACTACTATTAATAAAACATGTTGATGTTGTTTTATGCATAGGCCAAGGTCCTGGTAAGGTTGTGTTTTGTCATTCTAATTTATGTGCAGTTTCATCAACAAAGTATTTGTTATTGCAGTATTGTATTTATTCATCTCCTGTTTTCCTCCCCCACAGCCAGAACATCTGCTAAACGTTTCTGAATCTAAGCTTGTTGGGATAGGGCCCATTACTTTTACATATTTATGAACTGTGTGGTACACTGGCATTCGTTCAGCAAAGACTGCTTCCCGAGGCTCATGCACGAATGACATAAACCAGTATGGATTTATGTGCAAGAGATCCACATGTGCAGAGGTCACAGAGGGGGCTGGAAATCCGTTTACATTCAGAAGTATTTAAATCTCCACTGCTGCAGAGGAACAGAACTATCTGCTAATATTTGAGTGATGCAGGAACACAAAAAAGGAAGAACAGGTATTTATGATGTCCTAAGGAGTTGTAACAAAGAGTAATGGGATAAAATTGAATGAAAAGAATTTGTGTCTGACTCCAGAAACATCTCTACCATCAAAATATTTTCAAGTCTGGTCAAACAGTCCAAAAAAGCAAAAGCTACTACGCATGTGTTAGTTATACAGAGTGGACAAAGCAGGACACAGGATTGATTCTGGTAGTGGAAAAAATGAACAAATAATTCATTTCTGATTTTTGTTTTTCTTCTGTTGTAGCCCAGCCTCTCCTGCCAACGCTCACACAGACACAGCTTTATACTATTTACACACTGAAGGGAGTGTATTCTGCCGTTATTGTGTGGAGAAGTTACACATGTGACTCCCATTACCACAAACAGAAGCTATGTTCATAAATTGCCCTTGTGTGCCTGGACTGAGCGGACCTGTCCCTATTTGCCTTTCCGGCTGGACTACAAACAGTGCCTTTCCAAAGTTGAGGTTGTAAGATTTTCAAACCTCGTGAGAAAGAACGTAGCCTGTCTCCTCTCAACTGTGAGAGCCATCCATGCTCCAAGGATCATTTGTCTGCCTAAATCCATGCCAGCAGCAGAGCACAAGCAGAATCACAGCCTAATAGTCTTAATGAGATTACAGCTAGAGATGCCCCAGTGCTGCTGTCTGGCCAAGGAACAGAACAAGCAACAAATTCATCTGGGGAAAAAAAAAAATCTCCCTGGCTTTCTCGTGAGCAGGCTGCAGGTTGATCAAGATTTCAGATCTATGGTGTACAAGATCCCTTTGATTTCTTTTTCCTTTTTTTTTGCAATACATTATTATTTTTTACAAAGCAGCACATTCGTCTCACTAGATTTAATTAATATTTTTCAGGTGAGAATTGAAACCCAATGATGACACTGCTCTGTAGCACAATTACATTTACAGATGTCTGTTGTTAGCTGTGCTAGAGTGATCTCACCCATGGCTTTTGTATATTTGACTACTATCTGTCTGTATGCTTGCCTATGATATCCATGTGCTACGGTGAGTGTGGTGGATCTTTGCCAGTATAATCACTCTTTTTATCAGCAGTTTATCTGATGCATCTGTTTGGCTCACTGGAATAAAATTGCTTGTAATTCTATCCTGCATAGGGCAAATACTCTTTCTGCACCTGTTCCAAGCAGCATTTGGTTTACTTACTGCTTAAATTCTTAATCTCAACAAAAACAAGGAAGTTAGGGTGTATAACAAAGGCTGGAATCATGCAAAAGCTGATCTTTGGATAGTACCATATCAGCTGGCTAGAGTAAAAAACCTGGTATCAACGCATTAAGGTACGGATTGTGCAGTGCTGACTGCAAACTGCAGATACTGCCCTGCAGATTTCATCGAGCTTGCTGCAAGAAACCTGCTGCTAATGGGTAAGTATGCAGCTCCTGCAGGACTTCATGCCTACAAAAAAAAAAAGTCCAATAGTAGTGCATTCATGGATTTTGCATGAAGCTTGTTTAGAAGAGCTAGCACAAAAGAAAATTCCTCCCCTTAGAAACAAGAAAACCCAGAATTTTATAATCCATAACAAACAATAAATAACATTTTCAGCAGAAGGTACAAGAGGCCGGCTGGGTAAGTACTCACAGAGCAAGGCTGCATAAGTGACCTTCTTCTCGCACAAGTCAACTCCTCCCCGACAGGTGCTCATAGTTCACCCACCTCTGCCAGGGTGGGTGTCTAAATTAGAGCCCCCTCACCACTCATGGTGCCCTGCCTCCGCACAGGGTTCCCTTTGGAGAGCTCGCACAAACAATTTTCTCCTTCTCTAGGCTTGCAAGGTAAAGCCAAAGTAAAAAGGAAATGGGATCAGAGATGCAAATCTCCTTCTGTATGTCTTCCCCAGAGCATCTCGCAGGGTCTCGGGGAGGCTGTGCGATGATGGGTTTGGCTGCCAAGTCGTCACTGTTGCCATGGTAACGGAGCAGTGATCCCCTGTGTCTTGGTAAGGGAGCGGCAATGGGAGCACCGAATGGACGTATTGCCTCCTCCTTGGAGGATTCCTCTCACCTGGGTAATCCACCCATTTCTTTAAAAAAGGTTGTTTTATACAGAAAGTACTTCCCCCCCATCCCACTTTGGCACATACGTGCTTTGGTTACTCCGCTCATGGAGCTCTAGAGCTCTCCATTTACATCTGTAAACCTTGTTTGTATGGTATAGGAAAGCTGGCATAACCCCCAGAGAGCCACTCGCTTCCTCTGGGAAATACCATGTCATGTGAAAACAGGAAAAAAGAAACCATGTTCTGGTAAACACCTGAACATCAGCACAGGCTCACCAGTATTTGAAGAAGTGTTAGTACGGAGTGATGTCATTTTGTCTCCCTGAGCAGGTGAATGAGCAGCTGAAACAGCAATAGGGTATTTTCCTGCCAACATGACCAAGTCCAAGTGTGTCTGTGAGGCCCTATTACAGCTACAAGGAAGGTCAGAGCAGGCAGAGTTCCTTTGTTCCTCTCCTCTCAACTGAAAAGTCTCGGCGTTATCCTTTCTGAGCCTTAGCATTGCTGTTTTCTACTTGTTTAAGATATTTTTATTGTAACATTGACATAAATATTATTAGTAATGTTAGGCACGACAGACCACAGCAGTGGAGACCTACAGGCCCTGGGCCATAGTTAGAGAAGAAGCCAGGACTGGAGAAGCAGGCGTTATTTTGCTGGACAATGAACAATTCAGGCTTGTTTTGGAAAGCAGATCCTTGGATAGTTAAAAAATACCACTCGTTTACAAAACAGACTATTTATCTCATCTTTTTAATAAAATGTTGCTAATGGTTCTTTGTTGCTTTCCTTATTATTCGCTCATAATGCCAAGTGCTTCTTTTAAGGTAATGGATTTCCTCTCTCAGGACTGCAAGTAACAAACACAGCTCTGTGTGCACATATGTGGACAAAAACAAACACACAGAAATTAAAAACCACACATTTGTTTTCTTGACTAACTTTCCTATCCTCACTTCTAATTCAAGTTGTTTGAGTTTTCTCTGACAGTGGTGCATTACAACTTGCTGGGTAGGGACAGGCCTCCAGATGCCAAAATCCAAATATTAAAGATCCCATCATGACAGGGGTTTAAATACCTTTTTGCCCCACTATGATCTGAAGCAGCAGAGGTGGGACTAGCTCAGAACAGCAGTATCAGAAGGGTTAAAAAAACTTGAACCAGATTCAAAAACCTGTGAGTAGGCTAACAAAATCTGAGACTTTACAAACAGTAACAGTTCAAGTATTTTACTGATCTTTGCCTTCAGACTCAGTTTTCCAGCTTTTCTGCAACTCTGCAAGGATTGTAATTTAATTTGGTTTAAAGCAAAATTTATCTTTCTCCTACACTTATGTGATTCTAAATCGTGGGACTTGGAGAATATCACCAAATGCAGTGATGGCCATGACAATCCTGGTAGACTTGGCACTGCAGAAGTATCTCTGCAAAGTAGGTAAGCCCACCTAGGGCCAGCCTGAGGAGTCTGGAGCCTTCATATTAAAGATGCTGGACTTTAACAGCATCCTCCCCACCTCCTTGCATGGTGGCTTAGTGGCTTGTTCAGAATTAGTTGTGAGTATACCCAGACTTATGAGCATCCGGTTCCACATAGATATGAGGTTACTAAAAATATGAAGGCATGTTAGAAAAAGTCATGTTATCATGGGCATTTTAGGGCTGCTTCTTCAGTAATCTTAAATGAGAATGCAATAAGAACCTGAACTGCACACTTAATCTTACATAGGGAAAATGCTGGTTGGTACATATAATTAAATATAGCTGCTCCCCCACCCCCCCCATATTTTTATGCTTGGCTTGGTCAAAAAGACTTAGTGCTTCTGGGTTTGATAGCATGAAGCCATTCAAAATTAAGCTATCCCCTGAAGAAGACAATCCCGAGAAGGACTAACACTGGCCTAGCAGGGGGTATGAAAGCAGCAGAGGAATGTAGCAGGGAGGAGGTGGCTGGCCTTGGCCTGCAGCACTGAGAAGCCTTTTCCATTTGCAGCTTCATCTTCCCGCACTCAGGGCACTAGCTACAGCTATTTAATGGGATCACGAGGGCTGCTGTACCATTACTTACGGAAGAGAGTATAAAAATGACAGCAGCTAATAAGCACCAATTTCTCATCAGTCGCCTCATCAGGCTAATTTCACAAACAGACGGTTTCGGAGGCTAAAGGGCTGGAAATGACATTCCGGCTGCTGGATCTCAGCCAGTACAGAGAGAGTACACCCCTGTGCCTGGACACGTCAGTCTCAACCACAAACAAAAAGAGACCTACCCTAAATGTACATCCACAGGAGGACCTAGATTTCATTAACTGGGCTGGAAGGCTAAAGCCACAGCACGTTCATTCTTCCTAACAAGTAAGAGGCAACAGGAGCAGGAACATGAATGTTCCTTTGTCCATAAATGTCCAGACGACATTCGTGGTTGTGAAGTTCCCTCACAGAAAGGAAGGCTTTGTCTGGAGCTCACGACTGAGGACAGCAAGAAAGCCTTAAAAAAAACCCCAAACTTGGTGGACCAGGATGGAAACACACCTTCAACTGAGGAGTTAGTTCAGAGGAGGCATTCATGTGTCCAAGGGAGGAGGCTGGCTGATGTGAAGGGCAGAAAGTGGACATGCATGTGTGGTCCGAGAGCAGGATAAAGGCAGGGAGTGTGTGTTTATGCGTGTAGGAAGGGAGCGGATTGTTTGTAGTAGGAGTGCAGTTCATGCATGTGAATTATAGATGTCAAAGCTGAAAAAGTGCTTGTGGGCTGTTTCATTTTTCCTTCTTTTAGCCACTGAATATTTGAAAAGTTGAATCTTTCACTCATTGCACCAAAGGATCTAATGCAGTATATCTGCTTTAGTATCATCAGTCACTAATTAGGTAAATCTGACAAAAAAAAAAAGACAAGATTGGTTCTTTCAAACATTGAGGTTAATTTTTGCTCTTAGTATCACTATCCAGGATTTTTTTAAACATGCATTCAATTTTTTTCACTATGATATATAGTTCGCCCTGTTAGGAAGTGTCTATGCTGTTTTTCTATTTTTAAAAGATGAGCCCACAGTTGCTCAGTTTTTGCTTGAAATTCTCTGGTGCACTGCTGGTAAAATAAACTCATGAGTTTTCAAGGCTATTCGAAAGTTATCACCACACTAAAATATGTTCTATGCTAAATGATTTGGATATGCTAGGCTTTCTTCACAATACTTCCACACCTGATTTTCATGGAGATCCTTGCTCCTGCTTGTCTATACTCCTATTAACTGCTGCTATGGTCATGCCTGTTACTGATGGGCTTCTGGAAAGCTCAGCAACTCAGCAATTTTATAACTGCATTATAAATAATTCAATCAACTGTTCTTCCCCACATCTAGTGCTCATTTATTAATGGACTTTCTTTCTAGGCAGTATTTTCTCATCTCTCATCACCATCCAATATATATACTTGGGGGAGGAATGTAATTAGTTTTGCGGTCATTCTGCCAAAACTTCCACCGACTTCAGTCAGAGATTTGCCTGAAGAATGCCTGATTATAGCTTGTAGGAGTTGGTCCTATTTCTGTACACCAGGAACAGGCTAAAGTGAGTGCACACAGGTGGGCAGTGGAGTCCCACGAGCGTTTTAAGAGAAGCATGAAAACGTGGGCTTGTATGTACAAGAAGAGGAGGGTGAAGGACATGGAGGAAACCAGGCAAGGTGAAAGAGGATTTTGTTATACAACAGCAGAGAAAACTGAAGATTTTGTGTTATTAACTTATGTTAAACTCTGTTTGGTTGGTTTTTTTGTTTTGTTTGAAACTTTTCAAATAACAGAAGAGCAGATTTTCTCTTTTCCCCCTTTTCTGTCATCAGACAGCTGTGCAAATATTTTAGCATGTGATTGTGGAAGCACAACACTGAAAACTTCTGAATTGTGCCAAGAGAAAAGTACAGGAAAACAAAAGGCAAAAGCCTGGGGTAGGTCTAGCTGCCAGGATCTCCTGTCCCCAGGGGAACCACACAGAGGAAAGGGAGAGAAAAAAGAAGTCTGATAGCTTTCATGGCTTACAGAGACCGTATCCCAGCTTAGAAAGAAACACAGGCTTTTATAGCCTTTTTGAAGGAGGGTAGCAAACATATCAGAGCAATTAGTAGTCTATTAAATCGCTGCTTTCTTGAAGGTTGTTGGGGCTTTATCTGCAGCACCAACTGCTTATATTGTACCTGCCTACGATACTGAGTTCTCAGGTTGCAGGTAAATTGAAAACCTGACTTTTACAGTGTGCTAAGTCAGTCTTTGAATTTAAGAAATCAGAGCTACATGCGTGGTCTGAGGTTATACTGGCCTGATGTGAAACAGGTCTTCTTCCAGCAGCTTAAGGGGCTCATCAGCAAAGCAGTGATTCAGGCCAGCTGACTAAAAATGCACCTCTTCTCAGGTTCTCTCAGGAGTTCATGCTACATAAGTGCAGGCAGCAGGTGATAACACAAACCTAAATACACCACAGCCAGGAATCAAGTTGCACTGATTCTCTGCCAAAGAATCCTATCTTACTTCAGGGGAACTAATTAATCCATACAAAAATTAGCTTTCACTTGCAGCATTCTCAGTGGCTTTTGCCACACTCATTCAGCTATTCCTCTACATCAAATGACAGAACAGCTTAATTTTACCCCCCTGCTTAAGTTAAAACAATAGGTCATGCTGTAACCATACCCTATCTCCCAGCAATGGCAAATGCTAAATTTTGCAAAGGAGTGCGTACCAATCCATCCTGCTGGTGAGAAGTCAAAGGAACAAGATTTCTTCCTGAAGCTGGTCATCATCCTGCGCCCTGAAACACAGAGCTGCTGACACTTCTCATTTTTGTTAGGCCATATAACTGCCAAAGTTACTCAAACAAACAAGAAACCTTTGGCTGTGCTGTATGTAATCTCCCATCTCAGGGAATTAAGCAGGTGGTTATTAAAACTGCAATAACACCCACACTGCAAGCACATTTAAACCCTAGAGGAAGAAATTCTTCCTTCCATCAAAGCCAGCAAAATCATTTAATGATTTCAGGAAGCCTCCATACTCCAAACTTCCTCTAACCATTTCCATTCTGCTTCCATTTAATTACCTGAATAATTAATTAAGGCTAATCAGCTAATGTTCTGCACAGTGCTTTGAATAAGTAAAGGACTGTATAAATCCTTGGCATGAATTGTTTATTAGGCTACTATTTATTTCACTCTTCTTGTTCTCTGGGCTCTTCCCATTCCTTTTCATATGCCTGTTCATAGGCAGTGGCCAGTGCTACCATGGCTATTATTTCTAGCCCCAGTTATGTAGTCAGCAACACTTTCCTCCTGTGGCTGTTTCAAGAATATATAGCTTTTCTGGCATTGTCACATGTACTTTATGGAACCTGAGTCTGCAGTGAAGACCTTGTGCCTCGTTATCCACTTAACAGCAGTTTTACCTTGACACCAGGCTCAGGCTCCAGCCTTGCTGCACCTGTCCCCTGCCCACACCTGCACAGTGGTGAGAACAGACGGAGGCTGCCTTCGCTCAGCACGACAGCAGAAACCAAGAGTGGTTGCAGCTCCTCCCAAAAGGAGATGGGTTTCTCAACCAAATCCTGCAAATATCTGCAATTCTGTCCTTTCTTTAGGAAGCCTAACCAGGGCTCTCTTGATGCAACAGGGGCTGAGCACAGACTACAGCAGTCATGGTTAATGTGGCCTCCAAGGACAGCGAGGAGGCTTGTCTGTGATAGAAATCCCACCCACCTGCCAGCTTCTCCACAGTCTTATATAACTCTGAGCAGGCCATTTACAACTAGGTGTTTGATTTTAGGTGTCTCAAGTTGCAATTGTTTTGAAAGACCAGAGACATGACTTTAAAAGCCAGGATGTATGCCTCCAGTTGAAATCAGTGGGCTCTGTACTCATTGTCTCTCCAGATCCTGTGAGCTAAATATACAAAATACTGGATTTGTTTTGGTTTTCTTTAACTGTCAGCCATACAAATTCTGCTTTATAATTGAGAGTCAAGTCAAGTTCTTTCCTTCTTACTCATAAGTAACATTCAACAGGCCAAAACAGGCCACAGGGATGCCAAAAATATAACTCTTCAGAACTTGGTAAACAATTTTGTTGATACTGCTGAAAACAGAGCGGAATCATTTTCTCTTAGTGCGTTGGCTCTTCAGAGGTAATGACAGCTCATTTCTTTGAGTCACTGAACTCGGCAGACCCAACTGTGCGCGCAACCAGGGCAGGCTGAGCTGGTGAATCTCATGATCCTTCTCTCATGTTCCAGTTTACTTTAACTGCTTCTAGGGTCTCAGAAGCAAACTGTCTCACGTTCAGACACCGAAACAGCAAAGGACAAGTCCAGAAATAAAGTCCCTGTAGTGTTCCTGTCTTCCTTGCCTAGGTCACTGGTAGACAAGCACAGGATTATTTCTAAGCAGAAATGTCCATGCAAAGAAGGGAAAGGAGAAAGGAAAGCATGGTAATCATTCTGCCCTCACAATCCCCTTTCCTTCTGTATCCTCACATTGTAAGCAGCTATGGGCATGGTTTTGGGGGGACTATGAAGCCCTGCTTTCATCTAATCTTCCTTGTCTTGGTCCTTATCAGCTCTGGAAGAAGACTGCTAAAAGCACCGGTTGCCAGCCAGGCCAACATGCAAACAGTCTGTTGCAAGTTCTCCAGGTAAGTCCCACAGCAGTATCCAGGGGTTTTGCCCAGCACAACTGCCAGTCACAGTCCCCACTGCTGAGAAACAATGGGATTTGCAGTAAGTCAGCAACTGAAGAGTATGGAGCCAGAGAACAAAATGGAGGAAGAAAAGCAAAGGGAAAGAAATGGACAGCGCAGAAAAGAAACCTACAGAAAACGAAAGAGAAATCAGAGCCACTCAATACGGTTTAACTCATTTGTGGCTGGCATCTCTAAATACCAGGAGAGCTAGTTAAAGCACCAAAAAGATGGCATACTTATCCTGAAACCTGTATGCACATACAGACATGGAGGCATTATATGGGCAGTATGGAGAATTCAACTATAGGGGTTTAAGTCTATGTATGTACTATTGCATGTATGTGCATGTTACATGGTATGCAGTACCAACAGTTCTGAGAGTGGAAAATGGTGAGTCAGGCCTCGCATTAGAACACGATAGGCTTAAAAACTTTTAGCTTTTGAGCTTTAAAAAACACCAAAACCCAGGACTGTGAGCACTTTTTTGCTAAAATTGCAAAAGTGACAGAAAAAGGTGAGGATGAAGAGAAGTGGTTGCTAAAGTTTGTCTGCCACCCATTAGTACCTGTGCTGGTGAAGGTACACAAACCTGCTTGTGCATTCTCTGCTGCTGCGGACGGTCCTGCTTTATCTGAAGAAAACTGCAAAGACAGATTTGCCCTAACTGTCCTGACTGACGGCTTTCTCTGAGGGATACAAACAGCAAATTGTAAGTTTGGAACAAATTGCAGCAAAAGGCTGATGAGATGCTGCCTGAGCGACCAATACAGAATGTGAGGAACAGCCTTGTGGAGAAGACTGTGCAGAGGGAAGAAACAAATATGAGTTTTGACCTTTTTCACTGAATCAAGAAGGAAACAACATATGGGTCTTCCTTCTCTTCGGCTACAGTCGCTTTGGGAGAGTGGAGGATTGGTTTCCGTTGCTCATTAACCCAAGCTACTGCTGTTTCATGGAGATCAATGTATCATTTAATAGGGAGAGGCTTTTCAGCTCTGCGAGATTTTATCTGCTGATGGCTACCATGATATTTATAGACATATCCATCAGTGTAACAGCAGGAAGCAGTTCTCTAGGGGCCGAATTGGGTGGATTCCCCCCATTGAAACTCCATTATGGATGCAGCTTTCTGTATAGGATTAACCACTTAACTCACTGAATCCCGAACATCATCAGCTATTGTTCGTAAGAACTGATGATCTCCATGGCTTAGTTGTGGGATGGTTGGCTTGTTTTCAGCCTCAATTATCTTTTCAAAGAATAAGGTCCTTTGTTAACCTCTGACTTGCCGAGCGATGTGTAGGCAGCCTATTAAGTACTTCACAGTCCTCTTTTAACCTATGATTTGGACAGCTCGAGAGATTTAGTCCCATGATTGTTCTATTTCTGACCAGTCTGAATCTTCAGCCGTCACATGAATAGCGAGACCAAAGAACCAGCTTTGGTCAGAGCAAGCTTAGGAAAATAAACAACAGTGGCTTGGAAGATCAAGGCAGAAACTGTGTGCATATTATGCAAAGTGTTTTAATGGTTTCAGCCTAACTTTTGGTAACGATTTACAGAGCATGCTTCTCTGCTAAGACTATTTTGAGAGTCAGCTCCTTTGGGGATTTAGCATGTGCTGATTCTATCTCCTAAAATTATCCGAGTATCTTTCTAGTATTGAATTTCTTTTGGTGAACACACCTTTTGGCATGATACAGTCTTGCAAGGGGAGCCCGTAGCAGACCTATTGTTTCGGCAGCTCACAGAGCATAGGGAATGTTAACTGCTGCTTAATTTGATGTGGAAAGATGGATCCCGAGTCCTGGCATGGACAAGTGTTCTTGAAAACAAATAACAAATCTGAGCTATTTAAGGTTATGTTTCAAATCGCCAGAGCTATCATCAGTCATGTCTGTCTATCCACTCTCCCTTTCAAACTTAGCATGACCTCCTCATCCCCTTTTCTGTTAACCTTCCCTCGTGTTTACAGTCACCTCCACCCTTGTGACTTGGTTGTGTTACTTGGTGCCGGCCCGACTCACCAGCACGCAGCTATCACCTTCTAGTACCTTTGTAGTGCTTCCTCACAAATACACTTAATGACAAACATGAGGGCAGATGTAATCTACCCCGAGTGCAAAAATAAAGTTTCCAATATTTGGCAGATCCCACCCCGCTTTCCGTCCTTGAAGGTTAGGTCAAACTTTATACATGAATCTCATTCCCATTACTTTGCTCTTAAGTAATTTTATTTTGCTAGTGTATACAGCCACACTGTACTCTCGCTCCTTTGTTTTACACTCTGTCACGTAGGAAAGACAATGATGCTATGAAAAGAGAAGCTGATGTTCAGAGAGAGAAAATTTCATAGGAAGAAATCTCTAGTCAATAAACTCCACATCCAAGACAACTTAGGATAATGGATAGTTTTAATGCTTGAAATGTACCTATCCAGGAAACTTTTAATTTGTAGCTAAATCAAGACAGTTATGCAAGTCTACTAATTAGTAGAATTGTTAAAAAAATGACTACATTATATAGTTCTTTAATCACCCTAGAAACACGTGGAGCAGCTTAAGAAACCATTGTCAGGCTCCCCACCCTCCCCATGGCACTAACAGACCTTAAATGCCCTGACCAGCCTCACCGGGGACTCTTGCCCTCACCTCCTGCCCTGGGAAGGGGGGCACCGCTGAAGCCCCATCCTGGGCACCCAGGCCTGCCCCTGAGCTACACTGTGGCTATGCAAGTCTGCATCCCTGTCTCCATCTCCTGGGTGGACATTAGACCTATGTCATAGTCCTGCCTCATGCTGTTTCTGACTAGACTCTCTGGATGGACCCTGAACCTAATTCATCACTTCACCGTGTCTGGCGTGGTTGATGAAACCTGTTATCAGCACCCAACACTGCCCAACCTGCTCAAGTCCTCTGGGTGTGACTCTGCCCTGGTCGGGAAAGACACTGTCCCTACCTGCCCTGCGCTCATCCTCAGCCCACGACTTGTCCCCCTTCATGGAGCAGCTCTGCTCTTGCTGCTTCTTCATGCCTGCATCCCCACTACCAGGTCATCCTCACACTGGAAATGCTGGAAAACTTCTCATGAGCACTTCAGTGTTAAGCCAGCAAACCACCTTGGTCCAAACCCTTCTCAGCAATGGCTTAAAAGCAGCTGCTGACTTTTCAGTGAAGTGGCCAACAAGCACTAACACAAGCCATTGTGTTACAGCTCTCCAGACGAGCCAGTGTTGATCCAGGGTGAGAGCTAGTTGCTGTGGGAGTGCCATGCTGAATTCCTCTGGCTACATCTGTTGAAGGATGACTGCAGTGGGAGATGGGAGAATTACAGCTTAAAGTTCACTTTGATAAACCAAAAATATTTAAAATACAACTTGCCCAATCTATGGTAGAGTTCCAAAATATATTAATTACAGTTTATTAGCTTTTCCGTAATGTTTCAAGCAAGTTCTTTCAGGCTGTCTACATTGAGTCATTTTTTGGAAATAAACATTTTGGACCTAAATGAGAAATTATTTCAGATTTGGTAATACAGACTGGGTTTTCAACTTCCTTCATGAACAGGCATCTGGAACAAAAATGTGTCTAGAAAATTTTGGCCTGCCTGTTCAGCCTGCCCGGGCTGAGGCTGCTCTCAAAGCTGAAAACCTCACTGAGAGACAAGGGTTAGATTCCTCATTGTTTGCCCTTCCCCCAGTGCCAAGAAGTAAACACGTATGTCTAAGGCTACATAAACTAATTAGACACCTAATCCTACCTTTGTCTGCATCTGGTATTGATGAGAAAGACAAGTAAGGGAGGAACAGAGTGAAAGAGATCATTAGCTCATCAGAGAAATGGGGGCTAATACACTGCTCGAGACATTAATTTTACACAAACTATAAGCATACCTCTCAAACCAATAAGACCCTAAAATAGCACACAGGTCTTCAAGAGGAGGGGAGAAATCCTCCACAAAAGAGATATGCTGCACTTTCATTTACTACAGAAAAAAGCTCAGAGGCAAATTAATAAAAAAAAGCAGTAGCTTCTTAATTACTGTAACAAGTTTATGAAAAAAACAGCAAGCAGGGGAGTCCTGCCCACTGCAGTCCACCTGCCAGAGGAGTGTATGGGGGTACCTGTACTGTGAAAAACAAGACAGAAAAGTTGCATCAGCAAGCAATGCCTTCCCAGCAGATCCTCTCCTGAGCCTCAGATACTGCTACCACTCTGCAGCACTGCTGGCTTTCCTAAAACAACCCCTCATCACAACTTTTGTGAGCATCTCCAGACCTGTCCAGACAAGAGCCAGGACAGAAAAGAGTTAGTTTGTTACCTTCTGTAATATTTTCTGCAGTTTCCAATTCAAGATGCAGAACACATATTACCTGTTTGTAGCAATAATTAACAGGAGATCGTGGTAAACATATGTTCAAAATAAGGGACAGATCTCTGAGAACCACTGCAAAAAGAAGTACTGAGAAGTTATGAAGCTAGGTTAAAATGAGAAGAAAAACCTGTATTTTCTCAAATCACCTCCTTTACATTACGGGAGAAATACTTTCAAGAATCATGCTACCAAGCACTTCTCCCAACCATAAGAGCACAACATTTGCATTTGAAAAAGAGAAAAGGTGGAGATTAATGAATGACAACTGATTTCAGCAGGTGGGGCTCTGAGAAGAGGTATTAACTATTAGAAGGGCTTGCAACCCTAAATCAGTGAGCAAAGAGATGCAGTGTAAGGCAAACAAGATTTAATTGACCTACAGTGATGACAGGCTTTAGTATTTTCTCACAGATAATAACTGGTTGCAGAAAAGAAGATGCCTTAGGCCTTTAACTAAATTGGTCACCTTAAAGCTGTGAAATGTCCCACCTAGCACTAATTATTACTATTATAACAGTAACAATGAAATCAAAAGTAACAGCTGTTATTCTTTGACTGCTGCCTTGCCAAGGCTGGTATTTTGTTTGATATGGAGCAAAGAGAGAGGCTTAATCAACTTAAAATCACCCTTTGTTTCAGAAAGCTTTTGCCATTATCTGAGTAAAACTCAAGGTTCAACAAGCTGTGAAAACAACTGTTTCCAGTTTCCCTGATTTCCAGCCTTTACCCCTCACACAGTGTTTGTGCATCTGTGATGAAGGTTAAAACAGGGATTTGCTCATACTTTTATGTGATGTGATACCCCCAGGTGGACTGTAGCTATCCCTCTATATGCCTTTTTCTGCCTTCTACCATCCTTGCCTGTTGTTTATATGGGTTTTCATGCAGCCAAAATAAGAGGCAACTGTTTTTAAATACAGTAACTAGGAACATCAGCAGGTGGTCTCAAAATCAGGTAAGTCACCTCTTACTAATTCTATTTTTGAAACAACAAAATAGGTTTGATTCTGTGCCACCATGCTCAGTGAGATAAGAAAGCATCATGATTGGCCATCTGTTCAATGCGCAGCCAGAAGGTGTTCACCTTCACCCAACCGAGGGCTCTGACAACAGCCTGCCAAGGAGCTAGGGGAGCCCTGAATCTAGGCTATTTGAAGGAATCTGCAGCCAGCTATCTTCATATTCAACAGGGATGTACTGCTGATGGAAATTACAAGCAAATTACAGGCTCTGGCATGTCATGGTCTAGCCAGACCCAAACAAAAGCACATGGTGATAAGAACAGAGTGCTACACGCTGGGATCTGCTGTCTCCATAGAAAGATTGGTTTATACTCCTCATTGCTTTATTAAAGAGTTGCTGATAAGTTATGATGTACTACAAAACTCCCCCTCTTTCCTAGAAACTATCCTTTCCTCAGTTGTGTTTATAATGCCTTTTATAATTTCCAGCTCTTCTATTTGTTTTTATATCAGTGTGAGAGGGTTTCTTTCTCTTCAAGTCAAATCATAGGGCCTCGCTGTTTCCAGCTCTGAGTCTCCCTAAAGCTGCTAATCTCATATTAACAGCCTACTGACACAGAAGAGACCACAGAAAAGACTGATTGCCAGCCCTCTGGCCCTGTGACTGTGTGTTGGTCAGATCTGGATTAATACTTGAGGCGATTTACCTCAGGAGGCCTTGTTACAGGTGCCTTGTAACTCTAAACTCTCCTTGAACTGCCTGGCAGGAGAGGAACCTGTGAATCCAGAGCTGATGCAGACACAAACAACTAATGAAACTCTCTGAAACTAGTTTTTCTTCTCCTAGAGAAAATCAGAATGACAGCAGCAAAAAAAATTCCTTCATTTCAGATAAAATGTGAGGAGCTGGGTATCAACATCCCACCTGGGATGCAAAATCCACTGCGATGCTCCCTCTTACTACCTCTCACTGGCAGTGAGTTTGCTTGACTTTAGTTTTTCCACTTACTAGAAATTGTTATCCAGGAGCACAGGCAAACCCATGGATTTCCCTCAGCATTTGTGTAGCAGTATATAGCCCTGCTGTGTATGCTAATTCAGGTACAAGAGTGACTCTTTCAGCTTTAAAAACAGTTTAAGCTGTTCACATTTAAGGAAAGATGGAAAAACAGCATCATTTTTATTTGGCAATGAGTGTCCATGTGACAGTTTGATTTACCAGCCCAAAGAGCCTCAGGCTCCTCTCCAGGGCTGGGCTGCACCTCCTACGTCCGCAGCACTGTGCCATGGCGACTCTGCTGCTCCATGGCCCTACATAGCAGGAGAAGGGTGCTGGGATGATGGATCAGGCTGACCAGCTGCACTTGACGTCACCCAGCAGAAGACAGTCCACGCGCTGCATCTGAGCTGCACAAGGAATATACCCAACTGCCGGGGAGAGAAATGGAAGCAGCAGCCGATGCTGCCAGTGACCAGGTCAACCTCCGAGGTGTCGCACGTGCCCATCTGAAGCCAGAGCATTTCTCACCTCCACTAAGATAATTCTTTTTTGGAATGATTTAATTTTGCTTGTTAACAAATTTCCAGTAAATCAGGTAATTGTTCCTGGCCTGAAGTTAAACAATCGTGTTACTGAGTTACTATTATTTGCAGGTCAGAGTGCTGGAAAAGGTTTGGCCTTCAAGGTACCACACTGTCCCCTCTAGGAAGAGGAGTGAAGTACAAAAACATTCTACCATGCCTTACAGAGAAGTTAATTTTACCTATAATTATTACTACGAGGCTGCTTGTTCCAGCTTGCCTTCTTAAACAACCACAGAGCAATTCATACAAGTAAGTCTTCTGTTTAGAGCAACTCCTACCTTTCCCTGACCCTTCCCTGCCTCTAACACAACTGCACAAGCGTTGCAGCTCACAAATCTTTCCATAGGCCTTATTAATAAGGAGCATCTGCAGGGAAATAGGATCTGACTCACTCCACGGCACAGCTGCTGCTTACTTCCCCACCTGAAAAAACAGTGCCCTGTTTCAAATGTTGCCTCCATCACTGCAGCAAACTCCAACATCACCAATGTGATGCTGTGCTGACTTTCTAAGGGACAGAATATTCTTGGCTGCTCCCCACAAAAGAAGTTCTTGAACAATATCTTTGCACATTGCAAACTCACCTTGTTTTTGTGCTGTCTTGCTCCTTTTCTGAGTCTCAGTGGGGAGTATCCAGCCAGTGCGAGTCTTTTTCAAAATTGATTCCTTATCCATATTTGGGAATTTTTGCTGGGCACTAGCTGGTATGAGGCATGTTCTTCCCACAGTGCACTTTGGGACTTGTAGTTCACAAAAAGGAATGTTGTTTTCCAAATTGCAGGCGCCAAGCAACAGAAACAGAAGTCTGAAACACCTCTACCTCTGCCTTTGCTTAGCTGCTGGGCCCTTCCTTTTACAATGTTTCTGTGTTGTCGTTTCACCTAAATTAGCCTGAATCCTCCAGGAACTTCTTCCACAATTAATGGTGGAGTGTGCAAAGCCCTCACATACACTGCTGTGCAAAAGCTGCTACTGCAGAGTGCTCCTGCCGCTACTGTGAGGGGCAGGTGCGTGGTCCTACCTCCTGGAAACAGCTGCTTATAAAAAAGAGAGTTATAATCAAGTTTTCAATCATTTTCCCCACGCTTTCTTCCCTCCTTCCAACACTGAAAGGGCACAGAAACGCCCCTTTCAAAGACGTGTTTCACTTTTTAGCACGTTCTGCATTAGCCTATTTGATTTTTTTAATTAAATAACGATAGTAGGGGTCAGCATTCCAAAATAAGTAAATTCTGCCTCTCCAGTAGAGACTTGTTTTTGAAGAGAGCTTGCAGTGACTGCCATAATTACCTTGTAACCAGGACACCCTGTTGTTTTTACATAACAACTGAAGAAGAATGTGAATCGTTGCCTGTAGGGTACTGATGGAGACACTGCTATTGCACCCGAACTCCAGTCCCTTTAACAGTGTAATGTGCTTAAAAACCCGCACACGGGGTGACTGACGAACAAGCCCCGGAGGGAGACGAAGGCACCCATCACTCCGCTCAGCAGCCTTGCTGGCCGGGCTGTGCGGCTGGAGCGGTGGGGCAGCGCTCCCTCCCGTTACTACCCAGGCCGAGCCCCTTTTCCTCCAGCCCGGCCGTGGCTAGGGCAGCTGCGGGGCCGCCGTGCCCCCTCACTGCGAAGCGGCCCCCTCCGAAGCCCGTTGCTCGGCAGGGACACGCTTGGGGCCGGGCTGACGCCCGGCGGCCGGCGGGGGAACAGCAGCGGCCGTTGCAGGGCTCCGACCCGCCTGCACACGAGGGCAGCCGAGGCGGAGACCGTTGGCTTGGCCGCTTCCCCTTGGCAGCCACACGAGTGAGAAACGGAAGGGGTTTTTAGCAGGGACCAGCACAGCTGAAAGCGCCACGATCCCACAGCCTGCTGCCACAGCTTCTCGGAGGGCCTCGGAGACCCCTCTATTTAAGCACAAATCCCCACACCTCGCCCGGCGGCCGCTGAGCCCTGCTCCTTCACGCCACCGCTAGACTACATGTCCCGCCGGCCCGCGGGGCGGCGAGAAGATGGCCGCCAGGGCGGCCCTTCCGCTGCCGAGAGGCGGTCGCGGGCGGGTTCCTATGCCGCCTTCCGGGCGTGTGGGGGGCTGCTCTGTTGTCGCTGCCTGCCCGAGCGGAGCCGAGCCGAGCCCCGGAGGGGCTGGTGGCGGCGCTGGAATCGGAGCCAGGCGGGCGGCGGGCGGTGGGGTGCGGGGAGGGCGGCAGCAGCCCTCCCGGCACCCCTCCTGCCAGCGCCGCCATGAGGAACGAGCCTCTGGCCTGGCCCCCGGTCTCGGCCCAGGCGGCCTCGTTGCTGGAGGAGGCGGCGGACCTGCTGGTGCTGCACCGGGACTTCGCCGCCGCCGTGGAGAGGTGTGAGGCGGGCTGCGACAGCCTGGGCTCCGGGACCGGCCCCGGCCCGGAGAGGTGCGACCAGGTGTCGGGCGTGCGGGGCGGGCAGAGGGCGGCGCTGGGAAGCGGCTGGATGCCGCATCAGCGTCGGGCTGGCTTCTAACTGTAGACCGTATCTGCCCCGTTTGTGGCTTTATGTTTTTGTAATAGAGGGCTTTTGGGGTTTTTCTGGCGGAGGGTTAGGAACCTCTTAGGTTCGAATATAAATATTATCTGTACGAATGGCAGTAGCACCGATGGTCTTTGCCGTGGCTTTCCTTAGCTTTTTCTTAATTATCTAAATTAATGGAGGGTGGCATTTGTTGCTAAAAGGCGAGTTAGTAACCGTTTAAAACCCAGCTTGGCTTTGGCTGCTGTTTGATCACGGCCAGTCTGTATTTACATGTTTCACATGAAGGGATCTTTGTGCGTTTGAGGGAAGCGAAGTGTGCCTAGGAGCCTTCCTTGCGTCCTCCTAGAGATACAGACTCAGTGCATCTTCCTGGGAGGTTGAATTTGCCTTTTTATCGGGGGTGAGGAGAGGGAAAGGAGGGGAGGCGGCTGCCAGAGAACTCTAGAGTACTTAGGCTAGGCTGCAGTTCGCAGGAAGTGATGCACGGGGAAACTGGTTGTAAGAAGTACTTATTTAGGTGTCTCTTTGTTATCAGTTCCGCAGAAGTGAAATGCTCCCTTTGTGTTGTGGGGATTCAGGCGCTTGCTGAGATGAATCGGTGGAGAGAAGTTCTGTCTTGGGTCCTACAGTATTACCGTGTCCCTGAACACCTGCCTCCAAAAGTTCTGGAGCTGTGGTGAGTTTCTGTCTGCGGCTGTCCGACATACGCAGTTGGATTTAATAGCAGGCCAGACTTGACTATTGTGTGATATTTTCACTTTGCGTGGTGTGAGGATGAAAGTGGAACCTGGGACAAGCCTGTTCTCGACCTGTGTGTGCATGCCTGCAGGCCTGCAGATTGCTTCACGATGATAAAGTACAAAAGGGGTGATGCTGGGAAAGTAACATAGGCTGCATCTATTGTCCACCTCAGATCTCTTTGTGTTTCAAGTGTAGATCCTGATACAGGCCTTCATGGCAACTGCTTGTGGGTAGTAACTGTCAGTGATCTCAACTTTTACAGAGTTAGTGTTTTCTAGTATTTCTTTCTTGTATTTCAGTATCCTGTTATATGGCAAAGTGGGAGAGCCCCAGGTGATGCTGGAGGTTGGCAGTACCTGGCTGAGAGACCAAACCAATAAAAGCCTCCCTGGGTACAGTTCATTGCTGGAGCTCTATCTGCTGCAAGTGTTGCTTCCGCTTGGCCGGTTTGAGGGGGCAGAAGAGCTTGTACGCAGCTGTGATGTTTTTGACAGTGAGCAGCAGCTAGCATTTCTTGGGACCATTTGTGAAAGCCGATGTCAGTGGACTCAACGGGAAGAGATGCACTCGGCTACTGAAGAGCAGCAAGGTGCAGCAACAGAAACTGTTTTGGGTAGGCTTTCCCTCTGTTGTTCATGCTTCTCTTCATTATATTTTTATTTCAAGTTAGTTGGTCCCTTACTAACAAAAGGTAGCAAGTATTAACTGTATTAAGAATATTGTCATGACATGCGGAAGTCCTGTTGTGTATCGCAGCCACGAGAAATTCCTGTTGTGTATCACTGAATGAAATGGAAGACCTAGTGATCCATCTGCTGACAATTGCAAAACATATTTAGTCTGCTGATGTCAAGATGAGAGAATTATTTTCCAGGTTCAAAAGCACTTCAGAATAATTTTTTTTTTTTTCCAAAAAAGGTACAAAAGGGAAACTAAAACTACCTAGCAATCCTTTAAGGGCACATTTTGTTAGTTCTGTGTACTTTCTGCTTTGTCTCCCTTTACAGGTGAGCCCGTGTAGAACAATGCATGTCTGGCATTTAAAGTATTGTTGCTCCTCCAGAGCTGTAGATCACTTGATGTTATCTCCCAGGAGAGAATCTGGCAATATAATAAGATCATATTATAGTAAAGTAGATGCCTTAAAAAAAAGAGCCATAATGAATTGTATTACCAAATTGTACTGTTTCTCTGTTCCCTATTATAAAAAAAAAAAACCAAAACAACTCAACTGTCATGCAATCAAACTAAGAACTTACTTTAGTATCTTAGTTTCTTATTCTCTGTATCTATGTGATCACCTTTTTTACCTTACTTTGCCCTAACAGCCTTTCTGTTCTTGTATTCTAGGTGCTTTGTCCCAAAAGCTCTTGACTGTGTTGACATTGCTACGTAGAGCACTCAGGTCCATGTCAAGCCACTTCTATTTACTTCCTTACAAAAAGATTTTCTTGGCTACTTTTCTGCTTTACCTGGTGGTGGTAAGATTAGACCCAGGTATAGTATTAAGATTTCCAATTTTTTAAATTCCATTATGGTTATAGAGAAGAAAATAGTTGATTTTAATGATTTGGTCTGTGTAATTGTCTTGTCTTTGGAAGCTACAAAAACTGGGCTACTAGGAAATTACTATTAGGCTTGTTTCTGATGTTTCCGGTTGCAATCCACGTAGAAAGGTGTAGCTCTACAAAAGCTAGTTTTCTGAAAACAGTCATTCTATCCTCATCTCCTTCCAGCAGACAAAGTACAGACTGTGAGAAGCTGGCTGAGCTGTCCTAGACTCAGCCTCTGCCTCAGCCAACTTGAGGTGCTACAGGGTGAATGCCTCCTGGAAGAGCAATTGCCTGACAGGCTGTCCTGTCAGGAAAGCGGAGAGTTGCCCAGGGCAGCAATGTAGTCATGCATTTGATCTGTTTATGCTGGAGTTTCACTAGTGATGGCTTCTGCTGTCACTGAAGAATAGGCTGGTCCCATGATGTAGAGGTGACATCTGGGGCATGGAGGGGATGGATGTTTCCCCTTCTGCTGGGTGGCAGGTGCTCCATAGCTATTCTGCAAATAGTCCATTGGAAAATACTGAAGAAGGCTTGCTAGGGATGGGAGCAATGCCCTGAGGAAAGGCCCAAGTACTGAACTGAACAGAAGGGAGTAAGACAACTAGGTTTCAATTATCTCTAGTTGGGGTTAGTTCTTTCTTCATATGTTTAGTGTATCTTAGTTTTAGCTTTTATAATGAAAGGCTCTTTTGCTTTTTGTTTTGTTCTGCAGCTTCTCCCACATCACTGCCATTCATTTACAAACTGGTCCAGCTCTTCCGGCAGACTTGGGCAGCTGTGTTTTCTCCAATCCGTAGGCCTCCAGTTCGAGACTAAGTGTATTCCATCACAGAATGTGTTTTTTTTCTCTGCTGCTATAAAAGTGTCAGCCTGTCTTGAGGGTGTTATCAGACTCTACAAGGACTGCTGAAATCAGTGACCTGATTGAGATGACCACTTGTGAAGTCCTGTATGGTGAGACCTTCATTTCTTCAGACGGGGAATGGTGCTGTATGAATTTTGAAACCACACCAAGTATTCCTGATGTTTTGCCTGGCTCTGCAGCACTGTTCTGTCCAACACCAGGGTAAAGCCACTCCTTCCATAATCTACAGCTGAAGAAGAATCCTCTTTTTCAAACACTGCTTTGGATGTAGCTTTTGAGTGAGGATGGCGTAGCCAGTAATGAACTATAGAAGAAGGCTTTATCCGTGCAAATGCTGGGCAGTTCTCAGAACAAGTGAAATAGTGTTCCTGGAGGAATGACTGTAAAAGGCAATGGAGTACCAATAATTAGGGGAATATTCTGTTTTGCTTGAAGACATCTGAAAAGCCTATTTCCTGAAATTTCCTATTTCCTACTGAAAAGCAGTATGGGATTTAGGACAAACATGTGGAAGAAAAACACTGGAGAAAGTGAAGCCTGTTGCATTTTGAAGGCCATGGTTTCTCTTCTGACTGATGCCTCCTTATACAGGCGCTCTTGTTTTTAGTCATATTTAAGCCAGAAAGCCAAGGTTGTGGGCCACAAAGACTGTTGTGCTGCACCTCCTCTTCTTAAATGCAAATTACAGCACTTCGTGCTTGCCTGAATGCA